>NW_027362762.1:979295679-979895679 GCF_046119375.1 Phyllobates terribilis | reverse complement strand
TGGAGGGTTGTCAGCGGCAGGTACATGTCATCCTCCTTTTTCATACAGACGTGGAGTAAGATTGCGAGTGCAGGGCATGAATGATCGTCTGTCTTGCAGGGCGCCATTGTGGCTGTGACTGGTGATGGTGTGAACGACTCCCCAGCTCTGAAGAAGGCTGACATTGGTATCGCTATGGGCATCGCCGGCTCTGACGTCTCTAAGCAGGCGGCTGACATGATCCTGCTGGATGATAACTTTGCTTCCATTGTGACTGGTGTGGAGGAAGGTGAGTGCCAGCTCCTGGGAGGAAGCTTTACAGCATGTCGCCCTGCCACTTCAATGATCAACCTTTTCTTACAGGACGTCTTATCTTTGATAACCTGAAGAAATCAATCGCCTACACCCTGACCAGTAATATCCCTGAGATCACACCGTTCCTCATCTTCATCATCGCCAACATCCCTCTGCCTCTGGGCACTGTCACCATCCTCTGTATAGATCTGGGCACTGACATGGTAGGAGCTCTGTGTGGTAGTGGTGGTGGTGGTGGTGATGGCCACTGACTAAGGGTCACTAATTGTGTTCCTCTTCTCAGGTTCCTGCCATCTCTCTGGCTTATGAACAAGCAGAAAGCGACATCATGAAGCGTCAGCCTAGAAACCCCAAAACAGACAAGCTGGTGAATGAGCGCCTTATCAGCATGGCGTATGGTCAGATCGGTGAGTAACTGCTTGATGTGTGGACCGTCGCTGCTCCAGTGCAGCTGTTGCTCAGGCTCTCCCATGGTCACTCACTTCTCCTGTTCAGGTATGATCCAGGCCCTCGGAGGTTTCTTCACCTACTTTGTCATCCTGGCGGAGAACGGCTTCTTGCCGTCAACGCTGCTCGGCATCAGAGTGAACTGGGATGACCGCTGGATGAACGATGTGGAGGACAGCTATGGGCAGCAGTGGGTGAGTGCCCTCTATATATGGGGTCCATGTGGTGGTCTCCATGCTGCAGGATCTTCATCTTCCCTTCTCCCGACAGACGTACGAGCAGAGGAAGATCGTGGAGTTCACATGTCACACGTCGTTCTTCGTCAGTATCGTCATTGTGCAGTGGGCCGACTTAATCATCTGTAAGACCCGGAGGAACTCTGTGTTCCAGCAGGGCATGAAGTGAGTCAGGGTCTGGGGTGGTCAGTGGTGGAGGACCGCTGCCAGGCCACGGGCTGTAACACGACTTCTTCTCCATAGGAACAAGATCCTGATCTTTGGGCTGTTTGAGGAGACGGCTCTGGCTGCTTTCCTGTCCTACTGCCCGGGCATGGATGTGGCACTGCGCATGTACCCGCTGAAGTAAGTGATGGCCGGTGACTGGTGCCACCCTCATATCTTGTGTGCAGCTCCTAATTACCCCTCATCTTTCAGGCCGACATGGTGGTTCTGTGCCTTCCCGTACTCGCTGCTAATCTTCATCTACGATGAAATCCGCAAGCTGATAATCAGACGCAACCCTGGAGGTGAGAGCTGGCCTTTGATCGGCAGGAAACTGCTGGCACTGTGGTGTTGCCCTACTCTTTGGACCCTGTGGCGGGATGCATCGCCTCGCTCTTTAGTACTTATTCCTCGGTCACACAGTCACTGACCATTTTTTCTTTTTTTTTCAGGTTGGGTGGAGAAGGAAACTTACTATTAAGCTTTGGGTTTGTCCTGACATTTCACACATCGCCCTCCTCTCCTGCCCCCTCTGCCTGCCTGCACACCCTCGTTCCCTGCGTGCACCTGTCTGGCCTGTTTCCCGTGAGCGAAGATGCATTTTGGCGAGGGGCGCAGAGTCGCCTGTGTGCGTCCTGTTCGAAGTTCTCATTGTGCCTTCTATGGTTTAGTTTTTGTAAGGGAGCACGTCCACAGAGATGTTTTATATATATATATATATATATCTGCATTTTTACAAATAAAGGTGGGTTTCAAAGGTCTCTGCTGTGTCCTGTGGTTGTCCATGTGGCAGGCTCAAATGTCTCGGCCACATCCTCGTATAACTCCACAAATCCTAATCCTGTACGGCGCTTACCTCGTGTCTTACACCGATCTCCTCTGGAGCTTCCAGCTTGATGACCTGATGTAGACGATCACTTGGCCCGGTAGTTAGGAGCGTCACGTGGCGGGCAGAACGGCGAGTGCAGCGCTGGATGTGATGTGAAGTACAGGAATGATGTGCAGATTAAAAGTGACAGACCCCAGATGACCGGAGGCTTCTCCATATCATTACTGTGAATTGGGCTCCTGGTGGGCTGCAGACTGTAGCGTGGGCTCTTCTGGTGACTGACTGCAGCCGCATATTGGTCATCTGGGGAATGTGGACAACGAGCTTCTGTTCAGCGCCGGCATCTTGTGATTCCTGTGGGAGCCACACTGTGACTCTGTTAGGAGCCTGTGTGCGGATGGCTGAAGCGAATGGATGGGGGATGTATGGACAGTACGAGGCGAATGGGGTGGTATATGAGGGGAGACCTCACACCAGGCTGTAGGACTGCCCAGTCTCGTTCCTTGCCCTGATCATAATCTGTGCATACTGCTTACGATCGGTGCAGATTTTGGCCCATTACTGACGGTCCTGACGAGCGCCGGCACTGAGAGCGAGACGATAGTCCTGTACAGCAGGATGGCCACACACTGGACCTCATCTTCACCCGCCTCTGTTCCCTATCTAACCTCTCTAACTCACCTCTCCCTCTCTCTGACCATAACCTCATCACATCCTCTTCTCTCTCCTCTCCAAGTGCACAATCCCCACTCCACAAACTTACACACGCTCGCAGAAATCTCAAAACACCTCGACCTGCACTCACTCTCTGAACCCCTCCTCCCTCTTACAGACAAATTCCTTACACAATGCAGATGTTGGTGCCGCTTCATATAACACCACAATAGCTGCAGCTCTTGAATCGGTCGCTCCCCTCACACATAACACAGCTTGTACAATCAGAAGGCAACGCTGGCACAAGAGCCTGACTAAAGAACTGCAACTGGCCTCCAGGGTTGCAGAGAGGAGATGGAAAAGGTCCCACTCCCATGAGCACTTCATCGCATTCAAACAATCCCTCACTACCTTCAAGTCCGTGCTCACTACAGAAAAACAAACCTACTTCTCATCTCTCATATCCTCCCTGTCTCACAACCCTAAACAGCTATTTAATACTTTCAATTCTCTCCTTCGTCCC
The DNA here is from genome assembly GCF_046119375.1 of Phyllobates terribilis. NCBI lineage: Eukaryota > Metazoa > Chordata > Amphibia > Anura > Dendrobatidae > Phyllobates > Phyllobates terribilis. Next base: position 979,892,492 of record NW_027362762.1, on the reverse strand, counting down.
CCAGCACCTCCTCACTCTCCTCTCATCTCAGCCAAAGACTTTACCTCATTCTTCAAGCAGAAGATTGACACCATCAGACAAAGCTTTTGTCTAAAGTCCGCACAACCCCTCCTCATATCTACTCAACCTTCCTCCTCCAAACCCCACTTCTCCACCATTACAGAAGGTCAAGTCTCCTCTTTACTCTCCAAATCCCACCTCACCACCTGTGAACTTGACCCAATCCCATCCCACCTCATCCCTAACCTCACCACAGTCTTCATCCCAAGCCTAACCCACCTCTTCAACCTGTCACGAACAACCGGTGTCTTCCCCTCATGTTTCAAACATGCCGCAATCACACCCATCCTCAAAAAGCCCTCCCTTGACCCATCCTCTCTGACTAGCTACCACCCCATATCCCTTCTCCCCTATGCCTCAAACTACTAGAACAACATGTCCACCTTGAACTGTCCTCCCACCTCTCCTCCCGTTCCCTCTTCGACCGCCTGCAATCTGGCTTCCGACCGCATCACTCGACTAAAACTGCCCTGACCAAAGTCACCAATGACCTACTAACCGCCAAATCCAAGCGACACTACTCTGCCCTCCTCCTCCTGCCTTCGTCACAGTGGACCATTCCCTCTTACTACACTGTTCCAAATTATTATGCAAATAATATTTTCTCAGATTTTCCCAAATTACCTATATGAATTGCAGTCATTGTAATTTTCCAGTCAAATAACTATTCCAGTACAATTGAAAGGTTTTTGTATAAACTGCCGATGATAACAGGATATTTAAAAAAAAAAACAAAAAAAAAACTCAAACTGCCCTCAAAATGCATGTTCCAAATTATTATGCACAGCAGAGTTTTCAACCTTTTCATTTTAATAAAGAACAAAAAAGTGGTCATTTTTGAAATTATAAGCATTACACACTGAAATCAAACAGTTTTCAACTCAAAACTTTATTCTAGGTGATGTTACATTTGCACATAGGACCGCTTGTTCGAAAGGAGCTTCTGAACTCTCTCGTCCATTGAATTGTCAGGTTTTGGATGGTTTCTGCTTCCAATTGTTTTGCATGAGGACAGAATACCCTCCCACAGCTGTTGCTTAGATGTGAACAGCTTCCCGCCATCATAGACACTCCTTTTGATGATGCTCCAGAGGTTCTCAATGGGGTTGAGGTCAGGGGAGCATGGGTGCCACACCATAAGTTTGTCCCCTTTTATGCCCATAGCAGCCAGAGATGCAGATGTGTTATGTGCAGCATGAGACGGGGCATTATCTATCCTAAACTCTGCTACCCGACTAATCCACTTGTCCCCCCGCTATTCCCCGGCCTCCCCCCTCTGTCAATCCCTTCACTGGCTCCCCATTGCCCAGAGACTCCAGTTCAAAACCCTAACCACAGCATACAAAGCCATTCACAACCTGTCTCCATATATCTGTGACCTAGTCTCCCGGAACTCTCTACCCCAACATATCAGACTCTTGCCTACCGTGGAAACCTTCAAAAGAGACCTGAAGACCCACCTCTTCCGACAAGCCTACAACCTGCAGTAACCCTCGCTCCACCATAACACTGCTCGACCTCCTCTACCCTCACCTACTGTATCTTCACCCATCCCTTGTAGACTGTGAGCTCTCATGGGCAGGGTCCTCGCTCCACCATACCACTGCATGACCAGCTCTACCCCCACCTACTGTATCCTCACCCATCCCCTGTAGACTGTGAGCCCTCGCGGGCAGGGTCCTCGCTGCACGACCAGCTCTACCCCCACCTACTGTATCCTCACCCATCCCCTGTAGACTGTGAGCCCTCGCGGGCAGGGTCCTCGCTGCACCATACCGCTGCATGACCAGCTCTACCCTCACCTACTGTATCCTCACCCATCCCCTGTAGACTGTGAGCCCTCGCTCCACCAATACCTCTGCACGACCAGCTCTACCCTCACCTACTGTATCCTCACCCATCCCCTGTAGACTGTGTGCCCTCGCGGGCAGGGTCCTCGCTCCACCAATACCGCTGCACGACCAGCTCTACCCTCACCTACTGTATCCTCACCCATCCCTTGTAGATTGTGAGCCCTCGCGGGCAGGGTCCTCGCTGCACCATACCGCTGCACGACCAGCTCTACCCTCATCTACTGTATCCTCACCCATCCCTTGTAGACTGTGAGCCCTCGCGGGCAGGGTCCTCACTGCAGCATACCGCTGCATGACCAGCTCTACCCTCATCTACTGTATCCTCACCCATCCCCTGTAGACTGTGAGCCCTCGCGGGCAGGGTCCTCGCTCCACCAATACCGCTGCACGACCAGCTCTACCCTCACCTACTGTATCCTCACCCATCCCCTGTAGACTGTGAGCCCTCGCGGGCAGGGTCCTCGCTCCTCCTGTACCAGTTGCTGACTTGTTTTGTTAACATTATGTTAATGTTTTTGCTATGTATATCCCAATCACATGTAAAGCGCCATGGAATAAATGGCGCTATAATAAATAATAATGTCTGCTGCACGTCCTATATGCTCGGAGCAATCTGCTGAGGACGATCACTTCATGGCGGTGTAAATGATAAATGAGCGTTCTGTGGTGTGAGGAGAGGAATCTTTATACGGATGTTATCAGGATCCAGCGTTCTTATAAAGACTTATTCAGCCATCGTCGTCTACATCCGTTTTACCCCTTAGTGACCACCAGGCATAATGTTTCAAATCTGACATTTCACTTTGACAATCGCTCTGGGCTTTTCTCAAATCCCCCTCAATGAGAGCACCAGAGGAGCATGTCACGGCCAGAGGGCAAATAGCCCCTCGCACATCCTCCAGTGTTTTTCCTGTCCCTATTGGGATGAAGAGGTCAGCCTGCGGTGCTTTGTGCCGGCAGCAGACACTGCGAAGTTACCTGGAAAAGCAAGGTGGTGGAGAACGACTGCTGAGCTTCTCCTCTCCATGCGGCTCCTGTGTCTGGGGACTTCCCATCCTTTCTGTGCTCTCGTGTAAAGTTAGATGATGTTGGGCTGGGGGGGCCTTCCAGAGCTCCCGTGCCTTGCTCGTCTTGTTATTTTTTTGTGTGTGGTCGTGAGGCTGGAGGTGACGTCAGACGCCCAGGCAACATCGCTTCCGGCTGTGTTCCACACTGGAACGCATATTCAATGTGCGCTCCAATTAGCGAAAGTGATGTCAGACGGCCACTCCCTTATAGCGTCACTTCCGGTTGCGTTCCACACTGGAACGCATATGTCACACTGATGCCGGCTACAGACTCGGGATTCGGCGGAGGATAACCACTAGTGATTACAAGGGCCCCCCACCACTTGTTTTCACATCTGGACCTGGCGGAGGAGTCTCATCTAATGAGAGAAAGGAATTGGGTCCTGTCACTTAGGGTGTTTTCTGTCCGATGCACTTATATGGTAGGATCGCTCCTTTTTGATACCATGGAGGGTTCATGTTCTTCCTACTCCACATCTGTGGAGCCCGGCACTTAATCCAGTTGCAGTAAGGGCTTTCTTGTTTGTTTGTCTTTTCTGCCATTGGTGGGTCCTTCTCCTTGGTGCAGATCACGTGTTATAGTAGCCTTATGTCTCCTCTGTTTTCATGGGGACAAGGATCCTGCACCAAAGTAAAGTTACAAGCTGTAAATGTGCAATATGTGCTAAGAAGCTTTCATCCTCCCATAGAAAATCTTAATTGTGCATCCCTGGCATAGTGGTTAAGTAGGCACAGCCTTCCTTAATGGAGGAAATTAAAGTAATGGTTCACCAGGAGATTCAATATTCCCTGGCCTATTTTTCCCAATACACATCCAGAATCCCTTCAAAAGGTGAAGAGAAAAAAAATTTCCTAGCTGTAAGATTTAGACTCGGATTCTAAAGAGGATCACATGCCACATGCTAGGAGAACCATCAGAAGAGGCGGGAGTTCACCTTAACCCCAGACGTAGTCCAGGAGAATAAAAAATATTTTTCTTCCGAAGATATGGAAGAACTCCTTACTGTGGTAAGGAGTACAATGAAAGTAGAGGAGGAGAAGACCACCTGAATAGTTCAGGAAGAAATGTCTGAGGGCCTCTGCACGAAAAAAAAGAAAATGGTATTTCCCATACAAGAAATCATCCAAAACCTAATCCTGGAGGAGTGGGAATATCCTGAGAAGTGGCTAAGTATTCCTGGCAAACTAAAAGGTTCCCAGTAGATAAAGAAATTTCGAAATGTTGGTCTGACATACCAAAGGTCAACATACAGGTAGCAAGAGTGGCTAAGAAAACATTACCGTTCAAAGATTCCTCTCGGCTTAAGGATCCGTTTGTACAGAAGATGGATAGTCTAAGGAAATCCTGGGCGACTTCAGCAGCCCTGCTGAAGACCAGTGTTGTCTCTACGTGTGTAGCACTGTCTATGTCCTGATGGCTACATCAGCTAGAAGGCCACTGGTTTCCTGGCCGATATATGGGCAGAATCGGTGAGAATGGCGGCAAGATAGTCAGTTCTTTCTAACTCTGTAAAACGAGGAGATCTGGCTTCTAAAGTTTAAGCTTTGTTCCATTCCCTTCCAGGAAGAGTCCATGTTTGGACCGGCTCTCGATGACGAACTGGACAAGGCCTCAGACAAGAAGAAAGCTTTGCCTGAGCCGAAGAGCTTCAGGAAAATATTCTTTCGGTCTTCCCCCTAAAACAACCCCCTCAATACAAAGGGAAAGGAAAGTCAGTCCGATGTGCTTGCCCCAAAGTGGGAAGGGGCAGAAACCTTTTTCTCTCCCAAAACCAGCGACAGAATAGTAGGAGGTGGTATTTCAGAGATTCTCCCACAGTGGCACACAATTTGCTCAAGCCCATGGATCTTAAAGTCTGTCAGAGAAGGAGTAAAGATGGAGCTCTCCTCCTATCCTCCATGAAGTCTAAGAATAACTTGCCTCTCCTCTGAAATTGTGAAACACCCTTATATCTGGTCTGCAAGGTTTATTCTCTTCGGGAGTAATCTCTCCAGTTCCAGAGGCAGAAAGAGGCATCTATGGAATCCTCATAAATAGTAATGAGTGAGCATGCTCGTTACTCGAGATTCACCAGCATGCTCGTTACTCGAGATTCACCAGCATGCTCGTTACTCGAGATTCACCAGCATGCTCGTTACTCGAGATTCACCAGCATGCTCGCTACTCGAGATTCACGAGCATGCTCGCTACTCGAGATTCACGAGCATGCTCGCTACTCGAGATTCACGAGCATGCTCAGGTATCTTCAGTGTTCTCGCGTGTTATGTTTGACTCACTCCATGCACATGCTTTGATACTGTTTGACAGCTTTAATATATGTGAGGAATGCCTGTTTCTTTCTCATTCCTCACATATATTAAAGCTGTCAAACAGTCGCAAGTCATGCTCACATAGAGACTTAAACAAAACACCCAAGCACGCTGAAAATACTCGGTGAGCATGCTCGCCGAAAGGGTTAACAGAACATGCTCGCTCATCACTACTCATAAACTTAAAGCCTACATCATTTACAGAAGGTTCAAGATGGGGTCCATCAGGTCTATGGTTCCCCTGAGAGGGCAGAACTTCATCATGGCAACCATCGATTTATGGGACGCCTATTATAATGTCTTCTTTAATCCAGTCTACTGAAAATTTCTAAGATTTGCGGTCACCCAAGGAAGACAAATACGGCATTTGCAGGTCAACATTCTGCCATCCATGATGTCATGCATTACAGGCAGTAAAATGGGCTCAGTCCCATACCAGAATTCTACAAACTTGCACACTTTCAAAGTGGGACTGATCCCCAGAATCCCTAAAGAGGAAGATTCTGGTGCTCGATCTAGTAAAGTCCTCTCTAACCTGGTGGTTCAATCCATGGAACTTAAGGAGAGGAGTCCCTTGGATTCAGAATCCTCTGTCAACGATAACCATGGATGCCAGCAGAAGAGGATGGGGAGCTATAATCTCCCACACTTCCTTCCAATGACTCTCGACAAGGGAAATCAGCCAGTGGTCATCCAATTTCAGAGAGCTGAAGGCAGTGAAGAGGCACGCATATCGGAAACATCCATAATTCAGGGCACCCACGTAAGGGTTTAGTCAGACAATATGACCACAGTTGCCCACCTCCATCATCAGGAAAGCATGAGGCAAAAAAAAGGCCTAAAAGCAGTCTGAAAATCTTTTCTTGGGCAGAAGAACATCTCTTCTTATCTGCTCTCCACAAAAGAGGCTCCGCCAACATCCAGGCTGACTTTCTGAGCAGAATAGATATGCATCCAGGCGAATGAAGCCTAAATATAGAGGTTTTCCAGATGATAATCAGAAGATGGGGTCATCCAGAGGCAGACCAGTGTGCAAGTCCTCAAAATGCAATGGTGGATCAGTACTTGTCCCTGAACCCAAACAATGCCTGCGTAGAGGTGGACACATTTGCCTACCCCTTGAGATTCAACCTGGCTTATACATTTCCGCCAATCCCGGTCTAGCCGAGGACACTGCAAAAGATAAGAACCAAGCAGGTCAAAGTCATCATAGTAGCAACTCTCTGGCCAAAGAGAAGCTGGTTTGGCACCTTGTACACCTTGAGGTTAGAAGGTCCCCGGATTCTCCCACCAATCAGAAACCTTCACCAGGGTCCAATCTACCACCCGGATCCTGAAAGCCTGTGTCTGGCTGCTTGGCTTCTGAGTTCGCAGTTCTAAAAACTAAAGGCCTCTCAGATAGTCATACAAACCCTCCAGAAGAGTAGAAATCCAGTGGAAAATGCCATTTATCATAAAATATGGAAAGCTTCATGTCTTGGTGTGCGCCTAATCCTCCAGACTCCTGTCACCCGGACATCGCCCAGATCCTAGAAAGTCTGGAAAAGGTTCAGGTTACAAATCATGCACACGGAAGCGATTCAACCATATCATCGAGCAGCTGTAAATACTCGGTGCTCGCCCGAGCATACTCGGCGAAAGGGTTAATAGAACATACTCGCTCAACACTAGTAATAACCTGTTATTAAGATCCAGGGTGAAGTCTGGATGCCAGCCCTTTAATTTGCACATGGTGGTCTGAGATCAGCAGTTGTTTGGAGGGGCGCGTACTCCTCTCAGGGAGATGCTGATAAAACAGGGTGACCACAGAGCCCATAGCTGCACTCTCTCCATCGGGCTTGGTGTGGGTTGTAGTCCTCTGCCTGTGGCTGGAAGCAACGGCTACACCAGTACTGAGTGGCATGTTCATCACAGTCACCCTGCAGGGTCCTGCTCAGATCCAAGCGTCCACCTGCTGAGCTGCCGTCAGTGCAGGGGTTAATGGTGGGGAGCATAGTGACTCATTGTGCCCCCTCCTCTGTACCAAGCCAATGAGGTGAGGTGTGGAGCGGCCCTCCAGCTCTCGTCATCTGTGGGACAATGACACCACTCAATATCATGAACACGGCGCAAAAAAGCCTTCATTGTAATAACGGGACCAGAGCCGGTGAGGAAAGAGAGCGACCAGGCCAAGAACTCCAGAAACACTACCAAGGCACAGTTCCCATGGAAAATATAGAGGGGGGTGTACAGTCATTATAGGAAGATACGATCACTACTGGGGCCGTATAGAAATTATAGAGGGTATGGTAGTTAGAGAGGGGGTGGTGAATGGTCCCTGCAGTGAGCGCACAGTCATTATAAAGGGGTTGTACAGTCACTACAGGGGGCAAACGATCAGTATAGAGGGGGTGTACAGTCACTACAGGGGGCAAACGATCAGTATAGAGGGGGTGTACAGTCACTACAGGGGATGTACGATCAGTATAGAGGGGGTGTACAGTCACTACAGGGGGCAAACGATCAGTATAGAGGGGGTGTACAGTCACTACAGAGGGCAAACGATCAGTATAGAGGGGTGTACAGTCACTACAGGGGATGTACGATCAGTATAGAGGGGGTGTACAGTCACTACAAGGGGCAAACGATCAGTATAGAGGGGGTGTACAGTCACTACAGGGGGCAAACGATCAGTATAGAGGGGGTGTACAGTCACTACAGGGGATGTACGATCAGTATAGAGGGGGTGTACAGTCACTACAGGGGGCAAACGATCAGTATAGAGGGGGTGTACAGTCACTACAGGGGGCAAACGATCAGTATAGAGAGGGTGTATGTAGCGTCGGCGTCCCTGCCTCCTGCTAGGCAGAGACGCCGTTCCTCTCACCTCTCCGCTCCATCCTCGGCGCCCTCTTCCCACGCTACTGGCAGCGCTCGCCGCTTCCCGGGCACTGTGCTTAGGGCACGCGCGCGCGTGCTCCCTCTCTCTTAAAGGGGCCACGCGTCCTAAGGAATCCCCGGCCAATTGCCGGTGGACCTCCCATATATAAGGCACCTCCTCCAAAATGGAGGTGCCCGAGCAAAGTTGTTGCAAAGGCTTTCACCTCTGCTTCAGCCCTCAGGTCCCGTTGCCAGTCTGTTTTCCAGCTCTGTCTACCTGCTTGCATTCCCTGCGGTCCGACAGTCTGTCTACCAGCATCCGCCAGTCTATGGACCAGTCCGCCTGCGGATCAGGAGGCACCTGCCTGATACCTGCCTGATACCTGCCTGATACCTGCCTGATACCTGCCAGAAGTAAACAATGGTGCAGCGGTCTCAGGGAGCGCCATAAGGTGGGGCTTAGACCGTTGCAACGCGTTGTGGCAGTGGTATTGGAGGAAGAATAAAAGTCGGTTGCCATCTATTAAATTGTCCAGTATTCCTTTGGCGCTCCCTGAGACCGCTGCACCATTGTTTACTTGTGAAATATCTCCATATGGAGCCAAAGCGGCAGGAGCAGCCTGGTCTATTTGGATGTGTGAGGACCTGCGGTTATCCAGCCACCGGGTTAAACTACTGAGGACCTGCGGTGACGTGGTATCTGGTCCGGCAGGATCGTGTGACCACTTGAGGAGCACGGAGTTGCGAGGCAAACACCGACAGGACGGTACTACAAATAGAGGTGACCCGGAGCCTCATTGATCACACGCTTAATCTTGGTTGTGTAGACGTACACAACCATCACAGGTGAGTGTACTGGCACTTTTTAAATTATTTAAATAGCCCTGTGAGTCTACACATGCGCCCTTTCTTTCTTTTCGCATGATACCTGCCAGATACCTGCCTGAGACCACCTGCCAGCCAGCCGAGAGACTCTTACCCGCTCTCCTGGGAGCGCTCACCTGCTACTCGCCAGCTAGTCTACCTGGAGGCTCTGCCGTCACTTGCCGTGACCACCTGCCTGTCTAGAGATTCTTACCCTGCTGTCACTTGCCGTGACCACCCGCATGTCAAGAGACTTTCCCCGTCACTTGCCGTGACCACCTGCCCTTCTACCCAGAGACTGTTCCTGTCACTTGCCGTGTCTACCTTCCCTCCTTCCCTGGGAGCCACCCGCTTCCTTACAAGTACTGCCCCTTTGTATAGTAGCTCAGAGGATCCACCTCCCAGACCCGTTACAGTGTACAGTCACTACAGGGGGCGAACGATCAGTATAGAGGGGGTTTCCAGTCAATACAGGGGGCGAACGATCAGTATAGAGGGGGTGTACAGTCACTACAGGGGGCGAACGATCAGTATAGAGGGGTGTACAGTCACTACAGGGGGCGAACGATCAGTATAGAGGGGTGTACAGTCACTACAGGGGGCGAACGATCAGTATAGAGAGGGTGTACAGTCACTACAGGGGGCGAACGATCAGTATAGAGGGGGTGTACAGTCACTACAGAGGGCAAACGATCAGTATAGAGAGGGTGTACAGTCACTACAGGGGGCGAACGATCAGTATAGAGAGGGTGTACAGTCACTACAGGGGGCGAACGATAAGTATAGAGGGGGTGTACAGTCACTACAGAGGGCAAACGATCAGTATAGAGGGGTGTACAGTCACTACAGGGGGCGAATGATCAGTATAGAGGGGGTGTACAGTCACTACAGAGGGCAAACGATCAGTATAGAGGGGGTGTACAGTCACTACAGGGGGCGAACGATCAGTACAGAGGGGGTGTACAGTCACTACAGGGGGCGAACGATCAGTATAGAGAGGGTGTACAGTCACTTTAGGGGGTTGAACGATCAGTATAGAGGGGGTGTACAGTCACTACAGGGAGCGAACGATCAGTATAGAGGGGGTGTACAGTCACTACAGGGGGCGAACGATCAGTATAGAGAGGGTGTACAGTCACTACAGGGGGCGAACGATAAGTATAGAGGGGGTGTACAGTCACTACAGAGGGCAAACGATCAGTATAGAGGGGTGTACAGTCACTACAGGGAGCGAAAGATCAGTATAGAGGGGGTGTACAGTCACTACAGAGGGCAAACGATCAGTATAGAGAGGGTGTACAGTCACTACAGGGGGCGAACGATAAGTATAGAGGGGGTGTACAGTCACTACAGAGGGCAAACGATCAGTATAGAGGGGTGTACAGTCACTACAGGGAGCGAACGATCAGTATAGAGGGGGTGTACAGTCACTACAGAGGGCAAACGATCAGTATAGAGAGGGTGTACAGTCACTACAGGGGGCGAACGATCAGTATAGAGGGGGTGTACAGTCACTACAGGGAGCGAACGATCAGTATAGAGGGGGTGTACAGTCACTACAGGGGGCGAACGATCAGTATAGAGAGGGTGTACAGTCACTACAGAGGGCGAACGATAAGTATAGAGGGGGTGTACAGTCACTACAGAGGGCAAACGATCAGTATAGAGGGGTGTACAGTCACTACAGGGAGCGAACGATCAGTATAGAGGGGGTGTACAGTCACTACAGAGGGCAAACGATCAGTATAGAGAGGGTGTACAGTCACTACAGGGGGCGAACGATAAGTATAGAGGGGGTGTACAGTCACTACAGAGGGCAAACGATCAGTATAGAGGGGTGTACAGTCACTACAGGGAGCGAACGATCAGTATAGAGGGGGTGTACAGTCACTACAGAGGGCAAACGATCAGTATAGAGAGGGTGTACAGTCACTACAGGGGGCGAACGATAAGTATAGAGGGGGTGTACAGTCACTACAGAGGGCAAACGATCAGTATAGAGGGGTGTACAGTCACTACAGGGAGCGAACGATCAGTATAGAGGGGGTGTACAGTCACTACAGGGGGCGAACGATCAGTATAGAGAGGGTGTACAGTCACTACAGGGGGCGAACGATCAGTATAGAGGGGGTGTACAGTCACTACAGGGAGCGAACGATCAGTATAGAGGGGGTGTACAGTCACTACAGGGAGCGAACGATCAGTATAGAGGGGTGTACAGTCACTACAGAGGGCAAACGATCAGTATAGAGGGGTGTACAGTCACTACAGGGAGCGAACGATAAGTATAGAGGGGGTGTACAGTCACTACAGGGAGCGAACGATCAGTATAGAGGGGGTGTACAGTCACTAAAGAGGGCAAACGATCAGTATAGAGGGGTGTACAGTCACTACAGGGGGCGAACGATCAGTATAGAGAGGGTGTACAGTCACTACAGGGGGCGAACGATCAGTATAGAGGGGGTGTACAGTCACTACAGGGGGCGAACGATCAGTATAGAGGGGGTGTACAGTCACTACAGGGGGCGAACGATCAGTATAGAGGGGGTGTACGATTAGTATAGTGGGGTGTACGATCAGTACAGGGGATATACGATCAGTATAGAGAGGGTGTGCAGTCACTACAGGGGGTGTACGATCAGTATAGAGGGGTGTACAGTCACTACAGGGGGCGTACGATCAGTATAGAGGGGGTGTACAGTCACTACATGAAGTGTACAATTAGTATAGTGGTGTATGCGGTCAGTACAGGGGATATACGATCAGTATAGAGAGGGTGTACAGTCACTACAGGAGGTGTACGATCAGTATAGAGGGGTGTACAGTCACTACAGGGGGCGAATGATCAGTATAGAGGTGTGTATGGTCACTAAAGGGGTCATGCGATCAGTATAGAGGGGTGTACAGTCACTACAGGGGGTATACGATCAGTATAGAGGGGTGTACAGTCACTACAGGGGGCGAACGATCAGTATAGAGGGGGTTTACTGTCACTACAGGGGGCGAACGATCAGTATACAGGGGATGTACAGTCACTACAGGGGGCGAACAATCAGTATAGAGGGGGTGTACAGTCACTACAGGGGGCGAACAATCAGTATAGAGGGGGTGTACAGTCACTACAGGGGGCAAACGATCAGTATAGAGGGGGTGTACAGTCACTACAGGGGGCGAACGATCAGTATAGAGGGGTGTACAGTCACTACAGGGGGCGAACAATCAGTATAGAGGGGATGTACAGTTACTACAGGGGGCAAACGATCAGTATAGAGGGGTGTACAGTCACTACAGGGGGCGAATGATCAGTATAGAGGTGTGTATGGTCACTAAAGGGGACATACGATCAGTATAGAGGGGTGTACAGTCAGTACAGGGGGCGAACGATCAGTATAGAGGGGGTTTACTGTCACTACCGGGGGCAAACGATCAGTATACAGGGGATGTACAGTCACTACAGGGGGCGAACGATCAGTATAGAGGGGGTGTACAGTCACTACAGGGGGCGAACGATCAGTATAGAGGGGGTGTACAGTCACTACAGGGGGCGAACGATCAGTATAGAGGGGGTGTACAGTCACTACAGGGAGCGAACGATCAGTATAGAGAGGGTGTATGGTCACTAAAGGAGACATACGATCAGTATAGAGAGGGTGTACAGTCACTACAGGGGGCGTACGATCAGTATAGAGGGGGGTACAGTCACTACAGGGAGCGAACGATCAGTATAGAGGGGGTGTACAGTCACTACAGGGAGCGAACGATCAGTATAGGGGGGTGTACAGTCACTACAGGGGGCGTACTCTCAGTATAGACGGGGTGTACGGTTAGTATAGTGGGGTGTACGATCAGTACAGGGGATATACGATCAGTATAGAGAGGGTGTGCAGTCACTACAGGGGGTGTACGATCAGTATAGAGGGGTGTACAGTCCCTAGAGGGGGCAAACGATCAGTATAGAGGGTGATGTACAGTCACTACAGGGGGCTAACGATCAGTATAGAGGTGTGTATGGTCACTAAAGGGGACATACAATCAGTATAGAGGGGGTGTACAGTCACTACAGAGGGCGTATGCTCAGTATAGAGGGGGTGTACAGTCACTACAGAGGGCGTATGCTCAGTATAGAGGGGGTGTACAGTCACTACAGAGGGCGTATGCTCACTATAGACGGGGTGTACAGTCACTACATGGGGTGTACGATTAGTATAGTGGGGTGTACGATCAGTACAGGGGATATACGATCGGTATAGAGAGGGTGTGCAGTCACTACAGGGGGCGAACGTTCAGTATAGAGGGGGTGTACAGTCACTACAGGGGGCGTACGATCAGTATAGAGGGGATGTACAGTTACTACAGGAGGCGGACGATCAGTATAGAGAGGGTGTACAGTCACTACAGGGGGCGTACGATCAGTATAGAGGGGTGTACAGTCACTACAGGGGGCGAATGATCAGTATAGAGGTGTTTATGGTCACTAAAGGGGACATGCGATCAGTATAGAGGGGTGTACAGTCACTACAGGGGGTGTACGATCAGTATAGAGGGGTGTACAGTCACTACAGGGGGCGAACGATCAGTATAGATGGGTGTACAGTCACTACAGGGGGCGAATGATCAGTATAGAGGTGTGTATGGTCACTAAAGGGGACATGCGATCAGTATAGAGGGGTGTACAGTCACTACAGGGGGCGTACGATCAGTATAGAGGGGTGTACAGTCACTACAGGGGGCGAATGATCAGTATAGAGGTGTGTATGGTCACTAAAGGGGACATGCGATCAGTATAGAGGGGTGTACAGTCACTACAGGGGGTGTACGATCAGTATAGAGGGGTGTACAGTCACTACAGGGGGCGAACGATCAGTATAGATGGGTGTACAGTCACTACAGGGGGCGTACGATCAGTATAGAGGGATGTACAGTCACTACAGGGGGCGAATGATCAGTATAGAGGTGTGTATGGTCACTAAAGGGGACATACGATCAGTATAGAGGGGTGTACAGTCACTACAGGGGGTGTACGATCAGTATAGAGGGGTGTACAGTCACTACAGGGGGCAAACAATCAGTATAGAGGGGATGTACAGTCACTACAGGGGGCACTCAGTATAGAGAGGGTGTACGATTAGTATAGTGGGGTGTACGATCAGTACAGGAGATATACGATCAGTATAGGGAGGGTGTGCAGTCACTACAGTGGGCGTATGATCAGTATAGAGGGGTGTACAGTCACTACAGGGGGCGAACGATCAGTATAGAGGGGGTGTACAGTCACTACAGGGGGCGAACGATCAGTATAGAGGGGTGTACAGTCACTACAGGGGGCGAACGATCAGTATAGAGGGGGTGTACAGTCACTACAGGGGGCAAACGATCAGTATAGAGGGGGTGTACAGTCACTACAGAGGGCAAACGATCAGTATAGAGGGGGTGTACAGTCACTACAGGGGGCAAACGATCAGTATAGAAGGGGTGTACAGTCACTACAGGGGGCACTCAGTATAGAGAGGGTGTACGATTAGCATAGTGGGGTGTACAATCAGTACAGGAGATATACGATCAGTATAGGGAGGGTGTGCAGTCACTACAGGGGGCGTATGATCAGTATAGAGGGGGTGTACAGTCACTACAGGGGGCAAACGATCAGTATAGAGGGGGTGTACAGTCACTACAGGGGGCAAACGATCAGTATAGAAGGGGTGTACAGTCACTACAGGGGGTGTACGATCAGTATAGAGGGGTGTACATTCACTACAGGGGGCGAACGATCAGTATAGAGGGGGGTACAGTCACTACAGGGAGCGAACATTCAGTATAGAGGGGGTGTACAGTCACTACAGGGGGCGAACGATCAGTATAGAGGGGATGTACAGTCACTACAGGGGGCGTACGATCAGTATAGAGGGGGTGTACAGTCACTACTGTGAGTGTAAAATCAGCATAGAGGGGAACTACTAAATAAAAAAAAGATTTTCGTGAATCAAAAGTCGTTAAAAACATCAAAAAAGGCGCAAATACAGTAACGAATTGGTCCCTAATCCGCAGGGTCAGGCGGCTGCAGCTCTCAGGTGGAGCACACCTGCGGACCGACATAATTTACAGTAGTGTTTAAAATACTAGCAGTAACCAGCTCACTGTTTTAGTATAAATTCTATCACCACATGACAAACTATTTACCAGTTGGTGAGGTCGATTTTAAGAAAACCCCCAGACTCCGCATTCATGATCTGCAGGTTTCTGAGTCTGTGTATCTGAATAATTAATTGTACGGGGAGTGTTCAATGTAATAGCAGTGTGGAGGTCAATCACTGAGGTCAATCATTCTGTGAAGAAACAGGTGTGAATCAGGTGGTCCTTATATAAGGGTGAAGCCGCACATGTTGTACATGCATTTCTCCTTGAAAGCATGAGAAATATGGGTCGTTGCTGACATTGTTCAGAAGAACAGCGGACTTTGATTAAAAAGTTGATTGGAGAGGGTAAAACTTATAAAGAAGTGCAGACAATGATCGGCTGTTCAGCTAAAATGGTCTCCAATGCTTTATAATGGAAAGCAAAACCAGAGCGACGTGGAAGACAACAGAAGACAACCATCCGAATGGATCGAAAAATAACCAGAATGGCAAAGGCTCAGACAATGGTCAGCTCCAGGGATCATAGACCAGTTTGCATATATTAAAATACTTGAAGAGGTCATGTTTCCTTATGCTGAAGAGGATATGCCCTTAAAATGGGTGTTTCACCAAGACAACAACCCTAAACACACCAGTAAACGAGCAAAATCTTGGTTCCAGTCCAACAAAATTGAGGTTCTGGAGTGGCCAGCCCAATCCCCGGACCTTAATCCAATAGATCACTTGTGGGGGGACATAAAAAATACAGCTTCTGAGGCAAAGCCACCAAATGCCAAAAAACTGTGGGATGTAGTGAAAGCATCCTGGGCTGGAATAACAGGGGCCAGAAGTTGGTTGACTCTATGCAACATAGATGTGAAGCAGTTCTAAAAAACTGTGGTTATGCAACTAAATATTAGGTTAGTGATTCACAGGAATGCTAAATCCTCAAAAAAAAAGACATATTGTGAGTTTGTAAAGACAAATGCAGACACTGCTATTTTTCATTACAGCCCAATGTTCATTTTTTGTTATTTTCTGTAAAGTAGTTAAAAACTATGTACATTTCTCATCATGTTTTGAATTAGAAAACAGCGAGCGATGTCCCCAATGCTGGAAATAACAACTAGTACAATCATGGCCAAAAGTTTTGAGAATGACACCAAAATGATATTTTCCCATGATCTGCTGGCCTCTGGTTTTTATTAGTGTTTGTCTGATGTTTATATCACATACAGAAATATAATTGCAATCATATTATGAGGACCAATAGGTTATATTGACAGTTAGAATGAGTTAATGCAGCAAGTCAATATTTGCAGTGTTGCCCCTTCTTCTTCAAGACCTCTGTAATTCTCCCTGGCATGCTCTCAATCAACTTTTGGACCAAATCCTGACTGATAGCAGTCCATTCTTGCATAATCAATGCTTGCATTTTGCCAGAATTTGTTGGTTTTTGTTTGTCCTCCCGTCTCTTGATGATTGACCACAAGTTCTCAATGGGATTAAGATCTGGGGAGTTTCCAGGCCATGGACCCAAAATCTCTATGTTTTGTTCCATGAGCCATTTAGTTATCACCTTTGCTTTATGGCAAGGTGCTCCATCATGCTGGAAAAGGCATTGTTGGGCGCCAAACTGCTCTTGGACTGTTGGGAGAAGTTGCTCTTGGAGGACATTCTGGTACCATTCTGTATTCATGGCTGTGTTATTAGGCGAGACTGTGAGTGAGCCGATTCCCTTGGCTGATAAGCAACCCCACACATGAATGGTTTCAGGATGCTTTACAGTTGGCATGAGACAAGACTGGTGGTAGCGCTCACCTCTTCTTCTCCGAATAAGCTGTTTTCCAGATGTCCCAAATAATCGAAAAGGGGATTCATCAGGGAAAATGACTTTGCCCCAGTCCTCAGCAGTCCACTCCCTGTACCTTTTGCAGAATATCAGTCGGTCCCTGATGTTTTTTCTGGAGAGAAGTGGCTTCTTTGCTGCCCTCCTTGAAACCAGCCCTTGCTCAAAGAGTCTCCGCCTCACAGTGCGTGCAGAAGCACTCACACCAGCCTGCTGCCATTCCTGAGCAAGCTCGGCACTGCTGGCAGTCCGATCCCGCAGCTGAAACAGTTTTAAGATGCGGTCCTGGTGCTTGATGGTCTTTCTTGGGTGCCCTGGAGCCTTTTTGACAACAATGGAAGCTCTCTCCTTGAAGTTCTTGATGATGCGATAGATTGTTGACTGAGGTGCAATCTTTGTAGCTGCGATACTCTTCCCTGTTAGGCCATTTTTGTGCAGTGCAATGATGGCTGCATGTGTTTCTTTAGAGATAACCATGGTTAACTGAAGAGAAACAATGATACCAAGAACCAGCCTCCTTTTAAAGTGTCCAGTGATGTCATTCTTACTTAATCATGACTGATTGATCGCCAGCCCTGTCCTCATCAACACCCACACCTGTGTTAATGGATCAATCACTAAAACGATGTTAGCTGCTCCTTTTAAGGCAGGACTGCAATGATGTTGAAATGTGTTTTGGGGGTTAAAGTTCATTTTCTGGGCAAATATTGACTTTGCAAGTACAGTAATTGCTGTTAAGCTGATCACTCTTTGACATTCAGGAGTATATGCAAATTGCCATTACAAAAAATGAAGCAGTAAACTTTGGAAAAATTACTATTTGTCTCATTCTCAATACTTTTGGCCATGACTGTAGAAAGATTTTGTGCTTAACTCATTTTTCTGAACACGCTGCTATTTTCAACTCTACTGCATGATGGAATGATGCCATCATTCATTTTGAGGCCTATACAGAACTACAGAATTAACCCCATGAGGTTCCTGTGCAGAGGGATTATGGGTAATATAAGCTGCCGTGTCCACAGAGAGCCCCACAGATAATGGTGCTGCAGACGCTGACCGCGACAATTCCCACCAAAGAGCGGAAAATTCCTGCCTGACGTGTGAGAAAATTCCCAGAGAGGAAGATGTGTGCAGACACCGGAGATCCGGGCAGGGGAGGGAATTGCTCTGTAACCACAGACCATGATCTAGGATTAGAGGGTACTGGGAGATGGAGTGCACCCATGTGTCCACATATAGGACCCTTTACGGCCGCTGCAGTAAAATAATCCCTCATACAAACAATGGCCTCCGTGCAGGTCTGTGACTCCCGGCAGCAGGTGACGCCACCTTAGGCTGGAATTACAGTAGCTCATGGAAAGTCTTTAATACATCGGAGGCCATGGCATTACCTTGTGATGATCAAACGGGAGATGGAAGGTGCATGACGGGTGAAGAGTTAATGCACCAGGACTCAGACAGGAGTAGGGATAATGCGCCGGAGACAGGCAGGTGTAGGGGTGATGTGCTGGACAAAGGCTGGTGTAGGGGTGATGTGCCGGACACAGGCAGGAGTAGGGGTGATGTGCCAAACATGAGTAGGAGTAAGGGTGGTGGTCCAGGACACCGGCAGGTGCAGGGGTGATGTAATGGAGACAAGCAGGTGAAGGGTTAATGCACCATACACAGGCAGGTGTAGGGGTGATGTGCCGATCACACGCAGGTGAAGTGGTGATGCTTCGGACACAGGGAGGTGTAGTGGTGATGCCCCTATCACAGGCAGGTGTGGGGGTGATGTAATGGACACACACACGAGAAGTCTTAATACACTGGACACAGGCAGGTGTTTGGATGATGCGCTGGACACGGGAAGGTGTAGTGGTGATGCTCTGGACATGCGGAGGTGTAGGGGTGATGCTCCGGACTCTGGCAGGTGTAGTAGTGATGCTCTGGACACGGGCAGGTGTAGTGGTGATGCTCTGGACATGCGGAGGTGTAGGGGTGACGTGCCGGACAGAGGCAAGTGTAGTGGTGATGCTCTGGACACAGGCAGGTGTTTGGATGATGCGCTGGACACGGGAAGGTGTAGTGATGATGATTCGGATACAGGCAAGTGTAGGGGTGATGTGCCGGACAGAGGCAAGTGTAGTGGTGATGCTCTGGACACATGCCGATGTTTGGATGATGTGCTGGACATGGGAAGGTGTAGTGGTGATGATTCGGACACAGGCAGGTGTAGGGGTGATGTGCCAGAAAGAGGCAGGTGTAGAGGTGATGCTACGGACACAGACAGGTGTAGTGGTGATGCTCTGATCACAGGCAGGTGTAGAGGTGATGCTACGGACACAGACAGGTGTAGGGCATGTGACAGGGTGTATGACAGAGCAGGCAGAGACAGCAGTCCAGTGAACAATCCAACAACCTTTATTGGGACTGGGAGAATATAACACCAAGCGTAGTTATGGTTCCTTAGAGTCTTCAAGGTGGCCACACAAAAAGGGACAAATCCGGGGGCGCCTCCTGGTAATCCGATGCCAAGGAAAATGCAACAACAGTCTTTAGACTAAGTCCTCAAATCCAGCAAGGTGTCAAGACATCAATCCCACGCGGCAACTGATCTCCAATCACTACACATGGCACCAGGACCTGGCTGCAGAGACAGATCCTAGTCCTTCGCAAGACATAGCATCAACTAACCAAACATGGGGCTTATTGTTCTCCTTCTCTTGAGATGGGCAGAGATACACACCCCATCCTTAAACATTTTCTACAGGTAACTCAAAGATGAAGAATCTTCTAGAACGCCAGCTCCAGCTGGTCAGCAGAGTTGTGTAGTGGAAGCTGCCTGAAAAGAGGAACAAAGACACACGTGCCCCCACCAGATGCAGGATAGGACATGCTAATGCAGGCCTGATTACAGTATGGTCCATGAAAACAGGCTGGGGGGGACACTCTGTCACAGGGGTGATGCCCCGAACAGGCAGATGTAGGGGTGATACTCAATGACACAGGCAGGTGTAGTGGTGATGCCCTGGACACAGGCAGGGGTAGGCGCCATGCCCCGGACACAGGCAGATGTAGGGGTGATACTCAATGACACAGGCAGGTGTAGTGGTGATGCCCTGGACACAGGCAGGGGTAGGCGCCATGCCCCGGACACAGGCAGATGAAGGGGTGATACTCAATGACACAGGCAGGTGTAGTGGTGATGCCCTGGACACAGGCAGGGGTAGGCGCCATGCCCCGGACACAGGCAGATGTAGGGGTGATACTCAATGACACAGGCAGGTGTAGTGGTGATGCCCTGGACACAGGCAGGGGTAGGCGCCATGCCCCGGACACAGGCAGATGAAGGGGTGATACCTCTGACTCTAGCAGGTGTAGGTGTGATGCGCTGGACACAGGCAGTTGTAGGGGTGATGCACCGTACACTGGCAAGTATAGGGGTAATGCTCTGAACACAGGTTAAGTGTAAGTGTAGGGGTAATCAGAAACAGTCAGGTGTAGGAGTAATGTGCTGGACACAGGCAGCTGTAGGGGTAATGCTCCGAACAAAGGTAAGTGTAGGGGTGATGCACCAAACACAAGTGTAGGGGTAATGTGCCAGAAACAGTCAGGTGTAGAGTTGATGCTCCGGGACACAGGCAGGTGTAGGGGATATGCACCCAACACAGGCAGGTGTAGGGGATATGCACCCAACACAGGCAGGTGTAGGGGATATGCACTCGACACAGGCAGGTGTAGGGGATATGCACCTGACACAGGCAGGTGTAGGGGATATGCACCCGACACGGGCAGGTGTAGGGGATATGCACCCGACACGGGCAGGTGTAGGGGATATGCACCCGACACGGGCAGGTGTAGGGGATATGCACCCGACACGGGCAGGTGTAGGGGATATGCACCCGACACGGGCAGGTGTAGGGGATATGCACCCGACACGGGCAGGTGTAGGGGATATGCACCCGACACAAGCAGGTGTAGGGGATATGCACCCGACACAGGCAGGTGTAGGAGTGATGCATCCGACACAGGAAGGTTAGTAGTGTAAACGCACCAGACACAGGAAGGTGTTAGAGTTATGTAATGGGCATAGGCAGGTGAAAGGTTAATGCTCTGGACACAGGCAGGTATTTGGGTGATGCACTGGACACAGGCAAATGTAGAGGTGATGCTCCCGGACACAACCAGGTGTAGGGGTAATGCGCCAATCACAGGCAGGTGTACAGTTACACCTGCCTGTGTCCAGTGCATTAAGGGTGATGCTCCATTCACAGTGTAAACGTACCAAGAACAGGCAGGTTTAGGGGTGAAACGCTGGACACAGGCAGGTGTAGTGTGAATGTACCGGGAACAGGCAGTTGTAGGGATAATGCTCCAGACATAGGTGGGTGTAGGGGTAACACCCCAGGACACAAGCAGTTTGTCATAAAAAAATATTAAAATCTCTGCAGCCACTAGTGAGGGGTTATGTTAACCCCCCCCTTCTTCCCTCCTCCTCTCTCTTTTGCAGTAGGACAAGAGCTGGCAATCTAGCTGACAGTTTGAGTCTCCTAGAAAATAGCCTGTACAATGGACATAGGGAAGTGGTAGATTACCTTTAGTCAGGTGGTGAGGAAGCCAATTAAGATATGAATAGTTAACCATTCAAATCCTTTTGAAGCCCAAGTACTAACGAGGATGTCTTTTGTGGAAGACAGATGTATAGAATGGACAGGAAAAGCCTCTTAAGTTTTGAAAAGAATGAAGCGAATATCTAACACCTGTTAGAGATAGCAATTGTCCATCCATGATGCACATTCCTTTCAGAAACACATCTTTGGCAGACTTGATGTATCCGAAAGAAAATATTGAATATCAAAGTTTGTATATTTCCAATTGTGCTCAGACTTACTTTTTCAGATTCAGGGCTGATTGGGGAAGCAGATGCATATTTGTTCCTAACTGTAACCCCTGCCTATAAGCCACAAATCAATAACTGGAAAATCGTTGACAGCAGCCATGTCATGTTTAGTCTCTAACTTCTGCGATCATCAGGAGAGGAGTTATCGCATAAGTTGGGGATTTCATGAAAACCTGAAGGGCTGAGAATAGCCCACAACCTGGCCTACGCGAGGTCATCTTGGGGGTGTGTGGGTATAACTCAGGTGCTGATAAAAGAGCAAGGCAAATTATGATCTGTGTTAAATGCTGAGGAAGATACATGTCAGTGTAGGCTTGATCCCGTTAACCAGACGTTTTCAATAGGGTTGATTACATCCGCTACCTAAATCATCTCTGTGCTCGGCGTAGTAAGTTTAATCCGTTTTATTTTATGTAACTGTATATGCTTTATTGTCTTGCCACCTTTGTAAAATCTTTTGTATATTATGTTATAAACACTGTCTATCGTCTTGGATTAAATATAAAATGTAAGAGTTTTGTTCCTTTTGTTGTGTAAACCGCACCTCGAAGCCATACGCGACCCACCAGGCCTCCAATCAGTCTATAAAAATGACTGGTGGTGGCAGCTAATAATCTTTCTTGGGATAAAATAGAGTTAGCAGTGACCGCACACGGGTATGTGCATATTCTATGCGTTGGAATTGGAGGTGTATATAAAAATACGCTCACTGTTAGTTTCCCGATAAGCGGCCTAGTAGTGGAAACAGCCTGCAGCTTCCTCCATTAATCATCGGCCAATTGTGTAATTGTCCGGAGGATAGGGGACAGCAGACAGCTGTTCGCTTCAAAGAGAACAGTGTGGGTGGTCTAGTTATGACTCCTTCGGCTGAAATCTTTGACACAGGTGTAGGCTTGATGGACCAGACACAAGCAGGTATGGGGGTGGTGCTCCAAGACACAGTCAGGTGTAGTGGTGATGCACCAAACACATGCAGGTGTAAGAGTGATGTAATTGACACAGGCAGGTGAAGGGTTAATGCTCTGGACATAGGCAGGTGCAGTGTGAATGTATCGGGAACAGACAGATATAGGGGTGATGCGGAATCCGGGCTTTGGCAGGCGGTGACCGACACCTTGGTGGCATAGACTTCCCGTTAAGGCCTGTCACGCTGGCCTCGGCGACATCCCTGGCGCCAAATCTGCCTGCGGTTTGGCGTGCAGGGCTTTTATATCAAAGAAGTCTCTCATCCAGGTTACCTGATCAGGTCCAGCACACAAAGTCGCTCCCCCTGCAAATCTTCCAGTACAGATTGGTTCCGCTTGATTTTACCTGGCCAGCAGATGGCAGTCTTCCTCCACTAATGTGACATCCCGCAAGGGTTTTCCAGGGACATATCTGCTTCATCTTACACACCGGACACAGGCAGATGTAGGGTTGATGCTCCAGGACACAGGCAAGAGTATGGTTAACCGGTTAGCTCACAGGAACAATGGATAAATTATATTTGGCACAGAAGTATGAACCATTCCTGGCACCAGGTGCTGTTGACGTCGCTGGCAGGGAAAGGGGTTTAGAGCAGAGAAATCAGGAGACGAGAGGCAGAAAATAAAGAGAGGATTACAATGCCGAGCTGAAACCAGTAAGAATGGAGGTTCCACACATGCAGGAGAGACACAAGAGCCTTCGGAAATTGATAGAGCATGAGGAATCGAACATAGACTGAAAATGTGAAGCATCCGCCAATGTGACACGATAGCGGGTACTTATTTTGAATATGGGGGCTCCTCTACATGGTTAACTAGTAAAGGACCCTAGTAATTAGCGGAGGTGAGCAAACTCTAATCTCAGTGGGTACTTGCCAGTCATTAGCCCTCAGACTAGAAAATAACCCCTGTTACAGGTAGGAAGCCTGGTGAGGATGAGAGCAGCGAGCAGAGCGGCATCATTATGTCATCGGCCAATCGAACAGATCAGGGGCCCGTGGCCAGTATTTTCTTTACATGAGCCAAAGGCTTAAAGCGCACCTGTCAGTGTATGTAGTTTACTGAGCACAATTCTGCTATCAGGTGGGCGACATTACACTGATTAAAATGATACCTTGGTTGATGAAATCCATCCTAGGATTCTTATGTAATCTTTATTTTCAATTTGGAGATAATGATATGCTCGTGCTTCGGGGTGGCCAGTGGGGGGCACTCTATCTGGTGCTCTGCTTACATATTTGTATGCTCTTATGACAGCTCAATGTGCCTTCACTGACCTGCCTCCTATTTTACATAATGCATCTAGTAGTGAGGGGCTAGGTAAAATAGGAGGCAGGTCAGTGAAGGCACAGTGACCTGTCGGAAGGCATACAGTGGAATACATAAGAATCACAGGACGGATTTCATCAACCAAGGCATCATATTAATCAGTGTAATGTCGCCCACCTGACAGTATGTAGTTTACTGAACACAATCCTGCTGACAAGTGCGCTTTAAAGCAGGATTGTGGGTACTCCAACCTGGCACCCTTCCTAGCTATCATAGCTTCTGTGTAGACTATTTATGGTGCAGCAGAGACACAGAGCAGAGGAAATCCCTGCAGACATTTGAACTGCAATTCATGTGATCATCTGATCTTCGGCTGCTTGAGAAAACGATAGACAGATTGGATATAAGCCATCACATACACTGAGATCAGCAAATGCTTTCTCCAGCTCAGCACATTGTGGCTGGAGGCTGAGGAGGCCCAATGTCAACTAGATATGAGTCTCAGACTGTCAAAAGGGTCAAAAGAGTCCAGATGTGGACAACAAAGGAATCTGGAGAGGAAAGAGGTGAAAGAAGAGACTGGAGAGCGGTAGAGTGGTCTGAAAGAGGGGACAGCGGAGAGTAGACTGAGAAATGTGAAGAGCATAGATGAGTCTGGTGAGACCAAAACAATCTAAAGAGGAACAGCTAACTGTAGAGGAAGCAGAGGAGATTGGAGTGGAAAAGGGAGTCTGGAAGAGACAAAGTAGTCTGTAATAGACAGAGGAGTCTGGAGAAGGACAAAAGAGACTGGGTGGATAGAGGAGTCTGCAAAAGTACAGAGAAATATGAAAGAGAGATTGAAATCTGCAGAAGACAAGAAGTCTGAAAAGGATAGTTGAGTCTGGAGGGACCAGAAAGATTTGAAGGGGGATAGTAGATTCTGACATAGACAGAGGAGTCTTAAAGGGACTTTAGAGTCAGGGGATGATCAAGGAGTTTATAGAGGATAGAGGTTTGTGGGGTTCTGGAGTAGACAGGAGTCTAGTAAGGAGGCTTGAAAGACACTGTGCTCTATCAAGGAATTTGGAGGTGAGACGCCATACGCTCACTGGTCACTTGCCGATACCTAAGTGGTGAGTAGTTGGGATCGTGTGCTCGCGATACCGGATGAAATTCATAACACAGTGACGGCACGGTGAGATATTGTCGTCGCTGTGGAATAACTTGACAAATTGGTGAGTTGTCACAGACCCCCCCAAAAATATGGGTCCCATCATCACCGGATGTATGAAACTTTCGTTATTCCATATTTTGTATCGGAGCCAAAAATCCTGCAGTCTTTGTTTAAACCCCCTTTGAAGTTCTGGGAATGAGATTTCAACAGTTATCTGTACATTGTCCCCTGCCTTTGCCAAGGGATATCTACTCGCATTTTAAGTAGGTTCTAGTTTTATCAGTCACTTCTCAGCCACGTGTTAATTGGGTCTTTGTGCTGAGATTTACATGGAAACAGCTTTTGTACTGACAAGTGGTCAATTGCTAGCTCTTGCCTGGGAACAAAAGGTGGAAGGGAGGGATGAGGGGGCTTCAGGGAAAGAAAGAAAGAATATGTTCAATATTTTTCAATATTTCCCTGACATCCCCCCTCTTTGAGGTGGCATAGGGGGCTGATTTACAGATCGCCCCTTTAAGCCAACCTCCTAGCCCACCCTTCCTGCTGATCCAACAAGCCGTGGACCCAACTCGCCCACCACTCTGACCGACTGGAGATCCAGCTTTCCGATCACCTTGACCGGTTTGGGATACCTTTTCCCCACACCTCTGACAGGCTATGGGTACCTTCCTCCCAAACTCCTGACCGACAGGGGGACCCACATCTCTTTTAGCTTGCCTGGTTGTGGGGCCTACCCCTTCCTGCCATCATTTTTACCTTGGGAGCCGTGCTTACTAGGGGGAGCTTCGACCGGCCATGTCACAATCCGTCGTGACACTTGTCGGCGGCACGGGACCACTTTCCCTGTGATCCCCGTGTTTCTCGCCATTCCTGCTCATCACCTCTCGAGCCATGCTAGTCTTGGGGCAGCTACCATTGACCATGCCACTATCTGGCGTGACACTGGTCACCTGCACGGGACGACCTGCTTCATGGTGTCCGTGCCTGCTCCCCTTGCCCCTAACACTTATGCTGGCTCGCTTTAGGGGATCCTCAGCAGCATTACCCCGTGGGGTGAGGTGACTGAGTTCCCCTTTACCACAACACACATTTTTATGATGCATGACATTGACATTATTGACAGTGGCATTATATGACATATCATATCTGGGAGGGTTGTCAGGAATGTATCGGGCAACCAACCGTCCCAGATCAGTTCCCAATAGCACATTAGTGGGGAGATTCTCTGACACCCCCACTTCCCTCAACCCCCTCCCTAAACCCCAGTTCAGGAAAACTCAGGCCATCGGTATGGGACCGCAGACACCCCCAAACCCGATGACAGTCAGGGTCTTCCCAGGAATGAGTTCTTCTGGTAACACAAACTCAGGGCGGATGAGGGTATGTTCTGCGCCAGTGTCCTTAAGGCCAACAGTAATGGTGTTGCCACAGTAACTGGTTGTAAGTTCTCACGGGCCCAGCCAACCACCCCACCCACAAAAAGAATGGCTGCAGTAGGCCCTGGGGCCTCAGATGTGGGGTCCATGTTCTGCCTCTCCGGGCAGACAAAGCTGACGTGACCCGTTTGGTCACAAGTATAACACTTACGGGAGTCAAATGCAGTCCAGGTGCTGGAAGATGGGGCAGAACCCGCTGAGGGCTGGCTGGCTGGAACACTGGGGGTGGTTGTAGGCTTACCCACTTTCCAGCTGACGGCGGCTGACTTTCGCACCTCGGTTGTGCGGTGGGCATCATTGGCATCCACGAACTGGGCTGCTTTGGCGGCTTCCTTCGGCTCCGGTTCAGCACAAACTGTCTCACCTCCACAGGACAAAGGTGAAGAAACTGGTCCTTCACCACCAGATCCTTCAGATCCTAGAAGGTGGTGATTGACAGTCTTTGGATCCACTGCTCAAAGTTGGTTCTGAGCCCATCCACCACATCACTGTAGCTATCATGTGGTCCACGTTGGAGGGCTCTGAAACTTTTCCGTTAAACCTCCGGAGTCAGCTGGTACTTTTTCGTCAGGGCCTGCTTGACGGCTTCGTAGTCTCCATCTTGTTCTCAAGGGACAGAAGCAAACACCTCCAAGGCTTTTCCTCTGAGTTCTGGAGTTAAGTACCTGGCCTACTGGTCGGCAGGCAGCTGATACTGCCTGAAGGCCTTTTCAAAGCGGCATAGAAATGTGTCCAAATCCCCATCCTTTTCCATCATAGGGAAATGCTCAGGATGGGATTTAAAGCAGTTGGCACTGTTGGACTCACGGGTCTGTGTGGAGGATGACTCCTTATGAATCCGGGCTAGTTCCAGCTGGTACTGTCGCTCCCGCTCAGCAGCCTCTTCTTGCTCTGCTCGCTCCTCTCAGTCAGCTTAGGCCTGGCGCTCAGCAGCCTCTCGGTCAGCTTGTGCCTGGCGCTCAGCAGCCTCTCGGTCAGCTTGGGCCCATTGCTCTGCTCGCTCGTGGAATTTCAGGAACAGCTGCAGTCGTCCGTCACGATCGTCTGCGGTGAGCTGCTCCAGGGCCATCTGCAGGTGGGGGTCCACACTACCCTGGCTGCGGGTATGGGTGGCAATCACAGGTGGGACCCCTGCAGAAGCACCATCCGGGCCTCTGCTGGCTGCTCCATCATCAGGGCTCTGCTTTGGGACGGGCTCTGCAGCACCTTGCAACAGTTAAGCAATCATTTGGGCCCTGTTTTTGCCGTGGGGTCAATCAGCCTCAGCTCACAGAGGGCAGTGATAGTGGTCTTCGCCTGCTGTTAATACCAGGGCTCTTCATGTGTAGCCATCATTGCAAGAGAAGAGATGGGATGCAACTGCTACACGTATAGTAATGTCCCAGATAAAAAATATTAAAACACTGAATCTGATTTCTTAAAACTCTGCACAGAATTCTCTCAAGAACCGTGCAAGTTTTCAGTGACAGGAATGATTGCTCAATCCAGCCACTGATGTTCTGTAATATCCCACCGCTGCCACCAATTTGTCAGGTAATTCCACAGCGATGACACCGGGAGATCACGCAATATCTCACTGTGCCATCACTGTCTTACGAATTTCATCCAGAATCGCGAGCACACGATTCAGACTACTCACTACTTAGGTATCGGCAAGCGACCAGTGAGCGTATGGCGTCACGCCTCCAAATTCCAACGCATGGAATATGTGTTTGCGCCCTCCGTACGGTCATTTTCAGCTTCACGATAGCCCGATTATTAATATTATTCGCTGCCACCACCGTCCACCTTTGAAATATAATACCGGCCTGGGTGGACGCCTGTGTTTTGGTACTGTATATGGCTTCGGGGGTGGGAACGATTACAGGACAAAAGAAACAGAACTATTAAATTTTATATTTAATTCAAAAGGGAGGCAGTGTTTAGGAAAAATATATACAAGGATGTTACAAAGGAGACATTTACCGTACAGAATAGACAGTTACATAAAATAAACAGGATTACAGAAGAAACTTACGCTATACAGTTCGCAGGGACAAATCAGCATAGGTGGTGGAGGGGGACCCCGATTTCATCTGAACGTTATCGAATGTGACCCGTTGCTTACAGTCCTTATACCCCTCTGGCAATGAGTATAGATCAATCTTCCCTTGTTGCTTTTATGCCGAAGGGGAAGATCTGCCCACACCCCCCATGTGCTGACATCACAAGGGCTGGACCCAACCCTTCATATTTGTATTAAAAACCTGTTTTTTGGGATAACTTATCGCTCATTGAACCCAGAAGCCCAAAAGTGATACCAAATTTTCTATTATGATTTTACCTTCATTTAGAGACCACACATCGCATAGTTGCAGTCTGCTATTCTAGTGTTTTTGCGCTACAGCTCCACGGATCGTTTTTCAGAGACAGAAAAATATCCCTATCATTCCCTAGCTGACCCTGCCCCCAAAAATATGGGTCCCATCATTACCGGATGTATGGAACTTTAGTTATTCCATATTTCGTATCAGAGTCGAAAATCCTTCAGTCTTTATTTAAACCCCCTTTGAAGTTCTGGGAATGAGATTTTAACAGTTATCTGTACATTGTCCTCTGCCTTTGCCAGGGAAAATCGACTCGCATTTTAAGTAGGTTCTAGTTTTACCAGTCACTTCTCAGCCATGTGTTAATTGGGTCTTTGTGCTGAGATTTACATGGAGACAGCTTTTGTACTGACAAGTGGTCAATTGCTAGCTCTTGCCTGGGAACAAAAGGTGGAAGGGAGGTGTGAGGGGGCTTCAGGCAAAGAAAGAATATGTTCTATATTTCCCTGACACAGACTGTTACAGGTTGGCCTTCTGGTCTTTGGATGTTTGATGTGGTGTTTTTTCACCATTTGCACCAACCTTCGAAGACATTTCTTGTCAATTCTCCTCTTTCCCCCACGTCCTGGGAGGTTCTTAACGGTTCCATGCTTGCCAAACTTTTTAATAACATTGTGCACTGTTGAACATGGGATGCCAAGGTTTTTGGAGATGGCCTTATACTCTTTGGAAGTCTTATGTTTGCTAATAATAGCAATTCGGATGTCCTCAGACAGCTCCTTTGTCTTCACCATTGTGACAAAAGAACAGGGCCTACCATGTGGCTTTTTAAAACACTGAAGTCATCATTCATTGACTAATTCATGTCACATGGGCACCAACAATTAATCACAGGTGAATCTCTTTTGTGATTTAACACAGGCGAGTCACAATGTGTTTCCAAATGAAATTGATGTAAAAGGTGCCAATACCAGTGTCACAGCAGCTTCAGGTTTTTCAATTTTACCCTCCCATTGTTTTTAATTTTAAATTATTGTTCATCATTTGCTTTTTTGTATTTAACACGAGTCTCTATACAAAAAAAATGATTTCACTTGATTCATTTTTTTCATGAGGTATTCCACATTATCTACTTAAACTTCATGGGTGCCAATAACAATGAGCAGGATTGTAAAACTTAGCTGATCTCCTTGTAGCCTTCACCTTTCTTGTGTACAGAAATTATTTTCTTTCTCAGGTCTTATGGCATTTCTCTTCCATGTGGTGCCATGGCTGGCAGCATGAAATGGGCAGGGGTTTTCTGTGTTAGGTATCACCCTCTAATAGTCACCCGCCTGCTGGACACCAGTGTAATGAAGAATTAGACTGATCTGTGGGTGAATTCTTGTTAATTAGAATTGTTTAGTCTAAACTTTACTTTTGCTCCTAAGGCTTTCATTGGGGTGTAATTTTGCAACGTGGTGTTGAATTCATTTATTAGGAAAATTACTTTCTTAGGTGCAAAATAATAAATCTCTTTTGAAACCAATGGCTGATATTGTTAGAACCCTCCTGTTTGTTTCTTCCATCTTGTGGTTTGCGGTCACATGACCATCTGCCTTTATATTCCAGCTCCGCCCTTTTGGCTGTGCTGGATTTCAGTGTTCTTTGACTGTTTTGCTAGCCAGGTGCTTCTGTGCCTTTCTCTGTCAGTTTGCTTGGTCTTTCTGGGACCTCTAGTACCTTTTTGGCAGTTTATCTTTTTGTTTTCTGCAACAACCTTCTCTGTTCAGGAGGTGTCCCATTTTTGTTCCAGTCCTTAGTTCTTTTAGGGACCCCTCCCCTTATGCTATAGGTCTTCGCTCAGACTAGCCGAGGACTAAGGCGGGTCTGTTCACAAAGAACAGGCAGCCCGCTACATCGTAGGGATTCAGCTTAGTCTTACTGTAGGGACAGCTTTCCCCTTTCTTTCCTTAGTACTTGTTGCAGATCATAACAGATATTTGTGGGAGTATTTTGTAGTATGGTGTGGAGATACGGGGGTAAGTGAGTGTTCTCGTTTGCTGGCCCGAGGCCATCCCACTGAACACCGGCTCTCTTTTCCGTAGGCATAATACTACTTAGACAACACAGTGAGAGGGTAAAACAGTGTGGCAATACTTTATTGAACCACCAACAAACAATAACATATAGAACAGTCCCAGCAAATACCCAAGATGGTGCAAATTACAGGTTCTCATCCACCTGCTAACTCAGGGGATTCCAGGGCCAACTACCCCCACCAGTGGCACCCTACTTTTGGTGGGCGTCCACAGAGAGGAAGTAAGGACAAGCTGAGGAAGCTGACAATACATTGAGGTATGTGGCCAAAGGACCGGGGGTCTCAAACTGGCTTCTCCGAATGTCTTTTAGGGGACCAAGTGAACGGAGGGTCTCAACCTGGCTTCCCCAAACATCTAAATGAGTTCAGTGATTGTCAATGGAGCAGATCTGTATTCTTCCAGCTACGGCTGTGGTCCCTTAGGCTGGCATGCTGTAGAATGTCAAATCTGTGTTCCTCTTTATGGAGCTATGATGTCCTGGCTGCTGTTCTGTATGTCATCATCCACAGGTTAGGGGTGGGAGGAATGAGATTAACTCTCATTGAGTGCTTAATCAATCTGTCTAGCTTGTCCTCCATTATTTTGCAGGTCAACAAGCTACTCGGACTTATACAATGGGTAATCAACATATTAGCAAACATCGATTGTTCAATGACCCTGCTATCCAAAGATAGTAACACAATAAACTGTGGGAGCTGATATAATAGGTAAACAGCAGTCATTCAACAATTCACAAACATCAATTTCAAGAGTCAACGCTCAGATTCATATGACAATAGTCTATGTTTCTTGACCCACCGAACAAAAAACACAAATTCAATAGTCAACATTCAGACAATAGTCTATATCTGCTGGCCTACTGAAAATATACGCCTGGCATAATTAAGATTAAATGATCTGTTGTCACATATGGTATGCCATAGAAAATGTTCATTCTGAAAGGAAACTAAAGGTTTTCTGACTTATTTATGCTGAATACTGTATAAAGAAATAAACCAAGACCACCTATTCTGTGGTAAAAAGTACTCATTTCATTGTATGATATAAAGAACAATATTAACTGTCCCGAACACCACTCGCTCACGATACAAGTGCCACGTCCCAATCGCTCATCCTTTCACATATCGCAATAGGCCAACAGTGAGCTAAGCGCCCCCACAGGCGGTCCCTACATACTGCATGCTGCCACTACTCACCGTTTTTACGCCAGCAAGACGCCTGCATCGTCAGCACACGTACACGACACCCAGCTTTCCCAAAGATATACGGTACATAAAACAAACAGTCGAATAAAAAGGATAAATGAAGAAACCTTACACAAATTGGATTCTGAGACTTCTTTGTGGGGAAGACACCGGTGAAAATGTTGTGCTACAGGATGACCATACATGTTATTCTTCCGGATGTGACCCAAATGTTCAGCAGATGAGATGTTATGAAGGGTCACACCAGAGCCCTCACTCCTCCCTCTGCTGAGGTCAGAGGAGATACCGCGCCCCTGGATGCAAATATGCTTTCTGGTTATAGATATATCCAGGGATTGTGTAACACTAGAATTATAATATAAAAATCCTTAAAATATTGTTTTACCTTGTGCTGTCTGTAGAGTACTGACAGAGCAGCTGCGCCAGATGAAGGGACTGATGCCCCCTTTGTTTACCACCTATGTGCCAGTGGGGGCATACAGGACACCTCTACCTCTACCGGCCCAGACGGTTCTCCATCATTGACAGCTATCTGTTAATTCCTCTGTGTGCACCCTCCATGTCTGCTCTCCATCAGATAACCTGCTTCATTACCTGTTCACAGCAGAGGGAGCAGGCAGTGATCCAATGCCCTCCAGCCTTGGATCTGTATAACCATAACTCCATTTATGACGTTAAACAATTAATTGAATGTATGGAGTAAGTACTTTCACTCGGAGTGCTGTTTATGAGAAAACCAGACCCCCGACAAACAGCACTCAGAGCGATGTTATTGAATGGGGCCATTCAGATTAGAGTGGTTTCACACACAGAGCAAATGTCCACATGAAAAGAAACGCAGCAGACATTAGTCCTCTGTGTATCTTGGACAAGACTCGTCCATTCAAATGTATGAGTGTGCAAAAAAAGATCGGACCCCCCACGAATCCTCCATGCAGCATCTGAAAAGGTTGTGGTTCCCAACATAAGAAAATTATTTTGGTCTTGTAAATTTTGTAAAAATGAGACATATGGACACACGCAGACAGAAATATGGGCGAAATATCGCCCTTTGTTTTCTGGAGGAAAATCGTAGGATTTTTTAGCCTTATGTAAATTTAAGCATAGAGTGAGGCCTGGCCGTGTGAAGACCATCAGAAGGTGTCCAAGTTTGGTCTGATGTGCAGCCTCACATATTAATGAATGGGTTGTGATGTGAGCGGTCAGCGACGCCATCCATGCTGCTCCGTCTCTTAATAACATGACGCTGTGACTTCAGCCTATGACCCCCCTACTCACCCCCTACCCAGAGTACCCCTAAACGACTATGGCCCCCCTCTCCTTATCACCCTAACCATAGACAGTACCAGAAGTCAATGAGATTTCCCCCCCTCACCTGCACATTGCAGACCTCGGGCCCGCGGTGCGATCTTATAACCAGCGGCTTGTCCATTCTTGTGGTGCGGCTTTGGCTGCACCGCACGGGAAGGTGCACACAGCGTCTTATAGATGACGGCGTACCCAGGGTGGCGTCTTCTTCAGCCTCTTCTTAGTCGTTTTTGTAGCATCTTTGCCGCCGGCATCTTTTTTTTGAAAATGTCATATAAACCAGTGAGCGGCCTATAAAGCAGAAGCCGCCAGGAGAACGGACCAATCACTGCTATGAAGAGAAGCTATAAAAGACGGGACACGTGCAGAAGTCGTGGTCGAGCTCTATGGTCGTTCATTTTGATGTGTTTCTTGCACTTTTTCAGATGAGGTCCAGGTAGGATACATCTGAAAAGACACTGTGTGCACATAACCCTAATAGTGCAACAGCAAAGGGAATGATGACAGACCCCATCTGCATGTAGCAGGCGGGGTACCGGGGTGGACATAAGATTGGTGCAAGCTGTGCAGCCGGCCAAGAGCTCAGGGTTCTGCGTCCACCTCCACCAGGCAGCTTCTGCCACAGGCTCATAAGGGGCAGTGATCAGCAGTGGGCTATGCTTGCACAGGCGCCTCCTCAGTCTGTGTTCACACCATGGTGCCGTCAGTTTTGTGTGTGGAATTCATAGCTGATTTCACACTTTACAATGCAGAGGACGGAGCCACTAAAGTCATGTCCTGAGAGCAGAGGTTTCTGAGGATTGTGAAGCTCTGCTGCTCCCAGGTTCTCATACAACTGCTTCTAATAACCTTCTTGTTGTGTAGTTGTTATTGCGGTTTTGGGCAACAATTGTGCAGTAGAAACACAAACCCCCCACAGCCTATTGATACTACCCCCATTATCACCAAAAATGCACCAAACTCCCCACAGCCTATTAATACTACCCCTATTATCACCAAAAAATACACCAACCCCCCACAGCCTATTGATACTACCCCCATTATCATCAAGAATGCACCAAACCCCCCACAGCCTATTAATACTACCCCCATTATCATCAAAAATGCACCAAACCCCGACAGCCTATTAATACTACCCCCATTATCATCAAAAATGCACCAAACCCCCCACAGCCTATTAATACTACTCCCATTATCACCAAAAATGCAACAAACTCCCCACAGCCTATTAATACTACCCCTATTATCACCAAAAAATACACCAACCCCCCGCAGCCTATTGATACTACCCCCATTATCATCAAAAATGCACCAAACCCCCCACAGCCTATTAATACTACCCCCATTATCACCAAAAATGCAACAAACTCCCCACAGCCTATTAATACTGTAATGCACACGCCCGGGCTGAGCGGCGTGTGCGTGTGATTGTAGTGATTCCACTGGACCGTGCCGGAGAGTGAATGCCTGGAGGGGCGTAACTAGGTATTCGCCCGATCCGACCAGGGTCGCACGACGGCATACGACGCCAGTGCACCAAGGAGGAACCGAGCGGAGGGACCAGGTGCTACTCCAGGACAGACCCCGGACACGGCTGTTGACCCACACAGGGGAATACAGGAACAGACTGGTAGGCTGGCACACAGACTGGTGGGAATAGGCAGGAACGACTGGTAGGCAGGCACGACTTGTATGCAGGCACGACTTGTATGCAGGCACGACTGGTATGCAGGCACGACTGGTATGCAGGCACGACTGGTATGCAGGCACGACTGGTATGCAGGCAAGCACGGCTAGAGTGCAGCCAGGGAGGCACTAGCATGTAGGAACACTGGCGGGATAGGACCCAGTACACACTGGGACTCAGGAACAGAACCACAGATGTGGCGGACAAACACAGCAGAGTGAGGCCGCCCAGAGAGGTGAGCGAGAACAGGGCAGGACAAGGCCGCCTGGAGCGGTGAGCAAGAGTAGAGCAGGACAAGGCCGCCAGGAGCGGTGAACAAAGGGTCAGAGCTGAGCGAGACTGCCAGAGCAGTGAGCAAGAGTAAAGCAGGACGAGGCCGCCTGGAGCGGTGAGCAAGAGTGGAGCAAGACTGCCGGAGCAGTGAGCAAAAGGATAAGAGCGGAGCGAGACTGCCGGAGCAGCGAGCAAAAGGGTCCGAGCGGAGCAAGGCTGCTGGAGCAGCGAGCAAGGAGTCAGAGCAGGCTAGAACCGCCGGAGCGGTGAGCAAAGGAGTCAGAGCAGGCTAGAACCGCCGGAGCGGTGAGCAAAGGAGTCAGAGCAGGCTAGAACCGCCGGAGCGGTGAGTAAAGGAGTAGGAGCAGGCTAGAACCGCCGGAGCGGTAAGCAAGGCAGAGCAGGGGGGGACAGGGCTCTGTTCACACGGAACAGACAGGAAGAGAAAGACAGAGCCAGATACCCACAGGATACTTGCAGTGAAGTAGCGAGTGGACCACAAACTCACAAACGGGAGTACAGAGACAACAAGCAGGAGTTAGGTACGAGTTCAGACTCTGCAGAAAAAGGAAGGGAACGGACATAGAGGCAAAACAGGTAAAGGATAGGAAAGAGTTCAGACTGGAACTGAGTGTACGGAGGAGACCGACACTGCAGCGGGATACAGGAGCGGGTCTGGGAATTCGGCCCCCAGAGAGGCGGGACGAACAGGCTAAGAGCGTGTTCAGACAGGACAGACAAGATACAGGAACGGGTCTAGGTAATCGGCCCCTAGAAGGCGGGAGGAACAGGCTAGGAGCGAGTTCAGACAGGCCTGGAAATACAGCCTCCAGGATAGGCAGACAAGAGAACACAGACAGGACTCAGTTCAGACACGGGAACTGATACCGCAAGGCAGGAGACATAGACAGGACTCAGTTCAGACACGGGAACTGATACCGCAAGGCAGGAGACATAGACAGGACTCAGTTCAGACACGGGAACTGATACCGCAAGGCAGGAGACATAGACAGGACTCAGTTCAGACACGGGAACTGATACCGCAAGGCAGGAGACATAGACAGGACTCAGTTCAGACACGGGAACTGATACCGCAAGGCAGGACTCAGCTCAGACACGGGAACTGATACCGCAAGGCAGGAGACATAGACAGGACTCAGTTCAGACACGGGAACTGATACCGCAAAGCAGGAGACAAAGAACGGGACCTGGCACCTTCAGAGTGCAAGCACACACTGAATGAAACACTATGCTCAGGCAGGGATTGATTGGAGCAGCTGAGCTATATACCAGGTGACAGACAGCAATAGGCTGAGGACGCACAAGGGGTGTGACACACAGCAGGTACAAAAAGCAGGAAGTGATCGGGCGCCGCCCTTAAGCAGCAGAAACAGACACAAACAGACAGCATGGAGGGAAGCCAGAGAGACATTCTGGACAGGAGATCAAGTGCGCGCTCTTGCACAGTGGGAGATGGACCACTATGCAAGGACGCCGCCAGGTATGTTACAGTACCCCCCCCTTACGCCCCCTCTTCTTCAGGCCTGCCAGGATCTTCCGCAGGGAATTCGAGGGCCAATTCTTCACTTCGAAGAGATCACTTCCACTGTCCACCAGAAAAACTGGTCTCCTCTGGGTAGCTAGGATGCTACCTCCCATCCAGCCATCCTCAGCAACAGACGAAACGGGTGGAGTACCAGGAACAGCACACAAGGAAGTCTCTCTCCACATATTTTCAGGTGGCACCCCAGAGGGTACAGGAGACAACTGGAAGTCCTCCACCGGGTTGGAGGGGGACAGAGACTTGGGGGTAATCTCTGCTTCGAGCTACATCTTGCCAAGCTCACAGGAAGAAATAGACGGGTTATCAGGTACATAATGAGGAAAAGTCACTGTCTCTTTGTTATCTGGTGGTACCCCGGAGGATTCAGGAAACAACTGGAGGTCCTCCGCCGGGTCAGAAGAGTGCAGAGGCTCAGAGAAAACATCTGCTTCAGAGTACACTAGGTCGGACTCACTGGACGAAGCAGGCGAGGTATCGGGTACCGAGTATAGGAAAGTCTCTGTCCATTCACCACCAGGTGGCACCCCGAAGGGTTCTGGAGACAACTGGCGGTCCTCCGCCTGGTCAGAGGGGTGTAGAGACTCACGGGTAACCTCTGCTTCAGAGTACACTAGGTCGGACTCACTGGACGAAGCAAGCGAGGTATCAGATCCAGGATATAGGAAAGTCTCTGTCCATTCACCACCAGGTAGCACCCCGAAGGGTTCTGGAGACAACTGGAGGTCCTCCGCCTGGTCGGAGGGGTGTAGAGACTCGGGAGTAACCTCTGCTTCGGAGTACACTAGGTTGGACTCACTGGACGAAGCGAGCGAGGTATCAGGTACAGAGTATAGGAGAGTCTCTGTCCTTTCGCTACCAGGTAGCACCCCGAAGGGTTCAGGAGACAACTGGAGGTCCTCCGCCTGGTCGGAGGGGTGTAGAGACTCGGGGGTAACTACCACTTTGGGGTACCCATTGTCAGGCTCACAGGACGAAGCGGACAAAGTATCGAGTACCGGGTGTAGAGAAGTCTCTCTCCATTTGTCATCGAGTGGTATCCCGGAGGATTCAGGAGGCAACAGGGGGTCCTCCGCCAGGTAGTAGAGGTGCACAGACTCTGAGGTAACCACAGCTTTGGAGCATCCTTGGACATGCACACCGGTTAAAGTGGGTGAAGCATCTGATGCCGGGTGCAGGAAGTTCTCCTGTGTGGAGTCTGGATGGGCAGAAGTCTCTTCGGGCAGGAGAACTGGTGCACTACCCACGCACATTACCCGTTGGGGCTTCTCCGGGATACAGGGAGATGAAGCTTCAGTAGGGACTTCAAGGTTGGGGTCAGGAGGTCTCAGGGAGGACAGACCCTGGCGTGACGGCTTGCCTCTACGTCTAGCACGTCTGGACTGCCTCTTGAGGTTGGGAGAAGTATTCCGGAAAGCGTAGTCACCCTGTGAGGATTCTGGGTGGGCAGTAGTCTCATTGGGCTGGAGGACTATTGCGCTACCCACACACATTACCCATTGGGGCTGCTCCGGGATATTGGGAAGTGAAGCTTCAGCAGGAGCCTCCGGGTTAGGATCATCGAAGACCATTAGAAAGGCCACCAGGAAGGCCATTAGGTCCAGGAGGATCGGATCCTGTGTTTCATATAGGGGGTTGATCCATTCCAAGGCATCACCCGCCAGGTAAGACATAATGAATGCCACCTTAACCCGATCGGTGGGAAAACATAGAGGGTAGAACTTGAAGTGTAGCATGCATTGCTCCACAAATGCACGACTTTGTCTTGGATCCCCATAATAACGTAGCGGATCCGCAGGAACGAGAGCAGATAGATCCATCTGGACGGGTGCGTAATTCGCCTGGAACTCAGCTAAAGGGAAAAAAAAAATTTATTTATTTATTTTAATGCATGTATTCGCTGGAAAACTTCTCAGAGAGCGAAGGCCATGGGGCTCAACGGGAACCATGGCCTGAGCATGCTGTAATGCACACGCCCGGGCTGAGCGGCGTGTGCGTGTGATTGTAGTGATTCAACTGGACCGTGCCGGAGAGTGAATGCCTGGAGGGGCGTAACTAGGTATTCGCCCGATCCGACCAGGGTCGCACGACGGCATACGACGCCAGTGCACCAAGGAGGAACCGAGCGGAGGGACCAGGTGCTACTCCAGGACAGACCCCGGACACGGCTGTTGACCCACACAGGGAAATACAGGAACAGACTGGTAGGCTGGCACACAGACTGGTGGGAATAGGCAGGAACGACTGGTAGGCAGGCACGACTGGTATGCAGGCACGACTGGTATGCAGGCACGACTGGTATGCAGGCAAGCACGGCTAGAGTGCAGCCAGGGAGGCACTAGCATGTAGGAACACTGGCGGGATAGGACCCAGTACACACTGGGACTCAGGAACAGAACCACAGATGTGGCGGACAAACACAGCAGAGTGAGGCCGCCCAGAGAGGTGAGCGAGAACAGGGCAGGACAAGGCCGCCTGGAGCGGTGAGCAAGAGTAGAGCAGGACAAGGCCGCCAGGAGCGGTGAACAAAGGGTCAGAGCTGAGCGAGACTGCCGGAGCAGTGAGCAAGAGTAAAGCAGGACGAGGCCGCCTGGAGCGGTGAGCAAGAGTGGAG
Organism: Phyllobates terribilis; assembly: GCF_046119375.1. Lineage (NCBI taxonomy): Eukaryota > Metazoa > Chordata > Amphibia > Anura > Dendrobatidae > Phyllobates > Phyllobates terribilis. The sequence continues at coordinate 979,852,771 of NW_027362762.1, read as the reverse complement.
CAAGACTGCCGGAGCAGTGAGCAAAAGGATAAGAGCGGATCGAGACTGCCGGAGCAGCGAGCAAAAGGGTCCGAGCGGAGCAAGGCTGCTGGAGCAGCGAGCAAGGAGTCAGAGCAGGCTAGAACCACCGGAGCGGTGAGCAAAGGAGTCAGAGCAGGCTAGAACCGCCGGAGCAGTGAGCAAAGGAGTCAGAGCAGGCTAGAACTGCCGGAGCGGTGAGCAAAGGAGTCAGAGCAGGCTAGAACCGCCGGAGCGGTGAGCAAAGGAGTCAGAGCAGGCTAGAACCGCCGGAGCGGTGAGCAAAGGAGTCAGAGCAGGCTAGAACCGCCGGAGCGGTGAGCAAAGGAGTCAGAGCAGGCTAGAACCGCCGGAGCGGTAAGCAAGGCAGAGCAGGGGGGACAGGGCTCTGTTCACACGGAACAGACAGGAAGAGAAAGGCAGAGCCAGATACCCACAGGATACTTGCAGTGAAGTAGCGAGTGGACCACAAACTCACAAACGGGAGTACAGAGACAACAAGCAGGAGTTAGGTACGAGTTCAGACTCTGCAGAAAAAGGAAGGGAACGGACATAGAGGCAAAACAGGTAAAGGATAGGAAAGAGTTCAGACTGGAACTGAGTGTACGGAGGAGACCGACACTGCAGCGGGATACAGGAGCGGGTCTGGGAATACGGCCCCCAGAGAGGCGGGACGAACAGGCTAGGAGCGTGTTCAGACAGGACAGACAAGATACAGGAACGGGTCTAGGTAATCGGCCCCTAGAAGGCGGGAGGAACAGGCTAGGAGCGAGTTCAGACAGGCCTGGAAATACAGCCTCCAGGATAGGCAGACAAGAGAACACAGACAGGACTCAGTTCAGACACGGGAACTGATACCGCAAGGCAGGAGACATAGACAGGACTCAGTTCAGACACGGGAACTGATACCGCAAGGCAGGAGACATAGACAGGACTCAGTTCAGACACGGGAACTGATACCGCAAGGCAGGAGACATAGACAGGACTCAGTTCAGACACGGGAACTGATACCGCAAGGCAGGACTCAGCTCAGACACGGGAACTGATACCGCAAGGCAGGAGACATAGACAGGACTCAGTTCAGACACGGGAACTGATACCGCAAAGCAGGAGACAAAGAACGGGACCTGGCACCTTCAGAGTGCAAGCACACACTGAATGAAACACTATGCTCAGGCAGGGATTGATTGGAGCAGCTGAGCTATATACCAGGTGACAGACAGCAATAGGCTGAGGACGCACAAGGGGTGTGACACACAGCAGGTACAAAAAGCAGGAAGTGATCGGGCGCCGCCCTTAAGCAGCAGAAACAGACACAAACAGACAGCATGGAGGGAAGCCAAAGAGACATTCTGGACAGGAGATCAAGTGCGCGCTCTTGCACAGTGGGAGATGGACCACTATGCAAGGACGCCGCCAGGTATGTTACAAATACTACCCCTATTATCAACAAAAAATACACCAACCCCCCACAGCCTATTGATACTACCCCCATTATCATCAAAAATGCACCAAACCCCCCACAGCCTATTAATACTACCCCCATTATCACCAAAAAATGCACCAAACCCCGACAGCCTATTAATACTACCCCCATTATCATCAAAAATGCACCAAACCCCCCACAGCCTATTAATACTACTCCCATTATCACCAAAAATGCACCAAACCCCCCACAGCCTATTGATGCTATCTCCATTATCACCAAAAATGCACCAAACCCCCCACAGCCTATCGATACTATCTCCATTATCAAAAATGCACCAAACCCCCCACAGCCTATTGATACTACCCCCATTATCATCAAAAATGCACCAACCCCCCCACAGCCTATTAATACTACCCCCATTATCACCAAAAATGCACCAACCCCCCCACAGCCTATTAATACTACCCCCATTATCACCAAAAAATGCACCAAACCCCGACAGCCTATTAATACTACCCTCATTATCATCAAAAATGCACCAAACCCCCCACACCCTATTAATACTACTCCCACCATCACCAAAAATGTACCAACCCCCCCACAGCCTATTGATACTACCCCCATTATCACCAAAAATGCACCAAACCCCCCACAGCCTATTAATACTACCCCCATTATCATGAAAAATGCACCAAACCCCCCACACCCTATTAATACTACTCCCATTATCACCAAAAATGTACCAACCTCCCCACAGCCTATTGATACTACCCCCATTATCACCAAAAATGCACCAAACCCCCCACAGCCTATTAATACTACCCCCATTATCACCAACAATGCAACAAACCCCCCACAGCCTATTAATACTACCCCCATTATCACCAAACATGCACCAAACCCCCCACAACCTATTGATACTACTCCCATTATCTCCAGAAATGCACCAAACCCTTCACAGTCTATTAATACTACCTCCATTATCACCAAAAATGCACCAACCCCCTCACAGCCTATTGATACTACCCCCATTATCACCAAAAATGCACCAAACCCCCCACAGCCTATTGATACTACCCCCATTATCACCAAAATGCACCAAACCCCACATCTTTTACATGCAGTGTTCAGATGTTGAAAGATCAACGTAAAAAACTCTGTGAAGATTAAGATACAAATTCTGCAGTAAATACTGGGGAGCACGGTGGCTCAGTAGTTAGCACTGTACTATATATAGGGCAGCACAGTGGCTCTGTGGTTTGTACTGTACTATAAATAGGGAAGCACAGTGGCTCAGTGGTTAGCACTGTATTATATATTGGCAGCACGGTGTTTCAGTGGTCAGCACTGTACTATGCATAGGGCAGCACGGTGGCTGAAGGGAGAGACCCCCCCTGTGATGACATCACAGAGACTGGGCTCCACCCTTCAGACTTGTATTAAAAACCTGTTTTTTGGGATAACTCATCGCGTGTTGATCCCAGAAGCCCAAAAGTGATATCATATTTTCTATTATGATTTTACCTTCATTTAGAGACCACACATCGCATAGTTGCAGTCTGCTATTCTGGTGTTTTTGCACTACAACTCTATGTAGCATTTTTTCAGCACCAGAAAAATATCCCTATCATCCCTAGCTGGTCCTACCCCTAAAAATATAGGTCCCGTTATCATCGGAATTATGGAACTTCAGTTATTCCATATTTCGTTTCGGAGTAGAAGTGTCTATAAACTTCTTTCTGAAGCTCGGGAAACCAGCTTTCCCAGTTACACGCAAATTATGGCAATCCTGCATTTTAATCACCCGCTGTGTCTACCAGGGACAAGATGCTTGCATCTTAACTAAGTTATAACACTTCTTGGCTGCCTGCAGTTTGTTTAAGGCCTTACTCATGACTGTGTTATTTGGGGCTTTGTGCTGAGATTTTTATGGAGACTGCTTTGTACTGACCAAAAGGGGAATAAGGGAGAAATGGTCAATATCCATGACAGACTTTCAATATTCTTCAATATTTCCCTGACATAGGGCACCACGGTGACTTAGTGGTTAGCACCGTATTGTATATATAGGGCAGCTTGGTGGCTCAGCGGTTAGAATTGTAGTAAATATAGGGCAGAACGGTGGCTCAGTGGTTAGTACTTTACTAAATATAGGGCAGCACAATGGCTCAGTGGTTAGCACTGCACTATGTATAGGGCAGCACGGTGGCTCAGTGGTTAGCACTGTTGTTTTGCTGTGCTAGGGTCCTAGGTTCAAATCTCAAATCCCAACATCTGTATGTTCTCTTCGTCTTTGCAGGTTCTTTGTTTTTTTTCCCACACTCCCTACTGATAGGGAATGAATATTGTGAGCCCCGATGGGGACAGCAATAATGTCTGCACAGTTCAATGAAATTAATGGCGCTATTTAAGTGAGGAAAATAAATAAACACCAGTAACCACTGAGGCCGCCAGGACGTCATCACATACAGGTCTAAAAGTTTTGCACCCCTGAACAACCCCTTTTAATGTCCCTAATGTGTGTACTAAAAAAAAGTATACTTAAAGGGGTGGTCCAGCACCTAAGATGTATTTTCGAACTATCCATCCACACCCTAACCACTTTTGTCATTTACTTTTTACACCTTACTTCTCCCTTTCTACCTAATCTCTACATTAGTTATTTTTTACTGCATTTCCTGTGACTTTGCCTTTGAGAGGAGTCTCAGACAGGACGTCACAGGAGGCTGGGGCTGCACTCACTTCCTGCTGCATCTGTCTTTCTTCCTGGAACAAGACATCATTGGGGCAGCACTGCAGTTACTCACCAGTTTCTTGCATCGCCGCCCTCTGAAGATGTCCTGGATTGTGGGTGATGGCACTCTGCTTCTGTCTCCACTGCCGTAGCTTCTGTGAATGATATCAGCAGGGGGCGGTGCTAAAAGTACTGAGTGTTACCCAGTACCCGCCCATGGCTTCTAGCACCACCCACAAATAAGTTGTCAACAGGGGCAGAGACAGAAAGCAGTGAGTGACACCAGCGCCGACCTCTGATGACGATTCGTTTGTGGGCAGTGCTACAAGCTGTGGGCAGCGCACGTGTCACTCACTACTTCTAGCTCCGCCCCCTGCTGACATCATTCACAGAAGCTACAGGGGTGGGGAAAACAGAAGCAGAGTGACAGCGCTGCACTCACTTCCCTGCAGCGTCCATTACCCATGATCCAGGACACCTTCAGAGGCTGGCGATGTCACTCACTGCTTCTATCTCCGCCCCCTGATGATGTGGGTGTGAGGGCGGTGCTAGAAGCTGTGGGGCGCCACTGATGTCACTCACTGCTTCTATCTCCGCCCCCTGATGATGTGGGTGTGAGGGCGGTGCTAGAAGCTGTGGGGCGGCACTGATGTCACTCATTGCTTCTATCTCCGCCCCCTGATGATGTGGATGTGAGGGCGGTGCTAGAAGCTGTGGGGCGGCACTGATGTCACTCACTGCTTCTATCTCTGCCCACTGATGATGTGGGTGTGAGGGCGGTGCTAGAAGCTGTGGGGCGCCACTGATGTCACTCACTGCTTCTATCTCCGCCCCCTGATGATGTGGGTGTGAGGGCGGTGCTAGAAGCTCTGGGGCGGCACTGATGTCACTCACTGCTTCTATCTCCGCCCCCTGATGATGTGGGTGTGAGGGCGGTGCTAGAAGCTCTGGGGCGGCACTGATGTCACTCACTGCTTCTATCTCTGCCCCCTGATGATGTGGGTGTGAGGGCGGTGCTAGAAGCTCTGGGGCGGCACTGATGTCACTCACTGCTTCTATCTCCGCCCCCTGATGATGTGGATGTGAGGGTGGTGCTAGAAGCTCTGGGGCGGCACTGATGTCACTCACTGCTTCTATCTCCGCCCCCTGATGATGTGGGTGTGAGGGCGGTGCTAGAAGCTCTGGGGCGGCACTGATGTCACTCACTGCTTCTATCTCCGCCCCCTGATGATGTGGGTGTGAGGGCAGTGCTAGAAGCTCTGGGGCGGCACTGATGTCACTCATTGCTTCTATCTCCGCCCCCTGATGATGTGGGTGTGAGGGCGGTGCTAGAAGCTCTGGGGCGGCACTGATGTCACTCACTGCTTCTATCTCCGCCCCCTGATGATGTGGGTGTGAGGGCGGTGCTAGAAGCTCTGGGGCGCCACTGATGTCACTCACTGCTTCTATCGCCGCCCCCTGATGATGTGGGTGTGAGGGCGGTGCTAGAAGTTGTGGGGCGCCACTGATGTCACTCACTGCTTCCATCGCCGCCCCCTGATGATGTGGATGTGAGGGCGGTGCTAGAAGCTGTGGGGCGCCACTGATGTCACTCACTGCTTCTATCTCCGCCCCCTGATGATGTGGGTGTGAGGGCGGTGCTAGAAGCTGTGGGGCGCCACTGATGTCACTCACTGCTTCTATCTCCGCCCCCTGATGATGTGGGTGTGAGGGCGGTGCTAGAAGCTGTGGGGCGGCACTGATGTCACTCACTGCTTCTATCTCAGCCCCCTGATGATGTGGGTGTGAGGGAGGTGCTAGAAGCTGTGGGGCGGCACTGATGTCACTCACTGCTTCTATCTCCGCCCCCTGATGATGTGGGTGTGAGGGTGGTGCTAGAAGCTGTGGGGCGGCACTGATGTCACTCACTGCTTCTATCTCCGCCCCCTGATGATGTGGGTGTGAGGGCGGTGCTAGAAGCTGTGGGGCGGCACTGATCTCACTCACTGCTTCTATCTCCGCCCCCTGATGATGTGGGTGTGAGGGCGGTGCTAGAAGCTGTGGGGCGCCACTGATGTCACTCACTGCTTCTATCTCCGCCCCCTGATGATGTGGGTGTGAGGGCGGTGCTAGAAGCTCTGGGGCGGCACTGATGTCACTCACTGCTTCTATCTCAGCCCCCTGATGATGTGGGTGTGAGGGAGGTGCTAGAAGCTGTGGGGCGGCACTGATGTCACTCACTGGTTCTATCGCCGCCCCCTGATGATGTGGATGTGAGGGCGGTGCTAGAAGTTGTGGGGCGCCACTGATGTCACTCACAGCTTCTATCGCCGCCCCCTGATGATGTGGGTGTGAGGGCGGTGCTAGAAGCTGTGGGGCGCCACTGATGTCACTCACTGCTTCTATCTCCGCCCCCTGATGATGTGGGTGTGAGGGCGGTGCTAGAAGCTCTGGGGCGGCACTGATGTCACTCACTGCTTCTATCGCCGCCCCCTGATGATGTGGATGTGAGGGCGGTGCTAGAAGCTGTGGGGCGCCACTGATGTCACTCACTGCTTCTATCTCCGCCCCCTGATGATGTGGGTGTGAGGGCGGTGCTAGAAGCTGTGGGGCGCCACTGATGTCACTCACTGCTTCTATCTCCGCCCCCTGATGATGTGGGTGTGAGGGCGGTGCTAGAAGCTGTGGGGCGCCACTGATGTCACTCACTGCTTCTATCTCCGCCCCCTGATGATGTGGGTGTGAGGGCGGTGCTAGAAGCTGTGGGGCGCCACTGATGTCACTCACTGCTTCTATCGCCACCCCCTGATGATGTGGGTGTGAGGGTGGTGCTAGAAGCTCTGGGGCGGCACTGATGTCACTCATTGCTTCTATCTCCGCCCCCTGATGATGTGGGTGTGAGGGTGGTGCTAGAAGCTCTGGGGCGGCACTGATGTCACTCACTGCTTCTATCTCCGCCCCCTGATGATGTGGGTGTGAGGGTGGTGCTAGAAGCTGTGGGGCGGCACTGATGTCACTCACTGCTTCTATCTCCGCCCCCTGATGATGTGGGTGTGAGGGCGGTGCTAGAAGCTGTGGGGCGGCACTGATGTCACTCACTGCTTCTATCTCCGCCCCCTGATGATGTGGGTGTGAGGGTGGTGCTAGAAGCTCTGGGGCGGCACTGATGTCACTCACTGGTTCTATCGCCGCCCCCTGATGATGTGGGTGTGAGGGTGGTGCTAGAAGCTGTGGGGCGGCACTGATGTCACTCACTGCTTCTATCTCAGCCCCCTGATGATGTGGGTGTGAGGGCGGTGCTAGAAGCTGTGGGGCGGCACTGATGTCACTCACTGCTTCTATCTCCGCCCCCTGATGATCTGGATGTGAGGGCGGTGCTAGAAGTTGTGGGGCGCCACTGATGTCACTCACTGCTTCTATCGCCGCCCCCTGATGATGTGGATGTGAGGGCGGTGCTAGAAGCTGTGGGGCGCCACTGATGTCACTCACTGCTTCTATCGCCGCCCCCTGATGATGTGGATGTGAGGGCGGTGCTAGAAGCTGTGGGGCGCCATTGATGTCACTCATTGCTTCTATCGCCACCCCCTGATGATGTGGGTGTGAGGGCGGTGCTAGAAGCTCTGGGGCGGCACTGATGTCACTCACTGCTTCTATCGCCGCCCCCTGATGATGTGGGTGTGAGGGCGGTGCTAGAAGCTCTGGGGCGGCACTGATGTCACTCATTGCTTCTATCTCCGCCCCCTGATGATGTGGGTGTGAGGGCGGTGCTAGAAGCTCTGGGGCGGCACTGATGTCACTCACTGCTTCTATCTCCGCCCCCTGATGATGTGGGTGTGAGGGCGGTGCTAGAAGCTCTGGGGCGGCACTGATGTCACTCACTGCTTCTATCTCCGCCCCCTGATGATGTGGGTGTGAGGGCGGTGCTAGAAGCTCTGGGGCGGCACTGATGTCACTCATTGCTTCTCTCTCCGCCCCCTGATGATGTGGGTGTGAGGGCGGTGCTAGAAGCTCTGGGGCGGCACTGATGTCACTCATTGCTTCTCTCATCCCTTACATCCAGGGGTGGATTAAGAGTAGCCAGGGCCCCGGGCAGTTTAGAAGGTGCGCCCCTCCCCCCCACCTGATTTATCACGTGACATGTCACATGATCCCCTGTGATAGATCATGTGATAGTTCACGGGAAATTAATTTGCACAATATTAATTGTGCTGCCCCATCTGAGAGCAGCACAATATTGGGGCAGATACCCTGATTCCAGCGATGTGTCACTTTTTCAGCTGCTTGTTATCATTTCGAGAAAATCACCGTTTTATCTGCTGCAGATCTAGCAGCTCTCTGAATGCTGCGCTCTGTATAGCCCCACCCACACCACTGATTGGCAGCTTTCTGCCCATGCTCAGTGTACACAGAAATCTACTGATCAGTGATGGGGGTGGGGTCCTACAGAACTTACTAGTCATCTAGTGATAATTACCTTCTGACAAATCAATGATTTTATCAAAACAACACTAAGCAGCCCAGTAAGTGACACATTACTGGAATCAGTGCCTCTAACCCTACATTATGCTGCTCTCAGATTAGGTGGCAAAAACCTGATGACAGATTCCCTTTAAAAGAGCTGTAAGCACAAAAAAGTTTGTATTAAAAAAAATACGAGCCATTTGTGATATTAACTTGTTTTCATTGTTAATTCACATTAGACTGTATCTTCAACACTTTTGTCAGCAGGTCTTATTACAGACTCTGAATAGGGCAGCTCTCTCCCTCTCCCTCAGCAGAAAGTCACAGCATGGTTAAAAAACGGGATCTTTTATGATTTTCTCATAATAAATATAAAAGGACATGCAAGTCCTCCAAACTATTTTCCGTTGCTCTATAGGGGAGGTCCTAAATCTTTCTTGTTCTTTAGTTGATCACATGTCAAAAAGGCAAAGCATTTACTATGAACTCGCCTAAAAAAATATACACTGGGAGAGTAATATCATCATCTGCATGTAAATATTCCTTGACTCTAAGGGCTCGCTCACACTGTCGTATAACACGGCCGAATGCTATGTGATGTTTTATCGGATAGGACTCGGCCCTATGTTATACTATGGGACAGTGCGATTATTGGCATGAGAAAATAATCTCATTCGATATTCGGACCATGTGCACCCATACAAGTCTACGGGTGCACGTAAAACATTGGACTGCACTCGGATGTCATCCAAGTGCAGTCCGATGAACACTCACAGAGACTATGGAGAAGATGGAGAAAGTAAGTTCTCCATCTTCTCCATATCTGTGCTGCGAGAGAATTGGATCACACTCAGTTGAAGCTCTGACAGAGTTTGAGCCGAGTGTCATTAGCATAATTGGCCGTATTCTCTTGCTTGAGAGAATATATGGCTTAGTGAGTGGACCCTAAAACTGAATAGTAGTGACGGACAGGCACCTCACAAGCGGGGTCCATGTAGCTCTCAGATGTCATGTAGGTAGGGCTTCATTCCATGGGGTAGGGCTTCATTTCAAGGTATATAAAAAAAATGGACTTCAAATAAAAATTAAATGAACACAAAAAGCACTAATTGAATTATTTTTTTCATATTTATGTTTGCAGCCCCTTTAAAAACCCTTTGAGGACCAAGGCACATATATGTCCCATAGTTTTAAACTGGAAAAAATTTGATTGAATAAAATGTAAGGTCCTCCAAGGTTTAAGTAGGTCATAAATTCATATGAATACTTGCTCATACAATTGCACATGCCAAAAGATGAAGAAGAACAGAATCAAAAATATGACATTAAGTGGAGCACTTACAGGTATTCAAGGTGAAAGAGACCAGCAAAGGCATCGTCTCGAATGACAGTAAATGAGTTAGAATTCAGCAAGCTGAAAATGAAGACAGCAGGTTAGAAGCGAACCAGACTTTATGGTGCTCAGAATTAGTCAAGCAGAATTTATTGACTGCTCTTGCAAAGTGTAGCACCCCGAGGACTCGGCTGCTACAGGGGTATTGCACCTCGAACCAGAGGTGTGATATTCCACTCCCGGGTAAGGATGGAGTGTGGAACGGGGCTCAGTTAGCTGCATACACTACACTCACCCCATTTCCGGGGGACAGATCAACGGTACTCCCACCAGATAAATGTGCAGGTACGACAGCGTCTGTCCCTGGCTGAAGTGGGGAGGGGGGAGGAATATCCCAGTGGTGTAGGAGCAGACAGGGGAGGGACTCTGGGCATAGGTAGGAGCCCATTGGGTGCTGGTCACCTGGGCTCGAGTGTCAGAAGGGAGTATAAAAGGTGGGCACCATGATAGAACGAGGGAGAGGTGCAGAGGAGTGCAGTCTGAGAGAGTTCAGCCAGAGAGGGCTGACAGGGAGCTGTGGCTCAGTCCGGGCCCAGCTCCAGAGCCAGGCCTGAAGTGGAGGCCTGAAGCAGAGAGAGAAAGAGAAGTAAGAGGAAGAAGGAACATAAACACCAGGAAAGGCCCAGAGACGCAAGAAAAGAGGGAACCCTAAGATCCCACGGAATAACGGGTGAAGGGTTGGCAGAACAGGGTACCGGATCCCAAACTGGTGGAGGCCAATTATCCTTAGCCAGGAACCGGAGGTCGTGGTCAAGTCTTGGCGCGACCCCTCACCATATCCACCAGGAAGGCATACCGTATAGGGTCAGGGAAACCGGGAAAGGTTTCGCCACCAGAAGGCCCGAGGGAGCCGGACAAAGGTGGGTCCCTGGTGGGGACGGCCAGTAGGAAGGAAGAGAGGGGAGCTCTGGACCACGCTCTGGAATTGCCTGGGAGTTGGCCGAGTCCCTGACCTGGTGGACGCAGCATGACTCGGGCGGTCTTGACTGCGCACAAGGGACCTGATAAAGAACTGTGAGTAAAGCATTGAAAACTGCAGCTGTACGTCTCACTGATTCCTTGTTGCATTAGCACTATTAGGACGGGGACTACTATAACATCACTACCATCATCCCCTCTTTGCCTGCTGCCCTGGGGCCATACCCCTCCCGTTGGGGGTTATACTATCCACGCTGCACACCCGTACCACCGGCCTCAGCGGTCTGCCCTGCAGCGGCGGCTTCATAGCCGCAATCAACGGGTGGCGTAGTCGAACAATATAACATCTTATTCTAAGTTCTGCCACTTGGTTTGACACCCTGGGCACGGACCGGGTCACCGCCACGAGGACTACTACCCCTATCAGATCCGGCTCCGGGTATTCCCCGCATGCGCAACGCTGCACAACATGGCCCAGGGGGTGCGTCAAAAGCACTGAGACTCCCGCTGTGTATAGATGGCGCCGTGCGGCCTCCCGCTCTGTATAGATGGCGCCGTGCGGCCTCCCGCTGTGTATAGATGGCACCGTATAGATGGCTACGTGCGGCCTCCTGCTGAGTATAGATGCCGCACAGCGCTCCCCCCAGAGACAGCAGGAGGCCGCACAGCGCCATCTATACTCAGTGGGAGGCCGCACGTAGCCATCTATACACAGCAGGAGGCAGCACGGCGACATCTATACTCAGCGGGGGGCCGCATGTAGCCATCTATACACAGCGGGGGGCGCACATAGCCATCTATACACAGCGGGGGGCCGCACGGCACCGTCTATACACAGCGGGGGGCCGCACGTAGCCATCTATACACAGCGGGGGGCCGCACGTAGCCATCTATACACAGCGGGGGGCCGCACGGTGCCCCCCCCAGAGACATCAGGAGGCCGCACGGCGCCAACTATATTCAGCAGGAGGCCGCATGCAGTCATGCACACACACAAACATATACAGACACGCATAAACACATTTGAAACACAAAAATACATACAAACAGACATCACACAATGACATCTGCCCACACACACACACAAACAGACATCACACACACACACACACACACACACCTGCCCACACACACACACATGCGCACACACACACACATACCTGCCCACACACACATCTGTGTGTGTGTATGTATAGTGTGTGTGTGTGTGTGTATAATTTGTGTGTGTGTATTTTTTTTAAGTTAAAAACAAGTAAAATGCATGTGGCATCAATATCAAGACTCCAGATATAAGGGCCTATTCACACTAAATTTTGCAATGCATTCATCTCCTCTTTCCAGGCTTCTATCTAAATCCCTGAAAAATGGCATTCAGATGGGCCTTGACATAGCCATTGGTTTGAACAAAGGCAAACCGAGGCTAAAGTCTGAATCTTCAGGCTCCATTTGCTCGGCTTTCAGAGGTCTCATTTCAGACAGCACAATCCTGAATTTCAGGGGTTCAGTTGTAAGCCTTGTGTAAAGACCTGAATGCAGCGCTGAGTGTGAATAGGTCCTTACATCCTACACCACCTCAGGGGATTGTTGTTATGGAGTATTGCCCCTGGGTGGCCGCAGTTATGACCACCACCAGGGCTCGCGGTCACCCACCCTAGCTTTGGTATTCTGGGGAGCTGGTATAATGAATATCTGAGAAGAGCCCTAGAGAAGCAAGAACATTGGACAACCAAGAGGTGGTGGCCTCAAGTCAGGTGTAGTGTTCAACAGGGCAAGACTTTCTAACCTGCCCACACACACACACACACACACACACACACACACCTGCCCACACACACACACACAGCTGCCCACACACACACACACCTGCCCACACACACCTGCCCACACAGACACACACACACACCTGCCCACACAGACACACACACACACACCTGCCCACACAGACACACACCTGCCCACACAGACACACACCTGCCCACACACACACACACCTGCCCACACAGACACACACCTGCCCACACACACACACACACACACACACATCTGCCCACACACACACACACATCTGCCCACACACACACACATCTGCCCACACACACACACATCTGCCCACACACACACACATCTGCCCACACACACACACACCTGCCCACACACACACACACCTGCCCACACACACACACACCTGCCCACACACACACCTGCCCACACCCACACACCTGCCCACACACACACACCTGCCCACACACACACACACACACCTGCCCACACACACACCTGCCCACACACACACCTGCCCACACACACACCTGCCCACACACACACACACCTGCCCACACACACACATTCGCCCACCCACACACCTGCCCACACACACACACACACACCTGCCCACACACACCTGACCACACAGACACACACTCCTGCCCACACACACACACACAGACACATGCCCACACAGACACACACACACACACACACCTGCCCACACACCTGCCCACGCACACACCTGCCCACACACACACCTGCCCACACACACACCTGCCCACACAGACCTACACACACCTGCCCACACACACACACACACATCTGCCCACACACACATCTGCCCACACACACATCTGCCCACACACACACACACACACACACACACACACACACACACACACACACACACACTCACCATCCCCCGGCTCCATTCCTCCTGCCTGCTCTCTCTCTTCTCCGGTGCAGCACTGCAGGCCAGGCGCGCACTGCGTGACGTCAGAGCTAGGAGACACGGCCGCGCACAGGGTCGTGTCTCCTAGCAGTGACGCGGCCGGGCCAGCACAGGGAAGTTAACTGCTGCAGTGCTGGCCCGGCCGATGAAGAAGTAGCGGCGCCACTGCTGGGGGAGCGGTCCGGGGCCCCCCCTCCCGCCACTGCTACCGGTATGTGCTGCGGCGGCCCGCACATATAATGAGGGCAATCCGGCATTAGACACCCCACCCGGAGCCGCAGGCCCCCTGCAGGCTCAGGGCCCCGGGCGGTCGCCCGGATTGCCCTCATTATAATCCGCCTATGCTTACATCCTATACTTTAAATGTAGAACACAAGGATAGTTATGGAAACTAATGTAGTGTAACTATAATCGGGGCTGTTTGTGTTATGTTCTGCTACCAGAGCTAAGGAAAGAGAGGAGATCTGTCCCTACAATAGAACTCAGCTTAATCCCTACGATGTAACAGGGGACCTGATCCTGCGATCAGACCTGCTAAAGTCCTAAGCTAGTCTGTACGGAGACCTATAGATGTGGGGAGGGAATCCCTACAAGTACTAAGGACTGGGAGGAATATGGGACACCTCCTAACAGAAATAGTAGCAGACAGACGAACAAACAAAATATATAGAACATAGAGGTCAGTAAACCATGCAAACTAACAGAGTTAGATACAGAGCACAGGCTAGCTAGAAAGTAGATATACAATGAAGTCCAGCAAAGCCAGAAGGGCGGAGCAGGATAAAATAGGCCAACAAGGTCATGTGACCAGCAAAGGAAAAAAAAACCTAACAGCAAGGTTCTAACAGTACCCCCCCTTCTAAGAGGATCCTCCGGATCCCCTAGGACCAGGCTTATCAGGAAATCTCCTGTGAAACGCTCTGATAAGTCTGGACGCGGAAACATCATCTGACCTCACCCAAGAGTTATCCTCGGGTCCGAAACCTTTCCAGGCCACAAGATACTGCAAACTACCTCTATACCGTCTAGAGTCAAGGATGTGAGAAATTTCATATTCCCCGTCCTCCACCACCGGAGGAACAGAGGCAGAGGCGTCACCATCCGACACAACAGCTTTTTTTAACAGAGAGACATGAAAGACCGGATTAATTCTCCAGGAGGTAGGAACCTCCAACCTAACAGCAGATTGGTTGACAACCTGAAGCACCTTAAAGGGCCCTACAAACTTGGGACCCAATTTCTTAGAAGGAATCCTCAACCGCAGATTCCTAGAGGACAACCAAACCATGTCACCAACAGCAAACAAAACCTCCTGTCGTTTCCTATCAAAGTAGTCTTTAGATTTTCTGTTGGCCTCCTGAAGATTACCACGCACATCCGTCCAAACTCTTTCCAAATCACCGGAAAAATTCTCCTCCTCAGGCACGGCAGATCCCAACTTGGAGAACGACCCAAACGACGGATGTCTCCCAGAACAACAAAAAAAAGGCGAACAACCAGCAGAAGAAGATGTATGATTGTTCAGAGCAAATTCGGCAAGTGACAGAAACTCAGACCACCCCTCTTGATTGTCTGCCACAAAACAACGCAAGAACTGCTCAACATCCTGGTTTTTCCTTTCTGTCTGGCCATTAGATTCAGGATGATATCCGGACGAAAACGACAAATGAATTCCCAACCTGTCACAAAAGGCACGCCAAAAACGAGCCACGAACTGAGGACCCCTATCAGAAACAATGTCAGTAGGAACGCCATGAAGTCTGACAATTTCCTTGACAAAGGCCTTAGCGAGAGTTTTAGCGCAGGGCAGTTTGACGAAAGGAACCAAGTGACACATCTTGCTAAAACGGTCCACGACCACCCAGATGACAGTAAAACCCTCAGAGGGGGGAAGGTCAGTTATAAAGTCCATAGCCAAATGTGTCCAAGGAGCACTGGGGACCTCCAAAGGACAAAGCAACCCTGCAGCAGGAGTATGTGAGGACTTAGATCTAGCACATATAGTACATTGGCGCACCCACTTAATGACTTCCTTCTGCCATCCAGGCCACCAAAAACTGCGACCCACCAGTCTCTTGGTCTCAGAGATTCCGGGATGACCTGCCAACCGAGATTCGTGACACTCAACAAACAAATCTCTCCTAAAGGTCCCAGGCACAAACAACCTCCCATGAGGAGTGTTAGATGGGGCATTCTCCTGAGCTTTAAGAATCTCATCTTCCAAAACGGAGTCTAAAGCAGCAATCACAACACCTTCTTGTAAAATGTTCTCCTCTTTCTCAGCACCGACTATGGGAGAAAAACTGCGAGACAAGGCATCCGCCTTAACATTCTTAGTACCAGGGATGTAAGTAACGGAGAAATTAAACCGCGAGAAAAACAGTGCCCACCTAGCCTGACGGGCATTCAGGCGCTTGGCAGCATCAAGATATATCAGATTTTTATGATCCGTAAGAACCTGAACGGGAAATTCCGCACCTTCCAAGAAGTGGCGCCAGTGTTCAAATGCGAGTTTAATAGCCAATAATTCCCGATTACCAACATCGTAATTCAATTCAGTCTCCGAAAATTTTTTTGAAAAAAAGGCACAGGGATGTAATCCATCCCCGTTATCCTGAGACAATACTGCGCCAACCCCCACAGAGGAAGCATCAACCTCAACCAAAAACGGCCTAGTAACATCAGGCTGCATAAGGATGGAAGCAGAGGTGAACCTCTCCTTGAGATACACAAAAGCTTCAATGGCCTCAGAAGACCACTGAACCGCATCAGCACCTTTCCTGGTGAGATCAGTCAGAGGTTTGACAATACTAGAAAATTTTTTTATGAATTTTCTATAGTAATTGGCGAAACCCAAAAACCTCTGTATCGATTTCAAACCAATAGGCCTAGGCCATTCCTGCACAGCCTGAACCTTAACCGGATCCATCTCAAAACCTTCACTGGAGATAATGTAGCCCAAAAAACGAATTCTCTGTACAGCGAACTCACATTTCTCCAGCTTAGCAAAAAGCGAATTGTCCATTAATAACTGTAATACCTCACGCACGCTCCGCCAATGAGACTCCAGATCCGGCGAATAAATCAAAATGTCATCCAAATACACAACCACATTTTTGCCGATCAAAGGTCTAAGGATGTCATTAATAAGATTCTGAAAAAATGCAGGAGCATTAGTAAGACCAAAAGGCATAACCAGATTCTCAAAATGACCCACAGGAGTGTTAAAAGCAGTCTTCCATTCATCACCCTCCTTCATGCGCAACAGATTGTATGCCCCCTTAAGGTCAATTTTAGAGAACCACTTGGCCCCCATTAACTGGTTAAACAGATCAGGAATCAATGGCAGTGGGTAAGGATTGCGTACAGTAATTTTGTTAATCTCACGAAAATCCAGACAAGGACGTAAACCGCCGTCCTTTTTTTTTACAAAAAAAAATCCAACCGCCACAGGAGACTTAGAGGGCCTAATGTGACCGGCGGCCAAGCTTGTCTGTATGTATTCCTCCAAAGCCTTCCTCTCAGGAATAGTAAGGTTAAATAAACGACTTTTAGGAAGAGTCGCTCTAGGGACAAATTCAATAGAACAATCATAGTCTCTATGGGGAGGCAAAACCTGCGATTCTTTCTCAGAAAAAACTCTCCAAAAATCCTGAATAGGAACAGGCAATTCTCCCCTATCCAAAGCTGCAATACGCCCGTTACAACACTTGTCATAACATTTATGGCTCCAGGATTTAATTTCACTGGTAGACCAATCCAGTACAGGATTGTGAAATTTTAACCAGGGCAAACCCAATATTACTGGAGAAGGCAAGTTATTCAACACTACCAAATCCAATTTCTCATGGTGAACACCATTAATAGTGAGGGGAAATTCACTGACCTTGAGAGTAATATTCTTCAAAGGGGAACCATCCACAGAAACCACAGCAATGGGGGATGATAAAGGTTCAGGTTTTAAATTGAGTTTTTCCACGAATCCCCCATCAATTACATTCAGTGTAGACCCACAATCAACAAACACCCGAAATTCCATAAATTTTTCCTGAGCAATCGTGGAAGCAGCTAAAAATATACCCTTGGAATTTAAACAGGCAATACGGGCGTGACTGACCATTTTTTTTTTCTTTCTTCATACGAAGCTCACAGCCTTTAATCAAATGACCAGATTTTCCGCAATAGAAACACAAGCCTTCCGAAAAACGACGGTCTTTTTCTTGAGAGCGAGGTGCCACCGATCCAATCTCCATCGGTTCACCACTGTTAGTACACACATTCTCATAACCAGAAACTGACATAGCAGAGGATTTGCTCTCATTAACCCTAGCACGCAGTCTTCTATCCACCCGTATAGCTAATTGCATAGCCTGTTGCAAATCCTCAGGTGTAGGATAAGCAATTAGCAGGTCTTTAACCCTTTCACTGAGCCCAGCAAGAAATAGACTTTTCAGAGCAGAATCGTTCCACCCTGTTTGAGTCGACCAACGACGGAAATGAGTACAATATTTTTCAACATTACCTGATCCTTGTTTTAAACGTCTCAACTCAGTCTCAGCTGATGCGACACGGTCAGGATCATCATATAATAGTCCCAAAGCAGAAAAAAAACTATCCACTGATCTGAAGCATGAATCACTAGGTTGCAAAGAAAAGGCCCACTCCTGAGGCTCTTTGCGCAAAAGTGACATTATGAACCCTACGCGCTGGGATTCATCCCCAAAGGACTTAGGTCTCAAACGAAAATACAATAAGCAAGCATTTTTAAATGAAAAAAATTCTCGGTGTTCACCAAAAAATAAATCCGGCAAACATACCTTAGGCTCCAAGAAATGTGCTCCAGGACAGTTACTCACGTGCTGACGGAGCTCGGCCACCTCCAGAGAGAGTCCCTGCAGGCGATGAACCAAATCCTGAACCGACACCATGATGGAACAGAAAAATCTTTCCTTAGAGAATTTGCTGGCTGGACTTACTGTTATGTTCTGCTACCAGAGCTAAGGAAAGAGAGGAGATCTGTCCCTACGATAGAACTCAGCTTAATCCCTACGATGTAACAGGGGACCTGATCCTGCGATCAGACCTGCTAAAGTCCTAAGCTAGTCTGTACAGAGACCTATAGATGTGGGGAGGGAATCCCTACAAGTACTAAGGACTGGGAGGAATATGGGACACCTCCTAACAGAAATAGTAGCAGACAGACGAACAAACAAAATATATAGAACATAGAGGTCAGTAGACCAAGCAAACTAACAGAGTTAGATACAGAGCACAGGCTAGCTAGAAAGTAGATATACAATGAAGTCCAGCAAAGCCAGAAGGGCGGAGCAGGATAAAATAGGCCAACAAGGTCATGTGACCAGCAAAGGAAAAAAAACCTAACAGCAAGGTTCTAACAGTTTGGTTTCAATTAAGGTGTCCAGCATTTGGCAGATACCCTAATGGAAAATAAACATACCCACTTTATAGATAAAGGATTGATGGTTTTTGCATCTGTCATGCGACAAATACGGCTTGCACAAAACTGATAGTGGTTCTGGTTAGGTATTCTGGTTCTGGTGACATATTCATGTAGTGATGGTTGTTCTGGTGCTGTATTCATGTAGTGATGATGATTCTGGTGATATATTCATCACCAGAACCATCATCAGTACATGAATATGAAGCCAAAATCATCATCAGTACATAATTAGAGCACCAGAGCCAACAATAGTACATGATTATGGTAGAAACATCATCAATAAATAAATACGTCATCAGAACCACCATCAATACATTAATATGTCACCAGAACCACCATCAGTACATGAATGCATCACTAGATCCACCATCAGTACATTAATATATCAACAGTCCCACCATCAGTACTTGACTATGTCACCAGAACCACCATCAGTAAATTAATATATCACCAGAACCTCCATCAGTACATGAATACATGACCAGAACCAAGAGTAATTGAATGTAAGAACCAAGCTTAGTATAACGATCAATTGTAATATCCAGTCATTCCCATGAACAATTGTATCACCGGAACTTACAACCCTACAACTCCCAGTACGTCCTTAACGCTAAGGAGATACTGGGACTTGTTATTAACAGCTATAATCAGACTGCGGACCATACAGGAACCACAGCACTGATGAGAATTAGTCAGTATCACAGATAAACATTTACATCCAGGTACCTTATAAATTACATCTTCTTTGAAGTCATCTCTTTCTTTTCATCTCCATCTTGTCTACACGCCATGATGACCTTTCTCATTCACAGCTGGTCTCTGCAGACCTCCCTCTTCTCCGGTCTCCTGCAGACCTCTCTCTTCTCCGGTCTCCTGCAGACCTCCCTCTTCTCCGGTCTCCTGCAGACCTCCCTCTTCTCCGGTCTCCTGCAGACCTCCCTCTTCTCCGGTCTTCTGCAGCACATCCCCGCACGATGCCCTTAAAAATAGGAGTGTTATTAAAATAAATGCCCTCTGCATAAAAATATCTGTTCATATTATGACCCTAAATAAGCCTCCTATGGTATATGACCTCCACACTGCCTGCCATTATCAGCCATAACCGCCACACCATCCGTTCTTATGAACCCCAGCCTATACCATGGCTGTCCCCTCTCTAATTTTCCATTACACTTTCTATATCTCCACACTGTCCCCCATCATGCTAACCCATCTCCATACTGTGCCTCCATTTCACGCTGTCCCCTCACCATATCCATTCTGTGCCCCCTCTTCACATTATGCCCTCATACTGCCCACCACACTGCCCTCTTCCAACTGTAACCACTCCTCACACTGTCCCCCTACACAGTATGATGGTCACCACAGCCGCCCATACGGTATGATATCCACAACAGCCGCCAATATATAGTATGGTCACCAGCACCACAGCCCCTCATATATAGTATGATGTCCACCACAGCCCCCCATATATAGTATGATGTCCACCACAGCCCCCACATATATAGTATGATGTCCACCACAGCTCCCCATATATAGTATGATGTCCACCACAGCCCCCCATATATAGTATGATGTCCACCACAGCTCCCCATATATAGTATGATGTCCACCACAGCCCCCCATATATAGTATGATGTCAACCAAATCCCCCCCATATATAGTATGATGTCCACCACAGCCCCCACATATACAGTGCCTACAAGTAGTATTCAACCCCCTGCAGATTTAGCTGGTTGACACATGCGGAATTAACTTGGCATTGTGACATTTGTACTGTAGATCAGCCTGGAAGTGGGAAATGCACTGCAGCAAATTTTATTATTTTTTTTTATTTATTTTTTTTTTAAAAATGTTAAAAGTTAATTCAGAGTGTCATTTATTATTCAACCCCTCAAACCACAAGAATTCTGTTTGGTCCCCCAAAAGTATTAAGAAGTAGTTCAGGCACCAAGAATAATGAGCTTCACATGTGTGGATTAAAGATCTCTTTTGCCAGCCTTTTCTGACTATTTAAGACCCTCCCCAAACTTGTGAACAGCACTCAGACATGGTCAACATGGGAAAGACAAAGGAGCATTCCAAGGCCATCAGAGACAAGATCGTGGAGGGTCACAAGGCTGGCAAGGGGTACAAAACCCTTTCCAAGGAGTTGGGCCTACCTGTCTCCACTGTTGGGAGCATCATCCGTAAGTGGAAGGCTTATGGAACTACTGTTAGACTTCCACGGCCAGGACAGCCTTTGAAAGTGTCCTCCCGTGCCGAGGCCAGGCTTGTCCGAAGAGTCAAGGCTAACCCAAGGACAACAAGGAAGGAGCTCCGGGAAGATCTCATGGCAGTGGGGACATTGGTTTCAGTCAATACCATAAGTAACGTACTCCACCGCAATGGTCTCCGTTCCAGACGAACCCGTAAAGTACCTCTACTTTCAAAGCGTCATGTCAAGGCTCGTCTACAGTTTGCTCATGATCACTTGGAGGACTCTGAGACAGACTGGTTCAAGGTTCTATGGTCTGATGAGACCAAGATCGAGATCTTTGGTGCCAACCACACACGTGACGTTTGGAGACTGGATGGCACTGCATGCGACCCCAAGAATACCATCCCTACAGTCAAGCATGGTGGTGGCAGCATCATGCTGTGGGGCTGTTTCTCTGCCAAGGGGCCTGGCCATCTGGTCCGCATCCATGGGAAGATGGATAGCACGGCCTACCTGGAGATTTTGGCCAAGAACCTCCGCTCCTCCATCAAGGATCTTAAGATGGGTCGTAATTTCATCTTCCAACAAGACAACGACCCAAAGCACACAGCCAAGAAAACCAAGGCCTGGTTCAATAGGGAAAAAGTCAAGGTGTTGGAGTGGCCTAGTCAGTCTCCTGACCTTAACCCAATTGAAAACTTGTGGAAGGAGCTCAAGAATAAAGTCCACATGAGACACCCAAAGAACCTAGATAACTTGGAGAAGATCTGCATGGAGGAGTGGGCCAAGATAACTCCACAGACCTGTGCCGGCCTGATCAGGTCTTATAAAAGACGATTATTAGCTGTAATTGCAAACAAGGGTTATTCCACAAAATATTAAACATAGGGGTTGTATAATAATTGACCCACACTTTTATGTTTAAAATTTAATAAAATTCAACTGAGCAACATAACTTTTTGGTTTGTAAGATTTATGCTTCTGTTCATAAAACCTACTCTCGTTTGCAGTTTGAAGGCTCTAACTTATTTGCATCTTATCAAACCAGCTAAATCTGCAGGGGGTTGAATACTACTTGTAGGCACTGTATAGTATGATGTCAACCAAATCCCCCCCATATATAGTATGATGTCCAATACAGCCCCATGTATACTATGATGGCCCCCACAGCATCACATACAGTATTATGGCCCACAAACAGCACCCCAAACAATATGACATTCACCCAGCCCCCTATACAGTATGGTCACCACAGCCCCCAGTATAATAACCTCCACAGGCCCATATACAGTATGGTCACCACAGCCCCCAGTATAATAACCTCCACAGGCCCATATACAGTATGGTCACCACAGCCCCCAGTATAATAACCTCCACAGGCCCATATACAGTATGGTCACCACAGTCCCCAGTATAATAACCTCCACAGGCCCATATACAGTATGGTCATCACAGCCCCCAGTATAATAACCTCCACAGGCCCATATACAGTGTGGTCACCACAGCCCCCAGTATAATAACCTCCACAGGCCCATATACAGTATGGTCACCACAGCCTCCAGTATAATAGCCTCCACAGGCCCATATACAGTATGGTCACCACAGCCCCCAGTATAATAACCTCCACAGGCCCATATACAGTATGGTCACCACAGCCCCCAGTATAATAACCTCCACAGGCCCATATACAGTATGGTCACCACAGCCCCCAGTATAATAACCTCCACAGGCCCATATACAGTATGGTCACCACAGCCCCCAGTATAATAACCTCCACAGGCCCATATACAGTATGGTCACCACAGCCCCTAGTATAATAACCTCCACAGGCCCATATACAGTATGGTCACCACAGCCCTCAGTATAATAACCTCCACAGGTCCATATACAGTATGGTCACCACAGCCCCCAGTATAATAACCTCCACAGGCCCATATACAGTGTGGTCACCACAGCCCCCAGTATAATAACCTCCACAGGTCCATATACAGTGTGGTCACCACAGCCCCCAGTATAATAACCTCCACAGGCCCATATACAGTATGGTCACCACAGCCCCCAGTATAATAACCTCCACAGGCCCATATACAGTATGGTCACCACAGCCCCCAGTATAATAACCTCCACAGGCCCATATACAGTGTGGTCACCACAGCCCCCAGTATAATAACTTCCACAGGCCCATATACAGTGTGGTCACCACAGCCCCCAGTATAATAACCTCCACAGGCCCATATACAGTGTGGTCACCACAGCCCCCAGTATAATAACCTCCACAGGCCCATATACAGTATGGTCACCACAGCCCCCAGTATAATAACCTCCACAGGCCCATATACAGTGTGGTCACCACAGCCCCCAGTATAATAACCTCCACAGGCCCATATACAGTATGGTCACCACAGCCTCCAGTATAATAACCTCCACATTCCCATATACAGTATGGTCACCACAGCCCCCAGTATAATAACCTCCACAGGCCCATATACAGTATGGTCACCACAGCCCCCAGTATAATAACCTCCACAGGCCCATATACAGTATGGTCACCACAGCCCCCAGTATAATAACCTCCACAGGCCCATACACAGTATGGTCACCACAGCCCCCAGTATAATAACCTCCACAGGCCCATATACAGTATGGTCACCACAGCCCCCAGTATAATAACCTCCACAGGCCCATATACAGTATGGTCACCACAGCCCCCAGTATAATAACCTCCACAGGCCCATATACAGTATGGTCACCACAGCCCCCATTATAATAACCTCCACAGGCCCATATACAGTATGGTCACCACAGCCCCCATTATAATAACCTCCACAGGCCCATATACAGTATGGTCACCACAGCCCCCAGTATAATAACCTCCACAGGCCCATATACAGTATGGTCACCACAGCCCCCAGTATAATAACCTCCACAGGCCCATATACAGTATGGTCACCACAGCCCCCAGTATAATAACCTCCACAGGCCCATATACAGTATGGTCACCACAGCCCCCAGTATAATAACCTCCACAGGCCCATATACAGTATGGTCACCACAGCCCCCAGTATAATAACCTCCACAGGCCCATATACAGTATGGTCACCACAGCCCCCAGTATAATAACCTCCACATTCCCATATAAAGTATGGTCACCACAGCCCCCAGTATAATAACCTCCACAGGCCCATATACAGTATGGTCACCACAGCCCCCAGTATAATAACCTCCACAGGCCCATATACAGTATGGTCACCACAGCCCCCAGTATAATAACCTCCACATTCCCATATACAGTATGGTCACCACAGCCCCCAGTATAATAACCTCCACAGGCCCATATACAGTATGGTCACCACAGCCCCCAGTATAATAACCTCCACAGGCCCATATACAGTATGGTCACCACAGCCCCCAGTATAATAACCTCCACAGGCCCATATACAGTATGGTCACCACAGCCCCCAGTATAATAACCTCCACAGGCCCATATACAGTATGGTCACCACAGCCCCCAGTATAATAACCTCCACAGGCCCATATACAGTATGGTCACCACAGCCCCCAGTATAATAACCTCCACAGGCCCATATACAGTATAGTCACCACAGCCCCCAGTATAATAACCTCCACAGGCCCATATACAGTATGGTCACCACAGCCCCCAGTATAATAACCTCCACAGGCCCATATACAGTATGGTCACCACAGCCCCCAGTATAATAACCTCCACATTCCCATATACAGTATGGTCACCACAGCCCTCAGTATAATAACCTCCACAGGCCCATATATAGTATGGTCACCACAGCCCCCAGTATAATAACCTCCACAGGCCCATATACAGTATGGTCACCACAGCCCCCAGTATAATAACCTCCACAGGCCCATATACAGTATGGTCACCACAGCCCCCAGTATAATAACCTCCACAGGCCCATATACAGTATAGTCACCACAGCCCCCAGTATAATAACCTCCACAGGCCCATATACAGTATGGTCACCACAGCCCCCAGTATAATAACCTCCACAGGCCCATATACAGTATGGTCACCACAGCCCCCAGTATAATAACCTCCACAGGCCCATATACAGTATGGTCACCACAGCCCTCAGTATAATAACCTCCACAGGCCCATATACAGTATGGTCACCACAGCCCTCAGTATAATAACCTCCACAGGTCCATATACAGTATGGTCACCACAGCCCTCAGTATAATAACCTCCACAGGCCCATATACAGTATGGTCACCACAGCCCCCAGTATAATAACCTCCACAGGCCCATATACAGTATGGTCACCACAGCCCCCAGTATAATAACCTCCACAGGCCCATATACAGTATGGTCACCACAGCCCTCAGTATAATAACCTCCACAGGCCCATATACAGTATGGTCACCACAGCCCCCAGTATAATAACCTCCACAGGCCCATATACAGTATGGTCACCACAGCCCCCAGTATAATAACCTCCACATTCCCATATACAGTATAGTCACCACAGCCCCCAGTATAATAACCTCCACAGGTCCATATACAGTATGGTCACCACAGCCCCCAGTATAATAACCTCCACAGGCCCATATACAGTATGGTCACCACAGCCCCCAGTATAATAACCTCCACAGGCCCATATACAGTATGGTCACCACAGCCCCCAGTATAATAACCTCCACAGGCCCATATACAGTATGGTCACCACAGCCCCCAGTATAATAACCTCCACAGGCCCATATACAGTGTGGTCACCACAGCCCCCAGTATAATAACCTCCACAGGCCCATATACAGTATGGTCACCACAGCCCCCAGTATAATAACCTCCACAGGTCCATATACAGTATGGTCACCACAGCCCCCAGTATAATAACCTCCACAGGCCCATATACAGTGTGGTCACCACAGCCCCCAGTATAATAACCTCCACAGGCCCATATACAGTATGGTCACCACAGCCCCCAGTATAATAACCTCCACATTCCCATATACAGTATGGTCACC
This sequence comes from Phyllobates terribilis, assembly GCF_046119375.1. NCBI lineage: Eukaryota > Metazoa > Chordata > Amphibia > Anura > Dendrobatidae > Phyllobates > Phyllobates terribilis. The sequence goes on along the minus strand of NW_027362762.1, from coordinate 979,826,458 downwards.
ACAGCCCCCAGTATAATAACCTCCACAGGCCCATATACAGTATGGTCACCACAGCCCCCAGTATAATAACCTCCACAGGCCCATATACAGTATGGTCACCACAGCCCCCAGTATAATAACCTCCACAGGCCCATATACAGTATGGTCACCACAGCCCCTAGTATAATAACCTCCACAGGCCCATATACAGTATGGTCACCACAGCCCCCAGTATAATAACTTCCACAGGCCCATATACAGTGTGGTCACCACAGCCCCCAGTATAATAACCTCCACAGGCCCATATACAGTATGGTCACCACAGCCCCCAGTATAATAACCTCCACAGGCCCATATACAGTATGGTCACCACAGCCCCCAGTATAATAACCTCCACAGGTCCATATACAGTATGGTCACCACAGCCCCCAGTATAATAACCTCCACAGGCCCATATACAGTGTGGTCACCACAGCCCCCAGTATAATAACCTCCACAGGCCCATATACAGTATGGTCACCACAGCCCCCAGTATAATAACCTCCACAGGCCCATATACAGTATGGTCACCACAGCCCCCAGTATAATAACCTCCACAGGCCCATATACAGTATGGTCACCACAGCCCCCATTATAATAACCTCCACAGGCCCATATACAGTATGGTCACCACAGCCCCCAGTATAATAACCTCCACAGGCCCATATACAGTATGGTCACCACAGCCCCCAGTATAATAACCTCCACAGGCCCATATACAGTATGGTCACCACAGCCCCCAGTATAATAACCTCCACAGGCCCATATACAGTATGGTCACCACAGCCCCCAGTATAATAACCTCCACAGGCCCATATACAGTATGGTCACCACAGCCCTCAGTATAATAACCTCCACAGGCCCATATATAGTATGGTCACCACAGCCCCCAGTATAATAACCTCCACAGGCCCATATACAGTATGGTCACCACAGCCCCCAGTATAATAACCTCCACAGGCCCATATACAGTATGGTCACCACAGCCCCCAGTATAATAACCTCCACAGGCCCATATACAGTATAGTCACCACAGCCCCCAGTATAATAACCTCCACAGGCCCATATACAGTATGGTCACCACAGCCCCCAGTATAATAACCTCCACAGGCCCATATACAGTATGGTCACCACAGCCCCCAGTATAATAACCTCCACAGGCCCATATACAGTATGGTCACCACAGCCCTCAGTATAATAACCTCCACAGGCCCATATACAGTGTGGTCACCACAGCCCCCAGTATAATAACCTCCACAGGCCCATATACAGTATGGTCACCACAGCCCCCAGTATAATAACCTCCACATTCCCATATACAGTATAGTCACCACAGCCCCCAGTATAATAACCTCCACAGGTCCATATACAGTATGGTCACCACAGCCCCCAGTATAATAACCTCCACAGGCCCATATACAGTATGGTCACCACAGCCCCCAGTATAATAACCTCCACAGGCCCATATACAGTATGGTCACCACAGCCCCCAGTATAATAACCTCCACAGGCCCATATACAGTATGGTCACCACAGCCCCCAGTATAATAACCTCCACAGGCCCATATACAGTATGGTCACCACAGCCCCCAGTATAATAACCTCCACAGGCCCATATACAGTGTGGTCACCACAGCCCCCAGTATAATAACCTCCACAGGCCCATATACAGTATGGTCACCACAGCCCCCAGTATAATAACCTCCACAGGTCCATATACAGTATGGTCACCACAGCCCCCAGTATAATAACCTCCACAGGCCCATATACAGTGTGGTCACCACAGCCCCCAGTATAATAACCTCCACAGGCCCATATACAGTATGGTCACCACAGCCCCCAGTATAATAACCTCCACAGGCCCATATACAGTATGGTCACCACAGCCCCCAGTAAAATAACCTCCACATTCCCATATACAGTATGGTCACCACAGCCCCCAGTATAATAACCTCCACAGGCCCATATACAGTATGGTCACCACAGCCCCCAGTATAATAACCTCCACAGACCCATATACAGTATGGTCACCACAGCCCCCAGTATAATAACCTCCACAGGCCCATATACAGTATGGTCACCACAGCCCCTAGTATAATAACCTCCACAGGCCCATATACAGTATGGTCACCACAGCCCCCAGTATAATAACTTCCACAGGCCCATATACAGTGTGGTCACCACAGCCCCCAGTATAATAACCTCCACAGGCCCATATACAGTATGGTCACCACAGCCCCCAGTATAATAACCTCCACAGGCCCATATACAGTATGGTCACCACAGCCCCCAGTATAATAACCTCCACAGGTCCATATACAGTATGGTCACCACAGCCCCCAGTATAATAACCTCCACAGGCCCATATACAGTATGGTCACCACAGCCCCCAGTATAATAACCTCCACAGGCCCATATACAGTATGGTCACCACAGCCCCCATTATAATAACCTCCACAGGCCCATATACAGTATGGTCACCACAGCCCCCATTATAATAACCTCCACAGGCCCATATACAGTATGGTCACCACAGCCCCCAGTATAATAACCTCCACAGGCCCATATACAGTATGGTCACCACAGCCCCCAGTATAATAACCTCCACAGGCCCATATACAGTATGGTCACCACAGCCCCCATTATAATAACCTCCACAGGCCCATATACAGTATGGTCACCACAGCCCCCATTATAATAACCTCCACAGGCCCATATACAGTATGGTCACCACAGCCCCCAGTATAATAACCTCCACAGGCCCATATACAGTATGGTCACCACAGCCCCCAGTATAATAACCTCCACAGGCCCATATACAGTATGGTCACCACAACCCCCAGTATAATAACCTCCACATTCCCATATACAGTATGGTCACCACAGCCCCCAGTATAATAACCTCCACAGGCCCATATACAGTATGGTCACCACAGCCCCCAGTATAATAACCTCCACAGGCCCATATACAGTATGGTCACCACAGCCCCCAGTATAATAACCTCCACAGGCCCATATACAGTATGGTCACCACAGCCCCCAGTATAATAACCTCCACAGGCCCATATACAGTATGGTCACCACAGCCCCCAGTATAATAACCTCCACAGGCCCATATACAGTATGGTCACCACAGCCCCCAGTATAATAACCTCCACAGGCCCATATACAGTATGGTCACCACAGCCCCTAGTATAATAACCTCCACAGGCCCATATACAGTGTGGTCACCACAGCCCCCAGTATAATAACCTCCACATTCCCATATACAGTATGGTCACCACAGCCCCCAGTATAATAACCTCCACATTCCCATATACAGTGTGGTCATCACAGCCCCCAGTATAATAACCTCCACAGGCCCATATACAGTATGGTCACCACAGCCTCCAGTATAATAACCTCCACATTCCCATATACAGTATGGTCACCACAGCCCCCAGTATAATAACCTCCACAGGCCCATATATAGTATGGTCACCACAGCCCCCAGTATAATAACCTCCACAGGCCCATATACAGTATGGTCACCACAGCCCCCAGTATAATAACCTCCACAGGCCCATATACAGTATGGTCACCACAGCCCCTCATTTCATGGCCCCCCGCACAGCCCCTCATTTCATGGCCCCCCGCACAGCCCCTCATTTCATGGCCCACCGCACAGCCCCTCATTTCATGGCCCCCCGCACAGCCCCTCATTTCATGGCCCCCCGCACAGCCCCTCATTTCATGGCCCCCAGCACAGCCCCTCATTTCATGGCCCCCCGCACAGCCCCTCATTTCATGGCCCCCAGCACAGCCCCTCATTTCATGGCCCCCAGCACAGCCCCTCATTTCATGGCCCCCAGCACAGCCCCTCATTTCATGGTCCACCGCACAGCCCCTCATTTCATGGCCCCCAGCACAGCACCTCATTTCATGGCCTCCCGCACAGCCCCTCATTTCATGGCCCCCAGCACAGCCCCTCATTTCATGGCCCCCCGCACAGCCCCTCATTTCATGGCCCCCCGCACAGCCCCTCATTTCATGGCCCCCAGCACAGCCCCTCATTTCATGGCCCCCAGCACAGCACCTCATTTCATGGCCCCCCGCACAGCCCCTCATTTCATGGCCCCCCGCACAGCCCCTCATTTCATGGCCCCCAGCACAGCACCTCATTTCATGGCCCCCCGCACAGCCCCTCATTTCATGGCCCCCAGCACAGCACCTCATTTCATGGCCCCCCGCACAGCCCCTCATTTCATGGCCCCCAGCACAGCACCTCATTTCATGGACCCCCGCACAGCCCCTCATTTCATGGCCCCCAGCACAGCCCCTCATTTCATGGCCCCCCGCACAGCCCCTCATTTCATGGCCCCCCGCACAGCCCCTCATTTCATGGCCCCCAGCACAGCCCCTCATTTCATGGTCCACCGCACAGCCCCTCATTTCATGGCCCCCAGCACAGCCCCTCATTTCATGGTCCACCGCACAGCCCCTCATTTCATGGCCCCCAGCACAGCACCTCATTTCATGGCCTCCCGCACAGCCCCTCATTTCATGGCCCCCAGCACAGCACCTCATTTCATGGACCCCCGCACAGCCCCTCATTTCATGGCCCCCAGCACAGCCCCTCATTTCATGGCCCCCCGCACAGCCCCTCATTTCATGGCCCTCCGCACAGCCCCTCATTTCATGGCCCCCAGCACAGCCCCTCATTTCATGGCCCCCAGCACAGCACCTCATTTCATGGCCCCCTGCACAGCCCCTCATTTCATGGCCCCCCGCACAGCCCCTCATTTCATGGCCCCCAGCACAGCACCTCATTTCATGGCCCCCCGCACAGCCCCTCATTTCATGGCCCCCAGCACAGCACCTCATTTCATGGCCCCCCGCACAGCCCCTCATTTCATGGCCCCCAGCACAGCACCTCATTTCATGGACCCCCGCACAGCCCCTCATTTCATGGCCCCCAGCACAGCCCCTCATTTCATGGCCCCCCGCACAGCCCCTCATTTCATGGCCCCCCGCACAGCCCCTCATTTCATGGCCCCCAGCACAGCCCCTCATTTCATGGCCCCCAGCACAGCCCCTCATTTCATGGCCCCCCGCACAGCCCCTCATTTCATGGCCCCCAGCACAGCACCTCATTTCATGGCCCCCAGCACAGCCCCTCATTTCATGGCCCCCAGCACAGCCCCTCATTTCATGGCCCCCCGCACAGCCCCTCATTTCATGGCCCCCAGCACAGCCCCTCATTTCATGGCCCCCCGCACAGCCCCTCATTTCATGGCCCCCAGCACAGCCCCTCATTTCATGGCCCCCAGCACAGCCCCTCATTTCATGGCCCCATGCACAGCCCCTCATTTCATGGCCCCCCGCACAGCCCCTCATTTCATGGCCTCATTTCAGATGACACCCGTCCGTTCAGTTCTATGGGAGTCCAAGAACAATCAGTTTCCCATACGAATCATCCGTGTAGCCGCAAAATGTTACAGATACATTTCAGTTATTAACATAGGAAAATGAATTTGTTCTGGTAAATCTTATTAACTGTTGATGTAAAAACGTCTGCCATACAGAGGTCTCACAGGAGGCGTATGGATGACCCTGCAAAAGAAAAATTGTCTTATTTTCTGCATGAATATCGGACAAGTTTTTTTTTACATGTTTGTGTGAATTTAGCCTAAGAAATGATATGCAGATAAAGGAGAGAAGGAAAATGATCGAGGCTCGGAGCCGAAACTTACAGGGGCCGAACTGACTAATGACAACTACCAGCTATGGAAGTATAAAGTGTTAATGTCACCATGCAGAGATGGCTTGTGGGACTACAGACCACAGAGTAACAATCAGGAAAGGGACAATAAAAACATACAGGCGAGAGCCATTATAAGCTATTAGGGGGATAATGACCTGACCCACATGTGCGATGCTCTGCAAACTGCACCAGATCCAGGCTACACAGCAAGGTGTTTCTGCTGCAGAATGTTGGCAGCCGATCAATCTCTGTTCAGCCATTCAACAGTGAATATATGTTTATTCAGGAGCAAAGATAACACAGCTTACAACCGGTATGTCTTATAGCTTAGGATCCTAGCATCTTGTCTGTCAGTTTGCAAAGTGAAGGGGAATGTGCTCCAGCCACACACAGTGAACAGGAACTTCTTGTTTTTTTTTAACAATGTATTATTGGCAATATAACACTATTGCTGGAGACAGAAACTCACACACTATTAGACAGTAGTAAATAGTAGTTATTGCAATATATACAATAATGCGCATTATTCCAACACATAAACAGTACTAAATAAGACTCAGCAATGAAAAGGATGTGTAGGAGCAGATAAAAGTAATGCAGGAAGTGATCACACAACCGAGAGCAGTGGGTGAGGATATAAAAGACGGCTGTACTGCTACTCATTTTGCCTGACACATACACTGCATTGATTAATACACTAGAGGCAATGCCTCGGACAGATCTGACACTAGAATTTGTAAAAACCAGGCTGGCAGATGAATACCAGGGAAGAAAGAAACTTGTGCTTGTTACAGGGGCCAGAAGCATGAAAAGCAGGACAACTACAACAACAGAAACAATTTCCAAAAGGGAAAGTCCAAGCTACAATGCTTGATCCATGTGCACGCAATTGGAATGGCACATTTAAAGTGACAGATAATCAGACATTCTTGGAACAAGAAGCCACATAATAAGTCAGAGACGCTTTTCACAGAACTTGACATAAATAAGGAACAAATGTATCTTACTGAAAGAAGGAGAATTAATGCAGAAGGTATTGGACATGGAGTCCACATGTGTCCTAGTCAAAATGAAAATAATTTTTTCTCAACAGTAAAAGATGTATTGTATGTTCCCAGTGTAGAAGGAGGACTATTAGCGGTAAGACATATGACAGCTATGATAACATCCCTGGAAATAAGAAGAGAAGAGAAAACTGACAGGAATGAGGAGACTTCTGAACAAATATCTGAAGTCAGTGCAAGTCCTAACACTAAAAAGTGAGCATAACACATTGAAACCCTTGGTTCTGTATCTGGGTTTGGTTAAGAGAAAACTAAGGTAAACCACACAGTGAGTGTATAATAGTGTTCAAAATACCAGCAGTCCAATATGACTGACCGGATTAATCACTGTGTTTGGTATAAATTCTATCACCACATGTCAGACAATTTACCAGTTGGTGCAGGAGATTGTAAAAAAAAAACCCAGACTCCGCATTCATGATCTGCAGGTTTCTGACTCTGTGTATGTGAATAATTAATTGTACGGGGAGTGTTCAATGTAATAGCAGTGTGGAGGTCAATCAGTGAGGTCAATCATTCTGTGAAGAAACAGGTGTGAATCAGGTGGCCCTTATTTAAGGGTGAAGCCAGCACATGTTGTACATGCATTTCTCCTTGAAAGCCTGAGAAATATGGGTCGTTCCAGACATTGTTCAGAAGAACAGCAGACTTTGATTAAAAAGTTGATTGGAGAGGGTAAAACTTATAAAGAGGTGCAGACAATGATCGGCTGTTCAGCTAAAATGATCTCCAATGCTTTATAATGGAAAGCAAAACCAGAGCGACGTGGAAGAAAACGGAAGACTACCATCCGAATGGATGGAAGAATAGCCAGAATGGCAAAGGCTTAGCCAATGATCAGCTTCAGGATGATCACAGACAGTCTCCAGTTACCTGTGAGGACTGTGACAGTTAGAAGACGCCTGTGTGAAGCTAATCTCTTACCAAGAAGTCCCCGCAAAGTCCCACTGTTAAAAAAAGACATGTACTGAAGCGGATACAATTTACCAAGGAACACATCAACTGGCCTAAAGAGAAATGGAGAAACATTTTGTGTACTGATGAAAGTAAAATTGTACTTTTTGGGTCCAAGGGACGCAGACAGTTCATCAGACGACCCCCAAACTCTGCATTCAAGCCCCAGTGCACTCTGAAGACAATGAAGCATCATGATATGGGCATGTTTCTCTTACTATGGTGCCGAACCTATTTTCCACATACCAGGGATTATGGACCAGTTTGCATATATTAAAATACTTAAAGAGCTCATGTTGCCTTACACTGAAGAGCATATGTCCTTGAAATGGGTGTTTTAAAAAGACAATGACCCCAAACACACAAATAAACCAGTAAAATCTTGGTTCCAGTCCAACAAAATTTAGGTTATGGAGAGGCCAGCCCAATCCCCGAACCTTAATCCGATAGATCACTTGTGGGGTGACATCAAATATGCTGTTTCTGAGGCAAAGCCAACAAATGCCGAAAAACTGTGGGATGTAGTCAAAGCATCCTGGGCTGGAATAACGGCTGACAGGGGCCAGAAGTTGGTTGACTCTATGCAACATAGATGTGAAGCAGCTCTAAAAAACTGTGGGAATACAACTAAATATGAGGTTAGTGATTCACAGGAATGCTCAATCCTCAAAAAGAGACAAATGCCGACACTGCTATTTTTTAGAACTTAACAATGGTCATTTTTTGTCATTTTCTGTGAATTAGTTGTGAATTAGAAAACAGCGAGCAATGTCCCCAATGCAGGGAAATGAAAACTAGGAGAAAGATTCTGTGATAACTCATGTGTTTGAGCACATTGCTATTATTTTGAACACTACTGTACATGAGCCATCATTTTGAAAGACATATTTCATCTCTGAGAAACAGAAGCCAAGAAACAGATAAAGGCTGCAGAGGAATAACCAAAATCCATGCAAGATAACAAGGATGTCTGGCACTTGCTCGGAGGAGTTAGCCCAAGAGCAAAGCATATCACTGTGAAGCTCCATTTTCTGAGGGATCTTCTAGAACATGGACTTATGGACCTACAGTACTGTACAACTGAGGATATGACTGGAGATTTGTTGGCAAAGTCAATGCCTGCAGAGGCTGGGCCCCATGGGCTAAGACTTACCTGTTGAGAATGGGTTACAAGTGATGTAGATTTATGCTAGGGGACTATCTTGAATGGATGTTGCTATGTGGACTATTAGTTTTCTTATGTGACCTCTGGGTTATTTTTTGTGTTAGTTCTGCCCTATAATTCTCCAGGGAGCAGATGTTGATGACTTAGGGGATTGCTGATATTGTGTTGTGATGTTTCTCCTTGTAATGTCCATGTTGTGATGATGCAGATGATGGTCGCTGTATGTCCAAGTAATGTCTGACTGCTGAATGATTCTGCTGAAAACTGAAATCTGCAAAAGAGGGTCTGGAGAGAGCAGAGGGTTCGGATGAGTACAAAGAGTTTGGAAGGAGGACAAATAGTCCAGAGGTTTTTTGAAACGAGACATGGAGTGGACAGATGAGTATAGAAGGGACAGAAGAGTATGAAGAGGAGAAATTATCAGAAGGGGACACTGGAATCTGAAATCGGAGAGTGGAAAGTGGAGGAGCTAAAGGAGTCTGTGTGGGGGAACAAAGGAGTTTGGAGGAGGACAGCAGATTATGGAAGGGGATTGAGAAGTCTGAAAAAAGGTCAAAAGAGTCTGCAGAGGTCAAAGAAGTCTGTAGAGGATAGATCAGTCTGAACAGGATAGAAGAAACCAGATGGGACAAAAGGATTTGGAGGAGGAAGAGGAGTTTAGAAGATGGCATAATAGTCCAGAGAGGATAAAGGAGTCTGGAGGGATCCGAGGAGAATGGAGAGGACAGAGGGTTCTGAAGGGGGAAGGAGTCTTGATGGTACAGATGACTTTGCAGATGACAGGTTAGGATTAGGCTTAAATCGAGGGTAGGGTTGGAGAGGGGTGTCTGGAGAAGACAGAGCAGATTGGATAGGTCAGAGGAGCCTGATTTGGACTTTGAGGTCTGGTTGTGATTTATATCCCTCTCGGCTGCACTCACTGAGTGTCCATGTGTATGGGGTGTCGGAGAAAGAGCTGTACATGGTGGAGTGCAGGAAGCCGGGAGGAGAGAAGGGAAATACTACCATATCTGCCCAGTCTAAGGCTATGTTCACATGTTGTGTTTTTGCTGCGTTTTTATCTGCAGGCAAAACCTGCTTTCTTGGCAGTAAAGAAGCTGATTTAAAAGATCAGGTTTTGCTGCGTTTTTTGCTGCGTTGTCTGCTGTTTTTTTTCCTGCTGATACCGCTTAGAGCCTATTGTTCCTGAGTTTTCTGCGCCAAAAACTCTGCAAAACCTGATACCTGCATTTTTGCTGTGTTTTTGCACTTACTCATTGCTTTGTATGGGTGAAAAAATGCTGCAAAAACACTGAAAGAAGTGACACGCGGCAGTTTTCAAATTCAGTTAGGAAAGAAAACAGTTATGCGTCCATGAGATTTCTGAAGTCTCATAGCTTTTGATGCTATTGTAAAACGCAGCTTTCAATTGAAATGAAAAAAAAAAAACACAACAAAAAAATACCCAACATGTGAACATGACCTTGGGGAGAAAAAAAAGCAATCAGCCCCAACATCCTTTACTACTCTGCTCTCAGGTAGGTATCACCCCACCACAATAAAGGTGAGCGTGACACTCCTTTCAGGTTCTATCAGGGTAATTACATGGATGCAGAAGAATGAGGTTCCTGCCACTTTTATAAAAGCCGTAATAATGTTTTATAAGCCGATGCTGGGAGACGATACGAGGATCAGAGGTCGTAGTGTTCTGGAAGGCTGAGCTCCCAAGAAGGGTGTGTATCACGGTGCCGAGTACAAAGTGCAGCGTTCACCACCAGAGCTGCGCTTCTGGAGAGTAACTTCTGCTTTTCTGGAATCTAGGTGGAAGAGCAACTCTGGTCACTACTGATAGCATCTCCCCCAGAGCAGGAATCCGTAATGAGTCACGTGGGAACGATATGTGCAAACAGCTTACCCGGACTTCACTTGTGTTACTGAGAACATCCTTCCGATCCAGCAGCAGCACCGACCTCACCATCAGCAGCAGCACCGACCTCACCATCAGCAGGAAGCACCGACCTCACCATCAGCAGGAAGCACCGACCTCACCACCAGCAGGAAGCACCGACCTCACCATCAGCAGCAGCACCGACCTCACCATCAGCAGGAAGCACCGACCTCACCATCAGCAGGAAGCACTGACCTCACCATCAGCAGGAAGCACCGACCTCACCACCAGCAGGAAGCACCGACCTCACCACCAGCAGGAAGCACCGACCTCACCATCAGCAGCAGCACCGACCTCACCATCAGCAGCAGCACCGACCTCACCATCAGCAGGAAGCACCGACCTCACCATCAGCAGGAAGCACCGACCTCACCACCAGCAGGAAGCACCGACCTCACCATCAGCAGGAAGCACCGACCTCACCATCAGCAGCAGCACCGACCTCACCATCAGCAGCAGCACCGACCTCACCATCAGCAGCAGCACCGACCTCACCATCAGCAGGAAGCACCGACCTCACCATCAGCAGGAAGCACCGACCTCACCACCAGCAGGAAGCACCGACCTCACCATCAGCAGCAGCACCGACCTCACCATCAGCAGCAGCACCGACCTCACCATCAGCAGGAAGCACCGACCTCACCATCAGCAGGAAGCACCGACCTCACCACCAGCAGGAAGCACCGACCTCACCATCAGCAGCAGCACCGACCTCACCATCAGCAGCAGCACCGACCTCACCATCAGCAGCAGCACCGACCTCACCACCAGCAGCAGCATCGACCTCACCATCAGCAGGAAGCACCGACCTCAACATTAGCAGGAAGCACCGACCTCACCATCAGCAGCAGCACCGACCTCACCATCAGCAGCAGCACCGACCTCACCATCAGCAGCAGCACCGACCTCACCATCAGCAGGAAGCACCGACCTCACCATTAGCAGGAAGCACCGACCTCACCATCAGCAGCAGCACCGACCTCACCATCAGCAGCAGCACCGACCTCACCATCAGCAGGAAGCACCGACCTCACCATCAGCAGGAAGCACTGACCTCACCATCAGCAGCAGCACCGACCTCACCATCAGCAGGAAGCACCGACCTCACCACCAGCAGGAAGCACCGACCTCACCACCAGCAGGAAGCACCGACCTCACCATCAGCAGCAGCACCGACCTCACCATCAGCAGCAGCACCGACCTCACCATCAGCAGGAAGCACCGACCTCACCATCAGCAGGAAGCACCGACCTCACCACCAGCAGGAAGCACCAACCTCACCATCAGCAGCAGCACCGACCTCACCATCAGCAGCAGCACCGACCTCACCATCAGCAGCAGCACCGACCTCACCACCAGCAGCAGCACCGACCTCACCATCAGCAGCAGCACCGACCTCACCATCAGCAGGAAGCACCGACCTCACCATTAGCAGGAAGCACCGACCTCACCATCAGCAGCAGCACCGACCTCACCATCAGCAGCAGCACTGACCTCACCATCAGCAGGAAGCACCGACCTCACCATCAGCAGTAGGCACCGACCTCACCATCAGCAGGAAGCACCGACTTCACCTTCAGCAGCAGCACCGACCTCCCCATCAGCAGCAGCACCGACCTCACCATCAGCAGCAGCACCGACCTCACCATCAGCAGGAAGCACCGACCTCACCATCAGCAGCAGCACCGACCTCACCATCAGCAGCAGCACCGACCTCACCATCAGCAGCAGCACCGACCTCACCACCAGCAGCAGCACCGACCTCACCATCAGCAGCAGCACCGACCTCACCATCAGCAGGAAGCACCGACCTCACCATTAGCAGGAAGCACCGACCTCACCATCAGCAGCAGCACCGACCTCACCATCAGCAGCAGCACTGACCTCACCATCAGCAGGAAGCACCGACCTCACCATCAGCAGCAGCACCGACCTGACCATCAGCAGGAAGCACTGACCTCACCATCAGCAGGAAGCACTGACCTCACCATCAGCAGGAAGCACCGACCTCACCATCAGCAGGAAGCACCGACCTCACCATCAGCAGGAAGCACTGACCTCACCATCAGCAGCAGCATTGACCTCACCATCAGCAGGAAGCACCAACCTCACCATCAGCAGCAGCACCGACCTCACCATCAGCAGGAAGCACCAACCTCACCCTCAGCAGGAAGCACCAACTTCACCATCAGCAGGAAGCACCGACCTCACCATCAGCAGGAAGCACCGACCTCACCATCAGCAGCAGCACCGACCTCAACATCAGCAGCAGCACCGACCTCACCATCAGCAGGAAGTACCGACCTCACCATCAGCAGGAAGCACCGACCTCACCATCAGCAGGAAGCACCGACCTCACCATCAGCAGGAAGCACCGACCTCACCATCAGCAGGAAGCACCGACCTCACCATCAGCAGGAAGCACCGACCCCACCATCAGCAGGAAGCACTGACCCCACCATCAGCAGCAGCACTGACCTCACCATCAGCAGCAGCACCGACCTCACCATCAGCAGCAGCACCGACCCCACCATCAGCAGGAAGTACCGACCTCACCACCAGCAGCAGCACCGACCTCACCATCAGCAGGAAGTACCGACCTCACCATCAGCAGGAAGCACCGACCTCACCATCAGCAGCAGCACCGACCTCACCATCAGCAGGAAGTACCGACCTCACCATCAGCAGGAAGCACCGACCTCACCATCAGCAGGAAGCACCGACCTCACCATCAGCAGGAAGCACCGACCTCACCATAAGCAGGAAGCACCGACCTCACCATCAGCAGGAAGCACCGACCCCACCATCAGCAGGAAGCACCGACCTCACCATCAGCAGCAGCACCAACCTCACCATCAGCAGCAGCACCAACCTCACCATCAGCAGGAAGCACCGACCTCACCATCAGCAGGAAGCACCGACCTCACCATCAGCAGGAAGCACCGACCTCACCATCAGCAGGAAGCACCGACCCCACCATCAGCAGGAAGCACCGACCTCACCACCAGCAGGAAGCACCGACCTCACCATCAGCAGCAGCACCGACCTCACCATCAGCAGCAGCACCAACCTTACCATCAGCAGGAAGCACCGACCTCACCATCAGCAGGAAGCACCGACCCCACAATCAGCAGGAAGCACCGACCTCACCATCACACAACCCTGAGGAGAGCATTCTCCACTCACCAGCATTACCCCTGATCAACTATAGTCTGCACATTTCATTTCCCAGAAGAGCATGCAAGGTGCTAAAGTCTCCTCATATTGGTATGTCAGCCCTGGCATGTCACTCTGCACATTGAGAAAACGTACCTCTTAGTCCCAGTCTTAGCCTCTCACCCACCCAGCCAAATCAGCTCTCACACTTTGCACTGACGAGAGGCAGTACCCCGAAACACTGCGTCTAACAATTCAGATTCGGATTTTGCTTTTTTCCAAAGTCATAATGCAAGGCTCGTTAAAGGGTCGATATTGACTTGTAGGATTGTTACTTCCAATAGGTGGCGTTATAGAGTTCAAGTCCTCTTCCTCTCTGAAGAGGAAATTTGCATATATAATTTCCCAGAGGATCATTGTATGCTGAAGAAGCCTCCTTAAAAGGACATGCCAGGTCAAGTATGTCACTCTCCACAAGGAGAAAACTTACTTTTTAGACCTCAGTCTGTAAGACTATAACTACTATATATATACTAATACTGCCCCCTATGTACAAGAATATAACTACTATAATACTGCCCCCTATGTACAAGAATATAACTACTATAATACTGCCCCCTATGTACAAGAATATAACTACTATAATACTGCCCCCTATGTACAAGAATATAACTACTATAATACTGCCCCCTATGTACAAGAATATAACTACTATAATACCACCCCTATGTACAAGAATATAACTACTATAATACTGCTCCTATGTACAATAATATAACTACTATAATACTGACCCCTATGTACAAGAATATAACTACTATAATACTGCCCCCTATGTACAAGAATATATCTACTATAATACTGCCCCCTATGTACAAGAATATAACTACTATAATACTGCCCTCTATGTACAGGAATGTAACTACTATAATACTGCCCCTATGTACAAGAATATAACTACTATAATACTGCCCCTATGTACAAGAATATAACTACTATAATACTGCCCCTATGTACAAGAATATAACTGCTATAATACTGCTCCTATGTACAAGAATATAACTACAATAATACTGCCCCCTATGTACAAGAATGTAACTACTATAATACTGCCCCCTATGTACAAGAATATAACTACTATAATACTGTCCCCTATGTACAAGAATATAACTACTATAATACTGCCCCTATGTATAAGAATATAACTACTATAATACTGCTCCTATGTACAAGAATATAACTACTATAATACTGCTCCCTGTGTACAAGAATATAACTACTATAATACTGCCTCCTATGTACAAGAATATAACTACTATAATACTGACCCTATGTACAAGAATATAACTACTATAATACTGCCCCTATGTACAAGAATATAACTACTATAATACTGCCCCTATGTACAAGAATATAACTACTATAATACTGCTCCTATGTACAAGAATATAACTACTATAATACTGCCCCCTATGTACAAGAATATAACTACTATAATACTGCTCCTATGTACAAGAATATAACTACTATAATACTGCTCCTATGTACAAGAATATAACTACTATAATACTGCTCCTATGTACAAGAATATAACTACTATAATACTGCCTCCTATGTACAAGACTATAACTACTATAATACTGCCCCCTATGTACAAGAATATATCTACTATAATACTGCTCCTATGTACAAGAATATAACTACTATAATACTGCCCCCTATGTACAAGAATATAACTACCATAATACTGCCCTCTATGTACAGGAATATAACTACTATAATACTGCCCCTATGTACAAGAATATAACTACTATAATACTGCCCCTATGTACAGGAATATAACTACTATAATACTGCCCCTATGTACAAGAATATAACTGCTATAATACTGCTCCTAAGTACAAGAATATAACTACAATAATACTGCCCCCTATGTACAAGAATGTAACTACTATAATACTGCCCCCTATGTACAAGAATATAACTACTATAATACTGCCCCTTATGTACAAGAATATAACTACTATAATACTGCCCCTATGTACAAGAATATAACTACTATAATACTGCTCCTATGTACAAGAATATAACTACTATAATACTGCTCCCTATGTACAAGAATATAACTACTATAATACTGCTCCCTATGTACAAGAATGTAACTACTATAATACTGCCCCCTATGTACAAGAATATAACTACTATAATACTGCCCCTATGTACAAGAATATAACTACTATAATACTGCCCCTATGTACAAGAATATAACTACTATAATAAAGCTTCTATGTACAAGAATATAACTACTATCATACTGCCCCCTATGTACAAGAATATAACTACTATAATACTGCTCCTATGTACAAGAATATAACTACTATAATACTGCCCCCTATGTACAAGAATATAACTACTATAATACTACTCCTATGTTCAAGAATATAACTACTATAATACTGCACCCTATGTACAAGAATACAACTACTATTATACTACCCCTATGTACAAGAATATAACTACTATAATACTGCTCCTATGTACAAGAATATAACTAGTTTAATACTGCTCCCTATGTACTAGAATATAACTACTATAATACTGCCCCTATGTACAAGAATATAACTACTATAATACTGCCCCTATGTACAAGAATATAACTAGTATAATACAGCTCCTATGTACAAGAATATAACTAGTATAATACTGCTCCCTATGTTCAAGAATATAACTACTATAATACTGCCCCTATGTTCAAGAATATAACTACTATAATACTGCCCCCTATGTACAGGAATATAACTACTATAATACTGCCCCCTATGTACAGGAATATAACTACTATAATACTGCCCCTATGTACAAGAATATAACTGCTATAATACTGCTCCTATGTACAAGAATATAATTACTATAATACTGCTCCTATGAACAAAAATATAACTACTATAATACTGCTCCTGTGTACAAGAATATAACTACTATAATACTGCTCCTATGTACAAGAATATAACTACTATAATACTACTCCTATGTACAAGAATATAACTACTATAATACTGCCCCCTATGTACAAGAATATAACTACTATAATACTGCCCCCTATGTACAAGAATATAACTACTATAATACTGCCCCTATGTACAAGAATATAATTACTATAATACTGCCCCCTATGTACAAGAATATAATTACTATAATACTGCCCCCTATGTACAAGAATATAACTGCTATAATACTGCTCCTGTTACGGGTCCGAGAGGTGGAACCTCTGAGCTGCAATACAAGGGGGAAGTCCTTGTAAGGAAGCGGGTGGCTCCCAGGGAAGACAGGCAGGTAGTCACAGCAAGTGACGGGGACAGTCTCTGGGTAGACAGGCAGGTGGTCACGGCAAGTGACGGGGACAGTCTCTGGGTAGACAGGCAGGTGGTCACGGCAAGTAACCGGGACAGTCTCTGGGTAGACAGGCGAGGCGGATACCTGACAGGTAACTGGCGGGCGCTCCCAGGTGAGCGGGCTGACGGAGACAGCATGTAACAGGCAGGTAACTGGTAGCCGCTCCAGGTGAGCGGGCTGACAAACGAGGCAGGAGACAGGCAGGTAACTGGTGGACGCTCCCAGGTGAGCAGTCTGGCAGACGAGGCAGGTAACAGGCAGGTAACTGAAGGACGCTCCCAGGTGAGCGGACTGGCAGACAAGGCAGGTAACTAGTAGACGCTCCCAGGTGAGCGGTCTGGCAGACAAGGCAGGTAACTAGTAGACGCTCCCAGGTGAGCGGTCTGGCGGACAAGGCAAGTAACAGGCTGGCAGGCAGGACGAGAAGTAAGGCTAGCAGCGGGACCTGAGGGCTGAAGCACAGGTGAGACACAGTGCAAACAACATTGCTCGGGCACCTCCATTTTGGAGGAGGTGCCTTATATATGGGAGGTCCTCCGGCAATTGGCCGGGGACTCCTTAGGACGGTGCGCGCGGTCCCTTTAAGAGAGGGGGAGCGCGTGCGCTCGCGCCCTAAGCACACTGCCGGGGAAGGAGCGCGGGGAGAGAAGCGCTGGAGGACGCCGCGCCAGGAGCGGGGAGGTGAGAGGGACGGCGTCTCTGCCTAGTACGGGGCAGAGACGCCGATGCTACAGCTCCTATGTACAAGAATATAACTACTATAATACTGCCACCTATGTACAAGAATATAACTACTATAATACTGCCTCTATGTACAAGAATATAACTACTATAATACTGCTCCTATGTACAAGAATATAACTACTATAATACTGTCCCCTATGTACAATAATATAACTACTATAATACTGCCCCCTATGTACCAGAATATAACTACTGTAATACTGCTCCTATGTACAAGAATATAACTACTATAATACTACCCCCTATGTACAAGAATATAACTACTATAATACTGCTCCTATGTACAAGAATATAACTACTATAATACTGTCCCCTATGTACAATAATATAACTACTATAATACTGCCCCCTATGTACCAGAATATAACTACTGTAATACTGCTCCTATGTACAAGAATATAACTACTATAATACTACCCCCTATGTACAAGAATATAACTACTATAATACTGCTCCTATGTACAAGAATATAACTACTATAATACTGTCCCCTATGTACAATAATATAACTACTATAATACTGCCCCCTATGTACCAGAATATAACTACTGTAATACTGCTCCTATGTACAAGAATATAACTACTATAATACTACCCCCTATGTACAAGAATATTACCACTATAATACTGCTCCTATGTACAAGAATATAACTACTATAATACTGCTCCTATATACAAGAACATAACTACTATAATACTGCCACCTGTGTACAAGAATATAACCACTATAATACTGCTCCTATGTACAAGAATATAACTACTATAATACTGCCACCTGTGTACAAGAATATAACCACTATAATACTGCTCCTATATACAAGAATATAACTACTATAATACTGCCCCTATGTACAAGAATATAACTACTATAATACTGCCCCCTATGTACAGGAATATAACTACTATAATACTGCCCCTATGTACAAGAATATAACTACTATAATACTGCTCCTATGTACAAGAATATAACTACTATAATACTGCTCCTATGTACAAGAATATAACTACTATAATACTGCCCCCTATGTACAAGAATATAACCACTATAATACTGCTCCTATGTACAAGAATATAACTACTATAATACTGCCACCTATGTACAAGAATATAACCACTATAATACTGCTCCTATGTACAAGAATATAACTACTATAATACTGCCCCCTATGTACAGGAATATAACTACTATAATACTGCCCCTATGTACAAGAATATAACTACTATAATACTGCCACCTATGTACAACAATATAACCACTATAATACTGCTCCTATGTACAAGAATATAACTACTATAATACTGCTCCTATGTACAAGAATATAACTACTATAATACTGCCCCTATGTACAAGAATATAACTACTATAATACTGCCCCTATGTACAAGAATATAACTACTATAATACTGCTCCTATGTACAAGAATATAACTACTATAATACTGCTCCTATGTACAAGAATATAACTACTATAATACTGCTCCTATGTACAAGAATATAACTACTATAATACTGCTCATATGTACAAGAATATAACTATTATAATACTGCCCCCTATGTACAAGAATATAACCACTATAATACTGCTCCTATGTACAAGAATATAACTACTATAATACTGCCACCTATGTACAAGAATATAACCACTATAATACTGCTCCTATGTACAAGAATATAACTACTATAATACTGCTCCTATGTACAAGAATATAACTACTATAATACTGCCCCTATGTACAAGAATATAACTACTATAATACTGCTCCTATGTACAAGAATATAACTACTATAATACTGCCCCTATGTACAGGAATATAACTACTATAATACTGCTCCTGTGTACAAGAATATAACTACTATAATACTGCCCCTATGTACAGGAATATAACTACTATAATACTGCTCCTGTGTACAAGAATATAACTACTATAATACTGCCCCCTATGTACAGGAATGTAACTACTATAATACTGCCCCCTATGTACAAGAATATAACTAGTATAATACTGCTCCTACGTACAAGAATATAACTACTATAATACTGCCCCTATGTTCAAGAATATAACTACTATAATACTGCCCCCTATGTACAGGAATATAACTACTATAATACTGCCCCTATGTACAGGAATATAACTACTATAATACTGCTCCTGTGTACAAGAATATATCTACTATAATACTGCCCCCTATGTACAGGAATGTAACTACTATAATACTGCCCCCTATGTACAAGAATATAACTACTATAATACTGCCCCTATGTACAAGAATATAACTAGTATAATACTGCTCCAATGTACAAGAATATAACTACTATAATACTGCCCCTATGTTCAAGAATATAACTACTATAATACTGCCCCCTATGTACAGGAATATAACTACTATAATACTGCCCCTATGTACAGGAATATAACTACTATAATACTGCTCCTGTGTACAAGAATATAACTACTATAATACTGCCCCCTATGTACAGGAATGTAACTACTATAATACTGCCCCCTATGTACAAGAATATAACTACTATAATACTGCCCCTATGTACAAGAATATAACTACTATAAACTGCCCCCTATGTACAAGAATATAACTACTATAATACTGCCCCCTATGTACAAGAATATAACTACTATAATACTGCCACCTATGTACAAGAATATAACCACTATAATACTGCTCCTATGTACAAGAATATAACTACTATAATACTGCTCCTATGTTCAATAATATAACTACTATAATACTGCCCCTATGTACAAGAATATAACTACTATAATACTGCTCCTATGTACAAGAATATAACTACTATAATACTGCCCCTATCTACAGGAATATAGCTACTATAATACTGCTCCTGTGTACAAGGATATAACTACTATAATACTGCCCCTATGTACAGGAATATAACTACTATAATACTGCCCCCTATGTACAGGAATATAACTACTATAATACTGCCCCTATGTACAGGAATATAACTACTATAATACTGCCCCCTATGTACAAGAATATAACTACTATAATACTGCTCCTGTGTACAAGAATATAACTACTATAATACTGCCCCCTATGTACAGGAATATAACTACTATAATACTGCCCCTATGTACAGGAATATAACTACTATAATACTGCCCCCTATGTACAAGAATATAACTACTATAATACTGCCCCTATGTACAAGAATATAACAACTATATTACTGCTCCTATGTACAAGAATATAACTACTATAATACTGCCCCTATGTTCAAGAATATAGCTACTATAATACTGCTCCCTATGTACAAGAATATAACTACTATAATACTGCCCCCTATGTACAAGAATATAACTACTATAATACTGCTCCTATGTACAAGAATATATCTACTATAATACTGCCCCCTGTGTACAGGAATATAGCTACTATAATACTGCTCCTATGTACAAGAATATAACTACTATAATACTGCTCCTATGTACAAGAATATAACTAGTATAATACTACTACTATATACAAAAATATAACTACTATAATACTGCCCCTATTATCAAGAATATATCTACTATAATACTGCCCCTATGTTCAAGAATATAACTTCTATAATACTGCCTCCTATGTACAGGAATATAACTGCTATAATACTGCCCCTATGTTCAAGAATATATCTACTATAATACTGCCCCTATGTTCAAGAATACAACTTCTATAATACTGCCCCTATGTACAAGAATATAACTACTATAATACTGCCCCTATTATCAAGAATATATCTACTATAATACTGCCCCTATGTTCAAGAATACAACTTCTATAATACTGCCTCCTATGTACAGGTATATAACTGCTATAATACTGCCCCTATGTTCAAGAATATATCTACTATAATACTGCCCCTATGTTCAAGAATATAACTTCTATAATACTGCCTCCTATGTACAGGAATATAACTACTATAATACTGCCCCCTATGTACAAGAATATAACTACTATAATACTGCTCCTATGTACAAGAATATAACTACTATAATACTGCCCCTATGTACAGGAATATAGCTACTATAATACTGCTCCTGTGTACAAGGATATAACTACTATAATACTGCCCCTATGTACAGGAATATAACTACTATAATACTGCCCCCTATGTACAAGAATATAACTACTATAATACTGCCCCTATGTTCAGGAATATAACTACTATAATACTGCCCCCTATGTACAAGAATATAACTACTATATTACTGCTCCTGTGTACAAGAATATAACTACTATAATACTGCCCCCTATGTACAGGAATATAACTACTATAATACTGCTCCTATGTACAAGAATATAACTACTATAATACTGCCCCCTATGTACAAGAATATAACTACTATAATACTGCCCCCTATGTACAAGAATATAACTACTATAATACTGCCACCTATGTACAAGAATATAACCACTATAATACTGCTCCTATGTAAAAGAATATAACTACTATAATACTGCTCCTATGTACAAGAATATAACTACTATAATACTGCCCCTATGTACAAGAATATAACTACTATAATACTGCTCCTATGTACAAGAATATAACTACTATAATACTGCCCCTATGTACAGGAATATAACTACTATAATACTGCTCCTGTGTACAAGGATATAACTACTATAATACTGCCCCTATGTACAGGAATATAACTACTATAATACTGCTCCTGTGTACAAGAATATAACTACTATAATACTGCCCCCTATGTACAGGAATGTAACTACTATAATACTGCCCCCTATGTACAAGAATATAACTACTATAATACTGCCCCTATGTACAAGAATATAACTTGTATAATACTGCTCCTATGTACAAGAATATAACTACTATAATACTGCCCCTATGTACAGGAATATAACTACTATAATACTGCCCCTATGTTCAAGAAGATAACTACTATAATACTGCCCCCTATGTACAGGAATATAACTACTATAATACTGCTCCTGTGTACAAGAATATAACTACTATAATACTGCCCCCTATGTAAAGGAATATAACTACTATAATACTGCCCCCTATGTACAAGACTATAACTACTATAATACTGCCCCTATGTACAGGAATATAACTACTATAATACTGCCCCCTATGTACAAGAATATAACTACTATAATACTGCTCCTGTGTACAAGAATATAACTACTATAATACTGCCCCCTATGTACAGGAATATAACTACTATAATACTGCCCCTATGTACAGGAATATAACTCCTATAATACTGCCCCCTATGTACAAGAATATAACTACTATAATACTGCCCCTATGTTCAAGAATATAACAACTATAATACTGCTCCTATGTACAAGAATATAACTACTATAATACTGCCCCTATGTTCAAGAATATAGCTACTATAATACTGCTCCCTATGTACAAGAATATAACTACTATAATACTGCCCCCTATGTACAAGAATATAACTACTATAATACTGCTCCTATGTACAAGAATATATCTACTATAATACTGCCCCCTGTGTACAGGAATATAGCTACTATAATACTGCTCCTATGTACAAGAATATAACTACTATAATACTGCGCCTATGTACAAGAATATAACTAGTATAATACTACTACTATATACAAAAATATAACTACTATAATACTGCCCCTATGTTCAAGAATATATCTACTATAATACTGCCCCTATGTTCAAGAATATAACTACTATAATACTGCCTCCTATGTACAGGAATATAACTGCTATAATACTGCCCCTATGTTCAAGAATATATCTACTATAATACTGCCCCTATGTTCAAGAATATAACTTCTATAATACTGCCTCCTATGTACAGGTATATAACTGCTATAATACTGCCCCTATGTTCAAGAATATATCTACTATAATACTGCCCCTATGTTCAAGAATATAACTTCTATAATACTGCCTCCTATGTACAGGAATATAACTACTATAATACTGCCCCCTATGTACAAGAATATAACTACTATAATACTGCCCCTATGTTCAAGAATATAACTACTATAATACTGCCCCCTATGTACAAGAATATAACTACTATAATACTGCCCCCTATGTACAAGAATATAACTAGTATAATACTGCTCCTATGTTCAAGAATATAAGTACTATAATACTGCCCCCTATGTACAGTAATATAACTACTATAATACTGCCCATATGTACAAGAATATAACTACTATAATACTACTCCCTATGTACAAGAATATAACTACTATAATACTGCCCCCTATGTACAAGAATATAACTACTATAATACTGCTCCTGTGTACAAGTATATAACTACTATAATACTGTCCCTATATACAAGAATATAACTACTATAATACTGCCCCTATGTACAAGAATATAACTACTATAATACTGCTCCTGTGTACAAGAATATAACTACTATAATACTGCCCCTATATACAAGAATATAACTGCTCTAATACTAACCCCTATGTACAAGAATATAACTACTATAATACTGCCCCTATGTTCAAGAATATAACTACTATAACACTGCCCCCTATGTACAAGAATATAATTACTAAAATACTGCTCCCTATGTACAGTAATATAACTACTATAATACTGCCTCCTATGTACAAGAATATAACTACTATAATACTGACCCCTATGTACAAGAATATAACTACTATAGTACTGCCCCTATGTTCAAGAATATAACTACTATAATACTGCCCCCTATGTACAAGAAAATAACTACTATAATACTGCTCCCTATGTACAGTAATGTAACTACTATAATACTGCCTCCTATGTACAATAATATGACTACTATAATACTGCTCCTATGTACAAGAATATAACCACTATTATACTGCCTCCTGTGGTTGAAGATGGTATTACAAATCTGAGGGATAGTTCCCTCTTCAGTAATTTTTCATATTTCTCTGATTGTCTGCAGTGTTGGATCAGAGTCAGTTTTTTTTAGATGAAACATTAAACCCGTAGATGTTCCTCAATATCTCACTGCTTGAGATGCTTGCCGAGTATTTCTGGGTTGCTCGCGGGAGATCGGGTCCCCTCCCTGCATGTTTGGCGCTCTTTAGAGAGCCAATGAACATGCAGGGATTGCCTGCCATGCACTTTAATGCCGCAGCCATGTTGGTTGTGGGCATTATAGTGATTGGCTGGCCGCACAGCTATTTCAGACCTGGCTCCGCCATGCTCGTCACAATCTACTCCATCTCAACTAACAGTCCTTCTGAGGACTAATCCAGCTGTATTGTGCTGAAAATTCTGCCATTTCTGGCCACCATTGAAATTTTGTTGCAGTGTGTCAGCAAAGTTATTGACACGAGGTCGGCGCTGTTAAAAATAGTTACCTACAGGCCAGATATTTAAAACTGTGGTTTGTCCGTCACACGGATCACATCACTGCGGTTCAAAACCAGCCATTTGTACTGAACGTGGAAAATATTGTTCTTCATTTAAAATGCTCAAGACGCGTGGCAAGGGATGGGGAAGTGGACGTGATGGTGATGGTGCATGCAGAGGCCGAGGCTGTGGGCAAGCTGAAAATGTGCCACAACAAACACCCACATCTTCTCGCTCAACCTTCCTGTGCCAATTAATAGGGGACTGCAGAACACCACTATTGAACACAGAGCAGTGTGAAAAGGTTGTTGGTCGGATAGCGGATAATGCTTCTGTAGCACCCCGAGGGCTCGGCTGCTACAGGGGTATTGCACCTCAGTCCAGAGGTGTGATATTCCACTCCCGGGTAAGGATGGAGTATGGACCAGGGCTCAGTAGCTGCATACAGCACACACACCCCATTTCCGAGGGACAGCTCAACGGTGCTCCCACAAGATAGAAGTGCAGGCACGACAGCTTCTGTCCCTGACTGGAGTGGGGAAGGGGGTGGAATACCCAGTGGTGTAGGAGCAGATAGGGGTGGGTCTCTGGGCATAGGCAGGAGCCCATTGGTTGCTAGCCACCTGGGCTCGGGTGTCAGAAGGAGGTATATAAGGTGTGCACCATCTTAGAACAGGGTTCAGTTCAGTCCAGTCCAGTTCAGTTCAGTGGAGACAGTCTGAGGAGAAGACGGGAAGCAGAGCCCCTGCATGGGCTCTGCTCTGCAGGCCGGCCTTGTCCGGAGGCTGGAGCCTGAGAGAGAGAGAGAGAAGAAGGAACAGAAAGGAAAGTAGGAAAGGAACTGGAACAGAGGAGAAAGGAAGCAAGGAACACAGAGAAAGGCTCAGAGACACGAAGGCAGAAGGAACCCCATATGCCCAGGAGATACAGGGTGAAGGGTTGGCAGAGCAGGGTACCGGAACCCAAATTGGTGGAGGCGACTAATCCTCAGCCAAAACCGGAGGTTGTGACCACATCTTGGTGCGACCCCTCACTACATCCACCAGAAAGGCATACCGTATAGGGTCAGGGAAACCGAAGAGAGGTTTCGCCAACAGAAGGCCCGAGGAAGCTGGACAAAGGTGGGTCCCTGGTGGGGACGGCCAGTAGAAAGGAAGAGAGGGGAGCTCTGAACCACACTCTGGAATTGCCTGGGAGTTGACCGAGTCCCTTGCCTGGTGAACGCAGCACAGCTCAGGCGGTCCCTCATGTGCACAAGTGACCAGAATAACAACCGTGAGTAAAGCTTTGAAAACTGCAACTGCACGTCTCTGTGATTCCTCGCCGCACCAGCACCATAAGTACTGGGACGCTCACACCATCACTCCCATCATCTCTCTCACATTAGCTGCCCTGAGGCAATACTCCTCCCGTGGGGAGTTATCCCATGCTCGGCTGCGCAACCAACATCAGCCTCAGCGGTCGGCAGCGCAGCGGCGGTCCCCACTGACCGCAATCCACGGGTGGCGTAGTCGGACACTTATTACAATACAAATAGACTGCCACTGGTTTGACCACCCTGGGCATGGACCAGGTCACCGCCACGGAGAACTACAACCCCCAGCGATCCGGCTCCGGGTATTCCCCCTGCACAGCAGCACAGGCCCAGGGGGCGCGTCAACTTTGGCGTAGTCGGCAGGATCATTACCAACCTGCCACAAGCGGGTATTGCGTGCCTGAAGAAAACTGCACATGTACCTTAAAAAGAAGTCTCCCGCCATTTCCAGAAGTTTCCCGCTGTCCGGAGTCGTTTCCCGCCATCCGGAGCGGATTCCCGCCGTCAGACGCCATTTTGGACCGTTTCCCGCCATCTTCATCCGTTTTTCCCGCCCTGGCAGAGCGGACGCCATTATGTGCGCACCAAAGGACAGCAGGAAGCCACCTCCCATCGTGGGCCAGGTCCCAGAGTGGCGCCAAAGAAGGAGCCCGCCGCCACCAGCCATGAATGCAGCAATGGAGATGTCCATCAACGTGGGGGGGCTGCCCCTGAAGGTGATTGTCAGCAGATGCCCCCAAGACCAACCCCCATGGGGGCGGATAGGAAAGAAAACTGAGGGGCTGGGTGCGGCCTGGATCAGTCTGGACCTGCTGCACCCGGAGATGGAGGGAGCAGAAAACTCCACCAGCACCCTGGCCCGCAGCCTGCTGCAAGCGGAGCCACCCTGCAGCCTGACAGAACTGCTGGCCCAACTGTCTAGAGACCCGGATCGTGCGCGCGCAGCGCTGGAAGATCTGAATAGAAGAATGGTCCGGGCGCAGCGGGATGTGTTTGCCGGGTGGAGAGAGGAGATGGCCCGGCAGCACGGAGGTGACCAGCAGAGGACCCCGCCGGAACCGGGCAGCGCGCTTACCACTGGGCGCGGAGAAGAGGGACCGGCAGCTGCAGATGACGCCGCGGAGGAGGCCACGGAGACCGAGGCAGGTAATGGGGACGTCACCACCCCAAGCCCGGGGAACACCAGCCTGCCCTCACCCTCCGTTGCGGGACCCGAAGCCCCGGGGACCGTACCTGACACCACGCCTCCACCGCCACCAGCTAGGCCTCAGGCAGCAAGCACCGTCGTCACGCCCCGCCCCGCGCTGTGCCCTCTGAACCCTGGCGCCGTACAGCGTGAGACGTCACGGGCCAGGACGCAAGACCCAGCACACCTGGGCGCCGCTGCCTCACCAGCGCCCCCTACCTTGGCGGTGCCACCCCTGGGCGCGACCAACAAGCGACCACCGGCCTGGTCGCAAGGCCGAGTGTCCCCGGGCGCTGCCACCCGTCCGAAGCCCACAGTGCCACCCTTGGGCGCGGACCTGTATGCCCAATATACCAGCCCGGACGGGCTACCCTTTGAATGGCCGCCGGAGTTCGCCAACCCCCGTCTCCGGAAAGAGCGACCCCTGAGTGAGCCTTTGATCCCGGCCCCGGAGCCCGCCAACATCGCTCCACCCCTGCCGGAGGATGCCCAGTTTGCATGGGACCCCACTGGCGAGAACCTCATGGGCTTCACCCAGGAGACCCGGGCGGAAGAAGCCCAGCGCCTGGAGTGCTGCCGTCAGCAGCTAGCCACCTATGAAAGAGAGCGGCGGCAGAGGCGCATCAGGGAGCAGCGACTCCAGGCCAGGAGCGCGGAGCAAAAGAGGAGGGCCCGACAAGACACCCACGCCATCCGCGGACCCAGAGCCACCGGGACCGTAGTCAAGTTCCAGCTGGAGCATGGCTGGGGCTTCGTCAGAGACCCGGAGGCTGACACCGACGTCTTCGTCACTAGAAGGGACGTTGAAAGCCACCTGCCAGAGGGACATCACGGACGTGACCTGTACCCCGGCGACGTGGTCACCTACACCCGGCACAAGGGCGCAAAGGGACTGTACGCCCTCCACGTTCACCGGCTCACAGAGGAGGAACTGCAGTACCGCCCAGACACGGAATACACTGAGGATCCGGACGGACCAGAAGATTACCCGGAAGAGCGAGAAGGACACCGTTACCAGTAAACGGTAAAATGGAACTGTATATAGTTACCCGTCAGGGTACAAGAACTGTTGCTGAGTGAAGTGTGGTCCCCGTTGGGACTCGTGTGGAATAGTTAAAGGACTGTTACCCGTGTGCAAGTTAACCCCCTCAATCCCTAACCAGGCTGAGGACTGTGAGCAGCCACTCCCTTATCCCCACTGGCCGAGGACTGAGAGCGGCCAATCCCTTGTAAATAGTTGCGCTTCTTAAAGCGCCCCCTACTGGTTTTATACAAAAACAGCAACGCCTACCTCAAGACGGATTAAATGGACTGTTGCACCTTTACTTGGTTCCAAGTTGCACAGCGGCCAGAACTCAAGAATCTGTCTTGAAAATGTTTTATATTGAAAAGTTTTATATGCTGCTAGAATAATAATACAAATGTTTTATGTGATGTTTTATATGCTAAAAGAGTTCCAGTGGCATTAGCAAGATGTTTTATGAAAAGGAGTACCAGTAACGTTAAAAAGAGAAGAATACCTCCCATAAAGGGATGAGTGAAAAGTTATTGTCTTATATACGAATGCATTCTAAAAACTTGTATGTTTAAATTGTCTTTGCTCTCTTCCAGCCCGAGGACGTGCTGTGATTTACCAGGGGGGAATATAGCACCCCGAGGGCTCGGCTGCTACAGGGCTATTGCACCTCAGTCCAGAGGTGTGATATTCCACTCCCGGGTAAGGATGGAGTGTGGACCAGGGCTCGGTAGGCTGCATGCACCACACACACCCCATTTCCGAGGGACAGCTCAACGGTGCTCCCACAAGATAGAAGTGCAGGCACGACAGCATCTGTCCCTGACTGGAGTGGGGAGGAGAAAGTACACCCAGTGGTGTAGGAGCAGATAGGGGTGGGTCTCTGGGCATAGGCAGGAGCCCATTGGTTGCTAGCCACCTGGGCTCGGGTGTCAGAAGGAGGTATATAAGGTGGGCGCCATCTTAGAACAGGGTTCAGTTCAGTCCAGTCCAGTTCAGTTCAGTGGAGACAGTCTGAGGAGAAGACGGGAAGCAGAGCCCCTGCATGGGCTCTGCTCTGCAGGCAGGCCTTGTCCGGAGGCTGGAGCCTGAGAGAGAGAGAGAGAAGAAGGAACAGAAAGGAAAGTAGGAAAGGAACTGGAACAGAGGAGAAAGGAAGCAAGGAACACAGAGAAAGGCTCAGAGACACGAAGGCAGAAGGAACCCCATATGCCCAGGAGATACAGGGTGAAGGGTTGGCAGAGCAGGGTACCGGAACCCGAATTGGTGGAGGCGACTAATCCTCAGCCAAAACCGGAGGTTGTGACCACATCTTGGTGCGACCCCTCACTACATCCACCAGAAAGGCATACCGTATAGGGTCAGGGAAACCGGAGAGAGGTTTCGCCAACAGAAGGCCCGAGGAAGCTGGACAAAGGTGGGTCCCTGGTGGGGACGGCCAGTAGAAAGGAAGAGAGGGGAGCTCTGAACCACACTCTGGAATTGCCTGGGAGTTGACCGAGTCCCTTGCCTGGTGAACGCAGCACAGCTCAGGCGGTCCCTCATGTGCACAACTGACCAGAATAACAACCGTGAGTAAAGCTTTGAAAACTGCAACTGCACGTCTCTGTGATTCCTCGCCGCACCAGCACCATAAGTACTGGGATGCTCACACCATCACTCCCATCATCTCTCTCACATTAGCTGCCCTGAGGCAATACTCCTCCCGTGGGGAGTTATCCCATACTCGGCTGCGCAACCAACATCAGCCTCAGCGGTCGGCAGCGCAGCGGCGGTCCTCACTGACCGCAATCCACGGGTGGCGTAGTCGGACACTTATTACAATACAAATAGACTGCCACTGGTTTGACCACCCTGGGCACGGACCGGGTCACCGCCACGGAGAACTACAACCCCCAGCGATCCGGCTCCGGGTATTCCCCCTGTACAGCAGCAGCAGCACAGGCCCAGGGGGCGCGTCACTTCCAGTCACTTAGCCACCACCACCCTGTCTTCCACATGGTCAAGTCTCAGTAGCCGTGAGTCTGGACCGCATATTCCTCACCCTGATCCTCCTTCCTCCCACAATGCTGAGTGCCCGGAGACAACTGGTCCCACACTTGGACACTCTGAAGAGCTGTTCACTTTTCCATTTATAGATTCGGGCCTCTCGCCCGGTCCACTTGAAGCAGGGCAAGAGGAGATCGCATGTAGCGATGCCCAAATATTTGAGCAGCCATAGTCACATGAAGGTGACGGTGGGAAACTGTCACAAGATGTGAACGATGATGAGACACAATTGCCAGAAAGTCAGGAGGAGGACCAGAGTGCGGAAGTGGAAGACGAGGTGGTGGATGATATAGTAATTGACCCAACCTGGCAGGAGGACATACAGAGCGAGGACAGCAGCACATAGGGGGAGGGAGGCATAGCACCCCAACAGGCAGGAAGAAGCAGTGTGGTGGCCACAGACAGAAGGCGGGCAACCGTTCCCAGTAACATCAACACGACGGAAGTTGCCGATACAACTGTTAGGTCTTCTCGAGTCTGGTTGTTTTTTAAAGACTCTGCCGATAACCCCAAAAAGGCCATTTGCACCGCCTGCCAGGCCAGCATCAGCAGGGCTAGCAAAACTACCAGCCTGACCACTACCAGCATGATCAGGCATATGGCAGCAAAGCACCCGACTAAGTGGGCTGAACCCCTGGGTCCGGAACAGTGTCTGCGGGTGACACCACTGCTTCTTCCGCTGTTGTGCATGCAAGCCAATCCTCTGTCCATGGCGCATGTGAAGATGCCTCCTGACTTGTCATTGCACACTTAACGCGCACCCTGGGCCTGTGAGGTACTCGGTAGCCGGGCCTGTCCTTTTTGGGGTAGTCACGGTGGTAGTGACCCACTCCGTGTCCCAGGGCTGTCAATAAGAAAAGTCAATTGGGGGATAATGTTTTGGGGATAATGTTTCGTGACGCCACCCGTGGTATGCGTCTATAGGTGGCCGCTGCTGCTGTTCAGATCCACTGGTGCTGTTGGTGATGCAGCAAAGGTAGTTCAGCTCTCTACGGGTAGAGCTAGGCTTCAGGGCAGTTATATAAGAGATTTAGGATGTTGGTGTTGTGGTGCAAGGCAGGTGACGCAGCAATTAAGTAAAGGACACAGCGGGATGCAGTCTTCAAGTTTTTACTCACAGTTCTTACAGTGTTCCAGGTTACAACTGCCATATTATAACAGCCCACCGAGTACTGTGTCCTCCGGGGAAGTGATCCAGCCAACTGTCATATGACTTGGGTGCACTTGAACGGGACCCCCTTCTTGTGTACCTTCCCAGTTCTTCTCTCTGCGCTGGCTCTCGCCCTCCTACCCTGCACACAGTGTCCCAAGCCAGTGGCCGCGGGCCTTGTTGGGCGACGTCCTTTCTGTCCCCTTTGTCCTATATGGCCACCTTTTCAGCGAATGTGTGTGGTTTTTGGCTACGGCACTTGAAGATACCGCAACCTCTGGTTTGCTGAGTCTTGCAGTCCTCCACTAGTCTGGGGCCGGTCCCCTACTGCGACCTGATCCCTTCACGGTCGGCGTGAACTCGGGCGCACAGATGGACTCCGCACTACCCATGCCCCTAGGATCCTCTCTCTCTCTCTGGAGCCTTTCTCACTGCTCCGATCTTGTCTCCTCACTCTTCTACTGGGCTCCTCTGACTGGGCCCCTCACTCCGTCTGGACCCTACTCCTCCATGGTCCTCATCTACTGAACAGAGCCCTTCTAGATGTTTCTATCCTTCCTTTTTCTACTACCTGTCATGTGACCCACGTCACCAACTGTCACTCTACGTGATCCCCTCTACCTTCAGTCCTTCCTTCAGTGCTCCCCTAAACTACTTCCTCCATCCACCTCCTCTACCTAGTTCCACCTTCCAAACAGGGAATGGGTCTGTGCTCTCCCTTAGGTGCACTCTGGACCTTCCCTAATGGAGTGGTGTAGTGTTGGATGTGAGTGGTTGGGTCCTGGGTAGTTCTCCCTCCTTACCTGAGAGTGAGGTACCGCACCTCTGGCTGAGATGCAGTACCTCTGTGGCAACTGGACCCGCAAGGGCGCCACACACTCTCAAGTAGCACCATCAGCAAGCACGTCCATGTCCTTGTCCCAGTGCAGCGTTCAGTTGTCCCTACCCCAGTCCTTGGAACGTAAGCGCAAATACGCAGCCAACGCCCCACAGGCCACACTACTAAATTCTCACATTTCACGACTGCCTGCGCTCGAAATATTGCCTTTTAGGCTCGTGGAGACGGAAGCTTTCCGCAACCTGATGGCAGCGGCCGTCCCTCAGTACTCAGTCTCCAGTTGCCAGTATTTCTCCCAGTGTGCCGTCCCCGCATTACACGAGCACGTGTCCCACAATATTAGCCGTGCCCTCAACAACGCAGTTACTGGGAAAGTCCACCTAACCACAGACACGTGGGCAAGTGCTTGTGGGCAGGGATGGTACATCTCACTGACGGCACACTGAGTTAACATAGTGGGAGCCGGGACACAGTCGGACCTTGGGACGGAACACGTCCTCCCGACGCCGAGGATTGCGGGCCCTGGGTCAATCTGTGTTGCGCTCACATTCTACAGCTCCTGCACCTCCTCCTCTTCATCATCCATCTCCGAAATTACCACATCAGTCGCAAGCTGGAAGTACTGCAGCACTGCCTCGGCCAAGCAGCAACAGGCTGTGCTGAAGCTAATATGCTTAGGTGACAAACCACACAACGCTGAAGAGTTGTAGACAGCTCTGAAAGAGCAGGCAGATCTGTGGCTGACAAGGCTGAACCTACAGCCAGGCATTGTCATGTGTGACAATGGCTGGAACCTGTCAGAAAGGAGAAAGGCGGGGGGCTACAGTAACCTAGCAAGGTTAAAGCATATTGATAAGAGAACGAGACGTAGGCTGTGTGCCCACGATGCGTTTTTTAAGCGTTTCCGCAGCGGCAAAAACGATGCAGAAACGCTTAAAAAACGCATGGTAGAAGGCCTGCCATGTTCCCCAATGATAATCCGCATGTGCTGTGCACATGCTGTGGAAATTTCCGCTGCGGATTATCATTGCGGAAAAAAACGCAGCACTACCAATTATTTTGCGGAAGTGCTGCGTTTTCGCTGCCATTGACTTGCATTAGACCGCATGGATTGCGCATCATTGCATATGTAGATATAAGGAACAACAAAGCATAGCCGGTTGATGGCTCTCTATCAATAGCGAGGGCCGACTGCTGGTCCTTTAAGAATAGTAAGGGCCGTCTGATGGTCCTATAAAAATAGGCTTTGTGACTTTCAGAGTCCCTCCATCATAAATGAAACAGATGTGTCTGATGATGTGTCACACACCACATGGCCTGATAAAGTTGTAAAATGTTAAAATGACATTTCCCAGTGAATGCATTTGTCTTGGTTGAAAGCAATGCAAAAGTGCAAAAACGCATCAAAAACGCTACATGTGAACATAGCCCAAGGTGTGGAGGAGCATTTTTGTATATTTATTTTGCTTTATATACAAGTCATTACCCTGGAAAGGAAGTTCCTTAATAAATTTCCCAGGAAAATCCATTTTGTTTTTGTATGTTTTATTGTGAGTCTGTAAAAGTGGTGTAATACCTCTGACAACGTTGACAGCAGTGACCTGGGAGTCAGAGATGCTTCTAGGGGTCTTCCCCATGCTGTTCCCATGTCATTTGAGCACTGTTCCTATCGATTTTGTTAATTTTTAGGCCCCCGGGGGGAGCCGCCTGCAAAATGTTGGAGTTTCCCATAGACTTACATTGGGATTGTTGATCGGGTCGAGCACCCGAGTAACGAGCCCCCGCGCATTTTAGTGCTCGTCTATCACTAGTCTGAAGCAGTCGGTGATTGGCGGATAGCACATGGGTGGGTGGTATTTGAGTGCTGTCTGATTTTTTCACGGACCCCTAGACTTGCATTGGTCAGTTTGATCTGTCTCTGGGCTTTTGTTCAGCCCGATGGATCTGAGGAGTTAATCGGAGGTGTGAACAGCCCCACAATGATCCTCGATACCAGCACTGTCTGTGAGAATGTCAATTTAACTAGGAGAGCGCTGACGTGGGAATGAGCCGCAGCCTCGGTTTAGGGAAGGTCTTAACAATGTCTCCATTCAGAGTCTCGATGACATTGGAGATTATTTGCTGAAGGTCAATATCAAGGAGACGCTGAATCTTGGCCAGAAGTATAAGGATAGATGTTTGCACTTATTGCATTGTGTCCATCTTCTCACCCTGGCTCTCTGTACCTGAATGAGCGTCCCTCCTGGGGTCTCTCTGAGAGGGATCAGTGGTGGGGTTGGTGCACAATGATCTTCCATCCATCAGACACATCAGTAATGTGTGGATGGGACCTCTCAGAGCCGGCATCCCTGGCTCCTCTTGTCATCATTGATCTGGCATGAGGCTCATGTGACGTCACATCGGGTCAGATCAGCGGATGCTGGCAGATAGTGGCTGGATCTCAGGGCCCCGGACCAATGGCCACAGATGACGTACATGTGTGATGGGCCGAGACCTCCAGATCGACGTGCATCGACTCTAGAGAGAAGTCCTGATTGACAGACGCGAGACAGAAGACACATCAGACGCTCACTGGCTGTGGAGCAATGACCGATCACTGACATTTCCCTGACTTACACTACTGCTGGTGACCATGTGCGGCACTACTGCTGGTGACAATGAGCGGCACTACCGCTGGTGACAGTGTGCGGCACTACCGCTGGTGACAATGAGCGGCACTACCGCTGGTGACAATGTGCGGCACTACCGCTGGTGACCATGTGCGGCACTACTGCTTGTGACCATGTGCGGCACTACTGCTGGTGACAATGTGCGGCACTACCGCTGGTGACAATGAGCGGCACTACCGCTGGTGACAATGTGCGGCACTACCGCTAGTGACAATGTGCGGCACTACTGCTGGTGACAATGTGTGGCACTACTGCTAGTGACAATGTGCGGCACTACCACTGGTGACAATGTGCGGCACTACCGCTGGTGACAATGTGCGGCACTACTGCTGGTGACAATGTGTGGCACTACTGCTAGTGACAATGTGCGGCACTACCACTGGTGACAATGTGCGGCACTACCGCTGGTGACAATGTGCGGCACTACTGCTGGTGACAATGTGCGGCACTACTGCTAGTGACAATATGTGGCACTACTGCTGGTGACAATGTGCGGCACTACTGCTGGTGACCATGTGTGGCACTACTGCTGATCACAATGTGCGTCACTACTGCTGGTGACACTGTGCGGCACTACTGCTGGTGACAATGTGCGGCACTACTGCTGGTGGCAATGTGCGGCACTACTGCTAGTGACAATGTGCGGCACTACTGCTGGTGACAATGTGCGGCACTACTGCTGATCACAATGTGCGGCACTACTGCTGGTGACAATGTGCGGCACTACTGCTGGTGACCATGTGCGGCACTACTGCTGGTGACAATGTGCGGCACTACCGCTGGTGACAATGAGCGGCACTACCGCTGGTGACAATGTGCGGCACTACCGCTAGTGACAATGTGCGGCACTACCGCTGGTGACAATGTGCGGCACTACTGCTGGTGACAATGTGCGGCACTACTGCTGATCACAATGTGCGGCACTACCGCTGGTGACAATGAGCGGCACTACCGCTGGTGACAATGTGCGGCACTACCGCTGGTGACCATGTGCGGCACTACTGCTTGTGACCATGTGCGGCACTACTGCTGGTGACAATGTGCGGCACTACCGCTGGTGACAATGAGCGGCACTACCGCTGGTGACAATGTGCGGCACTACCGCTAGTGACAATGTGCGGCACTACTGCTGGTGACAATGTGTGGCACTACTGCTAGTGACAATGTGCGGCACTACCACTGGTGACAATGTGCGGCACTACCGCTGGTGACAATGTGCGGCACTACTGCTGGTGACAATGTGCGGCACTACTGCTAGTGACAATGTGTGGCACTACTGCTGGTGACAATGTGCGGCACTACTGCTGGTGACCATGTGTGGCACTACTGCTGATCACAATGTGCGTCACTACTGCTGGTGACACTGTGCGGCACTACTGCTGGTGACAATGTGCGGCACTACTGCTGGTGGCAATGTGCGGCACTACTGCTAGTGACAATGTGCGGCACTACTGCTGGTGACAATGTGCGGCACTACTGCTGATCACAATGTGCGGCACTACTGCTGGTGACAATGTGCGGCACTACTGCTGGTGACCATGTGCGGCACTACTGCTGGTGACAATGTGCGGCACTACCGCTGGTGACAATGAGTGGCACTACCGCTGGTGACAATGTGCGGCACTACCGCTGGTGACAATGTGCGGCACTACTGCTGGTGACAATGTGCGGCACTACTGCTAGTGACAATGTGTGGCACTACTGCTGGTGACAATGTGCGGCACTACCGCTGGTGACAATGAGCGGCACTACCGCTGGTGACAATGTGCGGCACTACCGCTGGTGACAATGTGCGGCACTACTGCTGGTGACAATGTGCGGCACTACTGCTAGTGACAATGTGTGGCACTACTGCTGGTGACAATGTGCGGCACTACTGCTGGTGACCATGTGTGGCACTACTGCTGATCACAATGTGCGTCACTACTGCTGGTGACACTGTGCGGCACTACTGCTGGTGACAATGTGCGGCACTACTGCTGGTGACAATGTGCGGCACTACTGCTAGTGACAATGTGCGGCACTACTGCTGGTGACAATGTGCGGCACTACTGCTGATCACAATGTGCGGCACTACTGCTGGTGACAATGTGCGGCACTACTGCTGGTGACCATGTGCGGCACTACTGCTGGTGACAATGTGCGGCACTACCGCTGGTGACAATGAGCGGCACTACCGCTGGTGACAATGTGCGGCACTACCGCTAGTGACAATGTGCGGCACTACTGCTGGTGACCATGTGTGGCACTACTGCTGATCACAATGTGCGGCACTACTGCTGGTGACACTGTGCGGCACTACTGCTGGTGACAATGTGCGGCACTACTGCTGGTGACAATGTGCGGCACTGCTGCTAGTGACAATGTGTGGCACTACTGCTGGTGACAATGTGCGGCACTACTGCTGATCACAATGTGCGGCACTACTGCTGGTGACAATGTGCGGCACTACTGCTGGTGACCATGTGCGGCACTACTGCTGGTGACAATGTGCGGCACTACCGCTGGTGACAATGAGCGGCACTACCGCTAGTGACAATGA
This sequence comes from Phyllobates terribilis, assembly GCF_046119375.1. Lineage (NCBI taxonomy): Eukaryota > Metazoa > Chordata > Amphibia > Anura > Dendrobatidae > Phyllobates > Phyllobates terribilis. The sequence goes on along the minus strand of NW_027362762.1, from coordinate 979,788,179 downwards.
GCGGCACTACTGCTGGTGACAATGTGCGGCACTACTGCTAGTGACAATGTGTGGCACTACTGCTGGTGACAATGTGCGGCACTACTGCTGGTGACCATGTGTGGCACTACTGCTGATCACAATGTGCGGCACTACTGCTGGTGACACTGTGCGGCACTACTGCTGGTGACAATGTGCGGCACTACTGCTGGTGACAATGTGCGGCACTACTGCTAGTGACAATGTGCGGCACTACTGCTGGTGACAATGTGCGGCACTACTGCTGATCACAATGTGCGGCACTACTGCTGGTGACAATGTGCGGCACTACTGCTGGTGACCATGTGCGGCACTACTGCTGGTGACAATGTGCGGCACTACCGCTGGTGACAATGAGCGGCACTACCGCTGGTGACAATGTGCGGCACTACCGCTAGTGACAATGTGCGGCACTACTGCTGGTGACCATGTGTGGCACTACTGCTGATCACAATGTGCGGCACTACTGCTGGTGACACTGTGCGGCACTACTGCTGGTGACAATGTGCGGCACTACTGCTGGTGACAATGTGCGGCACTGCTGCTAGTGACAATGTGTGGCACTACTGCTGGTGACAATGTGCGTCACTACTGCTGATCACAATGTGCGGCACTACTGCTGGTGACAATGTGCGGCACTACTGCTGGTGACCATGTGCGGCACTACTGCTGGTGACAATGTGCGGCACTACCGCTGGTGACAATGAGCGGCACTACCGCTAGTGACAATGAGCGGCACTACTGCTGGTGACAATGTGCGGCACTACTGCTAGTGACAATGTGCGGCACTACCACTGGTGACAATGTGCGGCACTACCGCTGGTGACAATGTGCGGCACTACTGCTGGTGACAATGTGCGGCACTACTGCTAGTGACAATGTGTGGCACTACTGCTGGTGACAATGTGCGGCACTACTGCTGGTGACCATGTGTGGCACTACTGCTGATCACAATGTGCGGCACTACTGCTGGTGACAGTGTGCGGCACTACTGCTGGTGACAATGTGCGGCACTACTGCTGGTGATAATGTGCGGCACTACTGCTAGTGACAATGTGCGGCACTACTGCTGGTGACAATGTGCGGCACTACTGCTGGTGACCATGTGCGGCACTACTGCTGATCACAATGTGCGGCACTACTGCTGGTGACAATGTGCGGCACTACTGCTGGTGACAATGTGCGGCACTACTGCTGGTGACCATGTGCGGCACTACTGCTGATCACAATGTGCGGCACTACTGCTGATCACAATGTGCGGCACTACTGCTGGTGACAATGTGCGGCACTACTGCTGGTGACCATGTGCGGCACTACTGCTGATCACAATGTGCGGCACTACTGCTGGTGACAATGTGCGGCACTACTGCTGGCTACAACTTGAGCCGCTGCTACTACAGTTATTCTGACTTTACACCACGTTTCACAGATGCCATTTTCCTCTGGATGCACATGAATCCTATAATGTCCGATCATCGACCTTTAGAGAATAAATCACGTTTTTTGTACAAACCTCACAATGAGAACAGGATTTATTTCAAAACTACAAAAACTCCGAAGCTTTTCCATCAGAGACCTCCTAACAGGCAGAGGTCCATGTAACATCGGAGCTTCTGGGATGTCTCCTCCACAATTCTCCTCCATTGATCTTGGGAGTCTTAAGATAATTTCTGGTTGAACATATTGGACATGGTGGCCGTCCACAACCATCCTCTACTCCATCCATCTGGACCATCCAGGGTTACCGGCATCATGAGTAAACATGGATGGTTTACAATGAGTCTTCAAGTATGTTGGGGCCACTGCGGCCTCTGGATGATCGTACACCTTAAAGCGCAGCTGTCAGCAGGATGGTGCTCCATAAACCACATACACTGTCAGGTGGGTGACATTACACTGATTAATATAAATACCTGAGGATGAAATCCATCCTGTGTTTCCTGTGTAATCTTTACTTTCAGTTTGGAGATAATGATATGCTTGTGCTCCGGGGCGGTCTGTGGGGGGCGCTCTATCTGGTGCTCTGTTTACATATTCCTCTGTATGCTCTTATGACAGCTCACTGATCGGTCACTGACCTGCCTCCTATCTTACCTCGCCCCGCACTATCTAGATGCATGATGTAACATAGGACTCCAGGTTTAGTATCGGTATTGTGCCGTATGGCGCTGGAATTCAGGATACCGTAGTCTAGGTACTGTTATCTGGAGTCTATACTGTATGGTACTGGTATTAGGTCGGGTTTAGTATCGGTATGTGGGCGCTGTATGGCGCTGATATTCAGGATACCCCGGTGTAGGTACTGTTATCCGGACTCTATACTGTATGGTACTGGTATTAGGCCAGGTTTAGTATCGGTATGTGGGCGCTGTATGGCGCTGGTATTCAGGATACCCCGGTGTAGGTACTGTTATCCGGACTCTATACTGTATGGTACTGGTATTAGGCCAGGTTTAGTATCGGTATGTGGACGCTGTATGGCGCTGGTTATCAGGATACCCCGGTGTAGGTACTGTTATCTGGACTCTATACTGTACAGTACTGGTATTAGGCCGGGTTTAGTATCGGTATGTGGGCGCTGTTTGGCGCTGGTGTGACGCCTCTCAAGCCCTGCCCTGGGAAGATGGGGTACTCGGAGCCGGGTCAGATGTTGAGGGGGATGCAGTCGTGGTCTTGACCCGTTCCGTGCCCAGGGCCGTCACATTAAAAATGATGTTAGGGCTATCCGGGTTGAGTGGTAATTGTCGACTACGCCACCTGTGGTGTCTGGTGATGCGCCACCAGCGCCGCTAGCAGTCCGCTGAGGCCCGGTGTCATGGCGGCTAAAGTTCTCGCTACTCCCCACAGGCGGAGCGCGGCCTCAGGGCAGGCAAGGCAGGATAAAAGGGGGGTAGTAGTGCGGGAGTAGAGACGCGGGCACCGTGTCGCGTGGTATGGCGCGTAATGAACAGTCCGGAGGCCATAGGGATGAATTTCCAAGGCTTTACTCACAGTTCTCATAAGCAGCGCAAGGCTTCTCCCTGCTCCTCGCGGAGTCCTGCGGACACCAGGGACGGGGGTCCGACTACCTCCGAGGAAGTCCAGTGTCTGGCAGCGTCCCTACACCAGAGTGTTCCTGCACTACAGACTTTCCCCTTTCCCGTCTGTGCGCGTGTAGATAGGCCGGGTCTCCCTCTGAGCTCCTCTCAGGAGTGGGGCTCGGGTGGCAATTCCTCTCCTTCCCAAGCCCGCCAGGATCCTCAGGGCCTAACCGGGCTTTCCCGTCCTGGACATAGAGTACGAGGTCGGGTGTCGGGGGCCGGTACCCCTTTTGCAGCCGGAATCCCTCTGAATAGATCAGGTAGGAGATGACAGGTGGCGTGCTCCGCTCTGTCTGCATCCCCCCCGGGATCCATTTGCTAGGGAGCCACACTCTAAAGCTCCCGGGCCTTCTTGATCCTGGTCTCGGCCGGGTTGAGACATTCCTTGTCTGCAACCTCCCTCTCGTCCCATAGATCGGGGTAGGAGGGCTGTGTCCCATACCGGTGCAGGCCCACACAGGATCTGCGCTCCCGGAGGGAAGTCACTTTACACACACAGTATTTTGACTGCACAGACGACAACTTGACAGACACACTGTCCGAGACCACACAGGTCTGAAGAGCTGGACAGGTCCACACAGGACCAGAGCAAAACCAGCAGGAAGACTGAAGGACCAAAAAGAACCAAGGACCAAGATGGCATTCTATTAAATATGAAATTAGAAGTGTAACTAACTAACTGTTCCTCCACCCACACCCACTAACTGGTTCCTACCACTTTGTGTTCCCCAGTCTCCCTGTAACGAGGGGAGCAGCATTAGTGCATACTAGCTCCCTCTGGTGGAGAAATGTGGTGTTGGATGCAAAACTAGGTAACTACCATCACACCGGACTTAACTCAGAGGAGGAACACCACACTCCATTAAAGAAGTGCAGCATTCCTGTGGCGGCCGAACCCTCAGGGGCGCTACACTGGTATTCAGGATTCCCCGGTGTAGGTATTGTTATCTGGACTCTATACTGTATGGTACAGGTATTAGGTCAGGTGTAGTATTGGTATGTGGGCACTGTATGGCGCTGGTATTCAGGATACCCTGCTGTAGGTACTGTTATCGGGAGTCTATACTGTACGGTACTGGTATTAGGCCGGGTTTAGCATCGGTATTGGGCTGTATGGCACTGGTATTCAGGATACCCCGGTGTAGGTATTGTTATCTGGACTCTATACTGTACGGTACTGGTATTAGGAAAGGTTTAGTATCGGTATGTGGGCGCTGTATGGCGCTGGTATTCAAGATATCCCGGTGTAGGTACTTTTATCTGAACTCTATACTGTACGGCACTGGTATTAGGCCGGGTTTAGTATCGGTATTGCGCTGTATGGCACTGGTATTCAGGATACCCTGGTGTAGGTACTGTTATCTGGACTCTATACTGTACGGTACTGGTATTAGGTCAGGTTTAGTATCGGTATGTGGGCGCTGTATGGCGCTGGTATTCAGGATTCCCCGGTATAGGTACTGTTATCTGGACTCTATACTGTATGGTACTGGTATTAGGCCGGGTATAGTATTGGTATGTTGGCGCTGTATGGCGCTGGTATTCAGGATACCCCGGTGTAGGTACTGTTTTCTGGACTCTATACTGTATGGTACTGGTATTAGGCCGGGTTTAGTATCGGTATGTGGACGCTGTATGGCGCTGGTATTCAGGATACCCCACTGTAGGTATTGTTATCTGGACTCTATACTGTATGATACTGGTATTAGGCCGGGTTTAGTATCGGTATGTGGACGCTGTATGGCGCTGGTATTCAGGATACCCCGGTGTAGGTACTGTTATCTGGACTCTATACTGTATGGTACTGGTATTAGGCCGGGTTTAGTATCGGTATGTGGACGCTGTATGGCGCTGGTATTCAGGATACCCCGGTGTAGGTACTGTTATCTGGAGTCTATACTGTACGGTACTGGTATTAGGAAAGGTTTAGTATCGGTATGTGGGCACTGTATTGCGCTGGTATTCAAGATACCCCGGTGTAGGTACTGTTATCTGGACTCTATACTGTATGGTACTGGTATCAGACCAGGTTTAGTATCGGTATGTGGGTGCTGTATGGCGCTGATATTCAGGATACCCCGGTGTAGGTACTGTTACCTGCAGTCTATACTGTACAGTACTGTTATTAGGCCAAGTTTAGTATTGGTATGTGGGAGCTGTATGGCGCTGGTATTCAGGATACCCCAGTGTAGGTACTGTTATCTGGACTCTATACTGTACGGTACTGGTATTAGGCTGGGTTTAGTATCGGTATGTGGGCGCTGTATGGAGCTGGTATTCAGGATACCCTGGTGTAGGTATTGTTATATGGACTCTATACTGTACAGTACTGGTATTAGGCTGGATTTAGTATCGGTATGTGGGCGCTATATGGCGCTGGTATTCAGGATACCCCGGTGTAGGTACTGTTATCTGGACTCTATACTGTACGGTACTGGTATTAGGCTGGGTTTAGTATCGGTATGTGGGCGCTGTATGGAGCTGGTATTCAGGATACCCGGTGTAGGTACTGTTATCTGGACTCTATACTGTACGGTACTGGTATTAGGCCAGGATTAGTATCAGTATGTGGGCGCTATATGGCGCTGGTATTCAGGATACCCCGGTGTAGGTACTGTTATCTGGACTCTATACTGTAAGGTACTGGTATTAGGTCGGGTTTAATATCGGTATGTGGGCGCTGTATGGCGCTGGTATTCAGGATACCCCGGTGTAGGTACTGTTATCTGGACTCTTAACTGTATGGTACTGGTATTAGGATGGATTTAGTATCGGTATGTGGCCGCTGTATGGCGCTGGTATTCAGGATTCCCTGGTGTAGGTATTGTTATCTGGACTCTATACTGTAAGGTACTGGTATTAGGTCGGGTTTAATATCGGTATGTGGGCGCTGTATGGCGCTGGTATTCAGGATACTCCGGTGTAGGTACTGTTATCTGGACTCTATACCGTACGGTACTGGTATTAGGTCGGGTTTAATATCGGTATGTGGGCGCTGTATGGCGCTGGTATTCAGGATACTCCGGTGTAGGTATTGTTATCTGGACTCTATACTGTACGGTACTGGTATTAGGTCGGGTTTAATATCGGTATGTGGGCGCTGTATGGCGCTGGTATTCAGGATACTCCGGTGTAGGTACTGTTATCTGGACTCTATACTATATGGTACTGGTATTAGGATGGATTTAGTATCGGTATGTGGCCGCTGTACGGCGCTGGTTTTCAGGATACCCCTGTGTAGGTACTGTTATCCGGACTCTAAACTGTATGGTTCTGGTATTAGGCCGGGTTTAGTATAGGTATGTGGGCGCTGTATGGCGCTGGTATTCAGGATACCCCGGTGTAGGTATTGTTATCTGGACTCTATACTGTACGGTACTGGTATTAGGTCGGGTTTAGTATCGGTATGTGGCCGCTGTACGGCGCTGGTATTCAGGATACCCCTGTGTAGGTATTGTTATCTGGACTCTATACTGTATAGTACTGGTATTAGGCCGGGTTTAGTATCGGTATGTGGGCGCTGTATGGCGCTGGTATTCAGGATACCCCGGTGTAGGTACTGTTATCGGGAGTCTATACTGTACGGTACTGGTATTAGGCCGGGTTTAGTATCGATATTGCACTGTATGGCGCTGGTATTCAGGATACCCGGGTGTAGGTACTGTTATCTGGAGTCTATACTGTACGGTACTGGTATTAGGCCGAGTTTAGTATCGGTATGTGGGCGCTGTATGGTGCTGGTATTCAGGATACCCCGGTGTAGGTACTGTTATCTGGACTCTATACTGTACGGTACTGGTATTAGGAGAGGTTTAGTATCGGCATATGGGTGCTGTATGGCGCTGGTATTCAGGATACCCTGGTGTAGGTACTGTTATCCGGACTCTATACTATATGGTACTGGTATTAGGTCGGCTTTAGTATCGGTATGTGGGCGCTGTATGGCGCTGGTATTCAGGATACCCCTGTGTAGGTACTGTTATCCGGACTCTATACTATATGGTACTGGTATTAGGTCGGCTTTAGTATCGGTATGTGGGCGCTGTATGGCGCTGGTATTCAGGATACCCCGGTGTAGGTACTGTTATCTGGACTCTATACCGTACGGTACTGGTATTAGGTTGGGTTTAGTATCGGTATGTGGACGCTGTATGGCGCTGGTATTCAGGATACCCCGGTGTAGATATTGTTATCCGGACTCTATACTGTATGGTACTGGTATTAGGTCGGGTTTAGTATCGGTATGTGGGCGCTATATGGCGCTGGTATTCAGGATACCCCGGTGTAGGTACTGTTATCTGGAGTCTATACTGTATGGTACTGGTATTAGGTCGGGTTTAGTGTCGGTATGTGGACGCTGTATGGCGCTGGTATTCAGGATACCCCGGTGTAGGTACTGTTATCTGGACTCTATACTGTATGGTACTGGTATTAGGCCGGGATTAGTATCGGTATGTGGGCACTGTATGGCGCTGGTATTCAGGATACCCCGGTGTAGGTACTGTTATCCGGACTCTATACTGTACGGTACTGGTATGTTTAGTTTCGGTATGTGGGCGCTGTATGGCGCTGGTATTCAGGATACCCCAATGTAGGTATTGTTATCCGGACTCTATACTGTACGGTACTGCTATTAGGTCGGGTTTAGCATCGGTATGTGGGCGCTGTATGGCGCTGGTATTCAGGATACCCCGGTGTAGATAATGTTATCTTGAATCTATACCCTACGGTACTGGTATTAGGCTGGGTTTAGTATCGGTATGTGGGCGCTGTATGGCGCTGGTATTCAGGATACCCCGGTGTAGGTACTGTTATCTGGAGTCTATACTGTACGGTACTGGTATTAGGCCGGGTTTAGTATCGGTATGTGGGCGCTGTATGGTGCTGGCATTCAGGATACCCCGGTGGAGGTACTGTTATCTGGACTCTATACCGTACGGTACTGGTATTAGGTCGGGTTTAGTATCGGTATGTGGACGCTGTATGGCGCTGGTATTCAGGATACCCCGGTGTAGGTATTGTTATCCGGACTCTATACTGTACGGTACTGGTATTAGGTCGGGTTTAGTATCGGTATGTGGACGCTGTATGGCGCTGGTATTCAGGATACCCCGGTGTACCTACTGTTATCTGGAGTCTATACTGTACTTTACTGGTATTAGGCCGGGTTTAGTATCGGTATGTGGGCGCTGTATGGTGCTGGCATTCAGGATACCCCGGTGGAGGTACTGTTATCTGGACTCTATACCGTACGGTACTGGTATTAGGTCGGGTTTAGTATCGGTATGTGGACGCTGTATGGCGCTGGTATTCAGGATACCCCGGTGTAGGTATTGTTATCCGGACTCTATACTGTACGGTACTGGTATTAGGTCGGATTTAGTATCGGTATGTGGACGCTGTATGGCGCTGGTATTCAGGATACCCCGGTGTAGGTACTGTTATCTGGACTCTATACTGTATGGTACTGGTATTAGGCCGGGATTAGTATCGGTATGTGGGCGCTGTATGGCGCTGGTATTCAGGATACCCCAGTGTAGGTACTGTTATCCGGACTCTATACTGTATGGTACTGGTATTAGGCCGGGTTTAGTATCGGTATGTGGGTACTGTATGGTGCTGGTATTCAGGATACCCCGGTGTAGGTACTATAATCTGTACTCTATACTGTATGGTACTGGTATTAGGTCGGGTGTAGTATCGGTATGTGGGCGCTGTATGGCGCTGGTATTCAGGATACCCCGGTGTAGGTACTGTTATCCGGACTCTATACTATATGGTACTGGTATTAGGTCGGCTTTAGTATCGGTATGTGGGCGCTGTATGGCGCTGGTATTCAGGATACCCCTGTGTAGGTACTGTTATCCGGACTCTATACTATATGGTACTGGTATTAGGTCGGCTTTAGTATCGGTATGTGGGCGCTGTATGGCGCTGGTATTCAGGATACCCCGGTGTAGGTACTGTTATCTGGACTCTATACCGTACGGTACTGGTATTAGGTTGGGTTTAGTATCGGTATGTGGACGCTGTATGGCGCTGGTATTCAGGATACCCCGGTGTAGATATTGTTATCCGGACTCTATACTGTATGGTACTGGTATTAGGTCGGGTTTAGTATCGGTATGTGGGCGCTATATGGCGCTGGTATTCAGGATACCCCGGTGTAGGTACTGTTATCTGGAGTCTATACTGTATGGTACTGGTATTAGGTCGGGTTTAGTGTCGGTATGTGGACGCTGTATGGCGCTGGTATTCAGGATACCCCGGTGTAGGTACTGTTATCTGGACTCTATACTGTATGGTACTGGTATTAGGCCGGGATTAGTATCGGTATGTGGGCACTGTATGGCGCTGGTATTCAGGATACCCCGGTGTAGGTACTGTTATCCGGACTCTATACTGTACGGTACTGGTATGTTTAGTTTCGGTATGTGGGCGCTGTATGGCGCTGGTATTCAGGATACCCCAATGTAGGTATTGTTATCTGGACTCTATACTGTACGGTACTGCTATTAGGTCGGGTTTAGCATCGGTATGTGGGCGCTGTATGGCGCTGGTATTCAGGATACCCCGGTGTAGATAATGTTATCTTGAATCTATACCCTACGGTACTGGTATTAGGCTGGGTTTAGTATCGGTATGTGGGCGCTGTATGGCGCTGGTATTCAGGATACCCCGGTGTAGGTACTGTTATCTGGAGTCTATACTGTACGGTACTGGTATTAGGCCGGGTTTAGTATCGGTATGTGGGCGCTGTATGGTGCTGGCATTCAGGATACCCCGGTGGAGGTACTGTTATCTGGACTCTATACCGTACGGTACTGGTATTAGGTCGGGTTTAGTATCGGTATGTGGACGCTGTATGGCGCTGGTATTCAGGATACCCCGGTGTAGGTATTGTTATCCGGACTCTATACTGTACGGTACTGGTATTAGGTCGGGTTTAGTATCGGTATGTGGACGCTGTATGGCGCTGGTATTCAGGATACCCCGGTGTACCTACTGTTATCTGGAGTCTATACTGTACTTTACTGGTATTAGGCCGGGTTTAGTATCGGTATGTGGGCGCTGTATGGTGCTGGCATTCAGGATACCCCGGTGGAGGTACTGTTATCTGGACTCTATACCGTACGGTACTGGTATTAGGTCGGGTTTAGTATCGGTATGTGGACGCTGTATGGCGCTGGTATTCAGGATACCCCGGTGTAGGTATTGTTATCCGGACTCTATACTGTACGGTACTGGTATTAGGTCGGATTTAGTATCGGTATGTGGACGCTGTATGGCGCTGGTATTCAGGATACCCCGGTGTAGGTACTGTTATCTGGACTCTATACTGTATGGTACTGGTATTAGGCCGGGATTAGTATCGGTATGTGGACGCTGTATGGTGCTGGTATTCAGGATACCCCGGTGCAGGTACTGTTATCTGGACTCTATACTGTATGGTACTGGTATTAGGCCGGGATTAGTATCGGTATGTGGGCGCTGTATGGCGCTGGTATTCAGGATACCCCGGTGTAGGTACTGTTATCCGGACTCTATACTGTACGGTACTGGAATTAGGCCGGGTTTAGTATCGGTATGTGGGCGCTGTATGGCGCTGGTATTCAGGATACCCCGGTGTAGGTATTGTTATCCGGACTCTATACTGTACGGTACTGGTATTAGGTCGGGTTTAGTATCGGTATGTGGGCGCTGTATGGCGCTGGTATTCAGGATACCCCGGTGTAGGTACTGTTATCTGGACTCTATACAGTACGTTACTGGTATTAGGCTGGATTTAGTATCGGTATGTGGGCGCTGTATGGCGCTGGTATTCAGGATACCCCGTTGTAGGTACTGTTATCTGGACTCTATACTGTACGGTACTGGTATTAGGATGGGTTTAGTATCGGTATGTGGGCGCTGTATGGCGCTGGTATTCAGGATACAGCGGTGTAAGTACTGTAATCTGGACTCTATACTGTATGGTACTGGTATTAGGCCGGGTTTAGTATCGGTATGTGGACGCTGTATGGCGCTGGTATTCAAGATACCCCGGTGTAGGTACTGTTATCTGGACTCTATACTGTATGGTACTGGTATTAGGCCGGGTTTAGTATCGGTATGTGGGCGCTGTATGGTGCTGGTATTCAGGATACCCCGGTGTAGGTATTGTTATCTGGACTCTATACTGTATGGTACTGGTATTAGGTCGGGTTTAGTATCGGTATGTGGGCGCTGTATGGCGCTGGTATTCAGGATACCCCGATGTAGGTACTGTTATCTGGAGTGTATACTGTACGGTACTGGTATTAGGCTGGGTTTAGTATCAGTATGTGGGGGCAGTATGGCGCTGGTATTCAGGATACCCCGATGTAGGTACTGTTATCTGGACTCTATACTGTATGGTACTGGTATTAGGCTGGGTTAAGTATCGGCATGTGGGCGCTGTATGGCGCTGGTATTCAGGATACCCCGATGTAGGTACTGTTATCTGGACTCTATACTGTATGGTACTGGTATTAGGTTGGGTTTAGTATCAGTATGTGGACGCTGTATGGCGCTGGTATTCAGGATACCCCTGTGTAGGTACTGTTATCTGGACTATATACTGTATCGTACTGGTATTAGGCCGGGTTTAGTATCGGTATGTGGACGCTGTATGGCGCTGGTATTCAGGATACCCTGGTGTAGGTACTGTTATCTGAACTCTATACTGTACGGTACTGGTATTAGGCCAGGTTTAGTATCGGTATATGGGTGCTGTATGGCGCTGGTATTCAGGATACCCCGGTGTAGGTACTGTTATCTGAACTCTATACTGTACGGTACTGGTATTAGGTCGGGTTTAGTATCGGTATGTGGACGCTGTATGGCGCTGGTATTCAGGATACCCCGGTGTAGGTACTGTTATCTGGACTCTATACTGTACGGAACTAGTATTGGGTCGGGTTTAGTATCGGTATGTGGGCGCTGTATGGTGCTGGTATTCAGGATACTCCGGTGTAGGTACTGTTATCCGGACTCTATACTGTACGGTACTGGTATTAGGTCGGGTTTAGTATCGGTATGTGGACGCTGTATGGCGCTGGTATTCAGGATACCGCTGTGTAGGTACTGTTATCCGGACTCTATACTGTATGGTACTGGTATTAGGTCGGTTTTAGTATTTGTATGTGGACGCTGTATGGTGCTCGTATTCAGGATACCCCGAAGTAGGTACTGTTATCTGGACTCTATACTGTACGGTACTGGTATTAGGTCAGCTTTAGTATAGGTATGTGGGCGCTGTATGGCGCTGGTATTCAGGATACCCCGGTGTAGATACTGTTATCTGGACTCTATACTGTATGGTACTGGTATTAGGTCGGGTTTAGTATCAGTATGTGGGCGCTGTATGGCACTGGTATTCAGGATACCCCGGTGTAGGTAATGTTATCTGGACTCTATACTGTATGGTACTGGTATTAGGTCGGGTTTAGTATCGGTATGTGGGCGTTGTATGGCGCTGGTATTCAGGATACCCTGGTGTAGATACTGTTATCTGGGCTCTATACTGTACGGTACTGGTATTAGGTCGGGTTTAGTATCGGTATGTGGGCGCTGTATGGCGCTGGTATTCAGGATACCCTGGTGTAGGTACTGTTATCCGGACTCTATACTGTACGGTACTGGTATTAGGTCGGGTTTAGTATCGGTATTGGGCTGTATGGCGCTGGTATTCAGGATACCCCAGTGTAGGTACTGTTATCTGGACTCTATACTGTATGGTACTGGTATTAGGTCGGGTTTAGTATCGGTATGTGGACGCTGTATGGCGCTGGTATTCAGGATACCCCGGTGTAGGTACTGTTATTCAGACTCTATACTGTACGGTACTGGTATTAGGTCGGGTTTAGTATCGGTATGTGGGCGCTGTATGGCGCTGGTATTCAGGATACCCCAGTGTAGGTATTGTTATCTGGACTCTATACTGTATGGTACTGGTATTAGGTCGGGTTTAGTATCGGTATGTGGGCGCTGTATGGCGCTGGTATTCAGGATACCCCGGTGTAGGTATTGTTATCCGGACTCTATACTGTACGGTACTGGTATTAGGTCGGGTTTAGTATCGGTATGTGGGCGCTGTATGGCGCTGGTATTCAGGATACCCCGGTGTAGGTACTGTTATCTGGAGTATATACTGTATGGTACTGGTATTAGGTCTGGTTTAGTATCGGTATGTGGGCACTGTATGGCGCTGGTATTCAGGATACCCCGGTGTAGGTATTGTTATCCGGACTCTATACTGTACGGTACTGGTATTAGGTCGGGTTTAGTATCGGTATGTGGGTGCTGTATGGCGCTGGTATTCAGGATACCCCAGTGTAGGTATTGTTATCTGGACTCTATACTGTACGGTACTGGTATTAGGCCGGGATTAATATCGGTATGTGGGCGCTGTATGGCGCTGGTATTCAGGATACCCCGGTGTAGGTACTGTTATCTGGACTCTATACTGTACGGTACTGCTATTAGTTCGGGTTTAGTGTTGGTATGTGGACGCTGTTTGGCGCTGGTATTCAGGATACCCCGGTGTAGGTACTGTTATCTGGACTCTATACTGTACGGTACTGCTATTAGTTCGGGTTTAGTGTCGGTATGTGGACGCTGTATGGCACTGGTATTCAGGATACCCCGGTGTAGTTACTGTTATCTGGAGTCTATACTGTATGGTACTGGTATTAGGTCGGGTTTAGTATCGGTATGTGGACGCTGTATGGCGCTGGTATTCAGGATACCCCGGTGTAGGTACTGTTATCTGGAGTCTATACTGTATGGTACTGGTATTAGGCTGGGTTTAGTATCGGTATGTGGGCGCTGGATGGCGATGGTATTCAGGATACCTCGGTGTATTTACTGTTATCTGGAGTCTATACTGTACGGTACTGGTATTAGGTCGGGTTTAGTATTGGTATGTGGACGCTGTATGGCACTGGTATTCAGGATACCCCGGTGTAGGTACTGTTATCTGGACTCTATACTGTACGTTACTGGTATTAGGTCGGGTTTAGTATTGGTATGTGGACGCTGTATGGCACTGGTATTCAGGATACCCCTGTGTAGGTACTGTTATCTGGGCTCTATACTATATGGTACTGGTATTAGGCCAGGTTTAGTATTGGTATGTGGACGCTGTATGGCACTGGTATTCAGGATACCCCGGTGTAGGTACTGTTATCCGGACTCTATACTGTATGGTACTGGTATTAGGCTGGGTTTCGTATCGGTATGTGGACGATGTATGGTGCTGGCATTCAGGATACCCCGGTGTAGGTACTGTTATCTGGACTCTATACTGTACGGTACTGGTATTAGGTCTGGTTTAGTATCGGTATGTGGACGCTGTATGGCGCTGGTATTCAGGATACCCCGGTGTAGGTACTGTTATCTGGACTCTATACTGTATGGTACTGGTATTAGGCCGGGTTTAGTATCGGTATGTGGGCGCTGTATGGCGCTGGTATTCAGGATACCCCGGTGTAGGTACTGTTATCTGGAGTCTATACTGTACGGTACTGGTATTAGGCTGGGTTTCGTATCGGTATGTGGACGATGTATGGCGCTGGTATTCAGGATACCCCGGTGTAGGTACTATAATCTGTACTCTATACTGTATGGTACTGGTATTAGGCCGGGTTTAGTATAGGTATGTGGACGCTGTATGGCGCTGGCATTCAGGATACCCCAGTGTAGGTATTGTTATCTGGACTCTATACTGTATGGTACTGGTATTAGGCCGGGTTTAGTATCGGTATGTGGGCGCTGTATTGCGCTGGTATTCAGGATACCCCGGTGTAGGTACTGTTATCTGGAGTCTATACTGTACGGTACTGGTATTAGGCCGGGTTTAGTATCGGTATGTGGACGCTGTATGGCGCTGGTATTCAGGATACCCCGGTGTAGGTACTGTTATCTGGAATCTATACTGTATGGTACTGGTATTAGGCCGGGTTTAGTATCGGTATGTGGACGCTGTATTGCGCTGGTATTCAGGATACCCCGGTGTAGGTACTGTTATCTGGACTATATACTGTACGGTACTGGTATTAGGCCGGGTTTAGTATCGGTATGTGGACGCTGTATGGCGCTGGTATTCAGGATACCCCGGTGTAGGTACTGTTATCTGGAGTCTATACTGTACGGTACTGGTATTAGGTCGGGTTTAGTATCGGTATGTGGACGCTGTATGGCGCTGGTATTCAGGATACCCCAGTGTAGGTACTGTTATCTGGACTCTATACTGTACGGTACTGCTATTAGTTCGGGTTTAGTGTTGGTATGTGGACGCTGTATGGCGCTGGTATTCAGGATACCCCGGTGTAGGTACTGTTATCTGGACTCTATACTGTACGGTACTGCTATTAGTTCGGGTTTAGTGTCGGTATGTGGACGCTGTATGGCACTGGTATTCAGGATACCCCGGTGTAGTTACTGTTATCTGGAGTCTATACTGTATGGTACTGGTATTAGGTCGGGTTTAGTATCGGTATGTGGACGCTGTATGGCGCTGGTATTCAGGATACCCCGGTGTAGGTACTGTTATCTGGAGTCTATACTGTATGGTACTGGTATTAGGCTGGGTTTAGTATCGGTATGTGGGCGCTGGATGGCGATGGTATTCAGGATACCTCGGTGTATTTACTGTTATCTGGAGTCTATACTGTACGGTACTGGTATTAGGCCGGGTTTAGTATCGGTATGTGGACGCTGTATGGCGCTGGTATTCAGGATACCCCGGTGTAGGTACAGTTATCTGGACTCTATACTGTACGGTACTGGTATTAGGTCTGGTTTAGTATCGGTATGTGGACGCTGTATGGCGCTGGTATTCAGGATACCCCGGTGTAGGTAATGTTATCCGGACTCTATACTGTACGGTACTGGTATTAGGTCGGGTTTAGTATTGGTATGTGGGCGCTGTATGGCGCTGGTATTCAGGATACCCCGGTGTAGGTACTGTTATCTGGAGTCTATACTGTATGGTACTGGTATTAGGCCGGGTTTAGTATCGGTATGTGGACGCTGTATGGCGCTGGTATTCAGGATACCCCGGTGTAGGTACTGTTATCTGGACTATATACTGTACGGTACTGGTATTAGGCCGGGTTTAGTATCGGTATGTGGATGCTGTATGGCGCTGGTATTCAGGATACCCAGGTGTAGGTACTGTTATCTGGACTCTATACTGTACGGTACTGCTATTAGTTCGGGTTTAGTGTCGGTATGTGGACGCTGTATGGCACTGGTATTCAGGATACCCCGGTGTAGGTACTGTTATCTGGAGTCTATACTGTATGGTACTGGTATTAGGTCGGGTTTAGTATCGGTATGTGGGTGCTGTATGGCACTGGTATTCAGGATACCCCGGTGTAGGTACTGTTATCTGGAGTCTATACTGTTTGGTACTGGTATTAGGTCGGGTTTAGTATCGGTATGTGGACGCTGTATGGCGCTGGTATTCAGGATACCCCGGTGTAGGTACTGTTATCTGGAGTCTATACTGTATGGTACTGGTATTAGGTCGGGTTTAGTATCGGTATGTGGACGCTGTAAGGCGCTGGTATTCAGGATACCCCGGTGTAGGTATTGTTATCTGGACTCTATACTGTATGGTACTGGTATTAGGTCTGGTTTAGTATCGGTATGTGGGTGCTGTATGGCGCTGGTATTCAGGATACCCCGGTGTAGGTACTGTTATCTGGACTCTATACTGTATGGTACTGGTATTAGGTCTGGTTTAGTATCGGTATGTGGACGCTGTATGGCGCTGGTATTCAGGATACCCCGGTGTAGGTACTGTTATCTGGAGTCTATACTGTACGGTACTGGTATTAGGTCGGGTTTAGTATCGGTATGTGGACGCTGTATGGCGCTGGTATTCAGGATACCCCGGTGTAGGTACTGTTATCTGGAGTCTATACTGTACGGTACTGGTATTAGGCCAGGTTTAGTATCGGTATGTGGGCGCTGTATGGCGCTGGTATTCAGGATACCCCGGTGTAGGTACTGTTATCTGGAGTCTATACTGTATGGTACTGGTATTAGGCCGGGTTTAGTATCGGTATGTGGACGCTGTATGGCGCTGGTATTCAGGATACCCCAGTGTAGGTATTGTTATCCGGACTCTATACTGTATGGTACTGGTATTAGGTCGGGTTTAGTATCGGTATGTGGGCACTGGATGGCGCTGGTATTCAGGATACCTCGGTGTATGTACTGTTATCTGGAGTCTATACTGTTTGGTACTGGTATTAGGTCGGGTTTAGTATCGGTATGTTGACGCTGTATGGCACTGGTATTCAGGATACCCCGGTGTAGGTACTGTTATCCGGACTCTATACTGTACGGTACTGGTATTAGGTCGGGTTTAGTATTGGTATCTGGGCGCTGTAAGGCGCTGGTATTCAGGATACCCCGATGTAGGTATTGTTATCTGGACTCTATACTGTACGGTACTGGTATTAGGTCTGGTTTAATATCGGTATGTGGACGCTGTATGGCGCTGGTATTCAGGATACCCCGGTGTAGGTACTGTTATCCGGACTCTATACTGTATGGTACTGGTATTAGGTCGGGTTTAGTATTGGTATGTGGGCGCTGTAAGGCGCTGGTATTCAGGATACCCTGGTGTAGGTACAGTTATCTGGACTCTATACTGTACGGTACTGGTATTAGGTCAGATTTAGTATCGGTATGTGGACGCTGTATGGCGCTGGTATTCAGGATACCCCTGTGTAGGTATTGTTATCTGGACTCTATACTGTACGGTACTGGTATTAGGTCGGATTTAGTATCGGTATGTGGGCGCTGTAAGGCACTGGTATTCAGGATACCCCGGTGTAGGTACTGTTATCTGGAGTCTATACTGTACGGTACTGGTATTAGGTCGGATTTAGTATCGGTATGTGGGCGCTGTAAGGCACTGGTATTCAGGATACCCCGGTGTAGGTACTGTTATCTGGAGTCTATACTGTACGGTACTGGTATTAGGTCGGATTTAGTATCGGTATGTGGGCGCTGTAAGGCACTGGTATTCAGGATACCCCGGTGTAGGTACTGTTATCTGGAGTCTATACTGTACGGTACTGGTATTAGGTCGGGTTTAGCATCGGTATGTGGGCGCTGTATGGCACTGGTATTCAGGATACCCCGGTGTAGGTATTGTTATCTGGGCTCTATACTGTACGGTACTGGTATTAGGTCGGGTTTAGTATCGGTATGTGGACGCTGTATGGCACTGGTATTCAGGATACCCCGGTGTAGGTACTGTTATCTGGGCTCTATACTGTACGGTACTGGTATTAGGTCGGATTTAGTATCGGTATGTGGGCGCTGTAAGGCACTGGTATTCAGGATACCCCGGTGTAGGTACTGTTATCTGGAGTCTATACTGTACGGTACTGGTATTAGGTCGGGTTTAGTATCGGTATGTGGACGCTGTATGGCACTGGTATTCAGGATACCCCGGTGTAGGTATTGTTATCTGGACTCTATACTGTACGGTACTGCTATTAGGTCGGGTTTAGTGTCGGTATGTGGACGCTGTATGGCACTGGTATTCAGGATACCCCGGTGTAGGTACTGTTATCTGGAGTCTATATTGTATGGTACTGGTATTAGGTCGGGTTTAGTATCGGTATGTGGACGCTGTATGGCGCTGGTATTCAGGATACCCAGGTGTAGGTACTGTTAACTGGAGTCTATACTGTATGGTACTGGTATTAGGCCGGGATTAGTATCGGTATATGGGTGCTGTATGGCGCTGGTATTCAGGATACCCCGGTGTAGGTACTGTTATCTGGACTCTATACTGTATGGTACTGGTATTAGGTCGGGTTTAGTATCGGTATGTGGGCGCTGTATGGTGCTGGTATTCAGGATACCCTGGTGTAGGTACTGTTATCCGTACTCTATACTGTACGGTACTGGTATTAGGTCGGGTTTAGTATAGGTATGTGGACGCTGTATGGCGCTGGTATTCAGGATACCCCTGTGTAGGTACTGTTATCCGGACTCTATACTATATGGTACTGGTATTAGGTCGGCTTTAATATAGGTATGTGGACGCTGTATGGCGCTGGTATTCAGGATACCCCGGTGTAGGTACTGTTATCTGGACTCTATACTGTATGGTACTGGTATTAGGTCGGGTTTAGTATCGGTATGTGGGCGCTGTATGGCGCTGGTATTCAGGATACCCCGTGTAGGTACTGTTATCTGGACTCTATACTGTACGGTACTGGTATTAGGTCGGGTTTAGTATCGGTATGTGGACGCTGTATGGCGCTGGTATTCAGGATACCGCTGTGTAGGTACTGTTATCTGGACTATATACTGTATGGTACTGGTATTAGGTCGGTTTTAGTATTTGTATGTGGACGCTGTATGGCGCTCTTATTCAGGATACCCCGATGTAGGTACTGTTATCTGGACTCTATACTGTACGGTACTGGTATTAGGTCAGCTTTAGTATAGGTATGTGGGCGCTGTATGGCGCTAGTATTCAGGATACCCCGGTGTAGATACTGTTATCTGGACTCTATACTGTATGGTACTGGTATTAGGTCGGATTTAGTATCAGTATGTGGGCGCTGTATGGCACTGGTATTCAGGATACCCCGGTGTAGGTAATGTTATCTGGACTCTATACTGTATGGTACTGGTATTAGGTCGGGTTTAGTATCGGTATGTGGGCGCTGTATGGCGCTGGTATTCAGGATACCCTGGTGTAGGTACTGTTATCCGGACTCTATACTGTACGGTACTGGTATTAGGTCGGGTTTAGTATCGGTATTGGGCTGTATGGCGCTGGTATTCAGGATACCCTGGTGTAGGTATTGTTATCTGGACTCTATACTGTATGGTACTGGTATTAGGTCGGGTTTAGTATCGGTATGTGGACGATGTATGGCGCTGGTATTCAGGATACCCCGGTGTAGGTACTGTTATTCAGACTCTATACTGTACGGTACTGCTTGTAGTGCCGGCGTCCCTGCCCTCTGCTAGGCAGGGACGCTGTTCCCCTCACCGCTCTGCTCCGTGCCCGGCGTCCCTCTCCCGCTCTGCTGGCAGCGCGCGCTCCTTCCCGGCCACTGTGCTTAGGGCGCGCGCGCGCGCCCTCCCTCCCTCTTAAAGGGGCCGCGCGCGCCGTCCTAAGGAGTCCCCGGCCAATGGCCGGAGGACTTTACCATATATAAGGCACCTCCTCCAAAATGGAGGTGCCCGAGCAATGTTGTTTGCACCTGTGTCTCACCTGTGCTTCAGCCCTCAGGTCCCGTTGCCAGGTACCTGCCAGTTACCTGCCAGATTCCTGCCTGATTACTTGCTACCTGCCTGCTAGTCTGAGATCCGACGGTCTGCCTTACTAATCCTGTCAGTCTGTCTAAGGACCAGCCTGCCCGCTCACCTGGGAGCGCACATCTGCTACCTGCCTGCTAGCCTACCTGGAGGCTCCGCCGTCACGTGCTGTGACCACCTGCCTGTCCAGTGACTCCTGCCCGCTCACCTGGGAGCGCTCATCTGCTACCAGTCTGCTTGCCTACCCGGAGGCTCTGCCGTCACGTGCTGTGACCACCCGCCTGTCCAGAGACTTCTGCCCGCTCACCTGGGAGCGCTCATCTGTCGCCTGTCCGCTGGTCTTCCTGGAGGCTCCGCCGTCACATGCTGTGACCACCCGTTCATCCAGAGACTCTCGCCTGCTCACCTGGGAGCTCACGTCTATCTTCAGCCGCCACAGGTCGTACCAACCCTATACCTAGAGACTGCCCCAGTCACTTGCCGTGACCTCCAGCCCGTTCACTCAGAGACTGTCCCGTTCACTCAGAGACTGTCCCGTTCACCTGCTGATACTTCCAGCCCGTCTTCCCTGGTCGCCACCCGCTCCTTTACAAGGACCGCCCCCTTGTATAGTAGCTCAGAGGTTCCGCCTCCCAGACCCGTTACAGTTTGCTCGGGCCATGGAACCCGGTGGCACCCAAGCTCTCTCGCTTTCGGACCTACGTCATGAACTGTCCCGTCAGAGGTCCCAACAGGAGTCCATCCTGAGTCATCTGCGGAATGTCAACTCTTTCCTGGACACTCTGACTGCTCCACCAGCAACCACCGCTAGTGTCATGACTCGCAGCCCGGCAGCGCCGCTGCCCACCAATACCATGGCATCCTGCCCCGGACCCCGGCTTTCTACACCTCCACGCTTCGGAGGCGACCCCGCTCAAGCTAGGGGCTTCATAAACCAGTGCACCCTGCACTTTGAACTATTGTCCCTCCAGTTTAACTCCGACCGGGCCAAAATTGCCTTCATCATGTCCCATCTCACCGGGGAGGCCCTGGCCTGGCTAAATCCTCTATGGGAGAGAGGAGACCCCCTGGTGTCCGACTTGCCTGCCTTTCTCTCGGCTTTCCGGAAAGTCTTCGACGAACCCGGACGGAAGACCTCATCCGCATCATCGTTGCTACGCCTCCGTCAGGAGAGTCTCACCGTGGGCCAATATGCCATACGGTTCCGTACCCTTGCCTCGGAGCTGGCCTGGGATAACGACGCTCTGGTTTCCGTCTTCTGGGAGGGTCTGTCCGGCCGTATTAAAGATGAACTTGCCGGTCGGGACATTCCTACCACTCTCGATGACTTAATAACTCTTGCCACCCGGATTGACCTACGGTTCCAGGAGCGTGCCAGAGAGGTCACCCGTGAGAGGAGGTTACCACGTCTAGCTCCTACTTTTCAGAAACCCGTCACTCCTTCTGTCTCTAACCAGGTACACCCTCCTGAGCCTATGCAGGTCGACCAGACCAAGATGGTCAAGACCCGTCAGGACTTACGCCGTGCCGAGGGGACCTGCTTCTACTGTGGCAGTAAGGAGCACCGGATCCGTGCCTGCCCGGAGAGGTCGGGAAACGCCTGTGTCTAGGTTCGCTCAGAGAGGTCCACCTAGACAAGAATAAATCCTCTCCATCCCTGCTGTTGTCAGTTTCAATCGTCTACGGGGAGAACCGTTATTTCGAACTAGCCCAACTGGACTCTGGAGCAGCCGGGAATCTTATTTCACAGTCCCTGGTAGAGAAATACCGCATCCCCACCAAACCTCTGGCTGTACCCTTGTCTGTTGCTGCCGTGGATGGGGGGCTCTTACCACACCCCATCCAACTCATCACCGAATCCATTACTCTGCAGGTGGGAATGCTGCATTCTGAAAGTATCTCCTTCCATGTTCTGCCTGGACTCTCTCACGCCCTCTTGCTAGGCCTACCTTGGCTCCAGAAACATGCACCCGTTCTTGACTGGCAGACCGGAGAAGTCCTTCGCTGGGGACAGGGCTGCCATAAGACCTGTCTGGTTCCCGTTCATCCCGTCCATCCTTCTCCTACCCCAGCTAATCTACCTGGACTTCCGATTCCTTATTGGTCTTATGCTGATGTCTTTAATAAAAAGGAGGCA
Organism: Phyllobates terribilis; assembly: GCF_046119375.1. Lineage (NCBI taxonomy): Eukaryota > Metazoa > Chordata > Amphibia > Anura > Dendrobatidae > Phyllobates > Phyllobates terribilis. The sequence continues at coordinate 979,765,616 of NW_027362762.1, read as the reverse complement.
GAGACACTACCCCCTCATAGACCATACGACTGCCCTATCGACCTGTTACCTGGTACTTCTCCTCCCCGTGGGCGTATTTATCCATTATCCGCTGCTGAGACCCGGTCGATGTCCGAATATATTGAGGAGAATCTGGCCAGGGGATTCATCCGGAAATCTACCTCCCCGGCGGGAGCAGGCTTCTTTTTCGTCAAAAAGAAGGACGGCTCTCTCCGTCCCTGTATAGACTATAGAGGCCTTAACCAGATCACGGTGAAGAATAAGTACCCCCTTCCGCTCATTCCGGAGTTATTTGATCGTCTGAGGGGGGCTAGAATCTTCACCAAACTGGACCTCCGTGGGGCGTACAACCTGGTTCGTATCCGTCAGGGGGATGAATGGAAGACGGCATTCAACACCCGGGACGGCCACTATGAATATCTGGTAATGCCCTTTGGCCTCTGTAACGCTCCTGCCGTCTTTCAAGAGTTAGTCAATGACATCTTCCGGGACCTTCTCTACTCCTGCGTAGTGGTGTACCTGGACGACATCTTGGTCTTCTCTCCGGATCTCCAAACTCACCGGAGGGATGTTCGTCAGGTCCTGCTCAGGCTCAGGCACAACCATCTCTACGCTAAATATGAGAAGTGCCTCTTTGAGCAGACCTCGCTTCCGTTTCTGGGCTACATTATCTCTCAGACCGGCCTACAAATGGATCCTGAGAAACTGTCTGCCATCGAGAAATGGCCCCGACCAGAGGGGTTGAAGGCTATTCAACGGTTCCTGGGCTTCGCCAACTATTACCGCCTCTTCATCCCGCACTTCTCTTCCCGGACTGCCCCAATTTCCGCGCTCACCCGTAAGGGTACTAATCCCAAAGAGTGGCCGCCCGAAGCAGAGGAGGCCTTTCTTTCCCTAAAACAGGCCTTCTCTTCCGCCCCGGTGCTGCATCGCCCGGACGGCAACAAGCAGTTCTTCCTGGAAGTTGACGCCTCCTCCTCTGGAGCCGGAGCGGTACTTACTCAAAAATCATCTTCCGGGAGAATGGTAACTTGTGGCTTCTTCTCCAAACTCTTCTCCTCTTCTGAGCGCAACTATTCCATAGGAGACCGAGAGTTATTGGCCATCAAGCTGGCGTTGGAGGAGTGGCGTTACCTACTCGAGGGGGCTCTTCATCCGGTAATAATTTACACTGACCACAAGAACTTGGCTTACCTCCAGCATGCCCAGAGACTTAACCCGCGCCAAGCCCGGTGGTCCTTGTTTTTTGCTCGCTTTGATTTTGTTCTTCATTTTCGCCCGGCTGACAAAAACGTCAAAGCAGACGCCTTGTCCCGATCCTTTCTGGTGTCCGATCTCGAGGAAGAACCTAAACATATCATCGATCCCGCCAGAGTAATGCAGGTGGCTCCCGTGAGTCTAAATCGTCTCCCTCCCGGTAAGACGTTTGTTTCAGTACCTGATCGGGAGAAGATCCTACACTGGGGCCATTCGTCTAAACTAGCTGGCCACGCCGGTCAGAAAAAGACCCTCCAGCTTATTGCCCGGCACTATTGGTGGCCTACCCTGCACAAGGACACAATAGACTTTGTTTCTGCCTGTGTGTCCTGCGCCCGCAACAAAGTCCCGAGACATCTGCCAGCCGGACGCCTCCTTCCGCTTCCTGTACCTGCTGCCCCCTGGCAGCATATAGCAATGGACTTTATAACTGATCTCCCCATCTCTGCCGGTTGTACGGTCATTTGGGTGGTCGCTGACCGCTTTTCCAAGATGGCTCACTTTATTCCCCTGCCAGGCCTTCCGTCTGCACCCGAGCTGGCTAAAGACTTTATCCGCCACATCTTCCGTCTTCTTGGCCTGCCCCTCCACATCGTGTCGGATCGTGGGGTACAGTTCACCTCACGTTTCTGGAGAGCCACTTGTAAACTACTAGACGTCACCCTGGACTTCTCTTCCGCTTACCACCCACAGTCCAATGGTCAAGTGGAGCGGATCAATCAGAACCTGACCAGTTACCTCCGGCACTTCGTTAATGCCCACCATTCTGACTGGGTGGATCTCCTACCACGGGCCGAGTTCTCTTATAATAATCACGAGAGCGAATCCTCCTCCAAATCCCCGTTTTTTGTAGTCTTTGGTCAGCATCCTCGGATTCCTTTTCCTGTCTCCACCTCTGTGGACAACCCGGCTGCGGAATCTCTCGTTAGCAAATTTTCCTCCATATGGGAGAGTACCCGATCCGCACTCCTTCAGTCATCTGAGCGGATGAAAAGACACGCTGACAAAAAACGCCTGGATCCTCCACAATTTCGTCCAGGAGATAAAGTCTGGCTCTCATCTAAATATGTTCGACTTAAGATACCTTCTTACAAGTTAGGTCCTCGGTTCATCGGTCCTCTGGAGGTCATCAGTCAGATCAACCCGGTGGCCTATAAATTGAAACTCCCGGCCAACTTACGGATCCCTAACTCCTTCCATGTATCTCTCCTCAAACCCGTGGTGCTTAACTCTTTTTCCAAGTCTACAGGTACGCCTCCTGCTCCGGTTTCTGCTGAGGACGAGTTTGAGGTAGAGAACATTCTTGCCACCAAAAGGGTAAGAGGAAAGACCTTTTTTCTGGTAGATTGGAAGGGGTTTGGTCCTGAGGAGAGAACGTGGGAGCCCCGGGAGAACATCCATGCCCCTCTCATCCTAGCTAAATTTCTATCTGGCCTAAAAAAGGGGGGGGCCTAAAGGGGGGGGTACTGTAGTGCCGGCGTCCCTGCCCTCTGCTAGGCAGGGACGCTGCTCCCCTCACCGCTCTGCTGTCAGCGCGCGCTCCGTCCCGGCGTCCTCTCCCCGCTCTGCTGTCAGCGCGCGCTCCGTCCCGGCGTCCTCCTCCTGCTCTGCTCTCAGCGCGCGCTCCTTCCCGGCCCCTGTGCTTAGGGCGCGCGCGCGCGCCCTCCCTCCCTCTTAAAGGGGCCGCGCGCGCCGTCCTAAGGAGTCCCCGGCCAATGGCCGGAGGACTTTACCATATATAAGGCACCTCCTCCAAAATGGAGGTGCCCGAGCAATGTTGTTTGCACCTGTGTCTCACCTGTGCTTCAGCCCTCAGGTCCCGTTGCCAGTTACCTGCCAGTTACCTGCCAGATTCCTGCCTGATTACTTGCTACCTGCCTGCTAGTCTGAGGTCCGACGGTCTGCCTTACTAATCCTGTCAGTCTGTCTAAGGACCAGCCTGCCCGCTCACCTGGGAGCGCACATCTGCTACCTGCCTGCTAGCCTACCTGGAGGCTCCGCCGTCACGTGCTGTGACCACCCGCCTGTCCAGAGACTTCTGCCCGCTCACCTGGGAGCGCTCATCTGTCGCCTGTCCGCTGGTCTTCCTGGAGGCTCCGCCGTCACATGCTGTGACCACCCGTTCATCCAGAGACTCTCGCCTGCTCACCTGGGAGCTCACGTCTATCTTCAGCCGCCACAGGTCGTACCAACCCTATAGCTAGAGACTGCCCCGGTCACTTGCCGTGACCTCCAGCCCGTTCACTCAGAGACTGTCCCGTTCACTCAGAGACTGTCCCGTTCACCTGCTGAGACTTCCAGCCCGTCTTCCCTGGTCGCCACCTGCTCCTTTACAAGGACCGCCCCCTTGTATAGTAGCTCAGAGGTTCCGCCTCCCAGACCCGTTACACTGGTATTAGGTCGGGTTTAGTATCGGTATGTGGGCGCTGTATGGCGCTGGTATTCAGGATACCCCGGTGTAGGTACTGTTATCCGGACTCTATACTATATGGTACTGGTATTAGGTCGGCTTTAGTATAGGTATATGGACGCTGTATGGCGCTGGTATTCAGGATACCCCAGTGTAGGTATTGTTATCTGGACTCTATACTGTACGGTACTGGTATTAGGTCGGGTTTAGTATCGGTATGTGGACGCTGTATGGCGCTGGTATTCAGGATACCCTCTTGTAGGTATTGTTATCCGGACTCTATACTGTATGGTACTGGTATTAGGTCGGGTTTAGTATCGGTATGTGGGCGCTGTATGGCGCTGGTATTCAGGATACCCTGGTGTAGGTATTGTTATCCGGACTCTATACTGTATGGTACTGGTATTAGGTCGGGTTTAGTATCGGTATGTGGGCGCTGTATGGCGCTGGTATTCAGGATACCCCGGTGTAGGTACTGTTATCTGGAGTCTATACTGTATGGTACTGGTATTAGGTCGGGTTTAGTATCCGTATGTGGGCACTGTATGGTGCTGGTATTCAGGATACCCCGGTGTAGGTACTGTTATCCGGACTCTATGCTGTACGGTACTGGTATTAGGTCTGGTTTAGTATCGGTATGTGGACGCTGTATGGCGCTGGTATTCAGGATACACCGGTGTAGGTAATGTTATCTGGAGTCTATACTGTACGGTACTGGTATTAGGCTGGGTTTAGTATCGGTATGTGGGCGCTGTATGGCGCTGGTATTCAGGATACCCCGGTGTAGGTATTGTTATCTGGACTCTATACTGTATGGTACTGGTATTAGGCCGGGTTTAGTATCGGTATGTGGGCGCTGTATGGCGCTGGTATTCAGGATACCCCGGTGTAGGTACTGTTATCTGGATTCTATACTATATGGTACTGGTATTAGGCCGGGTTTAGTATCGGTATGTGGGCGCTGTATGGTGCTGGTATTCAGGATACCCCGGTGTAGGTACTGTTATGCGGACTCTATACTGTACGGTACTGGTATTAGGTCTGGTTTAGTATCGGTATGTGGACGCTGTATGGCGCTGGTATTCAGGATACCCCGGTGTAGGTACTGTTATCTGGAGTCTATACTGTTCGGTACTGGTATTAGGCTGGGTTTAGTATCGGTATGTGGGCGCTGTATGGCGCTGGTATTCAGGATACCCCGGTGTAGGTATTGTTATCTGGACTCTATACTGTATGGCACTGGTATTAGGCCGGGTTTAGTATCGGTATGTGGACGCTGTATGGCACTGGTATTCAGGATACCCCGGTGTAGGTACTGTTATCCGGACTCTATACTGTATGGTACTGGTATTAGGCTGGGTTTCGTATCGGTATGTGGACGATGTATGGCGCTGGTATTCAGGATACCCTGGTGTAGGTACTGTTATCCGGACTCTATACTGTACGGTACTGGTATTAGGCTGGGTTTAGTATAGGTATGTGGACGCTGTATTGTGCTGGCATTCAGGATACCCCTGTGTAGGTATTGTTATCTGGACTCTATACTGTATGGTACTGGTATTAGGCCGGGTTTAGTATCGGTATGTGGGCGCTGTATGGCGCTGGTATTCAGGATACCCCGGTGTAGGTACTGTTATTTGGAGTCTATACTGTATGGTACTGGTATTAGGCCGGGTCTAGTATCGGTATGTGGGCGCTGTATTGCGCTGGTATTCAGGATACCCCGGTGTAGGTACTGTTATCTGGAGTCTATACTGTACGGTACTGGTATTAGGCTGGGTTTCGAATCGGTATGTGGACGATGTATGGCGCTGGTATTCAGGATACCCTGGTGTAGGTATTGTTATCCGGACTCTATACTGTACGGTACTGGTATTAGGCCGGGTTTAGTATAGGTATGTGGACGCTGTATGGCGCTGGCATTCAGTATACCCCAGTGTAGGTATTGTTATCTGGACTCTATACTGTATGGTACTGGTATTAGGCCGGGTTTAGTATCGGTATGTGGGCGCTGTATGGCGCTGGTATTCAGGATACCCCGGTGTAGGTACTGTTATCTGGAGTCTATACTGTATGGTACTGGTATTAGGCCGGGTCTAGTATCGGTATGTGGGCGCTGTATTGCGCTGGTATTCAGCATACCCCGGTGTAGGTACTGTTATCTGGAGTCTATACTGTATGGTACTGGTATTAGGCCGGGTCTAGTATCGGTATGTGGACGCTGTATGGCGCTGGTATTCAGGATACCCCGGTGTAGGTACTGTTATCTGGAGTCTATACTGTATGGTACTGGTATTAGGCCGGGTCTAGTATCGGTATGTGGACGCTGTATGGCGCTGGTATTCAGGATACCCCGGTGTAGGTACTGTTATCTGGACTATATACTGTACGGTACTGGTATTAGGCCGGGTTTAGTATCGGTATGTGGACGCTGTATGGCGCTGGTATTCAGGATACCCCGGTGTAGGTACTGTTATCTGGACTCTATACTGTACGGTACTGCTATTAGTTCGGGTTTAGTGTCGGTATGTGGACGCTGTATGGCGCTGGTATTCAGGATACCCCGGTGTAAGTACTGTTATCTGGAGTCTATACTGTACGGTACTGGTATTAGGCCAGGTTTAGTATCGGTATGTGGGCGCTGTATGGCGCTGGTATTCAGGATACCCCGGTGTAGGTACTGTTATCTGGAGTCTATACTGTATGGTACTGGTATTAGGCCGGGTTTAGTATCGGTATGTGGGCGCTGTATGGCGCTGGTATTCAGGATACCCCAGTGTAGGTATTGTTATCCGGACTCTATACTGTATGGTACTGGTATTAGGTCGGGTTTAGTATCGGTATGTGGGCACTGGATGGCGATGGTATTCAGGATACCTCGGTGTATGTACTGTTATCTGGAGTCTATACTGTACGGTACTGGTATTAGGTCGGGTTTAGTATCGGTATGTGGACGCTGTATGGCGCTGGTATTCAGGATACCCCTGTGTAGGTACTGTTATCAGGTCTCTATACTGTACGGTACTGGTATTAGGTCGGGTTTAGTATTGGTATGTGGGCGCTGTATGGCGCTGGTATTCAGGATACCCCGGTGTAGGTACTGTTATCTGGACTATATACTGTACGGTACTGGTATTAGGCCGGGTTTAGTATCGGTATGTGGACGCTGTATGGCGCTGGTATTCAGGATACCCCGGTGTAGGTACTGTTATCTGGACTCTATACTGTACGGTACTGCTATTAGTTCGGGTTTAGTGTCGGTATGTGGACGCTGTATGGCACTGGTATTCAGGATACCCCGGTGTAGGTACTGTTATCTGGAGTCTATACTGTATGGTACTGGTATTAGGCCGGGTTTAGTATCGGTATGTGGACGCTGTATGGCGCTGGTATTCAGGATACCCCGGTGTAGGTACTGTTATCTGGACTATATACTGTACGGTACTGGTATTAGGCCGGGTTTAGTATCGGTATGTGGACGCTGTATGGCGCTGGTATTCAGGATACCCCGGTGTAGGTACTGTTATCTGGACTCTATACTGTACGGTACTGCTATTAGTTCGGGTTTAGTGTCGGTATGTGGACGCTGTATGGCACTGGTATTCAGGATACCCCGGTGTAGGTACTGTTATCTGGAGTCTATACTGTACGGTACTGGTATTAGGTCGGGTTTAGTGTCGGTATGTGGACGCTGTATGGCGCTGGTATTCAGGATACCCCGGTGTAGGTACTGTTATCTGGACTCTATACTGTACGGTACTGCTATTAGTTCGGGTTTAGTGTCGGTATGTGGACGCTGTATGGCGCTGGTATTCAGGATACCCCGGTGTAGGTACTGTTATCTGGAGTCTATACTGTATGGTACTGGTATTAGGTCGGGTTTAGTATCGGTATGTGGACGCTGTATGGCGCTGGTATTAGGATACCCGGTGTAGGTACTGTTATCTGGACTCTATACTGTACGGTACTGCTATTAGTTCGGGTTTAGTGTCGGTATGTGGACGCTGTATGGCACTGGTATTCAGGATACCCCGGTGTAGGTACTGTTATCTGGAGTCCATACTGTATGGTACTGGTATTAGGCCAGGTTTAGTATCGGTATGTGGGTGCTGTATGGCGCTGGTATTCAGGATACCCCGGTGTAGGTACTGTTATCTGGAGTCTATACTGTATGGTACTGGTATTAGGCCGGGTTTAGTATCGGTATGTGGGCGCTGTATGGCGCTGGTATTCAGGATACCCCAGTGTAGGTATTGTTATCCGGACTCTATACTGTATGGTACTGGTATTAGGTCGGGTTTAGTATCGGTATGTGGACGCTGTATGGCGCTGGTATTCAGGATACCCCGGTGTAGGTACTGTTATCTGGACTATATACTGTACGGTACTGGTATTAGGCCGGGTTTAGTATCGGTATGTGGGCGCTGTATGGCGCTGGTATTCAGGATACCCCGGTGTAGGTACTGTTATCTGGACTCTATACTGTACGGTACTGCTATTAGTTCGGGTTTAGTGTCGGTATGTGGACGCTGTATGGCGCTGGTATTCAGGATACCGCTGTGTAGGTATTGTTATCTGGAGTCTATACTGTATGGTACTGGTATTAGGTCGGGTTTAGTATCGGTATGTGGACGCTGTATGGCGCTGGTATTCAGGATACCCCGGTGTAGGTACTGTTATCTGGAGTCTATACTGTACGGTACTGGTATTAGGCCAGGTTTAGTATCGGTATGTGGGTGCTGTATGGCGCTGGTATTCAGGATACCCCGGTGTAGGTACTGTTATCTGGAGTCTATACTGTATGGTACTGGTATTAGGCCGGGTTTAGTATCGGTATGTGGGCGCTGTATGGCGCTGGTATTCAGGATACCCCAGTGTAGGTATTGTTATCCGGACTCTATACTGTATGGTACTGGTATTAGGTCGGGTTTAGTATCGGTATGTGGGCACTGGATGGCGATGGTATTCAGGATACCTCGGTGTATGTACTGTTATCTGGAGTCTATACTGTTTGGTACTGGTATTAGGCCGGGTTTAGTATCGGTATGTGGACGCTGTATGGCGCTGGTATTCAGGATACCCCGGTGTAGGTACTGTTATCTGGACTCTATACTGTACGGTACTGGTGTTAGGTCAGGTTTAGTATCGGTATGTGGATGCTGTATGGCGCTGGTATTCAGGATACCCCTGTGTAGGTACTGTTATCCGGACTCTATACTGTACGGTACTGGTATTAGGTCGGGTTTAGTATTGGTATGTGGACGCTGTATGGCGCTGGTATTCAGGATACCCCGATGTAGGTATTGTTATCTGGACTCTATACTGTACGGTACTGGTATTAGGTCTGGTTTAGTATCGGTATGTGGACGCTGTATGGCGCTGGTATTCAGGATACCCCTGTGTAGGTACTGTTATCCGGACTCTATACTGTATGGTACTGGTATTAGGTCGGGTTTAGTATTGGTATGTGGGCGCTGTAAGGCGCTGGTATTCAGGATACCCCGGTGTAGGTACAGTTATCTGGACTCTATACTGTACGGTACTGGTATTAGGTCGGGTTTAGTATCGGTATATGGGCGCTGCATGGCGCTGGTATTCAGGATACCCCGGTGTAGGTACTGTTATCTGGAGTCTATACTGTATGGTACTGGTATTAGGTCAGGTTTAGTATCGGTATGTGGACGCTGTATGGCGCTGGTATTCAGGATACCCCTGTGTAGGTACTGTTATCCGGACTCTATACTGTACGGTACTGGTATTAGGCCGGGTTTAGTATCGGTATGTGGGCGCTGTATGGCGCTGGTATTCAGGATACCCCAGTGTTGGTATTGTTATCTGGACTCTATACTGTACGGTACTGGTATTAGGTCGGATTTAGTATCGGTATGTGGGCGCTGTAAGGCGCTGGTATTCAGGATACCCCGGTGTAGGTATTGTTATCCGGACTCTATGTTGTACGGTACTGGTATTAGGCCGGGTTTAGTATCGGTATTGCGCTGTATGGCGCTGGTATTCAGGATACCCCGGTGTAGTTACTGTTATCTGGAGTCTATACTGTACGGTACTGGTATTAGGTCGGGTTTAGTATCGGTATGTGGGTGCTGTAAGGCGCTGGTATTCAGGATACCCCGGTGTAGGTACTGTTATCTGGAGTCTATACTGTACGGTACTGGTATTAGGTCGGGTTTAGTATCGGTATGTGGGCACTGTATGGCGCTGGTATTCAGGATACCCCGGTGTAGGTACTGTTATCTGGGCTCTATACTGTACGGTACTGGTATTAGGTCGGGTTTAGTATTGGTATGTGGGTGCTGTATGGCACTGGTATTCAGGATACCCCAGTGTAGGTACTGTTATCTGGAGTCTATACTGTACGGTACTGGTATTAGGTCGGGTTTAGTATCGGTATGTGGGCACTGTATGGCGCTGGTATTCAGGATACCCCGGTGTAGGTACTGTTATCTGGGCTCTATACTGTACGGTACTGGTATTAGGTCGGGTTTAGTATTGGTATGTGGGTGCTGTATGGCACTGGTATTCAGGATACCCCGGTGTAGTTACTGTTATCTGGAGTCTATACTGTACGGTACTGGTATTAGGTCGGGTTTAGTATCGGTATGTGGGTGCTGTATGGCGCTGGTATTCAGGATACCCCGGTGTAGGTATTGTTATCTGGAGTCTATACTGTACGGTACTGGTATTAGGTCGGGTTTAGTATCGGTATGTGGGCACTGTATGGCGCTGGTATTCAGGATACCCCGGTGTAGGTACTGTTATCTGGGCTCTATACTGTACGGTACTGGTATTAGGTCGGGTTTAGTATTGGTATGTGGGTGCTGTATGGCACTGGTATTCAGGATACCCCGGTGTAGGTATTGTTATCTGGACTCTATACTGTACGGTACTGGTATTAAGTCGGGTTTAGTATCGGTATGTGGACGCTGTATGGCACTGGTATTCAGGATACCCCGGTGTAGGTATTGTTATCTGGAGTCTATACTGTACGGTACTGGTATTAGGTCGGGTTTAGTATCGGTATTTGGGTGCTGTACGGCGCTGGTATTCAGAATACCCTGGTGTAGGTACTGTTATCTGGAGTCTATACTGTACGGTACTGGTATTAGGTCGGGTTTAGTATCGGTACTTGGGTGCTGTACGGCGCTGGTATTCAGGATACCCCAGTGTAGGTATTGTTATCTGGACTATATACTGTACGGTACTGGTATTAGGCTGGTTTAGTATCGGTATGTGGACGCTGTATGGCGCTGGTATTCAGGATACCCCGGTGTAGGTACTGTTATCTGGACTCTATACTGTACGGTACTGCTATTAGGTCGGGTTTAGTGTCGGTATGTGGACGCTGTATGGCGCTGGTATTCAGGATACCCCGGTGTAGGTACTGTTATCTGGAGTCTATACTGTACGGTACTGGTATTAGGTCGGGTTTAGTATCGGTATGTGGACGCTGTATGGCGCTGGTATTCAGGATACCCAGGTGTAGGTACTGTTATCTGGAGTCTATACTGTATGGTACTGCTATTAGGTCGGGTTTAGTATCGGTATGTGGACGCTGTATGGCAGTGGTATTCAGGATACCCCGGTGTAGGTACTGTTATCTGGAGTCTATACTGTATGGTACTGGTATTAGGCCGGGTTTAGTATCGGTATATTGGTGCTGTTTGGCGCTGGTATTCAGGATACCCCGGTGTAGGTACCGTTATCTGGAGTCTATAATGTATGGTACTGGTATTAGGTCGGCTTTAGTATCGGTATGTGGGCGCTGTATGGCGCTGGTATTCAGGATACCCCGGTGTAGGTACTGTTATCCGGACTCTATACTGTACGTTACTGGTATTAGGCCGGGTTTAGTATCGGTATGTGGACGCTGTATGGAGCTGGTATTCAGGATACACCGGTGTAGGTATTGTTATCCGGACTCTATACTGTACGGCACTGCTATTAGGTCGGGTTTAGCATCGGTATGTGGGCGCTGTATGGCGCTGGTATTCAGGATACCCCGGTGTAGGTACTGTTATCTGGAGTCTATACTGTATGGTACTGGTATTAGGCCGGGTTTAGTATCGGTATGTGGGTGCTGTATGGCGCTGGTATTCAGGATACCCCGGTGTAGGTACTTTTATCCGGACTCTATACTGTACGGTACTGGTATTAGGTCGGGTTTAGTATCGGTATGTGGACGCTGTATGGCGCTGGTATTCAGGATACCCCGGTGTAGGTACTGTTATCTGGAGTCTATACTGTATGGTACTGGTATTAGGTCGGCTTTAGTATCGGTATGTGGGCGCTGTATGGCGCTGGTATTCAGGATACCCCGGTGTAGGTACTGTTATCTGGAGTCTATACTGTATGGTACTGGTATTAGGCCGGGTTTAGTATCGGTATGTGGGTGCTGTATGGCGCTGGTATTCAGGATACCCCGGTGTAGGTACTTTTATCCGGACTCTATACTGTACGGTACTGGTATTAGGTCGGGTTTAGTATCGGTATGTGGACGCTGTATGGCGCTGGTATTCAGGATACCCTGGTGTAGGTACTGTTATCTGGACTCTATACTGTACGGTACTGCTATTCGGTCGGGTTTAGTACCGGTACGTGGGTGCTATATGGCACTGGTATTCAGGATACCCCGGTGTAGGTTTTGTTATCTGGAGTCTATACTGTATCGTACTGGTATTAGGTCGGGTTTAGTATCGGTATGTGGACGCTGTATGGCGCTGGCATTCAGGATACCCCGGTGTAGGTACTGTTATCTGGACTCTATACTGTATGGTACTGGTATTAGGCCGGGTATAGTATCGGTATGTGGGCGCTGTATGGCGCTGGTATTCAGGATACCTTGGTGTAGGTATTGTTATCTGGACTCTATACTGTACGTTACTGGTATTAGGTCGGGTTTAGTATCGGTATGTGGGCGCTGTATGGCGCTGGTATTCAGGATACCCCGGTGCAGGTACTGTTATCTGGACTCTATACTGTACGGTACTGGTATTAGGCCGGGATTAGTATCGGAATGTGGGCGCTGTATGGCGCTGGTATTCAGGATACCCCGGTGCAGGTACTGTTATCTGGGGTCTATACTGTACAGCACTGGTATTAGGTCGGGTTTATTATCGGTATTCCGCTGTATGGCGCTGGTATTCAGGATACCCCGGTGTAGGTACTGTTATCTGGAGTCTATACTGTACGGTACTGGTATTAGGCCGGGTATAGTATCGGTATGTGGGCGCTGTATGGCGCTGGTATTCAGGATACTCCGGTGTAGGTACTGTTATCCGGACTCTATACTGTACGGTACTGGTATTAGGTCGGGTTTAGTATCGGTATATGGGTTCTGCATGGCGCTGGTATTCAGGATAAGCCGGTGTAGATACTGTTATCTGGAGTCTATACTGTACGGTACTGGTATTAGGTCGGGTTTAGTATCGGTATATGGGTTCTGCATGGCGCTGGTATTCAGGATTCCCCGGTGTAGGTACTGTTATACGGACTCTATACTGTACGGTACTGGTATTAGGTCGGGTTTAGTATCGGTATATGGGTTCTGTATGGCGCTGGTATTCAGTATACCCTGGTGTTGGTACTGTTATCTGGACTCTATACTGTACCGTACTGGTATTAGGTCGGGTTTAGTATCGGTATATGGGTTCTGTATGGCGCTGGTATTCAGGATTCCCCGGTGTAGGTATTGTTATCTGGACTCTATACTGTACCGTACTGGTATTAGGCCGGGATTAGTATCGGTATGTGGGTGCTGTATGGCGCTGGTATTCAGGATACCCCGGTGTAGGTACTGTTATCCGGACTCTATACTGTACGGTACTGGTATTAGGTCGGGTTTAGTATCGGTATGTGGAGTGGACGCTGTATGGTGCTGGTATTCAGGATACCCTGGTGTTGGTACTGTTATCTGGACTCTATACTGTACGGTACTGGTATTAGGCCGGGTTTAGTATCGGTATGTGGACGCTGTATGGCGCTGGTATTCAGGATACCCCGGTGTAGGTACTGTTGTCTGGATTCTATACTATATGGTACTGGTATTAGGCCGGGATTAGTATCGGTATTGCGCTGTATGGCGCTGGTATTCAGGATACCCCGGTGTAGGTACTGTTATCTGGACTCTATACTGTACGGTACTGGTATTAGGCCGGGTTTAGTTTTGGTATGTGGGCGCTGTATGGCGCTGGTATTCAGGATACCCCGGTGTAGGTACTGTTATCTGGAGTCTATAATGTACGGTACTGGTATTAGGCCGGGTTTAGTTTTGGTATGTGGGCGCTGTATGGCGCTGGTATTCAGGATACCCCGGTGTAGATACTGTTATCTGGAGTCTATACTGTACGGTACTGGTATTAGGCCGGGTTTAGTATCGGTATGTGGACGCTGTATGGCGCTGGTATTCAGGACACCCCGGTGTAGTTACTGTTATCCGGACTCTATACTGTATGGTACTGGTATTAGGCCGGGTTAAGTATTGGTGGGTGGACGCTGTATGGCGCTGGTATTCAGGATACAACGGTGTAGGTACTGTTATCTGGACTCTATACTGTATGGTACTGGTATTAGGCCGGTTTAGTATCGGTATGTGGGCGTTGTATGGCGCTGGTATTCAGGATACGCCGGTGTAGATACTGTTATCTGGAGTCTATACTGTACGGTATTGGTATTAGGTCGGGTTTAGTATCGGTATATGGGTTCTGTATGGCGCTGGTATTCAGGATACCCCGGTGTAGGTACTGTTATCTGGAGTCTATACTGTACGGTACTGGTATTAGGCCGGGTTTAGTATCGGTATTGCGCTGTATGGCGCTGGTATTCAGGACACCCCAGTGTAGGTACTGTTATCCGGACTCTGTACTGTATGGTACTGATATTAGGCCGGGTTTAGTATCAGTATTGCGCTGTATGGTGCTGGTATTCAGGATACCCCGGTGTAGGTACTGTTATCTGGACTCTATACTGTATGGTACTGGTATTAGGCCGGGTTTAGTATCGGTATGTGGGCGCTGTATGGCGCTGGTATTCAGGATACCCCAGTGTAGGTATTGTTATCTGGACTCTATACTGTATGGTACTGGTATTAGGCCGGGTTTAGTATCGGTATATTGGTGCTGTTTGGCGCTGGTATTCAGGATACCCCGGTGTAGGTACTGTTATGCGGACTCTATACTGTATGGTACTGATATTAGGTCGGGTTTAGTATCGGTATGTGGGCGCTGTATGGCGCTGGTATTCAGGATACCCCGGTGTAGGTACTGTTATCTGGACTTTATACTGTATGGTACTGGTATTAGGTCGGGTTTAGTATCGGTATATGATTGCTGTATGGCGCTGGTATTCAGGATACCCCGGTGTAGTTAATGTTATCTGGGCTCTATACTGTACGGTACAGGTATTAGGTCGGGTTTAGTATCGGTATGTGGGCGCTGTATGGAGCTGGTATTCAGGATACCCCGGTGTAGGTACTGTTATCTGGAGTCTATACTGTACGGTACTGGTATTAGGCCGGGTTTCGTATCGGTATGTGGACGTTCTATGGCGCTGGTATTCAGGATACCCCGGTGTAGGTACTGTTATCTGGACCGTAAACTGTACGGTAATGGTATTAGGTCGGGTTTAGTATCGGTATGTGGACGATGTATGGCGCTGGTATTCAGGATACCCCGGTGTAGGTACTGTTATCTGGACTCTATACTGTACGGTACTGGTATTAGGCCGGGTTTCGTATCGGTATGTGGACGTTCTATGGCGCTGGTATTCAGGATACCCCGGTGTAGGTACTGTTATCTGGACCCTAAACTGTACGGTAATGGTATTAGGTCGGGTTTAGTATCGGTATGTGGACGATGTATGGCGCTGGTATTCAGGATACCCCGGTGTAGGTACTGTTATCTGGACTCTATACTGTACGGTACTGGTATTAGGCCGGGTTTTGTATCAGTATGTGGGCGTTGTATGGCGCTGGTATTCAGGATACCCTGGTGTAGGTACTGTTATGCGGACTCTATACTGTACGGTACTGGTATTAGGCCGGGTTTTGTATCAGTATGTGGGCGTTGTATGGCGCTGGTATTCAGGATACCCTGGTGTAGGTACTGTTATCCGGACTCTATACTATATGGTACTGGTATTAGGTCGGGTTTAGTATCGGTATGTGGACGCTGTATGGCGCTGGTATTCAGGATACCCTGGTGTAGGTACTGTTATGCGGACTCTATACTGTACGGTACTGGTATTAGGCCGGGTTTTGTATCGGTATGTGGACGTTCTATGGCGCTGGTATTCAGGATACCCCGGTGTAGGTACTGTTATCTGGACCCTAAACTGTACGGTAATGGTATTAGGTCGGGTTTAGTATCGGTATGTGGACGATGTATGGCGCTGGTATTCAGGATACCCCGGTGTAGGTACTGTTATCTGGACTCTATACTGTATGGTACTGGTATTAGGTCGGGTTTAGTATCGGTATGTGGACGCTGTATGGCGCTTGGTATTCAGGATACCCCGGTGTAGGTAATGTTATCCGGACTCTATACTGTATGGTACTGGTATTAGGTCGGGTTTAGTATCGGTATGTGGGCGCTGTATGGTGCTGGTATTCAGGATAACCCGGTATACGTACTGTTATCTGGACTCTATACTGTACGGTACTGGTATTAGGCCGGGTTTAGTTTTGGTATGTGGGCGCTGTATGGCGCTGGTATTCAGGATACCCCGGTGTAGGTACTGTTATCTGGAGTCTATACTGTATGGTACTGGTATTAGGTCGGGTTTAGTATCGGTATGTGGGCACTGGATGGCGATGGTATTCAGGATACCTCGGTGTATGTACTGTTATCTGGAGTCTATACTGTTTGGTACTGGTATTAGGCCGGGTTTAGTATCGGTATGTGGACGCTGTATGGCGCTGGTATTCAGGATACCCCGGTGTAGGTACAGTTATCTGGACTCTATACTGTACGGTACTGGTATTAGGTCAGGTTTAGTATCGGTATGTGGACGCTGTATGGCGCTGGTATTCAGGATACCCCTGTGTAGGTACTGTTATCCGGACTCTATACTGTACGGTACTGGTATTAGGTCGGGTTTAGTATTGGTATGTGGACGCTGTATGGCGCTGTTATTCAGGATACCCCGATGTAGGTATTGTTATCTGGACTCTATACTGTACGGTACTGGTATTAGGTCTGGTTTAGTATCGGTATGTGGACGCTGTATGGCGCTGGTATTCAGGATACCCCTGTGTAGGTACTGTTATCCGGACTCTATACTGTATGGTACTGGTATTAGGTCGGGTTTAGTATTGGTATGTGGGCGCTGTAAGGCGCTGGTATTCAGGATACCCCGGTGTAGGTACAGTTATCTGGACTCTATACTCTACGGTACTGGTATTAGGTCGGGTTTAGTATCGGTATATGGGCGCTGTATGGCGCTGGTATTCAGGATACCCCGGTGTAGGTACTGTTATCTGGAGTCTATACTGTATGGTACTGGTATTAGGCCGGGTTTAGTATCGGTATGTGGGCGCTGTATGGCGCTGGTATTCAGGATACCCCAGTGTTGGTACTGTTATCTGGAGTCTATACTGTATGGTACTGGTATTAGGCCGGGTTTAGTATCGGTATGTGGACGCTGTATGGCGCTGGTATTCAGGATACCCTGGTGTTGGTACTGTTATCTGGACTCTATACTGTACGGTACTGGTATTAGGTCGGATTTAGTATCGGTATGTGGGCGCTGTAAGGCGCTGGTATTCAGGATACCCCGGTGTAGGTATTGTTATCCGGACTCTATGTTGTACGGTACTGGTATTAGGCCGGGTTTAGTATCGGTATTGCGCTGTATGGCGCTGGTATTCAGGATACCCCGGTGTAGTTACTGTTATCTGGAGTCTATACTGTACGGTACTGGTATTAGGTCGGGTTTAGTATCGGTATGTGGGTGCTGTAAGGCGCTGGTATTCAGGATACCCCGGTGTAGGTACTGTTATCTGGAGTCTATACTGTACGGTACTGGTATTAGGTCGGGTTTAGTATCGGTATGTGGGCACTGTATGGCGCTGGTATTCAGGATACCCCGGTGTAGGTACTGTTATCTGGGCTCTATACTGTACGGTACTGGTATTAGGTCGGGTTTAGTATCGGTATGTGGACGCTGTATGGCACTGGTATTCAGGATACCCCGGTGTAGGTATTGTTATCTGGAGTCTATACTGTACGGTACTGGTATTAGGTCGGGTTTAGTATCGGTATGTGGGCACTGTATGGCGCTGGTATTCAGGATACCCCGGTGTAGGTACTGTTATCTGGGCTCTATACTGTACGGTACTGGTATTAAGTCGGGTTTAGTATCGGTATGTGGACGCTGTATGGCACTGGTATTCAGGATACCCCGGTGTAGGTACTGTTATCTGGAGTCTATACTGTATGGTACTGGTATTAGGCCGGGTTTAGTATCGGTATGTGGGCGCTGTATGGCGCTGGTATTCAGGATACCCCGGTGTAGGTACTGTTATCTGGAGTCTATACTGTATGGTACTGGTATTAGGCCGGGTTTAGTATCGGTATGTGGACGCTGTATGGCGCTGGTATTCAGGATACCCTGGTGTTGGTACTGTTATCTGGACTCTATACTGTACGGTACTGGTATTAGGTCGGATTTAGTATCGGTATGTGGGCGCTGTAAGGCGCTGGTATTCAGGATACCCCGGTGTAGGTATTGTTATCCGGACTCTATGTTGTACGGTACTGGTATTAGGCCGGGTTTAGTATCGGTATTGCGCTGTATGGCGCTGGTATTCAGGATACCCCGGTGTAGTTACTGTTATCTGGAGTCTATACTGTACGGTACTGGTATTAGGTCGGGTTTAGTATCGGTATGTGGGTGCTGTAAGGCGCTGGTATTCAGGATACCCCGGTGTAGGTACTGTTGTCTGGATTCTATACTATATGGTACTGGTATTAGGCCAGGTTTAGTATCGGTATGTGGACGCTGTATGGCGCTGGTATTCAGGATACCCCGGTGTAGGTACTGTTATCTGGAGTCTATACTGTACGGTACTGGTATTAGGTCGGGTTTAGTATCGGTATGTGGGCACTGTATGGCGCTGGTATTCAGGATACCCCGGTGTAGGTACTGTTATCTGGGCTCTATACTGTACGGTACTGGTATTAGGTCGGGTTTAGTATCGGTATGTGGACGCTGTATGGCACTGGTATTCAGGATACCCCGGTGTAGGTATTGTTATCTGGAGTCTATACTGTACGGTACTGGTATTAGGTCGGGTTTAGTATCGGTATGTGGGCACTGTATGGCGCTGGTATTCAGGATACCCCGGTGTAGGTACAGTTATCTGGGCTCTATACTGTACGGTACTGGTATTAAGTCGGGTTTAGTATCGGTATGTGGACGCTGTATGGCACTGGTATTCAGGATACCCCGGTGTAGGTACAGTTATCTGGGCTCTATACTGTACGGTACTGGTATTAAGTCGGGTTTAGTATCGGTATGTGGACGCTGTATGGCACTGGTATTCAGGATACCCCGGTGTAGGTACTGTTATCTGGGCTCTATACTGTACGGTACTGGTATTAGGTCGGGTTTAGTATCGGTATGTGGACGCTGTATGGCACTGGTATTCAGGATACCCCGGTGTAGGTATTGTTATCTGGAGTCTATACTGTACGGTACTGGTATTAGGTCGGGTTTAGTATCGGTATGTGGGCACTGTATGGCGCTGGTATTCAGGATACCCCGATGTAGGTACTGTTATCTGGGCTCTATACTGTACGGTACTGGTATTAAGTCGGGTTTAGTATCGGTATGTGGACGCTGTATGGCACTGGTATTCAGGATACCCCGGTGTAGGTACTGTTATCTGGACTCTATACTGTACGGTACTGGTATTAAGTCGGGTTTAGTATCGGTATTTGGGTGCTGTACGGCGCTGGTATTCAGAATACCCTGGTGTAGGTACTGTTATCTGGAGTCTATACTGTACGGTACTGGTATTAGGTCGGGTTTAGTATCGGTACTTGGGTGCTGTACGGCGCTGGTATTCAGGATACCCCAGTGTAGGTACTGTTATCTGGACTCTATACTGTACGGTACTGGTATTAGGCCAGGTTTAGTATCGGTATGTGGGCGCTGTATGGCGCTGGTATTCAGGATACCCCGGTGTAGGTACTGTTATCTGGACTCTATACTGTACGGTACTGGTATTAGGCCAGGTTTAGTATCGGTATGTGGGCGCTGTATGGCGCTGGTATTCAGGATACCCCGGTGTAGGTACTGTTATCTGGACTATATACTGTATGGTACTGGTATTAGGCTGGGTTTAGTATCGGTATGTGGACGCTGTATGGCGCTGGTATTCAGGATACCCCGGTGTAGGTACTGTTATCTGGACTCTATACTGTACGGTACTGCTATTAGGTCGGGTTTAGTGTCGGTATGTGGACGCTGTATGGCACTGGTATTCAGGATACCCCGGTGTAGGTACTGTTATCTGGAGTCTATACTGTATGGTACTGGTATTAGGTCGGGTTTAGTATCGGTATGTGGACGCTGTATGGCGCTGGTATTCAGGATACCCAGGTGTAGGTACTGTTATCTGGAGTCTATACTGTATGGTACTGCTATTAGGTCGGGTTTAGTATCGGTATGTGGACGCTGTATGGCGCTGGTATTCAGGATACCCCGGTGTAGGTACTGTTATCCGGACTCTATACTGTACGTTACTGGTATTAGGCCGGGTTTAGTATCGGTATGTGGGTAGTATATGGCACTGGTATTCAGGATAACCCCGGTGTAGATACTGTTATCTGGACTCTATACTGTACGGTACTGGTATTAGGTCGGCTTTAGTATCGGTATGTGGGCGCTGTATGGCGCTGGTATTCAGGATATCCCCGGTGTAGGTACTGTTATCTGGAGTCTATACTGTATGGTACTGGTATTAGGCCGGGTTTAGCATCGGTATGTGGGCACTATAGGGCGCTGGTATTAAGGATACCCCGGTGTAGGTACTTTTATCCGGACTCTATACTGTACGGTACTGGTATTAGGCCAGGTTTAGTATCGGTATATGGGTGCTGTATGGCGCTGGTATTCAGGATACCCCGGTGTAGGTACTTTTATCCGGACTCTATACTGTACGGTACTGGTATTAGGCCAGGTTTAGTATCGGTATGTGGGTGCTGTATGGCACTGGTATTCAGGATACCCCGGTGTCGGTATTGTTATCTGGAGTCTATACTGTATTGTACTGGTATTAGTCCGGGTTTAGTATTGGTATGTGGACGCTGTATGGCGCTGGTATTCAGGATACCCTGGTGTAGGTACTGTTATCTGGACTCTATACTGTACGGTACTGCTATTCGGTCGGGTTTAGTACCGGTACGTGGGTGCTATATGGCACTGGTATTCAGTATACCCCGGTGTAGGTTTTGTTATCTGGAGTCTATACTGTACGGCACTGGTATTAGGCCGGGTTTAGTATCGGTATGTTGGCGCTGTATGGCGCTGGTATTCAGGATACCCCGGTGTAGGTACTGTTATCTGGAGTCTATACTGTATCGTACTGGTATTAGGTCGGGTTTAGTATCGGTATGTGGACGCTGTATGGCGCTGGCATTCAGGATACCCCGGTGTAGGTACTGTTATCTGGACTCTATACTGTATGGTACTGGTATTAGGCCGGGTATAGTATCGGTATGTGGGCGCTGTATGGCGCTGGTATTCAGGATACCCTGGTGTAGGCATTGTTATCTGGACTCTATACTGTACGTTACTGTTATTAGGTCGGGTTTAGTATCGGTATGTGGGCGCTGTATGGCGCTGGTATTCAGGATACCCCGGTGCAGGTACTGTTATCTGGACTCTATACTGTACAGTACTGGTATTAGGCCGGGATTAGTATCGGAATGTGGGCGCTGTATGGCGCTGGTATTCAGGATACCCCGGTGCAGGTACTGTTATCTGGAGTCTATACTGTACAGCACTGGTATTAGGTCGGGTTTATTATCGGTATTCCGCTGTATGGCGCTGGTATTCAGGATACCCCGGTGTAGGTACTGTTATCTGGAGTCTATACTGTACGGTACTGGTATTAGGCCGGGTATAGTATCGGTATGTGGGCGCTGTATGGCGCTGGTATTCAGGATACCCCAGTGTAGGTATTGTTTTCTGGAGTCTATACTGTACGGTACTGGTATTAGGCCGGGTATAGTATCGGTATGTGGGCGCTGTATGGCGCTGGTATTCAGGATACCCCGGTGTAGGTATTGTTTTCTGGAGTCTATACTGTACGGTACTGGTATTCGGCTGGGATTAGTATCGGTATGTGGGCGCTGTATGGCGCTGGTATTCAGGATACCCGGTGTAGGTATTGTTATCTGGAGTCTATACTGTACGGTACTGGTATTCGGCTGGGATTAGTATCGGTATGTGGCCGCTGTATGGCGCTGGTATTCAGGATAAGCCGGTGTAGATACTGTTATCTGGAGTCTATACTGTACGGTACTGGTATTAGGTCGGGTTTAGTATCGGTATATGGGTTCTGCATGGCGCTGGTATTCAGGATACCCCGGTGTAGGTACTGTTATCCGGACTCTATACTGTACGGTACTGGTATTAGGTCGGGTTTAGTATCGGTATTGCGCTGTATGGCGCTGGTATTCAGGATACCCCGGTGTAGGTATTGTTATCCGGACTCTATACTGTACGGTACTGGTATTAGGTCGGGTTTAGTATCGGTATATGGGTTCTGTATGGCGCTGGTATTCAGGATACCCTGGTGTTGGTACTGTTATCTGGACTCTATACTGTACGGTACTGGTATTAGGTCGGGTTTAGTATCGGTATATGGGTTCTGTATGGCGCTGGTATTCAGGATTCCCCGGAGTAGGTATTGTTATCTGGACTCTATACTATATGGTACTGGTATTAGACCGGGTTTAGTATCGGTATTGCGCTGTATGGCGCTGGTATTCAGGATACCCCGGTGTAGGTACTGTTATCCGGACTCTATACTGTACGGTACTGGTATTAGGTCGGGTTTAGTATCGGTATGTGGAGTGGACGCTGTATGGTGCTGGTATTCAGGATACCCTGGTGTTGGTACTGTTATCTGGACTCTATACTGTACGGTACTGGTATTAGGCCGGGTTTAGTATCGGTATGTGGACGCTGTATGGCGCTGGTATTCAGGATACCCCGGTGTAGGTACTGTTGTCTGGATTCTATACTATATGGTACTGGTATTAGGCCGGGATTAGTATCGGTATTGCGCTGTATGGCGCTGGTATTCAGGATACCCCGGTGTAGGTACTGTTATCTGGACTCTATACTGTACGGTACTGGTATTAGGCCGGGTTTAGTTTTGGTATGTGGGCGCTGTATGGCGCTGGTATTCAGGATACCCCGGTGTAGGTACTGTTATCTGGAGTCTATAATGTACGGTACTGGTATTAGGCCGGGTTTAGTTTTGGTATGTGGGCGCTGTATGGCGCTGGTATTCAGGATACCCCGGTGTAGATACTGTTATTTGGAGTCTATACTGTATGGTACTGGTATTAGGTCGGGTTTAGTATCGGTATATGGGTTCTGTATGGCGCTGGTATTCAGGACACCCCGGTGTAGTTACTGTTATCCGGACTCTATACTGTACGGTACTGGTATTAGGCCGGGTTAAGTATTGGTGGGTGGACGCTGTATGGCGCTGGTATTCAGGATACCCCGGTGTAGGTACTGTTATCTGGACTCTATACTGTATGGTACTGGTATTAGGCCGGTTTAGTATCGGTATGTGGGCGTTGTATGGCGCTGGTATTCAGGATACGCCGGTGTAGATACTGTTATCTGGAGTCTATACTGTACGGTATTGGTATTAGGTCGGGTTTAGTATCGGTATATGGGTTCTGTATGGCGCTGGTATTCAGGACACCCCAGTGTAGGTACTGTTATCCGGACTCTATACTGTATGGTACTGATATTAGGCCGGGTTTAGTATCAGTATTGCGCTGTATGGTGCTGGTATTCAGGATACCCCGGTGTAGGTACTGTTATCTGGACTCTATACTGTATGCTACTGGTATTAGCTCGGGTTTAGTATCGGTATGTGGACGCTGTATGGCGCTGGTATTCAGGATACCGCTGTGTAGGTATTGTTATCTGGACTCTATACTGTATGGTACTGGTATTAGGCCGGGTTTAGTATCGGTATATTGGTGCTGTTTGGCGCTGGTATTCAGGATACCCCGGTGTAGGTACTGTTATCGGGAGTCTATACTGTATGGTACTGGTATTAGGCCGGGTTTAGTATCGGTATGTGGGCGCTGTATGGCGCTGGTATTCAGGATACCCCAGTGTAGGTATTGTTATCTGGACTCTATACTGTATGGTACTGGTATTAGGCCGGGTTTAGTATCGGTATATTGGTGCTGTTTGGCGCTGGTATTCAGGATACCCCGGTGTAGGTACTGTTATCCGGACTCTATACTGTATGGTACTGATATTAGGTCGGGTTTAGTATCGGTATGTGGGCGCTGTATGGCGCTGGTATTCAGGATACCCCAGTGTAGGTATTGTTATCCGGACTCTATACTGTATGGTACTGGTATTAGGTCGGGTTTAGTATCGGTATATGGTTGCTGTATGGCGCTGGTATTCAGGATACCCCGGTGTAGGTACTGTTATTCAGACTCTATACTGTACGGTACTGGTATTAGGTCGGGTTTAGTATCGGTATGTGGACGCTGTATGGCGCTGGTATTCAGGACACCCCGGTGTAGGTACTGTTATCTGGGCTCTATACTGTACGGTACAGGTATTAGGTCGGGTTTAGTATCGGTATGTGGGCGCTGTATGGCGCTGGTATTCAGGATACCCCGGTGTAGGTACTGTTATCTGGAGTCTATACTGTACGGTACTGGTATTAGGTCGGGTTTCGTATCGGTATGTGGACGATGTATGGCGCTGGTATTCAGGATACCCCGGTGTAGGTACTGTTATCTGGACTCTATACTGTATGGTACTGGTATTAGGCCGGGTTTCGTATCGGTATGTGGACGATGTATGGCGCTGGTATTCAGGATACCCCGGTGTAGGTACTGTTATCTGGACTCTATACTGTATGGTACTGGTATTAGGTCGGGTTTAGTATCGGTATGTGGGCGCTGTATGGCGCTGGTATTCAGGATACCCCGGTGTAGGTACTGTTATCTGGAGTCTATACTGTACGGTACTGGTATTAGGCCGGGTTTCGTATCGGTATGTGGACGATGTATGGCGCTGGTATTCAGGATACCCCGGTGTAGGTATTGTTATCTGGACTCTATACTGTACGGTACTGGTGTTAGGCTGGGTTATGTATCAGTATGTGGGCGTTGTATGGCGCTGGTATTCAGGATACCCTGGTGTAGGTACTGTTATGCGGACTCTATACTGTACGGTACTGGTATTAGGCCGGGTTTAGTATCGGTA
The DNA here is from genome assembly GCF_046119375.1 of Phyllobates terribilis. Taxonomy (NCBI): domain Eukaryota; kingdom Metazoa; phylum Chordata; class Amphibia; order Anura; family Dendrobatidae; genus Phyllobates; species Phyllobates terribilis. The sequence continues at coordinate 979,740,445 of NW_027362762.1, read as the reverse complement.
TGTGGACGCTGTATGGTGCTGGTATTCAGGATACCCTGGTGTAGGTACTGTTATGCGGACTCTATACTGTACGGTACTGGTATTAGGCCGGGTTTTGTATCGGTATGTGGACGTTGTATGGCGCTGGTATTCAGGATACCCCGGTGTAGGTACTGTTATCTGGACCCTAAACTGTACGGTAATGGTATTAGGTCGGGTTTAGTATCGGTATGTGGACGATGTATGGCGCTGGTATTCAGGATACCCCGGTGTAGGTACTGTTATCTGGACTCTATACTGTATGGTACTGGTATTAGGCCGGTTTAGTATCGGTATGTGGACGCTGTATGGCGCTGGTATTCAGGATACCCCGGTGTAGGTACTGTTATCCGGACTCTATACTGTACGGTACTGGTATTAGGCCGGGTTTAGTTTTGGTATGTGGGCGCTGTATGGCACTGGTATTCAGGATACCCCGGTGTAGGTGCTGTTATCTGGAGTCTATACTGTACGGTACTGGTATTAGGTCGGGATTAGTATCGGTATGTGGGCGCTGTATGGCGCTGGTATTCAGGATACCCCGGTGTAGGTACTGTTATCTGGGCTCTATACTGTACGGTACTGGTATTAGGTCGGGTTTAGTGTCGGTATATGGGTTCTGTATGGCGCTGGTATTCAGGATACCCCGGTGTAGGTACTGTTATCTGGACTCTATACTGTATGGTACTGGTATTAGGCCGGGTTTAGTATCGGTATATTGGTGCTGTTTGGCGCTGGTATTCAGGATACCCCGGAGTAGGTACTGTTATCCGGACTCTATACTGTATGGTACTGATATTAGGCCGGGTTTAGTATCGGTATGTGGGCGCTGTATGGTGCTGGTATTCAGGATACCCCGGTGTAGGTACTGTTATCTGGACTCTATACTGTATGGTACTGGTATTAGGTCGGGTTTAGTATCGGTATATGGGTGCTGTATGGCGCTGGTATTCAGGATACCACGGTGTAGGTTTTGTTATCTGGGCTCTATACTGTACGGTACTGGTATTAGGTCAGGTTTAGTATCGGTATGTGGGCGCTGTATGGCGCTGGTATTCAGGATACCCCGGTGTAGTTACTGTTATCTGGAGTCTATACTGTACGGTACTGGTATTAGGCCGGATTTAGTATCGGTATGTGGGCGCTGTATGGCGCTGGTATTCAGGATACCCCGGTGTAGGTACTGTTATCTGTACTCTATTCTGTGCGTTACTGGTATTAGGCCAGGTTTAGTATCGGTATATGGGCGCTGTATGGCGCTGGTATTCAGGATACCCCGGTGTAGGTACTGTTATCCGGACTCTATACTGTATGGTACTGGTATTAGGTCGGGTTTAGTATCGGTATGTGGGCGCTGTATGGTGCTGGTATTCAGGATACCCCGGTGTAGGTATTGTTATCTGGGCTCTATACTGTACGGTACTGGTATTAGGCCAGGTTTTGTATCGGTATGTGGACGCTGTATGGCGCTGGTATTCAGGATACCCCGGTGTAGGTACTGTTATCTGGACGCTATACTGTACGGTACTGGTATTAGGTCGGGTTTTGTATCGGTATGTGGGCGTTGTATGGCGCTGGTATTCAGGATACCCCGGTGTAGGTACTGTTATCTGGCCTCTATACTGTACGGTACTGGTATTAGGCCGGGTTTTTTATCGGTATGTGGGCATTGCATGGCGCTGGTATTCAGGATACCCCGGTGTAGGTACTGTTATCCGGACTCTATACTGTACGGTACTGGTATTAGGCTGTGTTTTGTATCGGTATGTGGACGCTGTATGGCGCTGGTATTCAGGATACCCCGGTGTAAGTACTGTTATCTGGAGTCCATACTGTATGGTACTGGTATTAGACCGGGTTTAGTATCGGTATGTGGGTGCTGTATGGCACTGGTATTCAGGATACCCCGGTGTAGGTACTGTTATCTGGACTCTATACTGTATAGTACTGGTATTAGACCGGGTTTAGTATCGGTATGTGGGCACTGTATGGCGCTGGTATTCAGGATACCCCGATGTAGGTACTGTTATCTGGAGTCTATACTGTATGGTACTGGTATTAGGCCGGGTTTAGTATCGGTATGTGGACGCTGTATGGCGCTGGTATTCAGGATACCCCGGTGTAGGTACTGTTATCTGGACTCTATACTGTATAGTACTGGTATTAGACCGGGTTTAGTATCGGTATGTGGGCGTTGTATGGCGCTGGTATTCAGGATACCCCGGTGTAGGTACTGTTATCTGGACTCTATACTGTACGGTACTGGTATTAGGCCGGGTTTAGTATCGGTATGTGGGTGCTGTATGGCGCTGGTATTCAGGATACCCCGGTGTAGGTACTGTTATCTGGACTCTATACTGTACGGTACTGGTATTAGGCTGGGTTTAGTGTCGGTATGTGGGCGTTGTATGGCGCTGGTATTCAGGATACCCCGGTGTAGGTACTGTTATCTGGACTCTATACTGTACGGTACTGGTATTAGGCCGGGTTTACTTTTGGTATATGGGCGCTGTATGGCGCTGGTATTCAGGATACCCCGGTGTAGGTATTGTTATCTGGACTCTATACTGTACGGTACTGGTATTAGGCTGGGTGTAGTGTCGGTATGTGGGCGTTGTATGGCGCTGGTATTCAGGATATCCCGGTGTAGGAACTGTTATCTGGCCTCTATACTGTACGGTACTGGTATTAGGCCGGGTTTTGTATCGGTATGTGGGCATTGCATGGCGCTGGTATTCAGGATACCCTGGTGTAGGTACTGTTATCCGGACTCTATACTGTACGGTACTGGTATTAGGCTGTGTTTTGTATCGGTATGTGGACGCTGTATGGCGCTGGTATTCAGGATACCCCGGTGTAAGTACTGTTATCTGGAGTCCATACTGTATAGTACTGGTATTAGACCGGGTTTAGTATCGGTAGGTGGGCACTGTATGGCGCTGGTATTCAGGATACCCCGGTGTAGGTACTGTTATCTGGAGTCTATACTGTATGGTACTGGTATTAGGCCGGGTTTAGTATCGGTATGTGGGTGCTGTACGGCACTGGTATTCAGGATACCCCGGTGTAGGTACTGTTATCCGGACTCTATACTGTATGGTACTGGTATTAGGCCGGGTTTAGTATTGGTATGTGGACGCTGTATGGCGCTGGTATTCAGGATACCCCGGTGTAGGTACTGTTATCTGGACTCTATACTGTATAGTACTGGTATTAGACCGGGTTTAGTATCGGTATGTGGGCGCTGTATGGCGCTGGTATTCAGGATACCCCGGTTTAGGTATTGTTATCTGGACTCTATACTGTACGGTACTGGTATTAGGCCGGGTTTAGTATCGGTATGTGGACGCTGTATTGCGCTGGTATTCAGGATACCCCGGTGTAGGTATTGTTATCTGGACTCTATACTGTACGGTACTGGTATTAGGCCGGGTTTAGTATCGGTATGTGGGTGCTGTATGGCGCTGGTATTCAGGATACCCCGGTGTAGGTACTGTTATCCGGACTCTATACTGTACGGTACTGGTATTAGGCCGGGTTTAGTATCGGTATTGCGCTGTATGGCGCTGGTATTCAGGATACCCCGGTGTAGGTACTGTTATCTGTACTCTATACTGTATAGTACTGGTATTAGACCGGGTTTAGTATCGGTATGTGGGCGCTGTATGGCGCTGGTATTCAGGATACCCCGGTGTAGGTACTGTTATCCGGACTCTATACTGTACGGTACTGGTATTAGGCCGGGTTTAGTATCGGTATTGCGCTGTGTGGCGCTGGTATTCTGGATACCCCGGTGTAGGTACTGTTATCTGGACTCTAAACTGTACGGTACTGGTATTAGGCCGGGTTTAGTTTTGGTGTGTGGGCGCTGTATGGCGCTGGTATTCAGGATACCCCGGTGTAGGTACTGTTATCTGGAGTCTATACTGTTCGGTACTGGTATTAGGCCGGGTTTAGTATCGGTATGTGGGCGCTGTATGGAGCTGGTATTAGGATACCCGGTGTAGGTACTGTTATCCGGACTCTATACTGTATGGTACTGGTATTAGGCCGGGATTAGTATCGGTATGTGGGCACTGTATGGCGCTGGTATTCAGGATACCCTGGTGTAGGTATTGTTATCTGGACTCTATAGTGTATGGTACTGGTATTAGGCCGGGTTTAGTATCGGTATTGCGCTGTATGGCGCTGGTATTCAGGATACCCCGGTGTAAGTACTGTTATCTGGACTCTATACTGTATGGTACTGGTATTAGGCCGGGTTTAGTATTGGTATGTGGGCGCTGTATGGCGCTGGTATTCAGGATACCCCGGTGTAGGTACTGTTATCTGGACTCTATACTGTATGGTACTGGTATTAGGTCGGGTTTAGTATCGGTATGTGGGCGCTGTATGGCGCTGGTATTCAGGATACCCCGGTGTAGGTACTGTTATCTGGACTCTATACTGTATGGTACTGGTATTAGGTCGGGTTTAGTATCGGTATGTGGGCGCTGTATGGCGCTGGTATTCAGGATACCCCGGTGTAGGTACTGTTATCTGGAGTCTATACTGTACGGTACTGGTATTAGGCCGGGTTTCGTATCGGTATGTGGACGATGTATGGCGCTGGTATTCAGGATACCCCGGTGTAGGTATTGTTATCTGGACTCTATACTGTACGGTACTGGTGTTAGGCTGGGTTATGTATCAGTATGTGGGCGTTGTATGGCGCTGGTATTCAGGATACCCTGGTGTAGGTACTGTTATGCGGACTCTATACTGTACGGTACTGGTATTAGGCCGGGTTTAGTATCGGTATGTGGACGCTGTATGGTGCTGGTATTCAGGATACCCTGGTGTAGGTACTGTTATGCGGACTCTATACTGTACGGTACTGGTATTAGGCCGGGTTTTGTATCGGTATGTGGACGTTGTATGGCGCTGGTATTCAGGATACCCCGGTGTAGGTACTGTTATCTGGACCCTAAACTGTACGGTAATGGTATTAGGTCGGGTTTAGTATCGGTATGTGGACGATGTATGGCGCTGGTATTCAGGATACCCCGGTGTAGGTACTGTTATCTGGACTCTATACTGTATGGTACTGGTATTAGGCCGGTTTAGTATCGGTATGTGGACGCTGTATGGCGCTGGTATTCAGGATACCCCGGTGTAGGTACTGTTATCCGGACTCTATACTGTACGGTACTGGTATTAGGCCGGGTTTAGTTTTGGTATGTGGGCGCTGTATGGCACTGGTATTCAGGATACCCCGGTGTAGGTGCTGTTATCTGGAGTCTATACTGTACGGTACTGGTATTAGGTCGGGATTAGTATCGGTATGTGGGCGCTGTATGGCGCTGGTATTCAGGATACCCCGGTGTAGGTACTGTTATCTGGGCTCTATACTGTACGGTACTGGTATTAGGTCGGGTTTAGTGTCGGTATATGGGTTCTGTATGGCGCTGGTATTCAGGATACCCCGGTGTAGGTACTGTTATCTGGACTCTATACTGTATGGTACTGGTATTAGGCCGGGTTTAGTATCGGTATATTGGTGCTGTTTGGCGCTGGTATTCAGGATACCCCGGAGTAGGTACTGTTATCCGGACTCTATACTGTATGGTACTGATATTAGGCCGGGTTTAGTATCGGTATGTGGGCGCTGTATGGTGCTGGTATTCAGGATACCCCGGTGTAGGTACTGTTATCTGGACTCTATACTGTATGGTACTGGTATTAGGTCGGGTTTAGTATCGGTATATGGGTGCTGTATGGCGCTGGTATTCAGGATACCACGGTGTAGGTTTTGTTATCTGGGCTCTATACTGTACGGTACTGGTATTAGGTCAGGTTTAGTATCGGTATGTGGGCGCTGTATGGCGCTGGTATTCAGGATACCCCGGTGTAGTTACTGTTATCTGGAGTCTATACTGTACGGTACTGGTATTAGGCCGGATTTAGTATCGGTATGTGGGCGCTGTATGGCGCTGGTATTCAGGATACCCCGGTGTAGGTACTGTTATCTGTACTCTATTCTGTGCGTTACTGGTATTAGGCCAGGTTTAGTATCGGTATATGGGCGCTGTATGGCGCTGGTATTCAGGATACCCCGGTGTAGGTACTGTTATCCGGACTCTATACTGTATGGTACTGGTATTAGGTCGGGTTTAGTATCGGTATGTGGGCGCTGTATGGTGCTGGTATTCAGGATACCCCGGTGTAGGTATTGTTATCTGGGCTCTATACTGTACGGTACTGGTATTAGGCCAGGTTTTGTATCGGTATGTGGACGCTGTATGGCGCTGGTATTCAGGATACCCCGGTGTAGGTACTGTTATCTGGACGCTATACTGTACGGTACTGGTATTAGGTCGGGTTTTGTATCGGTATGTGGGCGTTGTATGGCGCTGGTATTCAGGATACCCCGGTGTAGGTACTGTTATCTGGCCTCTATACTGTACGGTACTGGTATTAGGCCGGGTTTTTTATCGGTATGTGGGCATTGCATGGCGCTGGTATTCAGGATACCCCGGTGTAGGTACTGTTATCCGGACTCTATACTGTACGGTACTGGTATTAGGCTGTGTTTTGTATCGGTATGTGGACGCTGTATGGCGCTGGTATTCAGGATACCCCGGTGTAAGTACTGTTATCTGGAGTCCATACTGTATGGTACTGGTATTAGACCGGGTTTAGTATCGGTATGTGGGTGCTGTATGGCACTGGTATTCAGGATACCCCGGTGTAGGTACTGTTATCTGGACTCTATACTGTATAGTACTGGTATTAGACCGGGTTTAGTATCGGTATGTGGGCACTGTATGGCGCTGGTATTCAGGATACCCCGATGTAGGTACTGTTATCTGGAGTCTATACTGTATGGTACTGGTATTAGGCCGGGTTTAGTATCGGTATGTGGACGCTGTATGGCGCTGGCATTCAGGATACCCCGGTGTAGGTACTGTTATCTGGACTCTATACTGTATAGTACTGGTATTAGACCGGGTTTAGTATCGGTATGTGGGCGTTGTATGGCGCTGGTATTCAGGATACCCCGGTGTAGGTACTGTTATCTGGACTCTATACTGTACGGTACTGGTATTAGGCCGGGTTTAGTATCGGTATGTGGGTGCTGTATGGCGCTGGTATTCAGGATACCCCGGTGTAGGTACTGTTATCTGGACTCTATACTGTACGGTACTGGTATTAGGCTGGGTTTAGTGTCGGTATGTGGGCGTTGTATGGCGCTGGTATTCAGGATACCCCGGTGTAGGTACTGTTATCTGGACTCTATACTGTACGGTACTGGTATTAGGCCGGGTTTACTTTTGGTATATGGGCGCTGTATGGCGCTGGTATTCAGGATACCCCGGTGTAGGTATTGTTATCTGGACTCTATACTGTACGGTACTGGTATTAGGCTGGGTGTAGTGTCGGTATGTGGGCGTTGTATGGCGCTGGTATTCAGGATATCCCGGTGTAGGAACTGTTATCTGGCCTCTATACTGTACGGTACTGGTATTAGGCCGGGTTTTGTATCGGTATGTGGGCATTGCATGGCGCTGGTATTCAGGATACCCTGGTGTAGGTACTGTTATCCGGACTCTATACTGTACGGTACTGGTATTAGGCTGTGTTTTGTATCGGTATGTGGACGCTGTATGGCGCTGGTATTCAGGATACCCCGGTGTAAGTACTGTTATCTGGAGTCCATACTGTATAGTACTGGTATTAGACCGGGTTTAGTATCGGTAGGTGGGCACTGTATGGCGCTGGTATTCAGGATACCCCGGTGTAGGTACTGTTATCTGGAGTCTATACTGTATGGTACTGGTATTAGGCCGGGTTTAGTATCGGTATGTGGGTGCTGTACGGCACTGGTATTCAGGATACCCCGGTGTAGGTACTGTTATCCGGACTCTATACTGTATGGTACTGGTATTAGGCCGGGTTTAGTATTGGTATGTGGACGCTGTATGGCGCTGGTATTCAGGATACCCCGGTGTAGGTACTGTTATCTGGACTCTATACTGTATAGTACTGGTATTAGACCGGGTTTAGTATCGGTATGTGGGCGCTGTATGGCGCTGGTATTCAGGATACCCCGGTTTAGGTATTGTTATCTGGACTCTATACTGTACGGTACTGGTATTAGGCCGGGTTTAGTATCGGTATGTGGACGCTGTATTGCGCTGGTATTCAGGATACCCCGGTGTAGGTATTGTTATCTGGACTCTATACTGTACGGTACTGGTATTAGGCCGGGTTTAGTATCGGTATGTGGGTGCTGTATGGCGCTGGTATTCAGGATACCCCGGTGTAGGTACTGTTATCCGGACTCTATACTGTACGGTACTGGTATTAGGCCGGGTTTAGTATCGGTATTGCGCTGTATGGCGCTGGTATTCAGGATACCCCGGTGTAGGTACTGTTATCTGTACTCTATACTGTATAGTACTGGTATTAGACCGGGTTTAGTATCGGTATGTGGGCGCTGTATGGCGCTGGTATTCAGGATACCCCGGTGTAGGTACTGTTATCCGGACTCTATACTGTACGGTACTGGTATTAGGCCGGGTTTAGTATCGGTATTGCGCTGTGTGGCGCTGGTATTCTGGATACCCCGGTGTAGGTACTGTTATCTGGACTCTAAACTGTACGGTACTGGTATTAGGCCGGGTTTAGTTTTGGTGTGTGGGCGCTGTATGGCGCTGGTATTCAGGATACCCCGGTGTAGGTACTGTTATCTGGAGTCTATACTGTTCGGTACTGGTATTAGGCCGGGTTTAGTATCGGTATGTGGGCGCTGTATGGAGCTGGTATTAGGATACCCGGTGTAGGTACTGTTATCCGGACTCTATACTGTATGGTACTGGTATTAGGCCGGGATTAGTATCGGTATGTGGGCACTGTATGGCGCTGGTATTCAGGATACCCTGGTGTAGGTATTGTTATCTGGACTCTATAGTGTATGGTACTGGTATTAGGCCGGGTTTAGTATCGGTATTGCGCTGTATGGCGCTGGTATTCAGGATACCCCGGTGTAAGTACTGTTATCTGGACTCTATACTGTATGGTACTGGTATTAGGCCGGGTTTAGTATTGGTATGTGGGCGCTGTATGGCGCTGGTATTCAGGATACCCCGGTGTAGGTACTGTTATCTGGACTCTATACTGTATGGTACTGGTATTAGGTCGGGTTTAGTATCGGTATGTGGGCGCTGTATGGCGCTGGTATTCAGGATACCCCGGTGTAGGTACTGTTATCTGGACTCTATACTGTATGGTACTGGTATTAGGTCGGGTTTAGTATCGGTATGTGGGCGCTGTATGGCGCTGGTATTCAGGATACCCCGGTGTAGGTACTGTTATCTGGAGTCTATACTGTACGGTACTGGTATTAGGCCGGGTTTCGTATCGGTATGTGGACGATGTATGGCGCTGGTATTCAGGATACCCCGGTGTAGGTATTGTTATCTGGACTCTATACTGTACGGTACTGGTGTTAGGCTGGGTTATGTATCAGTATGTGGGCGTTGTATGGCGCTGGTATTCAGGATACCCTGGTGTAGGTACTGTTATGCGGACTCTATACTGTACGGTACTGGTATTAGGCCGGGTTTAGTATCGGTATGTGGACGCTGTATGGTGCTGGTATTCAGGATACCCTGGTGTAGGTACTGTTATGCGGACTCTATACTGTACGGTACTGGTATTAGGCCGGGTTTTGTATCGGTATGTGGACGTTGTATGGCGCTGGTATTCAGGATACCCCGGTGTAGGTACTGTTATCTGGACCCTAAACTGTACGGTAATGGTATTAGGTCGGGTTTAGTATCGGTATGTGGACGATGTATGGCGCTGGTATTCAGGATACCCCGGTGTAGGTACTGTTATCTGGACTCTATACTGTATGGTACTGGTATTAGGCCGGTTTAGTATCGGTATGTGGACGCTGTATGGCGCTGGTATTCAGGATACCCCGGTGTAGGTACTGTTATCCGGACTCTATACTGTACGGTACTGGTATTAGGCCGGGTTTAGTTTTGGTATGTGGGCGCTGTATGGCACTGGTATTCAGGATACCCCGGTGTAGGTGCTGTTATCTGGAGTCTATACTGTACGGTACTGGTATTAGGTCGGGATTAGTATCGGTATGTGGGCGCTGTATGGCGCTGGTATTCAGGATACCCCGGTGTAGGTACTGTTATCTGGGCTCTATACTGTACGGTACTGGTATTAGGTCGGGTTTAGTGTCGGTATATGGGTTCTGTATGGCGCTGGTATTCAGGATACCCCGGTGTAGGTACTGTTATCTGGACTCTATACTGTATGGTACTGGTATTAGGCCGGGTTTAGTATCGGTATATTGGTGCTGTTTGGCGCTGGTATTCAGGATACCCCGGAGTAGGTACTGTTATCCGGACTCTATACTGTATGGTACTGATATTAGGCCGGGTTTAGTATCGGTATGTGGGCGCTGTATGGTGCTGGTATTCAGGATACCCCGGTGTAGGTACTGTTATCTGGACTCTATACTGTATGGTACTGGTATTAGGTCGGGTTTAGTATCGGTATATGGGTGCTGTATGGCGCTGGTATTCAGGATACCACGGTGTAGGTTTTGTTATCTGGGCTCTATACTGTACGGTACTGGTATTAGGTCAGGTTTAGTATCGGTATGTGGGCGCTGTATGGCGCTGGTATTCAGGATACCCCGGTGTAGTTACTGTTATCTGGAGTCTATACTGTACGGTACTGGTATTAGGCCGGATTTAGTATCGGTATGTGGGCGCTGTATGGCGCTGGTATTCAGGATACCCCGGTGTAGGTACTGTTATCTGTACTCTATTCTGTGCGTTACTGGTATTAGGCCAGGTTTAGTATCGGTATATGGGCGCTGTATGGCGCTGGTATTCAGGATACCCCGGTGTAGGTACTGTTATCCGGACTCTATACTGTATGGTACTGGTATTAGGTCGGGTTTAGTATCGGTATGTGGGCGCTGTATGGTGCTGGTATTCAGGATACCCCGGTGTAGGTATTGTTATCTGGGCTCTATACTGTACGGTACTGGTATTAGGCCAGGTTTTGTATCGGTATGTGGACGCTGTATGGCGCTGGTATTCAGGATACCCCGGTGTAGGTACTGTTATCTGGACGCTATACTGTACGGTACTGGTATTAGGTCGGGTTTTGTATCGGTATGTGGGCGTTGTATGGCGCTGGTATTCAGGATACCCCGGTGTAGGTACTGTTATCTGGCCTCTATACTGTACGGTACTGGTATTAGGCCGGGTTTTTTATCGGTATGTGGGCATTGCATGGCGCTGGTATTCAGGATACCCCGGTGTAGGTACTGTTATCCGGACTCTATACTGTACGGTACTGGTATTAGGCTGTGTTTTGTATCGGTATGTGGACGCTGTATGGCGCTGGTATTCAGGATACCCCGGTGTAAGTACTGTTATCTGGAGTCCATACTGTATGGTACTGGTATTAGACCGGGTTTAGTATCGGTATGTGGGTGCTGTATGGCACTGGTATTCAGGATACCCCGGTGTAGGTACTGTTATCTGGACTCTATACTGTATAGTACTGGTATTAGACCGGGTTTAGTATCGGTATGTGGGCACTGTATGGCGCTGGTATTCAGGATACCCCGATGTAGGTACTGTTATCTGGAGTCTATACTGTATGGTACTGGTATTAGGCCGGGTTTAGTATCGGTATGTGGACGCTGTATGGCGCTGGTATTCAGGATACCCCGGTGTAGGTACTGTTATCTGGACTCTATACTGTATAGTACTGGTATTAGACCGGGTTTAGTATCGGTATGTGGGCGTTGTATGGCGCTGGTATTCAGGATACCCCGGTGTAGGTACTGTTATCTGGACTCTATACTGTACGGTACTGGTATTAGGCCGGGTTTAGTATCGGTATGTGGGTGCTGTATGGCGCTGGTATTCAGGATACCCCGGTGTAGGTACTGTTATCTGGACTCTATACTGTACGGTACTGGTATTAGGCTGGGTTTAGTGTCGGTATGTGGGCGTTGTATGGCGCTGGTATTCAGGATACCCCGGTGTAGGTACTGTTATCTGGACTCTATACTGTACGGTACTGGTATTAGGCCGGGTTTACTTTTGGTATATGGGCGCTGTATGGCGCTGGTATTCAGGATACCCCGGTGTAGGTATTGTTATCTGGACTCTATACTGTACGGTACTGGTATTAGGCTGGGTGTAGTGTCGGTATGTGGGCGTTGTATGGCGCTGGTATTCAGGATATCCCGGTGTAGGAACTGTTATCTGGCCTCTATACTGTACGGTACTGGTATTAGGCCGGGTTTTGTATCGGTATGTGGGCATTGCATGGCGCTGGTATTCAGGATACCCTGGTGTAGGTACTGTTATCCGGACTCTATACTGTACGGTACTGGTATTAGGCTGTGTTTTGTATCGGTATGTGGACGCTGTATGGCGCTGGTATTCAGGATACCCCGGTGTAAGTACTGTTATCTGGAGTCCATACTGTATAGTACTGGTATTAGACCGGGTTTAGTATCGGTAGGTGGGCACTGTATGGCGCTGGTATTCAGGATACCCCGGTGTAGGTACTGTTATCTGGAGTCTATACTGTATGGTACTGGTATTAGGCCGGGTTTAGTATCGGTATGTGGGTGCTGTACGGCACTGGTATTCAGGATACCCCGGTGTAGGTACTGTTATCCGGACTCTATACTGTATGGTACTGGTATTAGGCCGGGTTTAGTATTGGTATGTGGACGCTGTATGGCGCTGGTATTCAGGATACCCCGGTGTAGGTACTGTTATCTGGACTCTATACTGTATAGTACTGGTATTAGACCGGGTTTAGTATCGGTATGTGGGCGCTGTATGGCGCTGGTATTCAGGATACCCCGGTTTAGGTATTGTTATCTGGACTCTATACTGTACGGTACTGGTATTAGGCCGGGTTTAGTATCGGTATGTGGACGCTGTATTGCGCTGGTATTCAGGATACCCCGGTGTAGGTATTGTTATCTGGACTCTATACTGTACGGTACTGGTATTAGGCCGGGTTTAGTATCGGTATGTGGGTGCTGTATGGCGCTGGTATTCAGGATACCCCGGTGTAGGTACTGTTATCCGGACTCTATACTGTACGGTACTGGTATTAGGCCGGGTTTAGTATCGGTATTGCGCTGTATGGCGCTGGTATTCAGGATACCCCGGTGTAGGTACTGTTATCTGTACTCTATACTGTATAGTACTGGTATTAGACCGGGTTTAGTATCGGTATGTGGGCGCTGTATGGCGCTGGTATTCAGGATACCCCGGTGTAGGTACTGTTATCCGGACTCTATACTGTACGGTACTGGTATTAGGCCGGGTTTAGTATCGGTATTGCGCTGTGTGGCGCTGGTATTCTGGATACCCCGGTGTAGGTACTGTTATCTGGACTCTAAACTGTACGGTACTGGTATTAGGCCGGGTTTAGTTTTGGTGTGTGGGCGCTGTATGGCGCTGGTATTCAGGATACCCCGGTGTAGGTACTGTTATCTGGAGTCTATACTGTTCGGTACTGGTATTAGGCCGGGTTTAGTATCGGTATGTGGGCGCTGTATGGAGCTGGTATTAGGATACCCGGTGTAGGTACTGTTATCCGGACTCTATACTGTATGGTACTGGTATTAGGCCGGGATTAGTATCGGTATGTGGGCACTGTATGGCGCTGGTATTCAGGATACCCTGGTGTAGGTATTGTTATCTGGACTCTATAGTGTATGGTACTGGTATTAGGCCGGGTTTAGTATCGGTATTGCGCTGTATGGCGCTGGTATTCAGGATACCCCGGTGTAAGTACTGTTATCTGGACTCTATACTGTATGGTACTGGTATTAGGCCGGGTTTAGTATTGGTATGTGGGCGCTGTATGGCGCTGGTATTCAGGATACCCCGGTGTAGGTACTGTTATCCGGACTCTATACTGTACGGTACTGGTATTAGGCCGGGTTTAGTATCGGTATTGCGCTGTGTGGCGCTGGTATTCAGGATACCCCGGTGTAGGTACTGTTATCTGGACTCTAAACTGTACGGTACTGGTATTAGGCCGGGTTTAGTTTTGGTGTGTGGGCGCTGTATGGCGCTGGTATTCAGGATACCCCGGTGTAGGTACTGTTATCTGGAGTCTATACTGTACGGTACTGGTATTAGGCCGGGTTTAGTATCGGTATGTGGGCGCTGTATGGCGCTGGTATTCAGGATACCCCGGTGTAGTTAATGTTATCTGGACTCTATACTGTACGGTACTGGTATTAGGCCGGGTTTAGTATCGGTATGTGGGCGCTGTATGGAGCTGGTATTAGGATACCCGGTGTAGGTACTGTTATCCGGACTCTATACTGTATGGTACTGGTATTAGGCCGGGATTAGTATCGGTATGTGGGCACTGTATGGCGCTGGTATTCAGGATACCCTGGTGTAGGTATTGTTATCTGGACTCTATAGTGTATGGTACTGGTATTAGGCCGGGTTTAGTATCGGTATTGCGCTGTATGGCGCTGGTATTCAGGATACCCCTGTGTAAGTACTGTTATCTGGAGTCCATACTGTATGGTACTGGTATTAGGCCGGGATTAGTATCGGTATGTGGGCGTTGTATGGCGCTGGTATTCAGGATACCCCGGTGTAGGTATTGTTATCCGGACTCTATACTGTATGGTACTGGTATTAGGCTGGGTTTAGTTTTGGTATGTGAACGCTGTATGGCACTGGTATTCAGGATAACCCCGGTGTAGGTACTGTTATCTGGGCTCTATACTGTACGGTACTGGTATTAGGCCGGGATTAGTATCGATATGTGGGCACTGTATGGCGCTGGTATTCAGGATACTCCGGTGTAGGTACTGTTATCCGGACTCTATAATGTACGGTACTGGTATTAGGCCGGGTTTAGTATCGGTATTGCGCTGTATGGCGCTGGTATTCAGGATACCCCGGTGTAGGTACTGTTATCTGGACTCTATACTGTACGGTACTGGTATTAGGCTGGGTTTAGTTTTCGTATGTGGGCGCTGTATGGCGCTGGTATTCAGGATACCCCTGTGTAGGTACTGTTTTCTGGACTCTATACTGTACGGTACTGGTATTAGGCCAGGTTTAGTATCGGTATGTGGGCGCTGTATGGAGTTGGTATTAGGATACCCGGTGTAGGTACTGTTATCCGGTCTCTATACTGTACGGTACTGGTATTAGGCCGGGTTTAGTATCGGTATTGGGCTGTATTGCGCTGGTATTCAGGATACCCCGGTGTAGGTACTGTTATCTGGACTCTATACTGTACGGTACTGGTATTAGGCCGGGTTTAGTATCGGTATTGCGCTGTATGGCGCTGGTATTCTGGATACCCCGGTGTAGGTACTGTTATCTGGACTCTATACTGTACGGTACTGGTATTAGGTCGGGTTTAGTATCGGTAAGTGGACGCTGTATGGCGCTGGTATTCAGGATACCCCGGTGTAGGTACTGTTGTCTGGATTCTATACTATATGGTACTGGTATTAGGCCAGGTTTAGTATCGGTATGTGGACGCTGTATGGCGCTGGTATTCAGGATACCCCGGTGTAGGTACTGTTATCCGGACTCTATACTGTCCTGTACTGGTATTAGGCCGGTTTAGTATCGGTATTGCGCTGTATGGCGCTGGTATTCAGGATACCCCGGTGTAGGTACTGTTATCTGGGCTCTATACTGTACGGTACTGGTATTAGGCCGGGTTTAGTTTTGGTATGTGGGCGCTGTATGGCGCTGGTATTCAGGATACCCCTGTGTAGGTACTGTTATCTGGAGTCTATAATGTACGGTACTGGTATTAGGCCGGGTTTAGTTTTGGTATGTGGGCGCTGTATGGCGCTGGTATTCAGGATACCCCGGTGTAGATACTGTTATCTGGAGTCTATACTGTACGGTACTGGTATTAGGTCGGGTTTAGTATCGGTATATGGGTTCTGTATGGCGCTGGTATTCAGGACACCCCGGTGTAGGTACTGTTATCCGGACTCTATACTGTACGGTACTGGTATTAGGCCGGGTTAAGTATTGGTGGGTGGACGATGTATGGCGCTGGTATTCAGGATACCCCGGTGTAGGTACTGTTATCTGGACTCTATACTGTATGGTACTGGTATTAGGCCGGGTTTAGTATCGGTATGTGGGCGTTGTATGGCGCTGGTATTCAGGATACGCCGGTGTAGATACTGTTATCTGGAGTCTATACTGTACGGTACTGGTATTAGGTTGGGTTTAGTATCGGTATGTGGGCGCTGTATGGCGCTGGTATTCAGGATACGCCGGTGTAGATACTGTTATCTGGAGTCTATACTGTACGGTACTGGTATTAGGTTGGGTTTAGTATCGGTATATGGGTTCTGTATGGCGCTGGTATTCAGGACACCCCGGTGTAGGTACTGTTATCCGGACTCTATACTGTACGGTACTGGTATTAGGCCGGGTTAAGTATTGGTGGGTGGACGCTGTATGGCGCTGGTATTCAGGATACCCCGGTGTAGGTACTGTTATCTGGACTCTATACTGTATGGTACTGGTATTAGGCCGGGTTTAGTATCGGTATGTGGGCGTTGTATGGCGCTGGTATTCAGGATACGCCGGTGTAGATACTGTTATCTGGAGTCTATACTGTACGGTACTGGTATTAGGTCGGGTTTAGTATCGGTATATGGGTTCTGTATGGCGCTGGTATTCAGGACACCCCGGTGTAGGTACTGTTATCCGGACTCTATACTGTACGGTACTGGTATTAGGTCGGGTTTAGTATCGGTATGTGGACGCTGTATGGTGCTGGTATTCAGGATACCCCGGTGTAGGTACTGTTATCCGGACTCTATACTGTATGGTACTGGTATTAGGCCGGGTTTAGTATCAGTATTGCGCTGTATGGTGCTGGCATTCAGGATACCGCTGTGTAGGTATTGTTATCTGGACTCTATACTGTATGGTACTGGTATTAGGCCGGGTTTAGTATCGGTATGTGGACGCTGTATGGCGCTGGTATTCAGGATACCCCGGTGTAGGAATTGCTATCTGGGCTCTATACTATATGGTACTGGTATTAGGCCGGGTTTAGTATCGGTATATTGGTGCTGTTTGGCGCTGGTATTCATGATACCCCGGTGTAGGTACTGTTATCTGGACTCTATACTGTACGGTACTGGTATTAGGCCGGGATTAGTATCGGTATGTGGGCACTGTATGGCGCTGGTATTCAGGATACCCCGGTGTAGGTACTGTTATCCGGACTCTATACTGTACGGTACTGGTATTAGGTCGGGTTTAGTATCGGTATGTGGACGCTGTATGGTGCTGGTATTCAGGATACCCCGGTGTAGGTACTGTTATCCGGACTCTATACTGTACGGTACTGGTATTAGGTCGGGTTTAGTATCGGTATGTGGACGCTGTATGGTGCTGGTATTCAGGATACCCCGGTGTAGGTACTGTTATCCGGACTCTATACTGTACGGTACTGGTATTAGGCCGGGTTTAGTATCGGTATTGCGCTGTATGGCGCTGGTATTCATTATACCCCGGTGTAGGTACTGTTATCTGGACTCTATACTGTACGGTACTGATATTAGGCTGAGTTTAGTTTTCGTATGTGGGCGCTGTATGGCGCTGGTATTCAGGATACCCCTGTGTAGGTATTGTTTTCTGGACTCTATACTGTACGGTACTGGTATTAGGTCGGGTTTAGTATCTGTATGTGGGCGCTGTATGGAGCTGGTATTAGGATACCCGGTGTAAGTACTGTTATCCGGACTCTATACTGTACGGTACTGGTATTATGCCGGGATTAGTATCGGTATGTGGGCGCTGTATGGCGCTGGTATTCAGGATACCCCGGTGTAGGTATTGTTTTCTGGACTCTATACTGTACGGTACTGGTATTAGGCCAGGTTTAGTATCTGTATGTGGGCGCTGTATGGAGCTGGTATTAGGATACCCGGTGTAGGTACTGTTATCCGGACTCTCTACTGTACGGTACTGGTATTAGGTCGGGTTTAGTATCGGTATGTGGGCGCTGTATGGAGTTGGTATTAGGATACCCGGTGTAGGTACTGTTATCCGGACTCTCTACTGTACGGTACTGGTATTAGGTCGGGTTTAGTATCGGTATGTGGGCGCTGTATGGAGTTGGTATTAGGATACCCGGTGTAGGTACTGTTATCCGGACTCTCTACTGTACGGTACTGGTATTAGGCCGGGTTTAGTATCGGTATTGGGCTGTATGGCGCTGGTATTCAGGATACCCCGGTGTAGGTACTGTTATCTGGACTCTATACTGTACGGTATTGGTATTAGGCCGGGTTTAGTATCGGTATTGCGCTGTATGGCGCTGGTATTCTGGATACCCCGGTGTAGGTACTGTTATCTGGACTCTATACTGTACGGTACTGGTATTAGGTCGGGTTTAGTATCGGTATGTGGACGCTGTATGGCGCTGGTATTCAGGATACCCCGGTGTAGGTACTGCTGTCTGGATTCTATGCTATTTGGTACTGGTATTAGGCCAGGTTTAGTATCGGTATGTGGACGCTGTATGGCGCTGGTATTCAGGATACCCCGGTGTAGGTACTGTTATCCGGACTCTATACTGTACGGTACTGGTATTAGGCCGGTTTAGTATCGGTATTGCGCTGTATGGCGCTGGTATTCAGGATACCCCGGTGTAGGTACTGTTATCTGGACTCTATACTGTACGGTACTGGTATTAGGCCGGGTTTAGTTTTGGTATGTGGGCGCTGTATGGCGCTGGTATTCAGGATACCACTGTGTAGGTACTGTTATCTGGAGTCTATAATATACGGTACTGGTATTAGGCCGGGTTTAGTTTTGGTATGTGGGCGCTGTATGGCGCTGGTATTCAGGATACCCCGGTGTAGATACTGTTATCTGGAGTCTATACTGTACGGTACTGGTATTAGGTCGGGTTTAGTATCGGTATATGGGTTCTGTATGGCGCTGGTATTCAGGACACCCCGGTGTAGGTACTGTTATCCGGACTCTATACTGTACGGTACTGGTATTAGGCCGGGTTAAGTATTGGTGGGTGGACGCTGTATGGCGCTGGTATTCAGGATACCCCGGTGTAGGTACTGTTATCTGGACTCTATACTGTATGGTACTGGTATTAGGCCGGGTTTTGTATCGGTATGTGGGCGTTGTATGGCGCTGGTATTCAGGATACGCCGGTGTAGATACTGTTATCTGGAGTCTATACTGTACGGTACTGGTATTAGGCTGGGTTTAGTTTTGGTATGTGGGCGCTGTATGGCGCTGGTATTCAGGATACCCCGGTGTAGGTACTGTTATCTAGACTCTATACTGTACGGTACTGGTATTAGGCTGGGTTTAGTTTTGGTATGTGGGCGCTGTATGGCGCTGGTATTCAGGATACCCCGGTGTAGGTACTGTTATCTAGACTCTATACTGTATAGTACTGGTATTAGGCTGGGTTTAGTTTTGGTATGTGGGCGCTGTATGGCGCTGGTATTCAGGATACCCTGGTGTAGGTACTGTTATCCGGACTCTATACTGTACGGTACTGGTATTAGGCCAGGTTTAGTATCGGTATGTGGGCGCTGTATGGAGCTGGTATTAGGATACCCGGTGTAGGTACTGTTATCCGGACTCTATAGTGTACGGTACTGGTATTAGGCCGGGTTTAGTATCGGTATTGGGCTGTATGGCGCTGGTATTCAGGATACCCCGGTGTAGGTACTGTTATCTGGACTCTATACTGTACGGTACTGGTATTAGGCCGGGTTTAGTATCGGTATTGCGCTGTATGGCGCTGGTATTCTGGATACCCCGGTGTAGGTACTGTTATCTGGACTCTATACTGTACGGTACTGGTATTAGGTCGGGTTTAGTATCGGTATGTGGACGCTGTATGGCGCTGGTATTCAGGATACCCCGGTGTAGGTACTGTTATCTGTACTCTATTCTGTGCATTACTGGTATTAGGCCAGGTTTAGTATCGGTATATGGGCGCTGTATGGCGCTGGTATTCAGGATACCCCGGTGTAGGTACTGTTATCTGGACTCTATACTGTACGGTACTGGTATTAGGTCGGGTTTAGTATCGGTATGTGGGCGCTGTATGGCGCTGGTATTAGGATACCCCGTGTAGGTACTGTTATCCGGACTCTATACTGTACGGTACTGGTATTAGGTCGGGTTTAGTATCGGTATGTGGGCGCTGTATGGCTCTGGTATTTAGGATACCCCGGTGTAGGTACTGTTATCTGGACTCTATACTGTACGGTACTGGTATTAGGCCGGGATTAGTATCGGTATGTGGGCACTGTATGGCGCTGGTATTCAGGATACCCCGGTGTAGGTACTGTTATCTGGACTCTATACTGTATGGTACTTGTATTAGGCCGGGTTTAGTATCGGTATGTGGACGCTGTATGGCGCTGGTATTCAGGATACCCCGGTGTAGGTATTGTTATCTGGAGTCTATACTGTATGGTACTGGTATTAGGCCGTGTTTAGTATCGGTGTATTGGTGCTGTTTGGCGCTGGTTTTCAGGATACCCCGGTGTAGGTACTGTTATCTGGAGTCTATACTGTATGGTACTGGTATTAAGTCGGGTTTAGTATCGGTATGTGGACGCTGTATGGCGCTGTTATTCAGGATACCCCGGTGTAGGTACTGTTATCCGGACTCTATACTGTATGGTACTGGTATTAGGCCGGGTATAGTATTGGTATGTGGACGCCGTATGGCGCTGGTATTCAGGATACCCCGGTGTAGGTACTGTTATCCGGACTCTATACTGTACGGTACTGGTATTATGCCGGGATTAGTATCGGTATGTGGGCGCTGTATGGCGCTGGTATTCAGGATACCCCGGTGTAGGTACTGTTATCTGGACTCTATACTGTATGGTACTGGTATTAGGTCGGGTTTAGTATCGGTATTGCGCTGTATGGCGCTGGTATTCAGGACACCCCGGTGTAGGTACTGTTATCTGGAGTCTATACTGTATGGTACTGGTATTAGGCCGGGATTAGTATCGGTATGTGGCCGCTGTATGGCGCTGGTATTTAGGATACCCCGGTGTAGGTACTGTTATCTGGACTCTATACTGTACGGTACTGGTATTAAGCCGTGTTTAGTATCGGTATATTGGTGCTGTTTGGCGCTGGTATTCAGGATACCCCGGTGTAGGTACTGTTATCTGGACTCTATACTGTACGGTACTGGTATTAGGCCGGGATTAGTATCGGTATGTGGGCACTGTATGGCGATGGTATTCAGGATACCCCGGTGTAGGTACTGTTATCTGGACTATATACTGTACGGTACTGGTATTAGGCCGTGTTTAGTATCGGTATATTGGTGCTGTTTGGCGCTGGTATTCAGGATACCCCGGTGTAGGTACTGTTATCTGGACTCTATACTGTATGGTACTGGTATTAGGCCGGGATTAGTATCGGTATGTGGGCACTGTATGGCGATGGTATTCAGAATACCCTGGTGTAGGTACTGTTATCTGGACTCTATACTGTACGGTACTGGTATTAGGCCGTGTTTAGTATCGGTATATTGGTGCTGTTTGGCGCTGGTATTCAGGATACCCCGGTATACGTACTGTTATCTGGACTCTATACTGTATGGTACTGGTATTAGGCCGGGTTTAGTATCGGTATGTGGACGCTGTATGGCGCTGGTATTCAGGATACCCCGGTGTAGGTATTGTTATCTGGAGTCTATACTGTATGGTACTGGTATTAGGCCGGGTTTAGTATCGGTATGTGGGCACTGTATTGCGCTGGTATTCAGGATACCCCGGTGTAGGTAATGTTATCTGGACTCTATACTGTATGGTACTGGTATTAGGTCTGGTTTAGTATCGGTATGTGGGCGCTGTATGGCGCTGGTATTCAGGATACCCCGGTGTAGGTACTGTTATCTGGAGTCTATACTGTATGGTACTGGTATTAGGTCGGGTTTAGTATCGGTATGTGGACGCTGTATGGCGCTGGTATTCAGGATACCCCGGTGTAGGTACTGTTATCCGGACTCTATACTGTATGGTACTGGTATTAGGTCGGGTTTAGTATTGGTATGTGGACGCTGTATGGCGCTGGTATTCAGGATACGCCGGTGTAGGTACTGTTATCCGGACTCTATACTGTATGGTACTGGTATTAGGTCGGGATTAGTATCGGTATGTGGGCGCTGTATGGCGCTGGTATTCAGGATACCCCGGTGTAGGTACTGTTATCCGGACTCTATACTGTACGGTACTGGTATTAGGCCGGGATTAGTATCGGTATGTGGGCGCTGTATGGCGCTGGTATTCAGGATACCCCGGTGTAGGTACTGTTATCCGGACTCTATACTGTTTGGTACTGGTATTAGGCTGTGTTTTGTATCGGTATGTGGACGCTGTATGGCGCTGGTATTCAGGATACCCCGGTGTAGGTACTGTTATCTGGAGTCTATACTGTTTGGTACTGGTATTAGGCTGTGTTTTGTATCGGTATGTGGACGCTGTATGGCACTGGTATTCAGGATACCCCGGTGTAGGTACTGTTATCCGGACTCTATACTGTACGGTACTGGTATTAGGCCGGGATTAGTATCGGTATGTGGCCGCTGTATGGCGCTGGTATTCAGGATACCCCGGTGTAGGTACTGTTATCCGGACTCTATACTGTTTGGTACTGGTATTAGGCTGTGTTTTGTATCGGTATGTGGACGCTGTATGGCGCTGGTATTCAGGATACCCCGGTGTAGGTACTGTTATCTGGAGTCTATACTGTATGGTACTGGTATTAGGCCGGGTTTAGTATCGGTATGTGGGTTCTGTATGGAGCTGGTATTAGGATACCCGGTGTAGGTACTGTTATCTAGACTCTATACTGTATGGTACTGGTATTAGGTCGGGTTTAGTATCGGTATGTGGGTTCTGTATGGAGCTGGTATTAGGATACCCGGTGTAGGTACTGTTATCTGGAGTCTATACTGTATGGTACTGGTATTAGGCCGGGTTTAGTATCGGTATGTGGGCCCTGTATGGCGCTGGTATTCAGGATACCCCGGTGTAGGTACTGTTATCTGGACTCTATACTGTATGGTACTGGTATTAGGTCGGGTTTGGTATCGGTATTGCGCTGTATGGCGCTGGTATTCAGGATACCCCGGTGTAGGTACTGTTATCTGGAGTCTATACTGTATGGTACTGGTATTAGGTCGGGATTAGTATCGGTATGTGGGTACTGTATGGCGCTGGTATTCAGGATACCCGGTGTAGGTACTGTTATCCGGACTCTATACTGTATGGTACTGGTATTAGGCCGGGATTAGTATCGGTATGTGGACGCTGTATGGCGCTGGTATTCAGGATACCCCTGTGTAGGTATTGTTATCCGGACTCTATACTGTATGGTACTGGTATTAGGCCGGGATTAGTATCGGTATGTGGGCGCTGTATGGCGCTGGTATTCAGGATACCCCGGTGTAGGTACTGTTATCTGGACTATATACTGTACGGTACTGGTATTAGGCCGGGTTTAGTATCGGTATGTGGGCGCTGTATGGCGCTGGTATTCAGGATACCCCTGTGTAGGTATTGTTATCCGGACTCTATACTGTATGGTACTGGTATTAGGCCGGGATTAGTATCGGTATGTGGGCGCTGTATGGCGCTGGTATTCAGGATACCTCGGTGTAGGTATTGTTATCTGGACTCTATACTGTTTGGTACTGGTATTAGGCTGTGTTTTGTATCGGTATGTGGACGCTGTATGGCGCTGGTATTCAGGATACCCCGGTGTAGGTATTGTTATCTGGACTCTATACTGTATGGTACTGGTATTAGGCCGGGATTAGTATCGGTATGTGGGCGCTGTATGGCGCTGGTATTCAGGATACCCCGGTGTAGGTACTGTTATCTGGACTATATACTGTACGGTACTGGTATTAGGCCGGGTTTAGTATCGGTATGTGGGCGCTGTATGGCGCTGGTATTCAGGATACCCCTGTGTAGGTATTGTTATCCGGACTCTATACTGTATGGTACTGGTATTAGGCCGGGATTAGTATCGGTATGTGGGCGCTGTATGGCGCTGGTATTCAGGATACCTCGGTGTAGGTATTGTTATCCGGACTCTATACTGTATGGTACTGGTATTAGGCCGGGATTAGTATCGGTATGTGGACGCTGTATGGCACTGGTATTCAGGATACCTCGGTGTAGGTATTGTTATCTGGACTCTATACTGTTTGGTACTGGTATTAGGCTGTGTTTTGTATCGGTATGTGGACGCTGTATGGCGCTGGTATTCAGGATACCCCGGTGTAGGTATTGTTATCTGGACTCTATACTGTATGGTACTGGTATTAGGTCGGGTTTAGTATCGGTATTGCGCTGTATGGCGCTGGTATTAGGATACCCGGTGTAGGTACTGTTATCCGGACTCTATACTGTACGGTAATGGTATTAGGCCGGGATTAGTATCGGTATGTGGACGCTGTATGGCACTGGTATTCAGGATACCCGGTGTAGGTACTGTTATCCGGACTCTATACTGTACGGTACTGGTATTAGGCCGGGATTAGTATCGGTATTGCGCTGTGTGACAGGACACCATATGGCGGTGTGACACATGACCTCGTTGCTCGCCGGGCAGTGTTCTCGGTAAGTCCAGCCCGACCACTTTGTATGGCTGATATGCAGCGAGCAGCGGTGTAGCGGTGAGTGTGCGCCACGTCTACTACGTTTCGTACCGTCGCCCCGGGCGGCGCAGACCCCTGTGTACAGTCGTATGGACCAGATGCACAGGGCCCCCGCTCGTCACACACTAATCGCAGGTTTAGGAATATAAGGTAGAGATTTTCTCCCCATGTAGCGGCGTCTGCACGTGGTGATCAGTGAGGACCCCGAGGAGATGAGGAGAGGGAATCCAGAATAATGGAGGCGACGTGTGTCCTTGAAGTCTGGAGGTCGGGGAGGACGCGGGCCCGGGGAATGAGCGACACTTGTCCTCGCTGAGTGAATTCCTGGAATGTGTCCTTATTACTCTGTGACCATGAACACAAGTTATCCTGTAACCCAAGAACCTGCTGGCGACACCGGCGCCCGGCCTCACGTGTCCGCAGTGCCCCCTGCTGGACGCCAAGAGAATCCTGCGCCCCAGACAACCCAGAGTTGGGGTTAGCACTCATTATTTATCCAGTCACTATTCACCCTATACATTAACCCCTGAGTCTCAGAGCCGGGGTCACTCCGTGAGCTGCAGATATGGTTATGTGACCTCCGCAATGTCATCCCCAGCAGCAGTATAAGGCGGTAATAATTCACGAAGGTCCAAAGTCTACGGAAGAAGGTATCGCAGCGGCTTCATTCGTAGTCGAGCACGGATGAGTATATATAGATAGGAGCCCGGATACACCGTGCCCATAATCACACCATGGATTCATCCCATCATGTAATCCCTACACATTCCCTACAGATCCTTCTGCATCCTGGATCATGAATAAAATGTCAAAATAACAGTAAAAACTGACACAGGAACCACAGTAAGTGAGGGAGTGGGGGTGAGTGATTCTGTAGTGAAGCAGAATTAGGTTCCAGGCATAAGAAAGTGGAGTGAAAACACCTTAATGTCGGCTATTTATCACCCACAAAGACCTCCGAAAGAGCCCAAGAGGCGAAAAAACACAGGCACATCTATTCCATGTATGACAGAGCACAGACGCAGCTCATGTGGCAGGAACATCAGTGGTACAGACCCGGATTGTCCATGGAATAGATGTGCTGTGTCGTCCTCCAACACATGTTTCGCCATGCTTCTTCAGGGAAGAGAGGTGAAGGACACACAGCCACATCTATTCCATGTATGACAGAGCACAGACGCAGCTCATGTGGCAGGAACATCAGTGGTACAGACCCAGATTGTCCATGGAATAGATGTGCTGTGTCGTCCTCCAACACATGTTTCGCCATGCTTCTTCAGGGAAGAGAGGTGAAGGACACACAGCCACATCTATTCCATGTATGACAGAGCACAGACACAGCTCATGTGGCAGGAACATCAGTGGTACAGACCCGGATTGTCCATGGAATAGATGTGGCTGTGTCGTCCTCCAACACATGTTTCGCCATGCTTCTTCAGGGAGGAGAGGTGAAGGACACACAGCCACATCTATTCCATATATGACAGAGCACAGATGCAGCTCATGTGGCAGGAACTTCAGTGGTACAGACCCGGATTGTCCATGGAATAGATGTGGCTATGTCCTCCTCCTCCAACACATGTTTCGCCATGCTTCTTCAGGGAAGAGAGGTGAAGGACACACAGCCACATCTATTCCATGTATGACAGAGCACAGACGCAGGTGATGTGGCAGGAACATCAGTGGTACAGACCCAGATTGTCCATGGAATAGATGTGGCTGTGTCCTCCTCCTCCAACACATGTTTCGCCATGCTTCTTCAGGGAAGAGATGTGAAGGACACACAGCCACATCTATTCCATGTATGACAGAGCACAGACGCAGGTGATGTGGCAGGAACATCAGTGGTGCAGACCCGGATTGTCCATGGAATAGATGTGGCTGTGTCCTCCTCCTCCAACACATGTTTCGCCATGCTTCTGTGACGCTCACAGCCCTCCCTGGGAGATGGTGTACTCGGAGCTGGGTCGGATCTTGGGGGAAGCAGTCGTGGCCTGGACTCGTTCCGTGCCCAGGGCCGTCACATAAAAGTAATGGGCTATCAGGGTTGAGTGGTTATTATCGACTACGCCACCTGTGATGTCTGGTGATGGCCACCAGCGCTGCGGCAGTCCTCTGAGGCGGAATGTAGTGGCAGCTGTAGATGGTATGTAGCGCCCCGAGGATTCGGCCGCTACAGGGGTATTGCACCTCAGACCAGAGGTGTGATATTCCACTCCCGGGTAAGGATGGAGTGTGGACCAGGGCTCAGTAGCTGCATACACCACACACACCCCATTTCCGAGGGACAGCTCAACGGTGCTCCCACTAGACAGAAGTGCAGGCACGACCGACCATGTCCCTGGCTGGAGTGGGGAGGGGGGAGGAAAACCCAGTGATGTAGGAGCAGGAGGGGACGGTTTCTGGGCATAGGTAGGAGCCCATTGGTTGCAAGTCACCTGGGCTCATACACAGAGAGGGAGGTATATAAGGTGGGCACCATCTTAGATCAGTGTTCAGTCTGAGAGAGGAAGTGACAGAGCAGGGCCTCTGTGGAGCTCTGCTCCGGAGGTGGGCCTAGCCTGTGAGGCCCAGCCAGCACTGGAAGAGAAGAGGAGTTCAGCCAGAGAGGGCTGACAGGGAGCTGTGGCTCAGTCTGGGCCCAGCTCCATGAGGCAGGCCTGGAGTGAAGGCCAGAGCAGAAGAAAGGAACAGAAAGGAAAGTGAGAAGGAACAGAACACCAAGAGAGGCCCAGAGACATGAAGGCAGAAGGAACCCTAAGGACCTAGGAGATTGCGGGTGACGGGTTGGCAGAACAGGGTACCGGATCCCAAGTTGGTAGAGGCGACTAATCCTTAACCAAGAACCGGAGGTCATGATCATATCTTGGTGCGACCCCTCGCTACACCAACTACAAAGGCACACCACATAGGGTCAGGGAGGTGAGCACGAAGCCCTCCCAAGAGAAGGCCTGCGGGAGCTGGACAGACGTAGTGTCACTGGTGGGGCACGGCCAGAAGAAAGGAATAGAAGGGAGTCCTGTGCCACACTCTGGAATTACCTGGGGGTTGACCGAGCCCCTTGCCCAGTGGACGCAGCATGGCTCGGGCGGTCCTACCTGCGCACAAGTGACCTGGATGAGAACTGTGAGTAAAGAACCTGAACTGCAACACCTTGTCTCTGTGCTTTCTCATCACATACAGCACTACTAGTGCTGGGACGCCCGTGCACCATCACCCCCACCATCTACTACACTGCCCTGGGGCTGCACTCTTCCCGTGGGGAGTTACACTATCTCAGCTGCATACACCATCATCCCCAGCGGTCTGCCTTGCAGCGGCGGTTCGCACTGACCGCAATCCACGGGTGGCGTAGTCGGACAATTAACCATAAAAACCCCATAAATAGACTGCCACTGGTTTGACCACCCTGAGCCACGGGACCGGGTCGCCACTACTACTCCCAGCATTGCCCTGAAGCCCGGTTCCGAGTGCCCCAAGGCCCAGGGGGCGAGTCAGGTACTACTCCCCACAGGCGGAGCAGGGCCTCAGGGCAGAGGCAAGGATGGAGGGAGTAATGGTGATAAGTGCTGATGCTGTGCGGTGCGGTGCAGAAATAAAGGGACCGGAGGCCATAGGGGTAGACTTCCAGGGTTTTTACTCACGGTAGAGCATGCAGCCGCAAGGCATCTCCCTGCTCCTCACGGGGCTCTGCGGCCACCAGGACCGGGGGTCCGACAACCTCCGAGTAATTCAGGTGCTTTAGTCAGGACCCCGCACCAGAGTGTTCCTAGACTTCTTACTAAGTCCTCTCCTGTCCGTGTGTGTAGAAAGGCCGGGTCTCCCTCTGGACTATGCTCAGAACAAGGGTACGGGTGGCGGTTCCGCTCCGTCCGTTACCCGGTGGGATCCACTGAGCCTTCCGGGCTTTCCTGACTAGGACGTGAAGTAGAAAAGTCGGGGGCCTGTTCCCCTTTTGCAGCAGGAATCCCTCTGACTAGGCCAGAATAGCGAGGACAGGTGGCGTATAAGTGGCGCCCCTGAGGGTTCGACCGCCACAGGAATGCTGCACTTCTCTAATGGAGTGTAGTGTTCCTCCTCTGAAGTAAGAACAGTGTGATAGTCGTGACCCAACGCCACATTTCTCCACCAGAGGGGGCTAGTATGCACTAGGTGCTGCCCTCCTGGTTACAGGGAGACTGGGGAACCAAGAGTTAGGGGAACCAGTTAGTGGGTGTGGGTGGAGGACTTACAAGTTAGTTACACTTTAAATTTCATATTTAATAAAAAAGCCATCTTTGGTTTTGGTTCTTTGATCGTTCTTTGACTGTACTTTGGTCGTGGTCTCCCACCCTGATCGTGGACCCTGTGTGAATCATAGAATCATAGAATGGTAGAGTTGGAAGGGACCTCCTGGGTCATCTGGTCCAACCCCCTGCTCAAAGCAGGATTCACTAGATCATCTCAGACAGATGTCTGTCCAGCCTCTGTTTGAAGACGTCCATTGAAGGGGAACTCACCACCTCTCGTGGCAGCCTGTTCCACTCATTAATCACCCTAACTGTCAAAAAGTTTTTTCTAATATCTAATCTGTGTCTCCTCCCATTTAGTTTCATCCCATTGCTTCTAGTCTTTCCTTGTGCAAATGAGAATAAAGATGATCCTTCTACAATGTGACAGCCCTTGACATATTTGTAGACAGCTATTAAGTCTCCTCTCAGTCTTCTTTTTTGCAAGCTAAACATTCCCAAATCCTGCAACCGTTCCTCATAGGACATGGTTTGCAGACCAGTCACCATTCTGGTCGCTCTTCTCTGAACTTGCTCCAGTTTGTCTATGTCTTTTTTAAAATGTGGTACCCAAAACTGTACACAGTATTCCAGATGAGGTCTGACCAAAGAGGAGTAAAGTGCGATAATGACTTCACGTGATCTAGACTGTATGCTTCTGTTAATACATCCCAGAATTGTATTTGCCTTTTTTGCTGCTG
This sequence comes from Phyllobates terribilis, assembly GCF_046119375.1. Lineage (NCBI taxonomy): Eukaryota > Metazoa > Chordata > Amphibia > Anura > Dendrobatidae > Phyllobates > Phyllobates terribilis. Next base: position 979,710,696 of record NW_027362762.1, on the reverse strand, counting down.
CATCACACTGTTGACTCATGTTCAGTCTATGATCTATTAGTATACCTAAGTCTTTTTCACATGTACTGTTGCTTAGCTCTGTTCCTCCCATTCTGTATATGCTTTTTTCATTTTTATTGCCCAGATGTAGTACTTTGCATTTTTCCCTGTTAAAAACCATTCTGTTGGTTGCTGCCCACTGCTCCAGTTTATTTAGGTCTTTTTGAATCCTCTCTCTCTCTTCTCTAGTATTAGCTATCCCTCCTAACTTTGTGTCATCAGCAAATTTAATCAGATTACCCTCAATTCCTTCATCTAAATCATTGATAAAGATGTTGAACAATACAGGTCCCAGGACGGAGCCCTGTGGTACCCCACTTGAGACATTCATCCAGCTGGATGTGAAGCCATTTACAACCACCCTTTGAGTCCGATCACTAAGCCAGTTATGAATCCACCTAACAGTTGCCTGGTCCATTGCATACTTGGTCATTTTTTCAATAAGGATGGTGTGAGATACTTTGTCAAATGCTTTGCTGAAGTCAAGATATACTATATCTACAGCATTTCCCTGATCCACCCAGTCAGTGATTCTGTCATAAAAAAAGCAAAACCTACAAAAGACAGAAAATATATCTCATACCCTACCATCATTATATATAAATGTAAAGCAAAGTTGCATAATAAATATAGGGTACTTAGTGAACTATTTTTGATCAAAAAAAGTATACAAGCCGTCCCACCAGCGGCAAGGTGACCCTAAATTGGGACGGTACCTATACTGTCTATATTAAAAACCTTACTGTATATCAAAGTTGAAGCAATGCATATAAAAGGGTAGACAAATAGGACCGGGTCCCAACTCCAGACCACCAGGCCCGTGGTAAGCTACATATACACTAATCAGCTCAACAAAGGGGATTCTGTCATAGAAGGAAATTAAGTTAGTCTGACATGACTTGTTAGTTATAAAACCATGCTGACTCTGGTTAATCACTTCATTCTTATCCAGGTACTTACATACATGTTGTTTAATAATTTGTTCAAAGATCTTTCCTGGTATAGAAGTCAGACTCACCGGCCTATAGTTCCCTGGGTCCACCTTCTTCCCCTTTTTGAAGATAGGAACAACATTTGCTCTTCTCCAGTCTTCTGGGACTTCTCCTGTTCTCCAAGAATTTTCAAAGATTATGGAGAGTGGTTCTAAAATTTCTTCTACGATCTCCTTCAGTACTCTGGGGTGTAATTCATCTGGACCTGGAGACTTGAACTCATTTATGTTAGCTAAATATTCCCTCACAATCTTTCTGTTTACAGATAACTTGGATTCTTCTATTCCTTTAAAAGGACAGTGAGGATCAGTTGATGTTACATTTTCTTTCTGAGAGAAAACAGATGCAAAATAGGAATTAAAAAGTTTGGCCTTCTCAACATCCTCTCTTACCATTTCTCCATTTTCATCCTGTAAAAATCCTATAGCATCTTTGACTTTTCTTTTACTTTTGACATACCCCCAAAATCCTTTTTTATTGCTTTTGACATCTCTTGCAAGCCTTAATTCATTGTCAGCTTTAGCTAACCTGATACATGCCCTGCAGGATCTGCAGACTGCATTATAATCTTCTTTAGATATGCCTCCCTCTTTCCATTTAATAAACATTTCTTTCTTTCTTTTTAGCATGTGTTTAAGTTCTGTGTTCATCCATCCTGGTTTCCTTAAATGCTTCCCATTCTTCCTACTTTTCGGGATTGTTAACGATTGTGCTTTGAGAATCTCATTTTTAAAAATTTCCCATCCTTCCTGGACATTGTTGTCCTTAAGGACATCCAGCCATTGGATCCCTCCTATTCTCTTTCTGAGTCTCTTAAAATCTGCCTTTCTAAAATCTAACCTTGAAGTTTGAGTCTTCACATGTCTTCCTCCTCTAGTTATCCAAAATTCTATAATAGCATGATTGCTGCCTCCTAGGGTCCCAGCCACTTTTACCTCCTCAACCATTTCCTCCTTGTTTATAAGGATTAGATCCAAAGTAGCAGATCCCCTTGTTTTCTCCCCTACCTTTTGGAAGATAAAGTTGTCAGCAAGAGAGGATAAGAATTTGCTTGACCTGTTAGTTTTACTTGAGAGAGATTCCCAAGTGTGGGCCTGCAGAGGTCGGAGACACAGTCCTCGTACCCTGGCCTTGGGTCGAGGGGCAGGTTGTAGACCAGGAATGTCTCAACCCGGTCGAGGACCAGGACCAAGAAGGCCCGGAGCTTAAGAGTGTGGCTCCACAGCAAATGGATCCCAGGCAGGATGCCACCTGTCCTCGTCATGCTGATATATTCAGAGGGAGTCCGGCTGCAAGAGGGGTACCGGCCCACGACACCCGACCTTGCTACTCTATGTCCTGGTCAGGAAAGCCCGGTAGGCCCTGAGGATCCCACCGGGTATCGGATGGAGCGGAGCTGCCACCCGTGCCCTTGTTCTGAGAGGAGCTCAGAGGGAGACCCGGCCAATTCGCACGCACACGGACAGGAAAGGATTCGGTCTGTAGTTCAGGAACACTCTGGTGTAGGGTCCCGACTGAACGCTGGACTTACTCGGAGGTTGTCGGACCCCCGTCTCTGGTGACCGCAGGACTCCGCGGGGAGCAGGGAGTCGCCTTCCTTCTGCCATCTCTAAAGTGAGTAAAGCCTTGGAGGTTCACCCCTATGGCCTCCGGACTGTTTATTCTGCGCTACACCGCACGACGCCTCGCCCGTGCTCCTCCACTACTACCCCTTCCATCCTGTCCCTCTGCCCTGAGGCCACGCTCCGCCTTTGGGGAGTAGTAATAACTCTGGCCACCATAACACCATGCCTCAGCGGACTGCGGCGGCGCTGGTGGCCCTTCACCAGGCACCACAGGTGGCGTAGTCGTAAATCAGCCACTCAACCCACACCATCCTTTTTTAATGTGATGGCCCTGAGCACGGGTCGGGTCCGGGCCACGGCTGCACCCCAACTCTCCATCACAGGACTCGACTCCGAGTCCCCCATCACCCAGGGTAAAATAAAGGGCTTTTCGAGAAGAGGCATCACATATACCGCTCCGTCTTCATTCTCCTGGGATCCTTTTGCGATGGAGCTACACTCCTCAGCTCCAGGCCTTCTTGGGCAGGGACCTTGACCGGGTAGAGACAGCCGTTAACTCTTGCCCGCTCCTCGACTCAAGGCCAGAGTACGAGGACCGTGTCCCCATCAACTGCAGGTTCACACAGAAAGCCACGTTCAGTGATGAAGATCACAATCAAAAGACCATAAGCCCAAGATGACTGTCTATTAAATATGAATTATTAAGTGTAACCTAAATGTGCGTCCTCCACCCTCACCCACTACTAGGTTCCCCCTAACTTTTGGTTCCCCCATCTCCTCTTATCCTGGCTGGGGCAGCAGCCTGGTGCCTATAAGCCCCCCTCAGGTGGGAGAGGTGTAGTGTTGGATGCAGAGGTGGGGTCCTGACAGCTGCACCATCCTTACCTCGAAGAAGAAATACCACACCCCATTAAAGAGATGCAGTACCCCTGTGGCGATCGAACCCTCAGGGGCGCCACATTTCTTCAGGGAAGAGAGGTGAAGGACACAGCCACATCTATTCCATGAACAATCCGTGTCTGTACCCACTGTGCTCTGTCATACATTGGGGCACAGTTCCTCTATTTATTTGATTTATTTACTGATTTTAGTACTTGCAGTTTTATCAGTTCACATGATGTTTTGGAGGGGTTGATGGTTATACTGGTGCCGACGATCTGTGTTTCTGTGGTTCTTCCCTTTGACTGTAGATGGTAATTTATCACACCACATTGGTAACCAAGTGGGTGACTAAGAGAAAGAACCAGGACAAGATCAAGGGGGCTCATCCTGGCCAGGGAAATCTGAGATATCCCAATGTAGCGAGACCATCCTGACCAGCAGAAGGCTGAGCTAGAAAAATTTGTCCAAAAAAAACCTGGGTTTTCATGGCTTCGGCATTGCAAGAGTGCCAATAATCCTAATCAGTCAAGAATGAAAGCGCTAGTGTCAGCGAACCAGTCACACCAGCTCTAGTCATTGTGTAGCCAGTGATGACGACACGATGTGATATTGCACAATGACAGGCGCAGGGCAGAACAATGGTTCCCATAATGATCATTCACGTTACATTTTACCAGAGCAGATTACACAATAACCTGACTTCTATGTGATCTGCGAGCCACAAGGTCACGCTACCCTGAGACGCTTCAGATGCTTGAGGAGCATTATGTCTCATGAGCCGGCCGTCCAGCCCTGAGGGCAGTATCTTGGCCGGGGCATGAGCCGGCCGTCCAGCCCTGAGGGCAGTATCTTGGCCGGGGCATTTTCTGTGCCATTCTGTGGAAAGTTTTGGAAGTTGTTTTCTCTTGAGAGAGGTATTCAGCCTGGAGACCTGTAAGACTCTGCTGATCCGCCTCGATCTCGGCTCCTGTAGGATTTTATGCATCAGTAACCTCTACCTGCCATTCTTCATGGAAATCGTTCTCAAATAGATGGATGTTATTCATGGCACGTAGCACCAAGAAACCTACACAAAGAGAACTTCAGGTCTATGCAGAAGGTTTCTCAGGGACAAGGGGTCTTACCGAGAACTACGGAAACTTCTATCACACTGCCATGACGGAGGGTAGTGGCTACAGCAGAGCAGTGAGGTCCAGCAGAGGAATACACAGGATACAATGCTGACATCACAGAGGAGAACACAGGATACAATGCTGACATCACAGAGGAGGACACAGAATACAATGCTGACATCACAGAGGAGGACACAGAATACAATGCTGATATCACAGAGGAGGACACAGAATACAATGCTGACACCACAGAGGAGAACACAGAATACAATGCTGATATCACAGAGGAGGACACAGAATACAATGCTGACACCACAGAGGAGAACACAGAATACAATGCTGACATCACAGAGGAGGACACAGAATACAATGCTGACATCACAGAGGAGGACACAGAATACAATGCTGACATCACAGAGGAGGACACAGAATACAATGCTGACACCACAGAGGAGAACACAGAATACAATGCTGACATCACAGAGGAGGACACAGAATACAATGCTGACACCACAGAGGAGAACACAGAATACAATGCTGACATCACAGAGGAGGACACAGAATATGTGACGCCTCATTCTCGAAAAAGCCCTTTTAGTTTACCCTGGGTGATGGGGGACTCGGAATCGGGTCCTGTGATGAAGAGATGGGGTGCAGCCGTGGCCCGGACCCGACCCATGCTCAGGGCCGTCACATTAAAAAGAGATGGTGTGGGCTTATCCGGGTTGAGTGGCTGATTTAACGACTACGCCACCTGTGGTGCCTGGTGAAGGGCCTCCAGCACCGCCGCAGTCCGCTGAGGCCTGGTGTTATGGCGGTCACAGTTCTTACTACTCCCCACAGGCGGAGCAATGCCTCAGGGCAGAGGGACAGGAGGATGGGGGTAGTAGTAGAGGGAGACGGGCGCCACGTCTCGTGGTGTGGCGCAGAATAAACAGTCTGGAGGCCATAGGGGTGAACTTCCAAGGCTTTACTCACTTTAGAGATGGCAGAAGGAAGGCGACTCCCTGCTCCCCGCGGAGTCCTGCGGTCACCAGAGACTGGGGTCCGACAACCTCCGAGTAAGTCCAGCATTCAGTCGAGACCCTACATCAGAGTGTTCCTGAACTACAGACCGAATCCTTTCCTGTCCGTGTGTGTGCAAATAGGCCGGGACTCCCTCTGAACTCCTCTCAGAACAAGGATACGGGTGGCAGCTCCGCTCCGTCCGATACCCGGTGGGATCCTCTGGGCCTACCGGGCTTTCCCGTCCAGGACGTAGAGTAGCAAGGTCGGGTGTCGGGGGCCGGTATCCCTTTTGCAGCTGGAGTCCCTCTGAATATATCAGCATGGTGAGGACAGGTGGCGTACACCGCTCCGTCTGCATCCTGCCTGGGATCCATTTGCTGTGGAGCCACACTCTTAAGCTCCGGGCTTTCTTGATCCTGGTCCTCGGCCGGGTTGAGACATTCCTGGTCTACAACCTACCTCTCGTCCCAAGGCTGGGGTACGAAGGCTGTGTCCCTTGCCGGTGCAGGCCCACACAGTATCTGCGCTCCGGGAGGGAGGTCACATTACACACAGTATTTTGACAGCACAGAGAACAGCCGAAAGACTAGCAAAGGCTTGACAAAGGACTAAAAAGGACCAAGATCAAAGATGGCTTTTTATTAAATATGACATTTAAAGTGTAACTAACTTGTAAGTCCTCCACCCTCACCCACTAACTGGTTCCCCTAACTCTTGGTTCCCCAGTCTCCCTGTAACCAGGGGAGCAGCACCTAGTGCACACCAGCTCCCTCTGGTGGAGAAGTGTGATGTTGGATGCAAGGCTGGGTCACGACTATCACACTGTCCTTACCTCAGAGGAGGAACACCACACTCCATTAGAGAAGTGCAGCATCCCTGTGGTGGTCGAACCCTCAGGGGCGCCACAGATCTTATATGCGGATGCATCTTAAAAATTTTGCATGTCATTTATTCTTTGTTTTGCTTGGTTCCAGCTCGTGGACGTGCTGTGTTTCACCGGGGGGGGAATGTGGTGCCCGTGAGGGTTCAGTCGCCACAGAGATACTGCACCTCACCCCGAGGTGTGGTATCTCCTTCTCTCAGGTAAGGAGGGAATGCTGCACGAAACCCCAACACCTGCATCCAACACTACACTACTGCAGACCAGCAGGAGGGGCAAGATGCATGTGCACAGTGCTGAGCCCTGACCCTGGCTGGAGTGGGGGGAACCCAAAGGTAGGGGGAACCAATAGTGGGTGTGGGTGGAGGAAGCAGAAACAGGAAGCACTTAAACAGGAGATATATAAAAGGTATACAATGTAACAATAGTGGGGCGTTTTCAGTGAGGGCTGTTCAGAGGAACAGTCCGGGAGCAGAGGCTCAGTCAGAGTTCTGCTCCACAAGTTAGGGCACAGGATAGAGGCCCCGGAGGGGAGCAGGGAGTAGGCTCCGTTCTAAGGAAAGGATCCCAGGGGGTACGGCGCGTGCAGGACGGCACCCGTATGCCCCGCTCCTGCCCGGTGTCAGGAGGGATCGGTTGCTTCATTCTATTCTCCAGGGGGGTCAGGTTGGTTCCGGATCCGACGTACAGGAAGGACTTCAGCATACCCGAGCGGCATTGATAGTGGGCAGTGTAGGGCAGAGGAGAGAAGGACCAAGTGTGAAGATGGTCAAAGTAGGAACACGAGAAAGTGGGGTTCCGCCAGGCATTCCTAAGCTGCTTGAAGAGGGATTGAACCCCTGTCCGGTGAACACGGCACGATGAGGGAGGCCTTCACCTGTAAAGTGCACTTGTGAATTGCCCAAGACCTGTAAGTAAAATCTTGGACGACTACATCGAACTGCCTCTGACTGTTTCTTCACCGGCGCCATTCCTCCTCCCCCGCACTACAATGCCCAGCGCACCATTCATCTACTTTATACTGTCCTGAGGCCCGCTCCACCTGTAGGGAGCCGTACCATCTTTAGCTGCCCTGACATCTGCCTCAGAGGACTGTTGCAGCACTGGTGATCCTCACCAGACACCACAGGGGGCGTCACGAACTCTCTGAACTTTTTACTAATAAGTGATACCCCTTTGTGCACTGACCGCCCTGGGCCAGCCACCGTGATTCCTCCCAAAGAGTACCCCGAGGCCCCGGGGGCGAGTCAGAGACATCACACACCAGTCTGCGAGCTGGAAGCTGCAAACGCTGCTGAAACACGGCAAGGGTGGCGGAAGCTGTAGCTGACTTTCTAAAATGGGCACACAGGCGGCATACTTTGACAAGCAGATCTGGCAGATCCGGGTAGGTTTTGAGAAACCGCTGAACCACGAGGTTAAGCACATGGGTCAGGCATGGTACGTGTGTGAGCTCGCCTCGCCTCAGAACCGCCACCAGGTTCCGGCCATTGTCACACACGACCATGCCTGGCTGAAGGTTCAGCGGTGTCAGCCACAGATCTGCTTGCTCGTTCAGAGCTGTCCACAACTCTTCAGCGTTGTGCGGTTTGTCACCTAAGCATATTAGCTTCAGCACAGCCTGTTGCCGCTTGGCCGAGGCAGTGCTGCAGTGCTTCCAGCTTGCGACTGATGTGGTCATTTCGGAGATCGAGGCTGAAGAGGAGGAGGGGGAGGTGCAGAAGCTGTAGAATGTGGGGGCAACCCTGATTGACCCAGCGCCCGCAATCCTTGGCGTCGAGAGTTCCGGTTTCCACTATATTAACCCAGTGTGCCGTCAGCGAGATGTACCGTCTCTGCCCACAAGCACTTGTCCACGTGTCCGTGGTTAGGTGGACGTTCCCAGTAACTGTGTTGTTGAGGGCACATCTAATATTGTTGGAAATGTGCTCTCATAATTCGGGGACGGCACACCGGGAGAAAGAGTGGCAGCTGGGGACCGAGTATCGAGGGATGGCCGCCGCCATCAGGTTGCGGAAAGCTTCCGTTTCCATGAGCCTAAAAGACAACATTTTGAGTGCAAGCATTCATGAAATTTATGATTTTAGTAGTGTGGCCTGTGGGGCGCTGGCTGCGTATTTGCGCTTGAGTTCCAAGGACTGGGGTATGGACAACTGAATGCTGCACTGGGACAAGGACGTGCTTGCTGATGGTGCTACTTGAGAGTGTGCAACGATAGGTGCAGGGCGGCAGGCATCTTTGTATGTGCCATGGACAGAGGATTGGTGTGCATGCACAACAGCGGAACAAGCAGTGGTGTCAGACACTGTTGCTGGACCGTGGGGTTCGGCCCACTTAGTCGGGTACATTGCTGCCATGTGCCTGATCATGCTGGTGGTGGTCAGGCTGCTAGTTTTGCTACCCCTGCTGATGCTGGCCTGGCAGGTGGTGCAAATGGCCTTTTTGGGGTTATCTGCAAAGTCTTTAAAAAATAACCAGACTCGGAAAGACCTAACAGTTGTACTGGCAACTTCCGTCGTGTTGGCGATACGAGGAACACTTTCCCGCCTTGTGTCTGCGGCTACCACACTGCTTCTTCCTGCCTATTGGGGTGCTCTGCCTCCCTTCCCCTGTGTGCTGCTGTCCTCGTTCTGAATGTCCTCCTGCCAGGTAGGGTCAGTTACTATATCATACACCACCTCATCTTCTACTTCCGCACGCTGGTTCACCTCCTGACTTTCTAGCAATTGTGTCTCATCATCATCCACCTCTTGCGACAGTAATTGCACTTTCCCATCGTTATCTTTGTGTGACCATGGCTGCTCCAATATTTGGGCATCGCTACACATGATCTCCTCTTGACTAGCTTGAAGCGGACAAGCGAGAGGCCCGTATCTACAAATGGAAAAGTGAACAGCTCTTCTAAGTGTCCAAGTGTGGGATCAGTTGTCTCCGGGCACTCGGCATGGTGGAAGGACGGAGGGTCAGGGTGAGGAATATGCGGTCCAGACTCACGGCTACTGAGACTTGACCGTGTGGAAGACAGGGTGGTGGTGGCGGCTAAGTGACTGGAGCATTATCTGCTATACAACCCTAACCTTTTGACACTGCTCTGGATTCAATAGTGGTGTACTGCGGTCCCATAGTAATTGGGACAGGAATGTCGAGCGACAAGATGTGGGTGTTTGTTGTGGCACAATTTCAGCTTGCCCACGGCCACATCCTCTGCATATACAGTACAGACCAAAAGTTTGGACACACCTCATTTAAACATTTTTCTGTATTTTCATGACTATGAAAGTTGTACATTCACATTGAAGGCATCAAAACTATGAATTACCACATGTGGAATTATATACTTAACAAAAAAGTGTGAAACAACTGAAAATATGTCTTATATTCTAGGTTCTTCAAAGTAGCCACCTTTTGCTTTGATGACTGCTTTGCACACTCTTGGCATTCTCTTGATGAACTTCAAGAGGTAGTCACCGGAAATGGTCTTCCAACAATCTTGAAGGAGTTCCCAGAGATGCTTAGCACTGGTTCTGCTGGTTCAGTATGCCTTCAATTTTGAATAAATCCCCAACAGTGTCACCAGCAAAGCACCCCCACACCATCACACCTCCTCCTCCATGCTTCACGGTGGGAACCAGCCATGTAGAGTCCATCCGTTCACCTTTTCTGCGTCGCACAAAGACACGGTGGTTGGAACCAAAGATCTCAAATTTGGACTCATCAGACCAAAGCACAGATTTCCACTGGTCTAATGTCCATTCCTTGTGTTCTTTAGCCCAAACAAGTCTCTTTTGCTTGTTGCCTGTCCTTAGCAGTGGTTTCCTAGCAGCTATTTTACCATGAAGGCCTTCTGCACAAAGTCTCCTCTTAACAGTTGTTGTAGAGATGTGCCTGCTGCTAGAACTCTGTGTGGCATTGACCTGGTCTCTAATCTGAGCTGCTGTTAACCTGTGATTTCTGAGGCTGGTGACTCGGATAAACTTATCCTCAGAAGCAGAGGTGACTCTTGGTCTTCCTTTCCTGGGGTGGTCCTCATGTGAGCCAGTTTCTTTGTAGTGCTTGATGGTTTTTGCAACTGCACTTGGGGACACTTTCAAAGTTTGCCCAATTTTTCGGACTGACTGACCTTCATTTCTTAAAGTAATGATGGCCACTAATTTTTCTTTACTTAGCTGCTTTTTTCTTGCCATAATACAAATTCTAACAGTCTATTCAGTAGGACTATCAGCTGTGTATCCACCAGACTTCTGCACAGCACAACTGATGGTCCCAACCCCATATATAAGGCAAGAAATCCCACTTATTAAACCTGACAGGGCATACCTGTGAAGTGAAGACCATTTCCGGTGATTACCTCTTGAAGCTCATCAAGAGAATGCCAAGAGTGTGCAAAGCAGTCATCAAAGCAAAAGGTGGCTACTGTGAAGAACCTAGAATATAAGACATATTTTCAGTTGTTTCACACTTTTTTGTTAAGTATATAATTCCACATGTGGTAATTCATAGTTTTGATGCCTTCAGTGTGAATGTACAATTTTCATAGTCATGAAAATACAGAAAAATCTTTAAATGAGAAGGTGTGTCCAAACTTTTGGTCTGTACTGTACCATCAACTCCACTTCCCTTGCCACGCACCTTGCCCATTTTTAATGAGGGACAATATTTTCCACGTTCACGAGAAATGGGTGATTTTGTAACACTGTTATAGGTGATATGTCTGACAGAGAACCACGGTTTTAAATAGCAGGTCTGTAATTTACTAATACTATTCTTCAAATTTCTGGATTTTTATTGCTGAAATATTGAACAGATCTAGCTTTATTCTGCAGTGCTAACAAGCAAATGGAGCAAAAAAAATTGCCTTTCTATGTCTAGAAATATCTGTAATTATTACAGCAGCAGCAGACAGGACGTTCAATGGACGCTCTTGTGCTGTATCATACACTGCAGTCTGCCACATACACTGCCTGCTGCCTAGCACTGATTATATGCAGCTGGATTAGTCCTCAGAAGGACTGTTAGTTCAGATGGATATATATATATGTGTGTTGTGGAATACCTATACTAACAGGACGTTCAATGGACGCTCTTGTGCTGTATCATACACTGCAGTCTGCCACGTACACTGCCTGCCTATCACTGATTATATGCATAGTAACATAGTTTGTAAAGCCGAATAAAGACTTGCGTCCATCAAGTTCGACCTGTTAGTTCTGTAATTGTTCTGTAATATGCAGCTGGATTAGTCCTCAGAAGGACTGTTAGTTCAGAGATACAGTGCCTACAAGTAGTATTCAACCCCCTGCAGATTTAGCTGGTTTGATAAGATGCAAATAAGTTAGAGCCTTCAAACTGCAAACGAGAGTAGGTTTTATGAACAGAAGCATAAATCTTACAAACCAAAAAGTTATGTTGCTCAGTTGAATTTTATTAAATTTTAAACATAAAAGTGTGGGTCAATTATTATACAACCCCTATGTTTAATATTTTGTGGAATAACCCTTGTTTGCAATTACAGCTAATAATCGTCTTTTATAAGACCTGATCAGGCCGGCACAGGTCTGTGGAGTTATCTTGGCCCACTCCTCCATGCAGATCTTCTCCAAGTTATCTAAGTTCTTTGGGTGTCTCATGTGGACTTTATTCTTGAGCTCCTTCCACAAGTTTTCAATTGGGTTAAGGTCAGGAGATTGACTAGGCCACTCCAACACCTTGACTTTTTCCCTATTGAACCAGGCCTTGGTTTTCTTGGCTGTGTGCTTTGGGTCGTTGTCTTGTTGGAAGATGAAATTACGACCCATCTTAAGATCCTTGATGGAGGAGCGGAGGTTCTTGGCCAAAATCTCCAGGTAGGCCGTGCTATCCATCTTCCCATGGATGCGGACCAGATGGCCAGGCCCCTTGGCAAAGAAACAGCCCCACAGCATGATGCTGCCACCACCATGCTTGACTGTAGGGATGGTATTCTTGGGGTCGTATGCAGTGCCATCCAGTCTCCAAACGTCACGTGTGTGGTTGGCACCAAAGATCTTGATCTTGGTCTCATCAGACCATAGAACCTTGAACCAGTCTGTCTCAGAGTCCTCCAAGTGATCATGAGCAAACTGTAGACGAGCCTTGACATGACGCTTTGAAAGTAAAGGTACCTTACGGGCTCGTCTGGAACGGAGACCATTGCGGTGGAGTACGTTACTTATGGTATTGACTGAAACCAATGTCCCCACTGCCATGAGATCTTCCCGGAGCTCCTTCCTTGTGTTAGCCTTGACTCTTCGGACAAGCCTGGCCTCGGCACGGGAGGACACTGTCAAAGGCTGTCCTGGCCGTGGAAGGCTAACAGTAGTTCCATAAGCCTTCCACTTACGGATGATGCTCCCAACAGTGGAGACAGGTAGGTCCAACTCCTTGGAAAGGGTTTTGTACCCCTTGCCAGCCTTGTGACCCTCCACGATCTTGTCTCTGATGGCCTTGGAATGCTCCTTTGTCTTTCCCATGTTGACCATGTCTGAGTGCTGTTCACAAGTTTGGGGAGGGTCTTAAATAGTCAGAAAAGGCTGGCAAAAGAGATCTTTAATCCACACATGTGAAGCTCATTATTCTTGGTGCCTGAACTACTTCTTAATACTTTAGGGGGACCAAACAGAATTCTTGTGGTTTGAGGGGTTGAATAATAAATGACACTCTGAATTAACTTTTTACGTTTTTAAAAAAAAAACAAAAACAAAATTTGCTGCAGTGCATTTCCCACTTCCAGGCTGATCTACAGTACAAATGTCACAATGCCAAGTTAATTCCGCATGTGTCAACCAGCTAAATCTGCAGGGGTTGAATACTACTTGTAGGCACTGTAGATATCTATCTATCTATACACACACATACAGTACATACATACATATAATGTTGTGGTACACCTATACTAACTATAAAGAAGCAAATCTCTCCCTAGCTCAGCAGCAGCTCTCCCTACACTGTCTGATTCCGGAGTGACTGTGACGAGCATGGCGGCGCCAGATCTGATATAGACCTGATGGCGCTGTGCGGCCAGCCAATCACTGTAATGCCACAACCAGTGGCGTACTGCCAATGGCGGCAAACCACGCAACTGCTATGGAGCCTGTGAGCTGGGGGGGGGGCCCCATAGCAGTCCAGGGGTGGACATACTGCTGCCTTTGCAGCTGCGCCGGGTCCCCACCTAGCAGCTGCACCAAGGGGCCCGCAAGGTGCAGCTGCTCCCTGCACGTGGCGGTCAGTGAGCGATCCCTGGAGCTCTGCTGCTGTCAGGAGGAGAATAGCAGCGGAGCTGGAGGGTTCGTCCTCTGCTTCATCCCTGACCGAGGCGCACGCAGCTTGATTACGTTATCATGCAGCGCGCGCCTGGGTCAGGAGGAAAGCTGCCGGCAACCAGGAGGATGTTGCAGGGGAGCGAGCTGAGGTAAGTTTTTTTTTTTTTTACTGAAAAGCTGGAGAGGGGAGGTGGGGGGAGAGCAATGGTGGGATGGTGGGGCTGGGGAGAGCAATAATGGGGCTGGGGAGAGGAATGATGGGGTTGATAGTTCTGGGGAGAGGAATAATGGGATGGGGGGCTGGGGAGAGGAATGATGGGGCTGGGGAGAGCAATAATGGGGCCAGGGAGAGGAATGATGGGGCTGATGGGGCCAGGGAGAGGAATGATGGGGCCGGAAGAGCAATAATGGGGCTGATGGGGCTGGGGAGAGGAATAATGGGATGGTGGGGTTGGGGAGAGCAATAATAGGGCTGATGGGGCTGGGGAGAGCAATGATGGGGCTGGGGCGAGCAATAATGAGGCTGGGGAGAGGAATGATGGGGCTGGGGAGAGGAATGATGGGGCCGGGGAGAGGAATGATGGGGCTGATAGGGCCGGGGAGAGGAATGATGGGGCGGATGGGGCCGGGGAGAGCAATAATGGGGCTGGGGAGAGCAATAATGGGGCTGATGGGGCTGGGAAGATCAATAATGGGGCTGATGGAGCTGGGGAGAGAAATGATGGTGCTTGGGAGAGCAATGATGGGGCTGATGGGGCTTGGGAGAGCAATGATGGGGCTGGGGAGAGGAATGATGGGGTTGATGGGTCTGGGAAGAGCAATGGGGCTCATGGGGCTGGGGAGAGGAATGATGGGGCTGGTAAGAGCAATGATGGGGCTGGGAAGAGCAATAATGGGGCTGGCAAGAGCAATGATGGGGGTGCTGGGAGAGAGCAATGATGGAGGTGCTGGGACAGAACAATGATGGGGGGGCGGGGAGAGAGCAATGATGGCGGGGCTGGGAGAGAGCAATGATGGCGGGGCTGGGAGAGAGCAATGATGGGGTTGCAGGGACAGAGCAATGATGGGGGGCTGGGAGAGAGCAATGATGGAAGTGCTGGGACAGATCAATGATGGGGTGCTGGGACAGAGCAATGACGGGGGTGCTGGGACAGAGCAATGATGGGGGTGCTGGGACAGAGCAATGATGGAGGTGCTGGGAGAGAGCAATGATGGCGGGGTTGGGAGAGAGCAATGATGGGGGTGCTGGGAGAGAGCAATGATGGGGGGCTGGGAGAGAGCAATGATGGGGGTGCTGGGAGAGAGCAATGATGGAAGTGCTGGGACAGATCAATGATGGGGTGCTGGGACAGAGAAATGACGGGGGTGGTAGGACAGAGCAATGATGGGGGTGCTGGGACAGAGCAATGATGGAGGTGGTGGGAGAGAGCAATGATGGGGTTGCAGGGACAGAGCAATGATGGGGGGCTGGGAGAGAGCAATAATGGAAGTGCTGGGACAGATCAATGATGGGGGTGCTGGGACAGAGCAATGATGGAGGTGCTGGGAGAGAGCAATGATGGCGGGGCTGGGAGAGAGCAATGATGGGGTTGCTGGGAGAGAGCAATGATGGAGGTGGTGGGAGAGAGCAATGATGGGGTTGCAGGGACAGAGCAATGATGGGGGACTGGGACAGAGCAATGATGGAGGTGCTGGGAGAGAGCAATGATGGCGGGGCTGGGAGAGAGCAATGATGGGGGTGCTGGGAGAGAGCAATGATGGCGGTGGTGGGAGAGAGCAATGATTGGGTTGCAGGGACAGAGCAATGACGGGGGTGCTGGGACAGAGCAATGATGGGGGTGCTGGGACAGAGCAATGATGGAGGTGGTGGGAGAGAGCAATGATGGGGTTGCAGGGACAGAGCAATGATGGGGGGCTGGGACAGAGCAATGACGGGGGTGCTGGGACAGAGCAATGATGGGGGTGCTGGGACAGAGCAATGATGGAGGTGCTGGGAGAGAGCAATGATGGCGGGGCTGGGAGAGAGCAATGATGGGGGTGCTAGGAGAGAGCAATGATGGCGGTGGTGGGAGAGAGCAATGATTGGGTTGCAGGGACAGAGCAATGACGGGGGTGCTGGGACAGAGCAATGATGGGGGTGCTGGGACAGAGCAATGATGGAGGTGGTGGGAGAGAGCAATGATGGGGTTGCAGGGACAGAGCAATGATGGGGGGCTGGGACAGAGCAATGATGGGGTGCTGGGACAGAGCAATGATGGGGGTGCTGGGACAGAGCAATGATGGGGGTGCTGGGAGAGAGCAATGATGGGGGGGCTGGGAGAGAGCAGTGATGGGGGGACTGGGAGAGAGCAATGATGGGGGGACTGGGAGAGAGCAATGATGGGGGTGCTGGGACAGAGCAATGATGGAAGTGCTGGGACAGATCAATGATGGGGTGCTGGGACAGAGCAATGACGGGGGTGCTGGGACAGAGCAATGATGGGGGTGCTGGGACAGAGCAATGATGGAGGTGCTGGGAGAGAGCAATGATGGCGGGGTTGGGAGAGAGCAATGATGGGGGTGCTGGGAGAGAGCAATGATGGGGGGCTGGGAGAGAGCAATGATGGGGGTGCTGGGAGAGAGCAATGATGGAAGTGCTGGGACAGATCAATGATGGGGGTGCTGGGACAGAGCAATGACGGGGGTGCTGGGACAGAGCAATGATGGAGGTGGTGGGAGAGAGCAATGATGGGGGTGCTGGGAGAGAGCAATGATGGGGGTTTCACTTTGCTTGTACTGTGAAGCCTTGTATATTTTCCGTGTGCAGATAGCCTTACAGTTAATTGGGGAGAGTCACAGAGATTGACATTATTGGCCGGTGGAGATTATAGTTAATGGGGGGCACAGTGCTGCAGATCACTTTGTATTTTGATTACTAAGTGGCTAATAGTATATTAATGGGGGGGGGGGTTACATATCTGTAGTCGAGGACCCACAGCGGGGGAGACACATGTATGTATACAATATGTTACCTTGTTATTTTCTAGGCTGGAGATCATCGTGACAAGACGAGTCGTGGCTGGGAGATGTCGACATGAAGGTCTGACCAGATGGAGAAGAAGCAGCAGAGACCGTCTCTGATCAGTGAGACGTCAGCGGTAAGTGCCTGGATGTAAGTATTATTCTGTATCTGCGCTGTGTGACTTGGAGTGATAATGTTATCTGTATAATCCCTCATTCTGCATTCTCACATTTGTGTGAAATGTCCGTGTGCTGCCAGATTATCGGATGGTCCACGGACTCGTAGAGTTTTATAGATCCATTCACACATCCATGAAAATCACGGATCTGAGAATGAGATCTGCGAGGGTCAGAGAATCTCCTGTTCTGATCAGATTTTGAGGATTAGAATAGGACATGCTCAATGCGTCTGTAAAACCGGGCAACACACCGACACTGCACACAGATGCAGGAATGTAGCCATATTATGTATAGCATACGCCCTTAGTATATAGTGCACTCACTTATTATGTATAGCGCCATCCTTAGTTATATAGTTTCCTCTTTTATTATGTATAACACCCTCCCTTATTATGTACCATCTTCTCTAGCTCTAGGTGGTCACAGTTGAGGGATCATACTGTGTTAGGGTCAGCATACTTTGCCCTGGGAGTTGAGGTGGAGTATAGTAGGGTCATTATACTGCGTATGTGGAGGAATTCACCATGGGGGTTTCATACTGTGTTTGGGGGGCCCTTTTATTGGCATCACACTTTATGGGGCAATGAAAGAGATCTAGGACTTCAGCAGGAGGAAAATTACTATGTAAAGGATGGAAAGTTGTGAGATCTGATCTTTCGTGACGCCGACTATTATTTACATTTTCTTTTTTTTTGGGGGGGGGGGGCAATTAGAGCTTCTGCTATGGGGCCCCATGATTCCTATGAACGCCCCTGGCCACAACCACCATGGCTGCGGCATTACAGTGACTGGCTGGCAATCCCTGCATGTTCATTGGCTCTGTAAAGAGCGCCAAACATGCAGGAAGGGGACCCGAGCTTCCGTCCGAGCAACCCGGAAACACTCGTCGAGCACAGAGATGCTCAGGCGAGTACCGACCAGTGGCCAGCTCGTTCACTCATCACTAGTCACAATGCTTAGTGTATGAGGTGTAGGCCACCTAGAGCCGGGACTTCAGTTTGGAACACCGAGAGACAGCATGGGAGTAGTCTTTGGCTAGAGCAATCTCCACCAAGTGCTCCTCGCTTGTACATCTACAGTAATCATCAAAACTTCTAATTACTAAATATTGGGACAACTGCTATCCTTCATCTATCCCACTGATACTGAAACATCCAGGTCGCTTTCCTGTGACTATTAGTTGGATTTATTTTTCGCGGTTAGCCGTGTTTTAGTCATTTTATTTGGTCACTGAACAAAAAGAACGCAGTGTCTACAGTGAAACACTGTGAGCGCTCGGTGATGCCTACAGTGGAGCATGGCGAGAGCTTCATGATGTCTCAAGTGTAGTATGGCGGGGGCTCAGTGATGTCTAATGTGAAGCATGGCCAGGGCTCGGTGATGTCTACAGTGGAGTATGGCGGGGGCTCGGGCTGTCAACAGTAAAGCACGGCAGGGCTCGGAGATGTCTACAGTGAATAACGATGAGTCCTAGGCTCGGTGATGTCTACAGTGAAGTACAGCGGGGGCTTGGTGATGTTTACAGTCAAGAAACACGAGGGCTCAGTGATGTCAACAGTGAAACATGGCGGGGGCTGGGTGATGTCCACAGTGAAGCACAGCGGGGGCTGGGTGATGTCTACAGTGAAGCACGGCGGGGGCATTGGTGATGCCTACAGTGAAGCACGGTGGGGGCTTGGTGATATCTACAGTGAAGCACAGTGAAGGCTCGGTGATGTCTACAGTGAAGCATGGTGGGGGATTGGCCATGTCTACAGTGAAGCACGGTGAGGGCACGGTGGTGTGTATAGTGAAGCATGGCCGAGTCTCAGTGATGTCTACAGTGAAGCATGGCGGGGGCTTGGTGAGGTCTACAGTGAAGCGAACCTGAACAGTAAAGTTCGGCGTCCGTACCGAACATCTACTGCTTGGTCACGGACCCCAAACACGGACTTCCTCCGGAAGTCTGCGTTACTGTTCGGGTGTTTTCTGCACTGTCATTTGCGTGACAGCGCAGGAAACACAGTCTCTGATTGTGGTAATTGCATTACCATGATCAGAGCGCTGTGGCATCATACTGACAGGTGTCTTTGTGAGACGTTCGTCATTTGGACGTCGGAAAGATGAGGATGAGGTTGGTTTATTTTACTTTTATTACAGGTGACATTGGCTTCTGGGATTAGCTGTAAGGTGAGTGTGGCGTCTTTTTATTTTTTGCAGGTGCGGAGAACATCGGGGACAAGGTGTTGGTGAGTATAATATGTTTTATTTTTATCTTAATTTTTTTTATTAATTTTAACATGTGTTTTTTTACACTCAGCAGAGCACAGACAGCGACGCATGGGAGACTACTGCTCTCATTCAGCAGCGCCTGTGCCCGCTGTTTCCTTTGGCAGGAGGCGCCGGCTGATGGTGGTAGTAGTACCATCAGCCAGCGCCTATGACCCGCGGTAAGCTATTTACTGCCGGGTCACCTGTCACTGCTGTGGCATCATACTGACACCTGTCAGCATGATGCCACAAAGCTCTGATCACGGTAATGCAATTACCGCGATCAGAGCCTGTGTTTCCTGCGCTGTCACGCAAATGACAGCGCGGGAAACCAGGTAAATTCAGGTCCCCTATTCAAATGAATGGGGTCCACATTTGGGTTCAGGGTTCGGGTACTGTTCTGATACCCGAACCCGAACTTTTAAAAAAACTGTTCGGTGTTCAGCTATATTAGCCGAACCCGAACAGTGACGGGTTCACCCATCACTAGTGATGTCTACAGTGAATCAGGGTGGGGGCTCGGTGATGTCTACAGTGGAGAACAGCAGGGGCTCGGTGATGTCTACAGTGAAACAAGGCGGGGGCTCAGCGACTTCTACATTGAAGCATGGCGGGGGTCTGTGTTGCCTACAGTGAAGCATGGCAGGGGCTCAGCGATGTCTACAGTGAAATAAGGTGGGGGCTTGGTGATTCCTACAGTGAAGCACGGTGAAGGCTCGGTGATGTCTACAGTGAAGCACGGTGAAGGCTCGGTGATGTCTACAGTGAAGCATGGTGAAGGCTCGGTGATGTCTACAGTGAAGCACGGTGAAGGCTCGGTGATGTCTACAGTGAAGCATGGTGGGGGCTCGGTGATGTCTACAGTGAAGTACGGCGGGGGCTCGGTGATGTCTACAGTGGAACACGGCGGGGGCTCGGTGATGTCTACAGTGAAGCACGGCGGGGGCTCGGTGATCTCTACAGTGAAGCAAAGCGGGGGCTCAGCGACTTCTACATTGAAGCATGGCGGGGGTCTGTGTTGCCTACAGTGAAGCATGGCAGGGGCTCAGCGATGTCTACAGTGAAATAAGGTGGGGGCTTGGTGATTCCTACAGTGAAGCACGGTGAAGGCTCGGTGATGTCTACAGTGAAGCACGGTGAAGGCTCGGTGATGTCTACAGTGAAGCATGGTGAAGGCTCGGTGATGTCTACAGTGAAGCACGGTGAAGGCTCGGTGATGTCTACAGTGAAGCATGGTGGGGGCTCGGTGATGTCTACAGTGAAGTACGGCGGGGGCTCGGTGATGTCTACAGTGGAACACGGCGGGGGCTCGGTGATGTCTACAGTGAAGCACGGCGGGGGCTTGGTGATGTCTACAGTGAAGCACGGCGGGGGCTCGGTGATGTCTACAGTGAAGCACGGCGGGGGCTCGGTGATGTCTACAGTGAAGCACGGCGGGAGCTCGGTGATGTCTACAGTGAAGCACGGCGGGGGCTCGGTGATGTCTACAGTGAAGCACGGCGGGGGCTTGGTGATTTCTACAGTGAAGCACGGCGGGGGCTTGGTGATGTCTACAGTGAAGCACGGTGGGGGCTCGGTGATGTCTACAGTGAAGCACGGCGGGGGCTCGGTGATTTCTACAGTGAAGCACAGCGGGGGCTCGGTGATGTCTACAGTGAAGGACGGCGGGGGCTCTGTGATGTCTACAATGAAGCATGGTGGGGCTCGGTGATGTCTACAGTGGATCACGGCGGGGGCTCTGTGATGTCTACAGTGAAGCATGGCGGGGGCTCGGTGATGTCTACAATGAAGCATGGTGGGGCTTGGTGATGTCTACAGTGAAGCACGGCGGGGGCTCGGTGATGTCTACAGTGAAGCACGGCGGGGGCTCGGTGATGTCTACAGTGAAGCACGGCGGGGGCTCGGTGATGTCTACAGTGAAGCACGGCGGGGACTCGGTGATGTCTACAGTGAAGCACGGCGGGGGCTTGGTGATGTCTACAGTGAAGCACGGCGGGGGCTCGGTGATTTCTACAGTGATGCAGCAGATCATTGTATACAGATTAGCGGCATTGTACAACAGATAAGAATATTGTAGCAGTCCACATGTCCCAGCCTCCTAAGCACAGATCTCCCAGGATGCACTGCAGTGCAGTAAGTGATGCGTCAGCCCTGCACTGGGGGGATTCCCTCCTTAATAATGCAGACCTGATGAAGTATTCATGACTGCAGAGCTCCGGTATCACGTCCAGACCTTGCTGCAGTACAGATGACAGCCGCACCTCCCTGCAGCTAAATCAGCACTTTACACCAGCAAAAAGCAGCTGCAAACCCTCTGCAATGCCTGGCACCAGCATAGATCAGAACTAGGGTGCATCGAGGGCCCCCAGATCCCCCAGCGAAACCAGAACAATCCAGAAACCGCAGGTGTTCGCCAGTCAAGACCTCTACTCCAGGAATGCACAGACAGGCGCAAAGCAAACATGTACTCCAAGAACTGATGAACCTGACACCTGTCCTGCAACTTATCTCATCAGCACTACTGACAGACAAGGAGCCTGACTACTACACCCATCCTCCACCATCTTAGTGCCAGTCATTGGTCCAGCATTACAGACCTCATCAGTGTCACTTGTACAGATGAGTGAATTTCCTGAATTAATTTTGGGTTTGATTCATCTGAATAAGCTGAAAATTTTGGTTCTGGCTGAAAAGATTCTTCTCTCTTTCTCCAATACCCCTGAAAACATGTGTAACACTCTGAGGTCTCCTAGGACTGTATCCAGACACTTTCACACTTTTAATGTAAATAGAGCCTTAAGGGGCATTTACACTGGAAGATAACCATGAACCAGAGTTGTTAGAAATGGTACTTTCATGATTATCTTGCAGTGTAGACAGGCTGTCAATCACCCGATGAAAGAGCAAGATGCTCGTTCATCAGGCGAAATGATCCTTTGTGCAGTGCAAAAGATGATCATTCTCGGCGGCGCATGGTTCTGTGTAATCAGGACTCACACTGCCGAGAACCATGGCAGCCTGTGTGCACCTGATCTACTACAGATCACTCAATGCATTGTTTATCGCTGTCTGCCTGTTACCAAACGACCCCCGATCGGTAAAGTTTATTAGTGGTCATATCTTGCCCCCGGTTGGTCCATGTAAACAGACCTTGAATAATGTGAAAATGGCCTCAACACACTGTACAAAAGTTTTAGGCAGCTGTGTCAAAATGGTTCAGAGTAAGAAGCTTGAAAAATAGAAGGGTTAATAGTTTATTATTATTAGTTACCAACTCGACTGAAGAAACGAGAAATGTAAATCTTATCAGTAGCTTCTTCTCTGGTGCCCTTGGAGGACAGTTGGCGTTACTCCTCTGGTGTCTGCTCAAGCTAAGTTTATCCCCTTAGTTTGTCTACCCTGTTGTCTTTAGTTTGTAGTGGGGCCTGACCAGTGCTCACCCCTCCCCTTCCCTATCTAGGGCCAAGCTCTAGGGTCATCCACGTCTGAGGGTCCTGCTCTGCAATAGGTGTAGAACCTATATAGGGACGGAAGGGTAGGCAGGGTGATATCAGATCTGTCTAGGGGTCTCCACTCCCTTTTTCCCTAGTGTTTGGGCTTCCTCCCCCTCTTTCCTTCGTGTTGCACTTAGTCTTTCCCACACCTTGCTTGACATTATCACTGGCTGTGCATAAATAGAGAAAAAAAAAAACTGACAAGTGGTTTTATTTTTTTATTTGTGTGTGTTTTTTTTCTTTTTCCCTTGCTTCATGGATCTGGTTGCGGAGCTGGCAGAGCAGGTGCGCAGGCTGTCTCTGGAGGTGGCTGACCTCCGCTCTGAGGTTCAGCAGCAGCAGCGGCTGCAGGTCCCTAATGTTGGGGTCTCTGCTGGTAGGCCGGTCCAGCTTGAAGCCAAGGTTGTCCTCCCGGACAGGTTTTCAGGAGGTAGGGACAAGTTTTTTGTTTTCAAGGAAGCTTGTAAACTGTATTTTAAACTTCGTCCTTACTCCTCTGGAGATGAGAAGCAGCGAGTGGGAATTGTGATCTCACTACTGCAAGGAGATCTTCAATCCTGGGCTTTCTCTTTGCCGCAGGGTTCGGTTTGTCTCCAGTCTGTGGAGGGTTTTTTCGGGGTTCTGGCCCTCATCTATGTTGACCCTGACCGAATCTCCTTGGCTGAGTCCAGGTTGTGTGGCCTTCAGCAGGGGAATCGGTCAGTAGAGACGTACAGCTCCGAATTCCGCGGATGGTCAACTGATACAAAATGGAGTGACCCGGCTCTCAGAAGCCAATTTTGTCAGGGCCTTACTGAAAGGTTGAAAGATGCTTTGGCAGTATATGAAACCCCAGAGTCCTTGGAGGCTGCCATGTCTTTGACCATACATGTTGATAGACGCCTTCGGGATAGGTGGGTGAGACAACCTTCTCCGGAGCCCTCTTTTCGGGATAATGCCCCTTTGTCAGAGGAGACGTCTGGTGGTGAACCAGTACTGGGGGAGGTGGAAGAACCCATGCAGTTAGGGGGTGCCTCTGTGTGGCGCCCCTGCGGATCCAGTTGCCACAGAGGTACTGCATCTCACCCAGAGGTGTGGTACCCCACTCTCAGGTAAGGACAGAGTACTACCCGGGATCCACACACCCACATCCAATACACTCCACTTCAGTAGGGAAGAGCGAGATTGTTCCTAAGGGAGAGCACAGTCCCTGATCCCTAGCTGGAGGGTGGAACTAGGTAAAGGAGGTGGGTGGAGGAAGTAGATCAGTGGAGCACAGACAGAAAGGGTATAAAAGGCAGAGAGAAACATCTAGAAAGGGTTCAAGCTCAGGTTCAGAGGAGAGACAGTTGGGAGTGGGAGCTCAGGAGGAGCTCCGCACAGGAAAGCAAGGAAGGAGAGAGAGGAGTCGGGCCTAGTGAGAGAGGCCCAGGAGGAGAGTGAGAGAAGACGGGAGCAGAGGGAAAGGCTCCAGAGACAGAAGGGATCCCAGGGGCACACGGCGAGTGCAGGAAGCCACCCATGCTCCCAAATTCACACTGACGTGGAGGGATCAGGCCGCAGAAGGGGACTGACCCAAACTAGTGGAGAACAACCAGGCTCAGCTAGCCAACCGGAGGCTGCAGCATTTTCAAGGTGTTGCAGCCAAAACCCACAATTACATCGCTGAAAAGGTGGCCACATAGGGTCCAGGGGACTGCAAGTCGTCCGACAAGGCCCGAGGCCACTGGCTTGGGACACTGATTGTGAGGCGCAGGGAGAGAGCCAGCGCAGAGAGACAACCTGGAAAGGTACTTAGAAGGCGGTCCTGTCCAAGTGCTCCTGAGATACCTGAGAGTTTGCTGGATCACTACCACGGAGGACACAGGACGATGTGGGCAGTTGCACACCGGTGACTGTAACCTGAGGAACTTAACAACTATGAGTGAAACTTGAAGATTGCACCCCACTGTGTCCTTGAATAATTGCTGCGCCATCACCTGCCCTGCACTACACTGCACCAACAACATCTACCTACACAATTCTTCATATACTGCCCTGGAGCTTAGCTCTGCCTGTGGAGAGCTGAACCAACTCTGCTGCGTCACCATCAGCTCCAGAGGATCTGCACCGCAGCGGCGGCTCCATATGGCCGCATACCACAGGTGGCGTCACAAACATTATCTCTAAAAACTTTATTCCCCTAGTACTTTCCCTTTAATTGACCGCCCGGGGCCACGGACCGGGTCACTGCCACCGTGACATCCCCAGCACCAACCGGCACGGCTACCGAGTACCCCACGGCCCCAGGGGGCGCGTCATCTGTATCACACATTTCCCCTGAGATCCGCAAGAAATAGGTGTGTGTTTTTATGGTAGAAAAAAGGGACATTTTATTGGGGCCTGTCCTTCAATTCCTAAGCAAAAGGAAACTAAATGAAGCTTTGGTAGTCTGGAGTTGGATAATCAAGGGGTGCGTTTATCATCAACCTGCAATTCTCAGTTTGTCCTGACAGCAGAAGTTGTGCTAGAGAGCAAGACTGAGAAAATTTCTGTGTTTGTTGACTGTGAAGCTGGAGTTAGCATGATTGATGCTGAGTTTGTGAGAACTCATGGTCTTGCTTGCTGTACTTTAGCTAAGCCCATTCCCATCTTCACCATCGACTCAACGCCACTTGCACAGAAAGCTCTAACTCAGATTGCACATAATGTAAGACTGAGGGTGGGGTCAGTTCATTGTGAGATAATCACTTGCTATGTCCTGGACTGTCTTCCCACCCCAATTGTTTTGGGTCTACCCTGGTTGGTGAAACATAATCCGTTTGGCAATCCAGGGAGATCATTGAGTGGGGAGATTACTGCCATGAGAACTGTTTAAACATTTCCCTTTCTACAATCACTACAGAGACCTTACCTGCGTTTTTGTCTGGTTTGGATGAATTTTTTTCTAAGCGGGGGTACCAGGATTTGCCTCCTCATCGTGCATATGACTGTCCTTTTAACCTGACTTGCGGAGCTAAATTACCAAAGTCCAGACTGTATATACTTTCTGGCCCTGAGAGACAAGCCATGAAGGATTTCATTGCGGAAAGTGTGGAGAAGGGACATATCAGACCCTCAACTTTGCCTGTGGCGGCAGGGTTCTTCTTTGTGAAGAAAAAAGATGGCGGTCTACGTCCCTGTTTAGATTTCCGGGAATTAAATCAAATTACCATCCGAGATCCACACCCTCTTCCTCTGATTCCAGATTTGTTCAGCCAGGTTGTGGGAGCTAAGGCATTCTCCAAGTTGGATTTAAAGGGAGCCTACAATCTGGTTAAAATCAGAGAAGTGGACGAATGGAAGACAGCGTTCAATACCCCTGAAGTGCATTTCGAGAGTCTGATTATGCCTTTCGGTTTGGCCAATGCATCTGCGGTGTTCCAACATTTTATAAATGATATTTTTCATCATTTAGTGGGCAGGTTTGTGGTGGTCTGGATGATATTTTGGTTTACTCACCCAATTTTGAGACACATCGGGGGCATTTTAAACAGGTGCTTCAGATATTAAGGGATAAGAAACTATATGCCAAACTAGAAAAGTATGTTTTTGCTATCCAGGAGGTGCAGGAAGGGTACCTGTTATCATCTTTGGGTTTTCTGGTGGATCTGGAGAAGATCCGTGCTGTCCTTGATAGGGACCGTCCCGAGAACCTGAAGGCACTACAGTGTTTTCTGGGCTTTACTAATTTTTACCCGAAATTTATCCAAAATTATTCGGTAATTTTGAAACCCCTCACTGACATGACAAGGAAGGGGTCCGATCTTTCTAAATGGTCGGATGCCACCTTCTGGCTTTTTCCTCCCTAAAGAGCTGTTTTGCCACTGCACCTATACTCAGTCAACCAGATGTTTCCCAATCCTTTATTGTGGAAGTTGATGCATCGGAGATGGGG
Source organism: Phyllobates terribilis (assembly GCF_046119375.1). NCBI lineage: Eukaryota > Metazoa > Chordata > Amphibia > Anura > Dendrobatidae > Phyllobates > Phyllobates terribilis. The sequence goes on along the minus strand of NW_027362762.1, from coordinate 979,684,122 downwards.
GTTGGAGCTGTGTTGTCTCAGGGTCCGTCCCCTGGTAAATGGCGTCTATGTGCTTTTTTTTCTAAGAAATGATCTTCTGCTGAGAGAAATGGGTAATAGGAAGTGTTTGGCGATTAAATTGGTGTTCAAAGAATGGCGACATTGGTTGGAGGGGGCTGTCCATCCTATTACTGTTATTACAGACCATAAGAACCTGTCATATCTTCAATCGGCTAAATGTCTCAACCCTAGGCAAGCCAGATGGTCCCTATTTTTTACTAGGTTCAATTTTATTGCCACTTTCTATCAAAGGGTCAAAAACGTCAAGGCTGATGCTTTGTCCTGGAGCTTCCCTGGTGGTGGTCACCATGAGAACCCTGCCCCAATTTTACAGAAGGGGGTAGTCATTTTGGCATTGTACCCTCAACTGGAGGGTGAGATGTAGGAGGCTCAGGCCGGGGTTGCATCGGGATGTGATTGAACAAGTATTGGTTTGTAGTATTTGCGCGCATTCCAAAGTATCACATACCTGTCCGTGTGGTACTCTTCTTCCGCTACCTATTCCTAGCAGGCCATGGACACACTTGTCCATGGATTTTCTTACTGACCTACCGGTTTCTGCAGGCAAAACTGTGGTTTTGGTGGTTGTAGATAGGTTCAGTAAAATGGTTCACTTAGTTGCATTACTGGCACTTCCGAATGCCAAAACTCTTGCTCAGGTGTTTATAAGTGAGATCGTGAAGCTTCACGGGGTTCAATCCGATGTGGTGTCACATCGGGGGACCCAGTTTGTTTCCAAGTTCTGGAAAGCATTCTGTTCTCGACTGGGGGAGCAGCTGTCCTTTTCCTCTGCCTTCCATCCTCAGTCGAATGGGCAGACCGAGCGCATTAACCAGAATCTGGAGACATACCTCAGATGTTTTGTCTCTGAAAACCAGGAGGATTGGGCATCCTACTTACCGCTGGGAGAATTTGCTATTAATAATCATCGCCAAGAATCTACCGGCAGGTCACCGTTCTTTGGTGAATACGGTTTACATCCACAGTTTGGTACTTTTAGTGGGGAAGGGGCTTCGGGAGCTCCTGAAGAGGAACGTTTTGCTTCGTCGCTCTCCTCGGTGTGGCGGGGGTTCTGAATAATTTGAAGATCATGGGAGACAAGTACAAACGTATGGCTGACAGGAAACGCTTTCCAGGTCTGGACCTGGGTGTGAATGACTTGAAGGACAGTTGGCATTACTCCTCTGGTGTCTGCTCAAGCTAGGGCCAAGCTCTAGGGTCATCCACGTCTTAGGGTCCTGCTTGGCGATAGGTGTGGAACCTATATAGGGATGGTTGAGTAGGCTGGGTGATATTAGATCTGCCTAGGGGTCTCCACTCCCCTTTTCCCAAGTGTTTGGGCTTCCTCTCCCTCTTCCCTTCGTGTTGCACTTAGTCTTTCCCACACCTTGTGTGACACATCATCAGTATCTGGTGACCGCTCGTTGCCTCCATCATCAGTATCGGGTGACCGCCCGTCACCTCAATCAACAGTATCTGGTGACCGCCCGCCACCTCCATCATCAGTATCTGGTGAGTGGCCGTCACCTCCATCATCAGTATCTGGTGACTGCGCGTCACCTCCATCATCAGTATCTGGTGACGCCCATCTCCTCCATCATCAGTATCTGGTGACCGCCCGTCACCTCCATCATCAGTATCTGGTGACCGCCCACCACCTCCATCATCAGTATCTGGTGACCACCCGTCACCTCCATCATCAGTATCTGGTGACTGCTCGTCACCTCCATTATCAGTATCTGGTGACGCCCATCTCCTCCATCATCAGTATCTGCTGACTGCCCATCCCCACCATCATCAGTATCTGGTGACCGCCCATCCCCACCATCATCAGTATCTGGTGACCGCCCATCACCTCCATCATTTCTTTTCATCACATAGTCAGGGATTTTGTAGGATTAAAGTTGGGTGTATGAGGAACAATTAAACCACAGGAGATAATGATTATTCTCATATGGTGGTTGAAAAATAGTGAAACAGAAACAGCTGTGTAGGAGGCATAAAACTGGGTGAGGAACATCCAAATTCTGCCACAAAAGTTAGATTGTGGAAGACAGTTTCATGTTACAGGTCATTCACCAGGGCAAGACACGTGGAATGTTTCCACATCTCACTGAGGCCACAAGATGTGTTATTCTTCTGTTATCATTAAGGCCCCGACCCAGCACTCCCTTCTTATCATTGAGCATTCAGCCCAGCACTCCCTTCTTATCATTGAGCATTCAGCCCAGCGCTCCCTTCTCATCATTGAGCATTCAGCCCAGCACTCCCTTCTCATCATTGAGCATTGAGCCCAGCACTCCCTTCTCATCATTGAGCATAAAGCCCAGCACGCCCATCTCATCATTGAGCATTCAGCCCAGCGCTCCCTTCTCATCATTGAGCATTCAGCCCAGCACTCCCTTCTTATCAATGAGCATTCAGCCCAGCACTCCCTTCTCATCGATGAGCATTCAGATCAGCACTTCCTTCTCATCATTGAGCATTCAGCCTGGCACTCCCTTCTTACTATTGAGCATTCAGCCCAGCACTCCCTTCTCATCATGGAGCATTCAGCCCAGCGCTCCCTTCTCATCATTGAGCCCAGCACTCCCTTCTCATCATTGAGCATTCAGCCCAGCACGCCCATCTCATCATTGAGCATTCAGCCCAGCGCTCCCTTCTCATCATTGAGCATTCAGCCCAGCACTCCCTTCTTATCAATGAGCATTCAGCCCAGCACTCCCTTCTCATCATTGAGCATTCAGCTCAGCACTTCCTTCTCATCATTGAGCATTCAGCCCGGCACTCCCTTCTTATTATTGAGCATTCAGCCCAGCACTCCCTTCTCATCATGGACCATTCAGCCCAGCGCTCCCTTCTCATCATTGAGCATTCAGCCCAGCGCTCCCTTCTTATCATTGAGCATTCAGCCCAGCACTCCCTTCTCATCATTGAGAATTCAGCCCAGCGCTCCTTTCTCATCATTGAGCGTTCAGCCCAGCACTCCCTTCTCATCATTGAGCATTCAGCCCAGAGCACCCTTCTCATCATAGAGCATTCAGCCCAGCACGCCCTTCTCATCATAGAGCATTCAGCCCAGCACTCCCTTCTTATCATTGAGCATTCAGCCCAGCACTCCCTTCTCATCATTGAGCATTGAGCCCAGCACTCCCTTCTCATCATTGAGCATAAAGCCCAGCACGCCCATCTCATCATTGAGCATTCAGCCCAGCGCTCCCTTCTCATCATTGAGCATTCAGCCCAGCACTCCCTTCTTATCAATGAGCATTCAGCCCAGCACTCCCTTCTCATCGATGAGCATTCAGATCAGCACTTCCTTCTCATCATTGAGCATTCAGCCTGGCACTCCCTTCTTACTATTGAGCATTCAGCCCAGCACTCCCTTCTCATCATGGAGCATTCAGCCCAGCGCTCCCTTCTCATCATTGAGCCCAGCACTCCCTTCTCATCATTGAGCATTCAGCCCAGCACGCCCATCTCATCATTGAGCATTCAGCCCAGCGCTCCCTTCTCATCATTGAGCATTCAGCCCAGCACTCCCTTCTTATCAATGAGCATTCAGCCCAGCACTCCCTTCTCATCATTGAGCATTCAGCTCAGCACTTCCTTCTCATCATTGAGCATTCTGCCCGGCACTCCCTTCTTATTATTGAGCATTCAGCCCAGCACTCCCTTCTCATCATGGACCATTCAGCCCAGCGCTCCCTTCTCATCATTGAGCATTCAGCCCAGCGCTCCCTTCTTATCATTGAGCATTCAGCCCAGCACTCCCTTCTCATCATTGAGAATTCAGCCCAGCGCTCCTTTCTCATCATTGAGCGTTCAGCCCAGCACTCCCTTCTCATCATTGAGCATTCAGCCCAGAGCACCCTTCTCATCATAGAGCATTCAGCCCAGCACGCCCTTCTCATCATAGAGCATTCAGCCCAGTACTCCCTTCTTATCATTGATCATTCAGCCCAGCATTTCCTTCTCATCACTGAGCATTCAGCCCAGTACTCCCTTCTCATCATTGAGCATTCAGCCCAGCACTACCTTCTCATCATTGAGCATTCAGCCCGGCACTCCCTTCATATCATTGAGCATTCAGCCCGGCGCTCCCTTCTCATCATTGAGCATTCAGCCCAGCACTCCCTTCTTATCATTGAGCATTCAGCCCAGCACTCCCTTCTCATCATTGAGCATTCAGCCCAGCACTCCCTTCTCATCATTGAGCATTCAGCCCAGCACTCCCTTCTCATCATTAAGCATTCAGCCCAGCACTCCCTTCTCAACATTGAGCATTCAGCCCAGCGCTCTGTTCTCATCATTGAGCATTCAGCCCAGCACTCTCTTTTCATCATTGAGCATTCAGCCCAGCACTCCCTTCTCATCATTGTGCATTCAGCCCAGCACTCCCTTTTCATCATTGAGCATTCAGCCCAGTACTCCCTTCTTATCATTGATCATTCACCCAGCATTTCCTTCTCATCATTGAGCATTCAGCCCAGTACTCCCTTCTCATCATTGAGCATTCAGCCCAGCACTCCCTTTTCATCATTGAGCATTCAGCCCAGCGCTCTGTTCTCATCATTGAGCATTCAGCCCAGCACTCCCTTTTCATCATTGAGCATTCAGCCCAGCACTCCTTTCTCATCATTGAGCATTCAGCCCAGCGCTCTGTTCTCATCATTGAGCATTCAGCCCAGCACTCCCTTTTCATCATTAAGCATTCAGACCAGCACTCCCTTCTTATCATTGAGCATTCAGCCCAGCACTCCCTCCTCATCATTGAGCATTCAGCCTAGCACTACCTTCTCATCATTGTGCATTCAGCCCAGCACTCCCTTCTTATCATTGAGCATTCAGCCCAGCGCTCCCTTCTCATCATTGAGCATTCAGCCCAGCACTCCCTTCTCATCATTGAGCATTCAGCCCAGCGCTCCCTTCTCATCATTGAGCATTCAGCCCAGCACTCCCTTCTTATCATTGAGCATTCAGCCCAGCGCTCCTTTCTCATCATTGAGCATTCAGCCTAGCACTACCTTCTCATCATTGAGCATTCAGCCCAGCACTCCCTTCTTATCATTGAGCATTCAGCCCAGCGCTCCCTTCTCATCATTGAGCATTCAGCCCAACACTCCCTTCTCATCATTGAGCATTCAGCCCAGCGCTCCCTTCTCATCACTGAGCATTCAGCCCAGCACTCCCTTCTCATCATTGAGCATTCAGCCCAGTACTCCCTTCTTATCATTGATCATTCAGCCCAGCATTTCCTTCTCATCATTGAGAATTCAGCGCAGCACTCCCTTATCATCATTGAGCATTCAGCCCAGCACTACCTTCTCATCATTGAGCATTCAGCCTGGCACTCCCTTCTCATCATTGAGCATTCAGCCCGGGGCTCCCTTCTCATCATTGAGCATTCAGCCTAGCACTCCCTTCTTATCATTGAGCGTTCAGCCCAGCACTCCCTTCTCATCATTGAGCATTCAGCCCAGCACTCCCTTCTCATCATTGAGCATTCAGCCCAGCACTCCCTTCTCATCACTGAGCATTCAGTCCAGGCACTCCCTTCTCATCATTGAGCATTCAGCCCAGTGCTCTGGTCTCATCATTGAGCATTCAGACCAGCACTCCCGTTTCATCATTAAGCATTCAGCCCAGCACTCCTTTCTCATCATTGAGCATTCAGCCCAGCACTCCCTTTTCATCATTGAGCATTCAACCCAGCACTCCCTTCTTATCATTGAGCATTCAGCCCAGCACTCCCTTCTTATCATTGAGAATTCAGCCCAGCACTCCCTTCTTATCATTGAGCATTCAGCCCAGCACTCCCTTCTTATCATTGAGCATTCAGCCCAGCACTCCCTTCTCATCATTGAGCATTCAGCCCAGCACTCCCTTCTCATCATTGAGCATTCAGCCCAGCAATCCCTTCTCATCACTGAGCATTCAGCCCAGCACTCCCTTCTCATCACTGAGCATTCAGCCCAGCACTCCCTTCTCATCATTGAGCATTCAGCCCAGCACTCCCTTCTCATCATTGAGCATTCAGCCCAGCACTCCATTCTCATCACTGAGCATTCAGCCCAGCACTTCCTTCTCATCATTGAGCATTCAGCCCAGCACTCCCTTCTCATCATTGAGCATTCAGCCCAGCACTCCCTTCTCATCATTGAGCATTCAGCCCAGCACTCCCTTCTCATCATTGAGCATTCAGCGCAGCACTCCCTTCTCATAATTGAGCATTCAGCCCAGCACTCCCTTCTCATCATTGAGCATTCAGCCCAGCACTCCCTTCTCATCATTGAGCATTCAGCCCAGTACTCCCTTCTCATCATTGAGCATTCAGCCCAGCACTCCCTTCTCATCATTGAGTATTCAGCCCAGCACTCCCTTCTCATCATTGAGCATTCAGCCCAGCACTCCCTTCTCATCACTGAGCATTCAGCCCAGCACTCCCTTCTCATCATTGAGCATTCAGCCCAGCACTCCCTTCTCATCCTTGAGCATTCAGCCCAGCACTCCCTTCTCATCATTGAGCATTCAGCCCAGCACTTCCTTCTCATCATTTAGTATTCAGCCCAGCACTCCCTTCTCATCATTGAGCATTCAGCCCAGCACTCCCTTCTCATCATTGAGCATTCAGCCCAGCACTCCCTTCTCGTCATTGAGCATTCAGCCCAGCACTCCCTTCTCATCATTGAGCATTCAGCCCAGCGCTCTGTTCTCATCATTGAGCATTCAGCCCAGCACTCCCTTTTCATCATTGAGCATTCAGCCCAGCACTCCTTTCTCATCATTGAGCATTCAGCCCAGCGCTCTGTTCTCATCATTGAGCATTCAGCCCAGCACTCCTTTTCATCATTAAGCATTCAGACCAGCACTCCCTTCTTATCATTGAGCATTCAGCCCAGCACTCCTTTCTCATCATTGAGCATTCAGCCTAGCACTACCTTCTCATCATTGTGCATTCAGCCCAGCACTCCCTTCTTATCATTGAGCATTCAGCCCAGCACTCCCTTATCATTGAGCATTCAGCCCAGCACTTCCTTCTTATCATTGAGCATTCAGCCCAGCACTCCCTTCTCATCATTGAGCATTCAGCGCAGCACTCCCTTCTCATCATTGTGCATTCAGCCCAGCACTCCCTTCTTATCATTGAGCATTCAGCCCAGCGCTCCCTTCCCATCATTGAGCATTCAGCCCAGCACTCCCTTCTTATCATTGAGCATTCAGCCCAGTGCTCCTTTCTCATCATTGAGCATTCAGCCTAGCACTACCTTCTCATCATTGAGCATTCAGCCCAGCACTCCCTTCTTATCATTGAGCATTCAGCCCAGTGCTCCCTTCTCATCATTGAGCATTCAGCCCAGCACTCCCTTCTCATTATTGAGCATTCAACCCAGCACTCCCTTGTTATCATTGAGCATTCAGCCCAGCACTCCCTTCTTATCATTGAGAGTTCAGCCCAGCACTCCCTTTTTATCATTGAGCATTCAGCCCAGCACTCCCTTCTTATCATTGAGCATTCAGCCCAGCACTCCCTTCTCATCACTGAGCATTCAGCCCAGCACTCCCTTCTCATCATTGAGCATTCAGCCCAGTACTCCCTTCTTATCATTGATCATTCAGCCCAGCATTTCCTTCTCATCATTGAGCATTCAGCCCAGTACTCCCTTCTCATTATTGAGCATTCAGCCCAGTACTCCCTTCTCTTCATTGAGCATGCAGCCCAGCAGTCCCTTCTCATCATTGAGCTTTCAGCCCAGCACTCCCTTCTCATAATTGAGCATTCAGCCCAGCACTCCCTTCTCATCATTGAGCATTCAGCCCAGCACTCCCTTCTCATCATTGAGCATTCAGCCCAGCACTCCCTTCTCATCATTGAGCATTAAGCCCAGCACTCCCTTCTCATCACTGAGCATTCAGCCCATCACTCCCTTCTCATCATTGAGCATTGAGCCCAGCACTCCCTTCTCATCATTGAGCATTCAGCCCAGCACTCCCTTCTCATCATTGAGCATTCAGCCCAGCACTCCCTTCTCATCACTGAGCATTCAGCCCAGCACTCCCTTCTCATCATTGAGCATTCAGCCCAGCACTCCCTTCTCATCATTGAGCATTCAGCCCAGCACTCCCTTCTCATCATTGAGCATTCAGCCCAGCACTCCCTTCTCATCACTGAGCATTCAGCCCAGCACTCCCTTCTCATCATTGAGCATTCAGCCCAGCACTCCCTTCTCATCATTGAGCATTCAGCCCAGCACTCCCTTCTCATCTTTGAGCATTCAGCCCAGCACTCCCTTCTCATCATTGAGCATTCAGCCCAGCACTCCCTTCTCATCATTGAGCATTCAGCCCAGCACTCCCTTCTCGTAATTGAGCATTCAGCCCAGCACTCCTTTCTCATCATTGAGCATTCAGCCAAGCACTCCCTACTCGTCATTGAGCATTCAACCCAGCACTCCCTTCTCATCATTGAGCATTCCGCCCATCACTCCCTTCTCATCATTGATCATTCAGCCCAGCACTCCCTTCTCATCATTGAGCATTCAGCCAGCACTCCCTTCTCATCATTTAGAGTTCAGCCCAGCGCTCCGTTCTTATCATTGAGCATTCAGCCCAGCGCTCCCTTCTCATCACTGAGCATTCAGCCCAGTACTCCCTTCTCATCACTGAGCATTCAGCCCAGCACTCCCTTCTCATCATTGAGCTTTCAGCCCAACACTCCCTTCTCATCAATGAGCATTCAGCCAGCACTCCCTTCTCATCATTGAGCATTCAGCCCAGCGCTCCATTCTCATCATTGAGCATTCAGCCCAGCACTCCCTTCTCATCACTGAGCATTCAGCCCAGCACTCCCTTCTCATCACTGAGCATTCAGCCCAGCACTCCCTTCTCATCATTGAGCATTCAGCCCAGCACTCCCTTCTCATCATTGAGCATTCAGCCCAGTACTCCCTTCTCATTATTGAGCATTCAGCCCAGTACTCCCTTCTCTTCATTGAGCATTCAGCCCAGCAGTCCCTTCTCATCATTGAGCATTCAGCCCAGCACTCCCTTCTCATCATTGAGCATTCAGCCCAGTACTCCCTTCTTATCATTGATCATTCAGCCCAGCATTTCCTTCTCATCATTGAGCATTCAGCGCAGCACTCCCTTATCATCATTGAGCTTTCAGCCCAGCACTACCTTCTCATCATTGAGCATTCAGCCTGGCACTCCCTTCTCATCATTGAGCATTCTGCCCGGCGCTCCCTTCTCATCATTGAGCATTCAGCCTAGCACTCCCTTCTTATCATTGAGCATTCAGCCCAGCACTCCCTTCTCATCATTGAGCATTCAGCCCAGCACTCCATTCTCATCATTGAGCATTCAGCCCAGCACTCCCTTCTCATCATTGAGCATTCAGCTCAGCACTCCCTTCTCATCACTGAGCATTCAGCCCACTTCTCTGTTCTCATAATTGAGCATTCAGCCCAGCACTCCCTTTTCATCATTAAGCATTCAGCCCAGCACTCCCTTCTCATCATTGAGCATTCAGCCCAGCACTCCCTTTTCATCATTGAGCATTCAACCCAGCACTCCCTTCTTATCATTGAGCATTAAGCCCAGCACTCCCTTTTCATCATTGAGCATTCAACCCAGCACTCCCTTCTTATCATTGAGCATTCAGCCCAGCACTCCCTTATCATTGAGCATTCAGCCCAGCACTCCCTTCTTATCATTGAGCATTCAGCCCAGCACTCCCTTCTCATCATTGAGCATTCAGCGCAGCACTCCCTTCTCATCATTGAGCATTCAGCCCAGCACTCCCTTCTCATCACTGAGCATTCAGCCCAGCACTCCCTTCTCATCATTTAGCATTCAGCCCAGCACTCCCTTCTCATCATTGAGCATTCAGCCCAGCACTCCCTTCTCATCACTGAGCATTCAGCCCAGCACTCCCTTCTCATCATTGAGCATTCAGCCCAGCACTCCCTTCTCATCATTGAGCATTCAGCCCAGCACTTCCTTCTCCTCATTGAGCATTCAGCCCAGCACTCCCTTCTCATCATTGAGCATTCAGCCCAGCACTCCCTTCTCATCACTGAGCATTCAGCCCAGCACTCCCTTCTCATCATTGAGCATTCAGCCCAGCACTCCCTTCTCATCATTGAGCATTCAGCCCAGCACTCCCTTCTCATCATTGAGCATTCAGCCCAGCACTCCCTTCTCATCACTGAGCATTCAGCCCAGCACTCCCTTCTCATCATTGAGCATTCAGCCCAGCACTCCCTTCTCATCATTGAGCATTTAGCCCAGCACTCCCTTCTCATCATTGAGCTTTCAGCCCAGTACTCCCTTCTCATCACTGAGCATTCAGCCCAGCACTCCCTTCTCATCATTGAGCATTCAGCCCAGCACTCCCTTCTCATCATTGAGCATTCAGCCCAGCACTCCCTTCTCATCACTGAGCATTCAGCCCAGCACTCCCTTCTCATCATTGAGTATTCAGTCCAGCACTTCCTTCTCATCATTGAGCATTCAGCCCAGCACTCCCTTCTCATCATTGAGCATTCAGCCCAGCACTCCCTTCTCATCTTTGAGCATTCAGCCCAGCACTCCCTTCTCATCATTAAGCATTCAGCCCAGCACTCCCTTCTCATCATTGAGCATTCAGCCCAGCACTCCCTTCTCGTAATTGAGCATTCAGCCCAGCACTCCTTTCTCATCATTGAGCATTCAGCCAAGCACTGCCTTCTCGTCATTGAGCATTCAGCCCATTACTCCCTTCTCATCATTGAGCATTCCGTCCAGCACTCCTTTCTCATCATTGAGCATTCAGCCCAGCGCTCCCTTCTCATCACTGAGCATTCAGCCCAGCACTCCCTTCTCATCACTGAGCATTCAGCGCAGCACTCCCTTCTCATCATTGAGCTTTCAGCCCAACACTCCCTTCTCATCAATGAGCATTCAGCCAGCACTCCCTTCGCATCATTGAGCATTCAGCCCAGCGCTCCGTTCTCATCATTGAGCATTCAGCCCAGCGCTCCCTTCTCATCACTGAGCATTCAGCCCAGCACTCCCTTCTCATCACTGAGCATTCAGCCCAGCACTCCCTTCTCATCACTGAGCATTCAGCCCAGCACTCCCTTCTCATCATTGAGCATTCAGCCCAGTACTCCCTTCTCATTATTGAGCATTCAGCCCAGTACTCCCTTCTCTTCATTGAGCATTCAGCCCAGCAGTCCCTTCTCATCATTGAGCTTTCAGCCCAGCACTCCCTTCTCATAATTGAGCATTCAGCCCAGCACTCCCTTCTCATCATTGAGCATTCAGCCCAGCACTCCCTTCTCATCATTGAGCATTCAGCCCAGCACTCCCTTCTCATCATTGAGCATTAAGCCCAGCACTCCCTTCTCATCACTGAGCATTCAGCCCATCACTCCCTTCTCATCATTGAGCATTGAGCCCAGCACTCCCTTCTCATCATTGAGCATTCAGCCCAGCACTCCCTTCTCATCATTGAGCATTCAGCCCAGCACTCCCTTCTCATCACTGAGCATTCAGCCCAGCACTCCCTTCTCATCATTGAGCATTCAGCCCAGCACTCCCTTCTCATCATTGAGCATTCAGCCCAGCACTCCCTTCTCATCATTGAGCATTCAGCCCAGCACTCCCTTCTCATCACTGAGCATTCAGCCCAGCACTCCCTTCTCATCATTGAGCATTCAGCCCAGCACTCCCTTCTCATCATTGAGCATTCAGCCCAGCACTCCCTTCTCATCTTTGAGCATTCAGCCCAGCACTCCCTTCTCATCATTGAGCATTCAGCCCAGCACTCCCTTCTCATCATTGAGCATTCAGCCCAGCACTCCCTTCTCGTAATTGAGCATTCAGCCCAGCACTCCTTTCTCATCATTGAGCATTCAGCCAAGCACTCCCTTCTCGTCATTGAGCATTCAACCCAGCACTCCCTTCTCATCATTGAGCATTCCGCCCATCACTCCCTTCTCATCATTGATCATTCAGCCCAGCACTCCCTTCTCATCATTGAGCATTCAGCCAGCACTCCCTTCTCATCATTTAGCGTTCAGCCCAGCGCTCCGTTCTTATCATTGAGCATTCAGCCCAGCGCTCCCTTCTCATCACTGAGCATTCAGCCCAGTACTCCCTTCTCATCACTGAGCATTCAGCCCAGCACTCGCTTCTCATCATTGAGCTTTCAGCCCAACACTCCCTTCTCATCAATGAGCATTCAGCCAGCACTCCCTTCTCATCATTGAGCATTCAGCCCAGCGCTCCATTCTCATCATTGAGCATTCAGCCCAGCACTCCCTTCTCATCACTGAGCATTCAGCCCAGCACTCCCTTCTCATCACTGAGCATTCAGCCCAGCACTCCCATCTCATCATTGAGCATTCAGCCCAGCACTCCCTTCTCATCATTGAGCATTCAGCCCAGTACTCCCTTCTCATTATTGAGCATTCAGCCCAGTACTCCCTTCTCTTCATTGAGCATTCAGCCCAGCAGTCCCTTCTCATCATTGAGCATTCAGCCCAGCACTCCCTTCTCATAATTGAGCATTCAGCCCAGCACTACCTTCTCGTCATTGAGCATTCAGCCCAGCACTCCCTTCTCGTCATTGAGCATTCAGCCCAGCACTCCCTTCTCATCATTGAGCATTCAGCCCAGCACTCCCTTCTCATCATTGATCATTCAGCCCAGCACTCCCTTCTCATCATTAAGCATTCAACCAGCACTCCCTTCTCATCATTGAGCATTCAGCCCAGTACTCCCTTCTCATTATTGAGCATTCAGCCCAGTACTCCCTTCTCTTCATTGAGCATTCAGCCCAGCACTCCCTTCTCATCATTGAGCATTCAGCCCAACACTGCCTTCTCATCACTGAGCATTCAGCCCAGCACTCCCTTCTCATCATTGAGCATTCAGCCCAGCACTCCCTTCTCATCACTGAGCGTTCAGCCCAGCACTCCCTTCTCATCACTGAGCATTCAGCCCAGCACTCCCTTCTCATCATTGAGCATTCAGCCCAGCACTCCCTTCTCATCACTGAGCATTCAGCCCAGCACTCCCTTCTCATCACTGAGCATTCAGCCCAGCACTCTTTTCTCATAATTGAGCATTCAGCCCAGCACTCCCTTCTCATCATTGAGCATTCAGCCCAGCACTCCCTTCTCATCATTGAGCATTCAGCCAGCGCTCCCTTCTCATCAGTGAGCATTCAGCCCAGCACTCCCTTCTCATCATTGAGCATTCAGCCCAGCACTCCGTTCTCATCATTGAGCATTCAGCCCAGCAGTCCGTTTTCATCATTGAGCATTCAGCCCAGCACTCCCTTCTCATCACTCAGCATTCAGCCCAGCACTCTTTTCTCATCATTGAGCATTCAGCCCAGCACTCCCTTCTCATCATTGAGCATTCAGCCCAGCACTCCCTTCTCATCATTGAGCATTCAGCCAGCACTCCCTTCTCATCATTGAGCATTCAGCCCAGCACTCCCTTCTGATCATTGAGCATTCAGCCCAGCGCTCCCTTCTCATCATTGAGCATTCAGCCCAGCACTCCCTTCTTATCATTGAGCATTCAGCCCAGCACTCCCTTCTTATCATTGAGTATTCAGCCCAGTGCTCCTTTCTCATCATTGAGCATTCAGCCTAGCACTACCTTCTCATCAATGAGCATTCAGCCCAGCACTCACTTCTTATCATTGAGCATTCAGCCCAGCGCTCCCTTCTCATCATTGAGCATTCAGCCCAGCACTCCCTTCTCATCATTGAACATTCAGCCCAGCGCTCCCTTCTCAACATTTAGCATTCAGCCCAGCACTCCCTTCTCATCATTGAGCCTTCAGCCCAGTACTCCCTTCTTATCATTGATCATTCAGCCCAGCATTTCCTTCTCATCATTGAGCATTCAGCGTAGCACTCCCTTATCATCATTGAGCTTTCAGCCCAGCACTATCTTCTCATCATTGAGCATTCAGCCTGGCACTCCCTTCTCATCTTTGAGCATTCTGCCCGGCTCTCCCTGCTCATCATTGAGCATTCAGCCTAGCACTCCCTTCTTATCATTGAGTGTTCAGCCCAGCACTCCCTTCTCATCATTGAGCATTCAGCCCAGCACTCCCTTCCCATCATTGAGCATTCAGCCCAGCACTCCCTTCTCATAATTGAGCATTCAGCTCAGCACTCCCTTCTCATCACTGAGCATTCAGCCCAGTGCTCTGTTCTCATCATTGATCATTCAGCCCAGCACTCCCTTCTCATCATTGAGCATTCAGCCAGCACTCCCTTCTCATCATTGAGCATTCAGCCCAGCGCTCCGTTCTCATCATTGAGCATTCAGCCCAGCGCTCCCTTCTCATCACTGAGCATTCAGCCCAGCACTCCCTTCTCATCACTGAGCACTCAGCCCAGCACTCCCTTCTCATCATTGAGCTTTCAGCCCAACACTCCCTTCTCATCAATGAGCATTCAGCCAGCACTCCCTTCTCATCATTGAGCATTCAGCCCAGTGCTCCGTTCTCATCATTGAGCATTCAGCCCAGCGCTCCCTTCTCATCACTGAGCATTCAGCCCAGCACTCCCTTCTCATCACTGAGCATTCAGCCCAGCACTCCCTTGTCATCATTGAGCATTCAGCCCAGCACTCCCTTCTCATCATTGAGCATTCAGCCCAGTACTCCCTTCTCATTATTGAGCATTCAGCCCAGTACTCCCTTCTCTTCATTGAGCATTCAGCCCAGCAGTCCGTTCTCATCATTGATCATTCAGCCCAGCACTCCCTTCTCATAATTGAGCATTCAGCCCAGCACTCCCTTCTCGTCATTGAGCATTCAGCCCAGCACTCCCTTCTCGTCATTGAGCATTCAGCCCAGCACTCCCTTCTCATCATTGAGCATTCAGCCCAGCACTCCCTTCTCATCATTGATCATTCAGCCCAGCACTCCCTTCTCATCATTGAGCATTCAACCAGCACTCCCTTCTCATCATTGAGCATTCAGCCCAGTACTCCCTTCTCATTATTGAGCATTCAGCCCAGTACTCCCTTCTCTTCATTGAGCATTCAGCCCAGCACTCCCTTCTCATCATTGAGCATTCAGCCAAACACTGCCTTCTCATCACTGAGCATTCAGCCCAGCACTCCCTTCTCATCACTGAGCATTCAACCCAGCACTCCCTTCTCATCACTGAGCATTCAGCCCAGCACTCCCTTCTCATCACTGAGCATTCAGCCCAGCACTTCCTTCTCATCATTGAGCATTCAGCCCAGCAGTCCGTTCTCATCATTGAGCATTCAGCCCAGCACTCCCTTCTCATAATTGAGCATTCAGCCCAGCACTCCCTTCTCGTCATTGAGCATTCAGCCCAGCACTCCCTTCTCGTCATTGAGCATTCAGCCCAGCACTCCCTTCTCATCATTGAGCATTCAGCCCAGCACTCCCTTCTCATCATTGATCATTCAGCCCAGCACTCCCTTCTCATCATTGAGCATTCAACCAGCACTCCCTTCTCATCATTGAGCATTCAGCCCAGTACTCCCTTCTCATTATTGAGCATTCAGCCCAGTACTCCCTTCTCTTCATTGAGCATTCAGCCCAGCACTCCCTTCTCATCATTGAGCATTCAGCCAAACACTGCCTTCTCATCACTGAGCATTCAGCCCAGCACTCCCTTCTCATCACTGAGCATTCAGCCCAGCACTCCCTTCTCATCACTGAGCATTCAGCCCAGCACTCCCTTCTCATCACTGAGCATTCAGCCCAGCACTTCCTTCTCATCATTGAGCATTCAGCCCAGCACTCCCTTCTCATCACTGAGCATTCAGCCCAGCACTCCCTTCTCATCACTGAGCATTCAGCCCAGCACTCTTTTCTCATCATTGAGCATTCAGCCCAGCACTCCCTTCTCATCATTGAGCATTCAGCCCAGCACTCCCTTCTCATCATTGAGCATTCTGGCAGCACTCCCTTCTCATCATTGAGCATTCAGCCCAGCACTCCCTTCTCATCATTGAGCATTCAGCCCAGCACTCTGTTCTCATCATTGAGCATTCAGCCCAGCACTCCGTTTTCATCATTGAGCATTCAGCCCAGCACTCCCTTCTCATCACTGAGCATTCAGCCCAGTACTCTTTTCTCATCATTGAGCATTCAGCCCAGCACTCCCTTCTCATCATTGAGCATTCAGCCCAGCACTCCCTTCTCATCATTGAGCATTCAGCCCAGTACTCCCTTCTCATCATTGAGCATTCAGCCAGCACTCCCTTCTCATCATTGAGCATTCAGCCCAGCACTCCCTTCTCATCATTGAGCATTCAGTCCAGCACTCCCTTCTCATCATTGAGCATTCAGCCGAGCACTCCCTTCTCATCATTGAGCATTCAGCCCAGCACTCCCTTCTCATCATTGAGCATTCAGCCCAGCACTCCCTTCTCATCATTAAGCATTCAGCCCAGTACTCCCTTCTCATCATTGAGCATTCAGCCAGCACTCCCTTCTCATCATTGAGCATTCAGCCCAGCACTCCCTTCTCATCATTGAGCATTCAGCCCAGCGCTCCCTTCTCATCATTGAGCATTCAGCCCAGCACTCCCTTCTCATCATTGAGCATTCAGCCCAGCACTCCCTTCTCATCATTGAGCATTCAGCCCAGCACTCCCTTCTCATCATTGAGCATTCAGCCCAGCGCTCCCTTCTCATCATTGAGCATTCAGCCCAGCACTCTGTTCTCATCATTGAGCATTCAGCCCAGCACTCCCTTCTCATCATTGAGCATTCAGCCCAGCACTCCCTTCTCGTAATTGAGCATTCAGCCCAGCACTCCTTTCTCATCATTGAGCATTCAGCCAAGCACTCCCTACTCGTCATTGAGCATTCAACCCAGCACTCCCTTCTCATCATTGAGCATTCCGCCCATCACTCCCTTCTCATCATTGATCATTCAGCCCAGCACTCCCTTCTCATCATTGAGCATTCAGCCAGCACTCACTTCTCATCATTTAGCGTTCAGCCCAGCGCTCCGTTCTTATCATTGAGCATTCAGCCCACCGCTCCCTTCTCATCACTGAGCATTCAGCCCAGTACTCCCTTCTCATCACTGAGCATTCAGCCCAGCACTCCCTTCTCATCATTGAGCTTTCAGCCCAACACTCCCTTCTCATCAATGAGCATTCAGCCAGCACTCCCTTCTCATCATTGAGCATTCAGCCCAGCGCTCCATTCTCATCATTGAGCATTCAGCCCAGCACTCCCTTCTCATCACTGAGCATTCAGCCCAGCACTCACTTCTCATCACTGAGCATTCAGCCCAGCACTCCCTTCTCATCATTGAGCATTCAGCCCAGCACTCCCTTCTCATCATTGAGCATTCAGCCCAGTACTCCCTTCTCATTATTGAGCATTCAGCCCAGTACTCCCTTCTCTTCATTGAGCATTCAGCCCAGCAGTCCCTTCTCATCATTGAGCATTCAGCCCAGCACTCCCTTCTCATCATTGAGCATTCAGCCCAGTACTCCCTTCTTATCATTGATCATTCAGCCCAGCATTTCCTTCTCATCATTGAGCATTCAGCGCAGCACTCCCTTATCATCATTGAGCTTTCAGCCCAGCACTACCTTCTCATCATTGAGCATTCAGCCTGGCACTCCCTTCTCATCATTGAGCATTCTGCCCGGCGCTCCCTTCTCATCATTGAGCATTCAGCCTAGCACTCCCTTCTTATCATTGAGCATTCAGCCCAGCACTCCCTTCTCATCATTGAGCATTCAGCCCAGCACTCCATTCTCATCATTGAGCATTCAGCCCAGCACTCCCTTCTCATCATTGAGCATTCAGCTCAGCACTCCCTTCTCATCACTGAGCATTCAGCCCACTTCTCTGTTCTCATAATTGAGCATTCAGCCCAGCACTCCCTTTTCATCATTAAGCATTCAGCCCAGCACTCCCTTCTCATCATTGAGCATTCAGCCCAGCACTCCCTTTTCATCATTGAGCATTCAACCCAGCACTCCCTTCTTATCATTGAGCATTAAGCCCAGCACTCCCTTTTCATCATTGAGCATTCAACCCAGCACTCCCTTCTTATCATTGAGCATTCAGCCCAGCACTCCCTTATCATTGAGCATTCAGCCCAGCACTCCCTTCTTATCATTGAGCATTCAGCCCAGCACTCCCTTCTCATCATTGAGCATTCAGCGCAGCACTCCCTTCTCATCATTGAGCATTCAGCCCAGCACTCCCTTCTCATCACTGAGCATTCAGCCCAGCACTCCCTTCTCATCATTTAGCATTCAGCCCAGCACTCCCTTCTCATCATTGAGCATTCAGCCCAGCACTCCCTTCTCATCACTGAGCATTCAGCCCAGCACTCCCTTCTCATCATTGAGCATTCAGCCCAGCACTCCCTTCTCATCATTGAGCATTCAGCCCAGCACTTCCTTCTCCTCATTGAGCATTCAGCCCAGCACTCCCTTCTCATCATTGAGCATTCAGCCCAGCACTCCCTTCTCATCACTGAGCATTCAGCCCAGCACTCCCTTCTCATCATTGAGCATTCAGCCCAGCACTCCCTTCTCATCATTGAGCATTCAGCCCAGCACTCCCTTCTCATCATTGAGCATTCAGCCCAGCACTCCCTTCTCATCACTGAGCATTCAGCCCAGCACTCCCTTCTCATCATTGAGCATTCAGCCCAGCACTCCCTTCTCATCATTGAGCATTTAGCCCAGCACTCCCTTCTCATCATTGAGCTTTCAGCCCAGTACTCCCTTCTCATCACTGAGCATTCAGCCCAGCACTCCCTTCTCATCATTGAGCATTCAGCCCAGCACTCCCTTCTCATCATTGAGCATTCAGCCCAGCACTCCCTTCTCATCACTGAGCATTCAGCCCAGCACTCCCTTCTCATCATTGAGTATTCAGTCCAGCACTTCCTTCTCATCATTGAGCATTCAGCCCAGCACTCCCTTCTCATCATTGAGCATTCAGCCCAGCACTCCCTTCTCATCATTGAGCATTCAGCCCAGCACTCCCTTCTCATCATTAAGCATTCAGCCCAGCACTCCCTTCTCATCATTGAGCATTCAGCCCAGCACTCCCTTCTCGTAATTGAGCATTCAGCCCAGCACTCCTTTCTCATCATTGAGCATTCAGCCAAGCACTGCCTTCTCGTCATTGAGCATTCAGCCCATTACTCCCTTCTCATCATTGAGCATTCCGTCCAGCACTCCTTTCTCATCATTGAGCATTCAGCCCAGAGCTCCCTTCTCATCACTGAGCATTCAGCCCAGCACTCCCTTCTCATCACTGAGCATTCAGCGCAGCACTCCCTTCTCATCATTGAGCTTTCAGCCCAACACTCCCTTCTCATCAATGAGCATTCAGCCAGCACTCCCTTCGCATCATTGAGCATTCAGCCCAGCGCTCCGTTCTCATCATTGAGCATTCAGCCCAGCGCTCCCTTCTCATCACTGAGCATTCAGCCCAGCACTCCCTTCTCATCACTGAGCATTCAGCCCAGCACTCCCTTCTCATCACTGAGCATTCAGCCCAGCACTCCCTTCTCATCATTGAGCATTCAGCCCAGTACTCCCTTCTCATTATTGAGCATTCAGCCCAGTACTCCCTTCTCTTCATTGAGCATTCAGCCCAGCAGTCCCTTCTCATCATTGAGCTTTCAGCCCAGCACTCCCTTCTCATAATTGAGCATTCAGCCCAGCACTCCCTTCTCATCATTGAGCATTCAGCCCAGCACTCCCTTCTCATCATTGAGCATTCAGCCCAGCACTCCCTTCTCATCATTGAGCATTAAGCCCAGCACTCCCTTCTCATCACTGAGCATTCAGCCCATCACTCCCTTCTCATCATTGAGCATTGAGCCCAGCACTCCCTTCTCATCATTGAGCATTCAGCCCAGCACTCCCTTCTCATCATTGAGCATTCAGCCCAGCACTCCCTTCTCATCACTGAGCATTCAGCCCAGCACTCCCTTCTCATCATTGAGCATTCAGCCCAGCACTCCCTTCTCATCATTGAGCATTCAGCCCAGCACTCCCTTCTCATCATTGAGCATTCAGCCCAGCACTCCCTTCTCATCACTGAGCATTCAGCCCAGCACTCCCTTCTCATCATTGAGCATTCAGCCCAGCACTCCCTTCTCATCATTGAGCATTCAGCCCAGCACTCCCTTCTCATCTTTGAGCATTCAGCCCAGCACTCCCTTCTCATCATTGAGCATTCAGCCCAGCACTCCCTTCTCATCATTGAGCATTCAGCCCAGCACTCCCTTCTCGTAATTGAGCATTCAGCCCAGCACTCCTTTCTCATCATTGAGCATTCAGCCAAGCACTCCCTTCTCGTCATTGAGCATTCAACCCAGCACTCCCTTCTCATCATTGAGCATTCCGCCCATCACTCCCTTCTCATCATTGATCATTCAGCCCAGCACTCCCTTCTCATCATTGAGCATTCAGCCAGCACTCCCTTCTCATCATTTAGCGTTCAGCCCAGCGCTCCGTTCTTATCATTGAGCATTCAGCCCAGCGCTCCCTTCTCATCACTGAGCATTCAGCCCAGTACTCCCTTCTCATCACTGAGCATTCAGCCCAGCACTCCCTTCTCATCATTGAGCTTTCAGCCCAACACTCCCTTCTCATCAATGAGCATTCAGCCAGCACTCCCTTCTCATCATTGAGCATTCAGCCCAGCGCTCCATTCTCATCATTGAGCATTCAGCCCAGCACTCCCTTCTCATCACTGAGCATTCAGCCCAGCACTCCCTTCTCATCACTGAGCATTCAGCCCAGCACTCCCTTCTCATCATTGAGCATTCAGCCCAGCACTCCCTTCTCATCATTGAGCATTCAGCCCAGTACTCCCTTCTCATTATTGAGCATTCAGCCCAGTACTCCCTTCTCTTCATTGAGCATTCAGCCCAGCAGTCCCTTCTCATCATTGAGCATTCAGCCCAGCACTCCCTTCTCATAATTGAGCATTCAGCCCAGCACTACCTTCTCGTCATTGAGCATTCAGCCCAGCACTCCCTTCTCGTCATTGAGCATTCAGCCCAGCACTCCCTTCTCATCATTGAGCATTCAGCCCAGCACTCCCTTCTCATCATTGATCATTCAGCCCAGCACTCCCTTCTCATCATTAAGCATTCAACCAGCACTCCCTTCTCATCATTGAGCATTCAGCCCAGTACTCCCTTCTCATTATTGAGCATTCAGCCCAGTACTCCCTTCTCTTCATTGAGCATTCAGCCCAGCACTCCCTTCTCATCATTGAGCATTCAGCCCAACACTGCCTTCTCATCACTGAGCATTCAGCCCAGCACTCCCTTCTCATCATTGAGCATTCAGCCCAGCACTCCCTTCTCATCACTGAGCGTTCAGCCCAGCACTCCCTTCTCATCACTGAGCATTCAGCCCAGCACTCCCTTCTCATCATTGAGCATTCAGCCCAGCACTCCCTTCTCATCACTGAGCATTCAGCCCAGCACTCCCTTCTCATCACTGAGCATTCAGCCCAGCACTCTTTTCTCATAATTGAGCATTCAGCCCAGCACTCCCTTCTCATCATTGAGCATTCAGCCCAGCACTCCCTTCTCATCATTGAGCATTCAGCCAGCGCTCCCTTCTCATCAGTGAGCATTCAGCCCAGCACTCCCTTCTCATCATTGAGCATTCAGCCCAGCACTCCGTTCTCATCATTGAGCATTCAGCCCAGCAGTCCGTTTTCATCATTGAGCATTCAGCCCAGCACTCCCTTCTCATCACTCAGCATTCAGCCCAGCACTCTTTTCTCATCATTGAGCATTCAGCCCAGCACTCCCTTCTCATCATTGAGCATTCAGCCCAGCACTCCCTTCTCATCATTGAGCATTCAGCCAGCACTCCCTTCTCATCATTGAGCATTCAGCCCAGCACTCCCTTCTGATCATTGAGCATTCAGCCCAGCGCTCCCTTCTCATCATTGAGCATTCAGCCCAGCACTCCCTTCTTATCATTGAGCATTCAGCCCAGCACTCCCTTCTTATCATTGAGTATTCAGCCCAGTGCTCCTTTCTCATCATTGAGCATTCAGCCTAGCACTACCTTCTCATCAATGAGCATTCAGCCCAGCACTCACTTCTTATCATTGAGCATTCAGCCCAGCGCTCCCTTCTCATCATTGAGCATTCAGCCCAGCACTCCCTTCTCATCATTGAACATTCAGCCCAGCGCTCCCTTCTCAACATTTAGCATTCAGCCCAGCACTCCCTTCTCATCATTGAGCCTTCAGCCCAGTACTCCCTTCTTATCATTGATCATTCAGCCCAGCATTTCCTTCTCATCATTGAGCATTCAGCGTAGCACTCCCTTATCATCATTGAGCTTTCAGCCCAGCACTATCTTCTCATCATTGAGCATTCAGCCTGGCACTCCCTTCTCATCTTTGAGCATTCTGCCCGGCTCTCCCTGCTCATCATTGAGCATTCAGCCTAGCACTCCCTTCTTATCATTGAGTGTTCAGCCCAGCACTCCCTTCTCATCATTGAGCATTCAGCCCAGCACTCCCTTCCCATCATTGAGCATTCAGCCCAGCACTCCCTTCTCATCATTGAGCATTCAGCTCAGCACTCCCTTCTCATCACTGAGCATTCAGCCCAGTGCTCTGTTCTCATCATTGATCATTCAGCCCAGCACTCCCTTCTCATCATTGAGCATTCAGCCAGCACTCCCTTCTCATCATTGAGCATTCAGCCCAGCGCTCCGTTCTCATCATTGAGCATTCAGCCCAGCGCTCCCTTCTCATCACTGAGCATTCAGCCCAGCACTCCCTTCTCATCACTGAGCATTCAGCCCAGCACTCCCTTCTCATCATTGAGCTTTCAGCCCAACACTCCCTTCTCATCAATGAGCATTCAGCCAGCACTCCCTTCTCATCATTGAGCATTCAGCCCAGTGCTCCGTTCTCATCATTGAGCATTCAGCCCAGCGCTCCCTTCTCATCACTGAGCATTCAGCCCAGCACTCCCTTCTCATCACTGAGCATTCAGCCCAGCACTCCCTTGTCATCATTGAGCATTCAGCCCAGCACTCCCTTCTCATCATTGAGCATTCAGCCCAGTACTCCCTTCTCATTATTGAGCATTCAGCCCAGTACTCCCTTCTCTTCATTGAGCATTCAGCCCAGCAGTCCGTTCTCATCATTGATCATTCAGCCCAGCACTCCCTTCTCATAATTGAGCATTCAGCCCAGCACTCCCTTCTCGTCATTGAGCATTCAGCCCAGCACTCCCTTCTCGTCATTGAGCATTCAGCCCAGCACTCCCTTCTCATCATTGAGCATTCAGCCCAGCACTCCCTTCTCATCATTGATCATTCAGCCCAGCACTCCCTTCTCATCATTGAGCATTCAACCAGCACTCCCTTCTCATCATTGAGCATTCAGCCCAGTACTCCCTTCTCATTATTGAGCATTCAGCCCAGTACTCCCTTCTCTTCATTGAGCATTCAGCCCAGCACTCCCTTCTCATCATTGAGCATTCAGCCAAACACTGCCTTCTCATCACTGAGCATTCAGCCCAGCACTCCCTTCTCATCACTGAGCATTCAACCCAGCACTCCCTTCTCATCACTGAGCATTCAGCCCAGCACTCCCTTCTCATCACTGAGCATTCAGCCCAGCACTTCCTTCTCATCATTGAGCATTCAGCCCAGCAGTCCGTTCTCATCATTGAGCATTCAGCCCAGCACTCCCTTCTCATAATTGAGCATTCAGCCCAGCACTCCCTTCTCGTCATTGAGCATTCAGCCCAGCACTCCCTTCTCGTCATTGAGCATTCAGCCCAGCACTCCCTTCTCATCATTGAGCATTCAGCCCAGCACTCCCTTCTCATCATTGATCATTCAGCCCAGCACTCCCTTCTCATCATTGAGCATTCAACCAGCACTCCCTTCTCATCATTGAGCATTCAGCCCAGTACTCCCTTCTCATTATTGAGCATTCAGCCCAGTACTCCCTTCTCTTCATTGAGCATTCAGCCCAGCACTCCCTTCTCATCATTGAGCATTCAGCCAAACACTGCCTTCTCATCACTGAGCATTCAGCCCAGCACTCCCTTCTCATCACTGAGCATTCAGCCCAGCACTCCCTTCTCATCACTGAGCATTCAGCCCAGCACTCCCTTCTCATCACTGAGCATTCAGCCCAGCACTTCCTTCTCATCATTGAGCATTCAGCCCAGCACTCCCTTCTCATCACTGAGCATTCAGCCCAGCACTCCCTTCTCATCACTGAGCATTCAGCCCAGCACTCTTTTCTCATCATTGAGCATTCAGCCCAGCACTCCCTTCTCATCATTGAGCATTCAGCCCAGCACTCCCTTCTCATCATTGAGCATTCTGGCAGCACTCCCTTCTCATCATTGAGCATTCAGCCCAGCACTCCCTTCTCATCATTGAGCATTCAGCCCAGCACTCTGTTCTCATCAATGAGCATTCAGCCCAGCACTCCGTTTTCATCATTGAGCATTCAGCCCAGCACTCCCTTCTCATCACTGAGCATTCAGCCCAGTACTCTTTTCTCATCATTGAGCATTCAGCCCAGCACTCCCTTCTCATCATTGAGCATTCAGCCCAGCACTCCCTTCTCATCATTGAGCATTCAGCCCAGTACTCCCTTCTCATCATTGAGCATTCAGCCAGCACTCCCTTCTCATCATTGAGCATTCAGCCCAGCACTCCCTTCTCATCATTGAGCATTCAGTCCAGCACTCCCTTCTCATCATTGAGCATTCAGCCCAGCACTCCCTTCTCATCATTGAGCATTCAGCCCAGCACTCCCTTCTCATCATTGAGCATTCAGCCCAGCACTCCCTTCTCATCATTAAGCATTCAGCCCAGTACTCCCTTCTCATCATTGAGCATTCAGCCAGCACTCCCTTCTCATCATTGAGCATTCAGCCCAGCACTCCCTTCTCATCATTGAGCATTCAGCCCAGCGCTCCCTTCTCATCATTGAGCATTCAGCCCAGCACTCCCTTCTCATCATTGAGCATTCAGCCCAGCACTCCCTTCTCATCATTGAGCATTCAGCCCAGCACTCCCTTCTCATCATTGAGCATTCAGCCCAGCGCTCCCTTCTCATCATTGAGCATTCAGCCCAGCACTCTGTTCTCATCATTGAGCATTCAGCCCAGCACTCCCTTCTCATCATTGAGCATTCAGCCCAGCACTCCCTTCTCGTAATTGAGCATTCAGCCCAGCACTCCTTTCTCATCATTGAGCATTCAGCCAAGCACTCCCTACTCGTCATTGAGCATTCAACCCAGCACTCCCTTCTCATCATTGAGCATTCCGCCCATCACTCCCTTCTCATCATTGATCATTCAGCCCAGCACTCCCTTCTCATCATTGAGCATTCAGCCAGCACTCCCTTCTCATCATTTAGCGTTCAGCCCAGCGCTCCGTTCTTATCATTGAGCATTCAGCCCACCGCTCCCTTCTCATCACTGAGCATTCAGCCCAGTACTCCCTTCTCATCACTGAGCATTCAGCCCAGCACTCCCTTCTCATCATTGAGCTTTCAGCCCAACACTCCCTTCTCATCAATGAGCATTCAGCCAGCACTCCCTTCTCATCATTGAGCATTCAGCCCAGCGCTCCATTCTCATCATTGAGCATTCAGCCCAGCACTCCCTTCTCATCACTGAGCATTCAGCCCAGCACTCCCTTCTCATCACTGAGCATTCAGCCCAGCACTCCCTTCTCATCATTGAGCATTCAGCCCAGCACTCCCTTCTCATCATTGAGCATTCAGCCCAGTACTCCCTTCTCATTATTGAGCATTCAGCCCAGTACTCCCTTCTCTTCATTGAGCATTCAGCCCAGCAGTCCCTTCTCATCATTGAGCATTCAGCCCAGCACTCCCTTCTCATCATTGAGCATTCAGCCCAGTACTCCCTTCTTATCATTGATCATTCAGCCCAGCATTTCCTTCTCATCATTGAGCATTCAGCGCAGCACTCCCTTATCATCATTGAGCTTTCAGCCCAGCACTACCTTCTCATCATTGAGCATTCAGCCTGGCACTCCCTTCTCATCATTGAGCATTCTGCCCGGCGCTCCCTTCTCATCATTGAGCATTCAGCCTAGCACTCCCTTCTTATCATTGAGCATTCAGCCCAGCACTCCCTTCTCATCATTGAGCATTCAGCCCAGCACTCCATTCTCATCATTGAGCATTCAGCCCAGCACTCCCTTCTCATCATTGAGCATTCAGCTCAGCACTCCCTTCTCATCACTGAGCATTCAGCCCACTTCTCTGTTCTCATAATTGAGCATTCAGCCCAGCACTCCCTTTTCATCATTAAGCATTCAGCCCAGCACTCCCTTCTCATCATTGAGCATTCAGCCCAGCACTCCCTTTTCATCATTGAGCATTCAACCCAGCACTCCCTTCTTATCATTGAGCATTAAGCCCAGCACTCCCTTTTCATCATTGAGCATTCAACCCAGCACTCCCTTCTTATCATTGAGCATTCAGCCCAGCACTCCCTTATCATTGAGCATTCAGCCCAGCACTCCCTTCTTATCATTGAGCATTCAGCCCAGCACTCCCTTCTCATCATTGAGCATTCAGCGCAGCACTCCCTTCTCATCATTGAGCATTCAGCCCAGCACTCCCTTCTCATCACTGAGCATTCAGCCCAGCACTCCCTTCTCATCATTTAGCATTCAGCCCAGCACTCCCTTCTCATCATTGAGCATTCAGCCCAGCACTCCCTTCTCATCACTGAGCATTCAGCCCAGCACTCCCTTCTCATCATTGAGCATTCAGCCCAGCACTCCCTTCTCATCATTGAGCATTCAGCCCAGCACTTCCTTCTCCTCATTGAGCATTCAGCCCAGCACTCCCTTCTCATCATTGAGCATTCAGCCCAGCACTCCCTTCTCATCACTGAGCATTCAGCCCAGCACTCCCTTCTCATCATTGAGCATTCAGCCCAGCACTCCCTTCTCATCATTGAGCATTCAGCCCAGCACTCCCTTCTCATCATTGAGCATTCAGCCCAGCACTCCCTTCTCATCACTGAGCATTCAGCCCAGCACTCCCTTCTCATCATTGAGCATTCAGCCCAGCACTCCCTTCTCATCATTGAGCATTTAGCCCAGCACTCCCTTCTCATCATTGAGCTTTCAGCCCAGTACTCCCTTCTCATCACTGAGCATTCAGCCCAGCACTCCCTTCTCATCATTGAGCATTCAGCCCAGCACTCCCTTCTCATCATTGAGCATTCAGCCCAGCACTCCCTTCTCATCACTGAGCATTCAGCCCAGCACTCCCTTCTCATCATTGAGTATTCAGTCCAGCACTTCCTTCTCATCATTGAGCATTCAGCCCAGCACTCCCTTCTCATCATTGAGCATTCAGCCCAGCACTCCCTTCTCATCATTGAGCATTCAGCCCAGCACTCCCTTCTCATCATTAAGCATTCAGCCCAGCACTCCCTTCTCATCATTGAGCATTCAGCCCAGCACTCCCTTCTCGTAATTGAGCATTCAGCCCAGCACTCCTTTCTCATCATTGAGCATTCAGCCAAGCACTGCCTTCTCGTCATTGAGCATTCAGCCCATTACTCCCTTCTCATCATTGAGCATTCCGTCCAGCACTCCTTTCTCATCATTGAGCATTCAGCCCAGCGCTCCCTTCTCATCACTGAGCATTCAGCCCAGCACTCCCTTCTCATCACTGAGCATTCAGCGCAGCACTCCCTTCTCATCATTGAGCTTTCAGCCCAACACTCCCTTCTCATCAATGAGCATTCAGCCAGCACTCCCTTCGCATCATTGAGCATTCAGCCCAGCGCTCCGTTCTCATCATTGAGCATTCAGCCCAGCGCTCCCTTCTCATCACTGAGCATTCAGCCCAGCACTCCCTTCTCATCACTGAGCATTCAGCCCAGCACTCCCTTCTCATCACTGAGCATTCAGCCCAGCACTCCCTTCTCATCATTGAGCATTCAGCCCAGTACTCCCTTCTCATTATTGAGCATTCAGCCCAGTACTCCCTTCTCTTCATTGAGCATTCAGCCCAGCAGTCCCTTCTCATCATTGAGCTTTCAGCCCAGCACTCCCTTCTCATAATTGAGCATTCAGCCCAGCACTCCCTTCTCATCATTGAGCATTCAGCCCAGCACTCCCTTCTCATCATTGAGCATTCAGCCCAGCACTCCCTTCTCATCATTGAGCATTAAGCCCAGCACTCCCTTCTCATCACTGAGCATTCAGCCCATCACTCCCTTCTCATCATTGAGCATTGAGCCCAGCACTCCCTTCTCATCATTGAGCATTCAGCCCAGCACTCCCTTCTCATCATTGAGCATTCAGCCCAGCACTCCCTTCTCATCACTGAGCATTCAGCCCAGCACTCCCTTCTCATCATTGAGCATTCAGCCCAGCACTCCCTTCTCATCATTGAGCATTCAGCCCAGCACTCCCTTCTCATCATTGAGCATTCAGCCCAGCACTCCCTTCTCATCACTGAGCATTCAGCCCAGCACTCCCTTCTCATCATTGAGCATTCAGCCCAGCACTCCCTTCTCATCATTGAAAATTCAGCCCAGCACTCCCTTCTCATCTTTGAGCATTCAGCCCAGCACTCCCTTCTCATCATTGAGCATTCAGCCCAGCACTCCCTTCTCATCATTGAGCATTCAGCCCAGCACTCCCTTCTCGTAATTGAGCATTCAGCCCAGCACTCCTTTCTCATCATTGAGCATTCAGCCAAGCACTCCCTTCTCGTCATTGAGCATTCAACCCAGCACTCCCTTCTCATCATTGAGCATTCCGCCCATCACTCCCTTCTCATCATTGATCATTCAGCCCAGCACTCCCTTCTCATCATTGAGCATTCAGCCAGCACTCCCTTCTCATCATTTAGCGTTCAGCCCAGCGCTCCGTTCTTATCATTGAGCATTCAGCCCAGCGCTCCCTTCTCATCACTGAGCATTCAGCCCAGTACTCCCTTCTCATCACTGAGCATTCAGCCCAGCACTCCCTTCTCATCATTGAGCTTTCAGCCCAACACTCCCTTCTCATCAATGAGCATTCAGCCAGCACTCCCTTCTCATCATTGAGCATTCAGCCCAGCGCTCCATTCTCATCATTGAGCATTCAGCCCAGCACTCCCTTCTCATCACTGAGCATTCAGCCCAGCACTCCCTTCTCATCACTGAGCATTCAGCCCAGCACTCCCTTCTCATCATTGAGCATTCAGCCCAGCACTCCCTTCTCATCATTGAGCATTCAGCCCAGTACTCCCTTCTCATTATTGAGCATTCAGCCCAGTACTCCCTTCTCTTCATTGAGCATTCAGCCCAGCAGTCCCTTCTCATCATTGAGCATTCAGCCCAGCACTCCCTTCTCATAATTGAGCATTCAGCCCAGCACTACCTTCTCGTCATTGAGCATTCAGCCCAGCACTCCCTTCTCGTCATTGAGCATTCAGCCCAGCACTCCCTTCTCATCATTGAGCATTCAGCCCAGCACTCCCTTCTCATCATTGATCATTCAGCCCAGCACTCCCTTCTCATCATTAAGCATTCAACCAGCACTCCCTTCTCATCATTGAGCATTCAGCCCAGTACTCCCTTCTCATTATTGAGCATTCAGCCCAGTACTCCCTTCTCTTCATTGAGCATTCAGCCCAGCACTCCCTTCTCATCATTGAGCATTCAGCCCAACACTGCCTTCTCATCACTGAGCATTCAGCCCAGCACTCCCTTCTCATCATTGAGCATTCAGCCCAGCACTCCCTTCTCATCACTGAGCGTTCAGCCCAGCACTCCCTTCTCATCACTGAGCATTCAGCCCAGCACTCCCTTCTCATCATTGAGCATTCAGCCCAGCACTCCCTTCTCATCACTGAGCATTCAGCCCAGCACTCCCTTCTCATAACTGAGCATTCAGCCCAGCACTCTTTTCTCATAATTGAGCATTCAGCCCAGCACTCCCTTCTCATCATTGAGCATTCAGCCAGCGCTCCCTTCTCATCAGTGAGCATTCAGCCCAGCACTCCCTTCTCATCATTGAGCATTCAGCCCAGCACTCCGTTCTCATCATTGAGCATTCAGCCCAGCAGTCCGTTTTCATCATTGAGCATTCAGCCCAGCACTCCCTTCTCATCACTCAGCATTCAGCCCAGCACTCTTTTCTCATCATTGAGCATTCAGCCCAGCACTCCCTTCTCATCATTGAGCATTCAGCCCAGCACTCCCTTCTCATCATTGAGCATTCAGCCAGCACTCCCTTCTCATCATTGAGCATTCAGCCCAGCACTCCCTTCTGATCATTGAGCATTCATCCCAGCGCTCCCTTCTCATCATTGAGCATTCAGCCCAGCACTCCCTTCTTATCATTGAGCATTCAGCCCAGCACTCCCTTCTTATCATTGAGTATTCAGCCCAGTGCTCCTTTCTCATCATTGAGCATTCAGCCTAGCACTACCTTCTCATCAATGAGCATTCAGCCCAGCACTCACTTCTTATCATTGAGCATTCAGCCCAGCGCTCCCTTCTCATCATTGAGCATTCAGCCCAGCACTCCCTTCTCATCATTGAACATTCAGCCCAGCGCTCCCTTCTCAACATTTAGCATTCAGCCCAGCACTCCCTTCTCATCATTGAGCCTTCAGCCCAGTACTCCCTTCTTATCATTGATCATTCAGCCCAGCATTTCCTTCTCATCATTGAGCATTCAGCGTAGCACTCCCTTATCATCATTGCGCTTTCAGCCCAGCACTATCTTCTCATCATTGAGCATTCAGCCTGGCACTCCCTTCTCATCTTTGAGCATTCTGCCCGGCTCTCCCTGCTCATCATTGAGCATTCAGCCTAGCACTCCCTTCTTATCATTGAGTGTTCAGCCCAGCACTCCCTTCTCATCATTGAGCATTCAGCCCAGCACTCCCTTCCCATCATTGAGCATTCAGCCCAGCACTCCCTTCTCATCATTGAGCATTCAGCTCAGCACTCCCTTCTCATCACTGAGCATTCAGCCCAGTGCTCTGTTCTCATCATTGATCATTCAGCCCAGCACTCCCTTCTCATCATTGAGCATTCAGCCAGCACTCCCTTCTCATCATTGAGCATTCAGCCCAGCGCTCCGTTCTCATCATTGAGCATTCAGCCCAGCGCTCCCTTCTCATCACTGAGCATTCAGCCCAGCACTCCCTTCTCATCACTGAGCATTCAGCCCAGCACTCCCTTCTCATCATTGAGCTTTCAGCCCAACACTCCCTTCTCATCAATGAGCATTCAGCCAGCACTCCCTTCTCATCATTGAGCATTCAGCCCAGCGCTCCGTTCTCATCATTGAGCATTCAGCCCAGCGCTCCCTTCTCATCACTGAGCATTCAGCCCAGCACTCCCTTCTCATCACTGAGCATTCAGCCCAGCACTCCCTTGTCATCATTGAGCATTCAGCCCAGCACTCCCTTCTCATCATTGAGCATTCAGCCCAGTACTCCCTTCTCATTATTGAGCATTCAGCCCAGTACTCCCTTCTCTTCATTGAGCATTCAGCCCAGCAGTCCGTTCTCATCATTGATCATTCAGCACAGCACTCCCTTCTCATAATTGAGCATTCAGCCCAGCACTCCCTTCTCGTCATTGAGCATTCAGCCCAGCACTCCCTTCTCGTCATTGAGCATTCAGCCCAGCACTCCCTTCTCATCATTGAGCATTCAGCCCAGCACTCCCTTCTCATCATTGATCATTCAGCCCAGCACTCCCTTCTCATCATTGAGCATTCAACCAGCACTCCCTTCTCATCATTGAGCATTCAGCCCAGTACTCCCTTCTCATTATTGAGCATTCAGCCCAGTACTCCCTTCTCTTCATTGAGCATTCAGCCCAGCACTCCCTTCTCATCATTGAGCATTCAGCCAAACACTGCCTTCTCATCACTGAGCATTCAGCCCAGCACTCCCTTCTCATCACTGAGCATTCAACCCAGCACTCCCTTCTCATCACTGAGCATTCAGCCCAGCACTCCCTTCTCATCACTGAGCATTCAGCCCAGCACTTCCTTCTCATCATTGAGCATTCAGCCCAGCAGTCCGTTCTCATCATTGAGCATTCAGCCCAGCACTCCCTTCTCATAATTGAGCATTCAGCCCAGCACTCCCTTCTCGTCATTGAGCATTCAGCCCAGCACTCCCTTCTCGTCATTGAGCATTCAGCCCAGCACTCCCTTCTCATCATTGAGCATTCAGCCCAGCACTCCCTTCTCATCATTGATCATTCAGCCCAGCACTCCCTTCTCATCATTGAGCATTCAACCAGCACTCCCTTCTCATCATTGAGCATTCAGCCCAGTACTCCCTTCTCATTATTGAGCATTCAGCCCAGTACTCCCTTCTCTTCATTGAGCATTCAGCCCAGCACTCCCTTCTCATCATTGAGCATTCAGCCAAACACTGCCTTCTCATCACTGAGCATTCAGCCCAGCACTCCCTTCTCATCACTGAGCATTCAGCCCAGCACTCCCTTCTCATCACTGAGCATTCAGCCCAGCACTCCCTTCTCATCACTGAGCATTCAGCCCAGCACTTCCTTCTCATCATTGAGCATTCAGCCCAGCACTCCCTTCTCATCACTGAGCATTCAGCCCAGCACTCCCTTCTCATCACTGAGCATTCAGCCCAGCACTCTTTTCTCATCATTGAGCATTCAGCCCAGCACTCCCTTCTCATCATTGAGCATTCAGCCCAGCACTCCCTTCTCATCATTGAGCATTCTGGCAGCACTCCCTTCTCATCATTGAGCATTCAGCCCAGCACTCCCTTCTCATCATTGAGCATTCAGCCCAGCACTCTGTTCTCATCATTGAGCATTCAGCCCAGCACTCCGTTTTCATCATTGAGCATTCAGCCCAGCACTCCCTTCTCATCACTGAGCATTCAGCCCAGCACTCTTTTCTCATCATTGAGCATTCAGCCCAGCACTCCCTTCTCATCATTGAGCATTCAGCCCAGCACTCCCTTCTCATCATTGAGCATTCAGCCCAGTACTCCCTTCTCATCATTGAGCATTCAGCCAGCACTCCCTTCTCATCATTGAGCATTCAGCCCAGCACTCCCTTCTCATCATTGAGCATTCAGTCCAGCACTCCCTTCTCATCATTGAGCATTCAGCCCAGCACTCCCTTCTCATCATTGAGCATTCAGCCCAGCACTCCCTTCTCATCATTGAGCATTCAGCCCAGCACTCCCTTCTCATCATTAAGCATTCAGCCCAGTACTCCCTTCTCATCATTGAGCATTCAGCCAGCACTCCCTTCTCATCATTGAGCATTCAGCCCAGCACTCCCTTCTCATCATTGAGCATTCAGCCCAGCGCTCCCTTCTCATCATTGAGCATTCAGCCCTGCACTCCCTTCTCATCATTGAGCATTCAGCCCAGCACTCCCTTCTCATCATTGAGCATTCAGCCCAGCACTCCCTTCTCATCATTGAGCATTCAGCCCAGCGCTCCCTTCTCATCATTGAGCATTCAGCCCAGCACTCTGTTCTCATCATTGAGCATTCAGCCCAGCACTCCCTTCTCATCATTGAGTATTCAGCCCAGCACTCCCTTCTCATCATTGAGCATTCAGCCCAGCACTACCTTCTCATCATTAAGCATTCAGCCCAGCACTCCCTTCTCATCATTGAGCATACAGCCCATCACTCCCTTCTCATCATTGAGCATTCAGCCCAGCACTCCCTTCTCATCATTGAGCATTCAGCCCAGCACTCCCTTCTCATCACTGAGCATTCAGCCAGCACTCCCTTCTCATCATTGAGCATTCAGCCCAGCACTCCCTTCTCATCATTGAGCATTCAGCCCAGCGCTCCCTTCTCATCATTGAGCATTCAGCCCAGCACTCTGTTCTCATCATTGAGCATTCAGCCCAGCACTCCCTTCTCATCATTGAGTATTCAGCCCAGCACTCCATTCTCATCATTGAGCATTCAGCCCAGTGCTCCCTTCTCATCATTGAGCATTCAGCCCAGCGCTCTGTTCTCATCATTGAGCATTCAGCCCAGCACTCCCTTCTCATCATTGAGTATTCAGCCCAGCACTCCCTTCTCATCATTGAGCATTCAGCCCAGCACTCCCTTCTTATCATTGAGCATTCAGCCCAGCACTCCCTTCTCATCATTGAGCATTCAGCCCAGCCCTCCCTTCTCATCATTGAGCATTCAGCCCAGCACTCACTTCTCATCATTGAGCATTCAACCCAGCGCTCCGTTCTTATTAGTAAGCCTATCGGCCCGCGCTCCGTTCTTATTATTAAGCCTATCGGCCAGTGCTCTGTTTTTATTAGTAAGCCTATCTTCCAGTGCTCCGACGTTATCATAGAGCCCTCGATTCAGCGCTCTGCTCTTGTGAAAGTTCTTCTTACTGAGAGCAGCTGGTGTCTGTCGCCATCTTGTGGAGCGACCTGCTCCGTGCAGACCTGCGGACCTCTTCACTGGCAAGGCTGCGTTTAGGGTTGATGCTGCCATAGGCACTTTTATCTCTCATGTCCCCTACTGATGTGTCAGGCGAAAGCCTCATTCAGTTCATTTGCATTGTGAGAAAAATGTATTTTCATCAGTGTGCCGAATCTGATCTTCATCTATTTCTGGTCAAGACGTCAGTTTTTGCCATCAGTGCAGCGTCAGGGTTTTTCTAGTAAGCAAGAAAGAAAAAAGATCTCCAAGCTTCTCCTGCCCATTAAGAGTAAAAATTGGAGAGCACTCGGATAACGTCTGCAGGGGGCACGTGTGCAATATCTTTCTAATAAATATTAATACTCTCTAACCTCCTCTCTCTCCTTTCACAGTTTACGAACTCTCCTTCACATGAAAATGGGAATTTCTTCTGTATCTGATTATCCCCCGACTCTGCTCAGTGCACAACTTTACTAACTCCCCTCTCCCGCTCTTGGACCACAACTTTCTTTCCTTCTCTGTCAGTGACTGTCTCCCCGATCAGGACCCCCCACTTATCGCACATACAGAAATCGATAAGCCATCAATACCAAGCAGTTTATGAACAATTAACAGTCGTCTTTAGCGCCGATCTCTTCCCTCTTCTGTCCAGACTCTGCATTGCCACATTATAATAATACATTCCAAAATGCCCTGGATGAAGCAGCACCTGCTACACGCAGAAAGACCCGACAGACGACGGCGACCCTGGCACACGACGCAAACATGTTTTCTCCAGCGGAGCTCCAGATGCCGAACGTCAGTGGAGAAAACCACTCTCAGCAGAAGACAAGCGACTTCACCACCCTCATCACATCACTGGCCGGCAATCCAAAAACATTCTTTGAAACCTTCCAACCCCATCCTGAGCCCTAAAGTGCAAGCCCTGGTATTCAACCTCAGCGCGGATGATATTTCAAAGAAAAAATCACCCATATCCATGAGGACATTGTTACCTAAACCCCTCAGAGTCTGGATCCTCCTCCCTCCCGCACCTCAAGTACACTTTCCACCATCGAACCTGCTACAGGAGAAGAAGTTACCCAACTCCTCGCTTCTTTTCGCCCTATAATCTGTACTGGTGACCCTGTTCCCTCACATCTCCTCCTTTCTCCCTCCAGCTGTCACCACCTACCTAAAATTTTTAACCTCACTTTTTCTTCCAGTATCTTTCCCTCTTCATTCACACATGCCATCATAACCCCCTTTACTAAAAACACCATCCCTGGACCAGAACCGTGCTGCTAACTACAGTCGTGTCTCTAATCTCCCCTCATCTCTAAACATCTGGAACCCTTGGTCCACTCCTGTCTGTGGTTCCTCAGGGCTCGGTCCTAGGTCCCCTCCCCTTACTGTCGGGGTTCCTCAGGGTCCAGTCCTCAGCCCCCTCTTCTTACTGTCGGGGTTTTTCAGGGCTCGGTCCTAGACCCCCTCCTCTAACTGTCGGGGATCCTCAGGGCTCAGTCTTAGGTTCTCTCCTCTTCTCTCTATACACCGCCCCTGTATCTAACACCATCTCCTCCCTCTATCTGACACTGAGTCTCTCTGACACTGAACTCCTCATGTTTCCCCCTTTACTAACCTACCTTTACTTGATATTGCAATTCCCTTGCGTGTTTCTACCATTACTCCCCAGCAGCACACTAGCTATATTGGGGTGATATTTAACTCTAATCTTTCCTTTACTCCCCATATCCGATCACTCACTCGCTCTAGCACCTCAAAAACATCTCCAGAATTTGACCTTTTCTCACCTTTGAAAGTGCAAAAATTTACTGTTGCTCTTTATCATTCTCGTCTGGACTACTGCAACTCTCTTCTGATCGGACTCCTTCTAATCAAACGGTCTCCTCTTCATTCTGTACTGAATGCGGCCGCCAGGGTCATACTGTATACACAGTTCTGGGATGTATTAAGAGAAGCATAGAGTCTAGCTCACATGAAGCAATTATCCCCCTCTAGTCCTCCTTGGTCAGACCTCATCTGGAATACTGCGTCCAGTTTTGGGCACCACATTTTAAAAAAAGACATAGAAAAACTGGAGCAAGTTCAGAGAAGAGCGACCAGGATGGTGAGCGGACTGCAAACTATGTCCTACGGGGAACGGTTAGAGGATCTGGGAATGTGTGGCCTGCCCCAATATTGTTAGAACCAAAACCTTTGTCAACTCTGATGGTTGTAAGATGTCCAACGTTACCAATACCATAACGTGCACATCCAAGGCAGTGGTATATTATGCCACGTGCCCCTGCTCTCTGATTTATGTCGGCCTTATGATGCATCAGTTGAAGGTACGGGTTAGAGAACATGTGAACGGCATCATTGACGCTAAAGAGATTGGAGACTGCTCTACGCTTACAACAATCCCGAAACACTTCAAGCTCCATCATAAGTGTGATCCTTCCATTAGCACTGCCCTGGCAACATTGGAAACCCGGTGGATTTGGCTATTAAACATGGATTCTCCCCTAGGCCTAAATGAGAATTTAATCTTTGCTCCATTTATTCAACCATAGTTTGGTTGATAATAATTTTATTTCTATAGCGCCAACATATTCCGCAGCACTTAACATTTTAGATGGATTTTTATTGTTTTTAACTATTTCTTGTTTTATCATATAGCGACCACTTACCTGTGTATTGGCAGCAATGAATTCGGATGACCTGGTCTGGCCTTCCACGATTTGGTGTTTTTGATACGGTGGAGTATGTCGGTGTTCTGAAAAATGGACAATGTCATCACCAGTTTATTTAGTTATTATATTCCCCCCCACTATTTTTCTATTTATGTCTGTGACTACACAATTTCTCATACATTCGTAATAGTAGAGCTATCCATTTGCACATTTATGTTTTATTGATTCATTATAAGTATTTATACAGGTGCTTCTCACAAAATTAGAATATAATCAAAAAGTTAATTTATTTCAGTTCTTCAATTCAAAAAGTGAAACTCCTATATTATATAAAGTCATTATAAACAGAGTGATCTATTTCACGTGTTTATTTCTGTTCATGTTGATGATTATGGATTACAGCCAATGAAAACACAAAAGTCATTATCTCAGTAAATTAGAATAATGAACAAAAACACCTGCAAAGGCTTCCGAAGCATTTAAAAAGGTCCGTTAGTTTGTTTCAGTAGGCTCCACAATGATGGGGAAGACTGCTGACTTGAAAGATGTCCAAAAGGCAGTCATTGACACAAAAGGTCAAAAGAAACAGAACTATTACATTTTATATTTAATCCAAAAGGGAGGCAGTGTTTAAGAAAAATATATACAAGGATGTTACAAAGGAGACATTAAAATTACATAAGCAGTTACATAAAATAAACAGGATAAAAGAAGATAACTTACACTATACGATCGCTGAGACGATTGAATATAGGTGGAGAAGGGGCTCCCCAGTTTCATTATGCTGTTATCGAACAGGACCCGTTGCTTATAATCCTTATACCCCCCTGGCAATGAGTGAGTCTGTACTGTCCATGGGTTCTCTTATACCTAAGGGGAGATCTGGCCACACACCCCTTGTGGTGACATCATGTGGGCCGGTCTTCAGCCTGTACATTTTTATTAAAAACGCTAACTTCTGCGATAACTCATCGCTCGTTGATCACAGAAGCTTGCAAATGACGCAATTTTTTGCCTTATGATTTTATCTTCATTTAGAGACCACACATCGCATAGCTGCAGTCTGCTATTCCGGTGGTTTTGCGCTACAGCTCCCTGATTCTGCTTTCAGCCATGAAAAACTATGTATGCATTCCTCGGCTCTTTCTGTCACTAGAAATATAGGTCTCATTATTGTCAGACGCATGGAACTGGGGATTTCTTTGTTAAGCTTGGGAAAGCAACTTTCCCAGTTAAAAGCAAATTAGTGCAATCCTGCCAGTAATTACCCCCCTGCGTGTGCCAGGGACTAGAGGCTCACATCTTAACGAAGTTTGGTGACACCTCTTGGCTGGCATTTGTTTGTGTAAGGCCTCTTGGTTGTGGGTGATAATTTGCAGTAAGATACTGTATATTTTCATGGAGACAGCTCTCAAAAGATGGATAAGGGAGGGGGTGAAGAAAAGGCCTGAGAGAAATGGCCAATATCTATGTCAGACTTTCAATATTCCTCAATATCTCTCTGACACGCATCATCAGTCACATGACGTGGGGGCGGGACTTGACGTGCAGGTCCTCCTGATGGTGGATGTGTCATTGATCTGCCAAACCTCCTCCCATTGGCTGTGGCCGCTTTTTAAACCCGTGCCCATGTTTTGGACGCCACACCCTGACAAAGGTAGTGCTGAAACGTGCATCGGGGTTGGCGTGCAGCACACAGCACTACAGACCACCAGGTATTGCACTTTTTCTAGTCTCCCCTTTCCTACTGATAATGATGCAGGAGCTATACAGTTATCATGGATGTTCGGGCAGCTTGATGTGACCCACTGATAAAGTTGCTATAGGTTAGAGGTTTATCATCACGTCTCTCTCCTTGCCTGACTACCATCTGCCTTCAGAATGATCAGAATTCGTATATACATGTGTCTGCAGCATTAAATGCTTTACATATATGCACATGCTTGAACTATGTCAGGTCTATCATATGATCCTACGGTTTTCTTGCTCATGACACACAACGGATACTATTAGACAGGGACTGTGACCCACGTTCTAGGAGCTGATACTCTCCTTTAGACATATGGTGTATATACATTTATATACACCTCCTTGTACGGCTCCCCGATTCCATTCCTAGAGTAATTTACATACACATTTTCTCAGATTATTCCTTTATTCCTGCATCAACACATGATTGTAATTGATTGAGACATTGTGCAACTTCCTTGTGATTTCCTATTGTTCATCTTGTTAGTTTCTTTGGATGTGTCCAGGTGTGATTGTGAATTGTGATATTCTTGCTTTTTACTGTTCGCATAAGCTGTTCCTTATCTTTTTAGACTTGTGTGTGCACTTTGGTTACAATGCCATGATCACCCATTGACTATAAAGAAAGTTTTTTTACTGACATATCCAGTGTATCTACTTTTTTATGACCTATTTATTAGCTTTCTTCTTTTTGGTATACATGTACAGATACTGGCCGGTGACCGGGTCATACATGTACATATACAGATACTGGCCGGTGACCGGGTCATACATGTACATATACAGATACTGGCCGGTGACTGGGTCATACATGTAAATATACAGATAGTGGCCGGTGACCGGGTCATACATGTACATATACAGATTCTGGCCGGTGACCGGGTCATACATGTACATATACAGATACTGGCCGGTGACTGGGTCATACATGTACATATACAGATACTGGCCGGTGACCGGGTCATACATGTACATATACAGATACTGGCCGGTGACCGGGTCATACATGTACATATACAGATACTGGCCGGTGACCGGGTCATACATGTACATATACAGATACTGGCCGGTGACTGGGTCATACATGTAAATATACAGATAGTGGCCGGTGACCGGGTCATACATGTACATATACAGATACTGGCCGGTGACCGAGTCATACATGTACATATACAGATACTGGCCGGTGACCGGGTCATACATGTACATATACAGATACTGGCTGGTGACCGGGTCATACATGTACATGTACAGATACTGGCCGGTGACCGGGTCATACATGTACATATACAGATACTGGCCGGTGACCGGGTCATACATGTACATGTACAGATACTGGCCGGCGACCGGGTCATACATGTACATATACAGATACTGGCCGGTGACCGGGTCATACATGTACATATACAGATACTGGCCGGTGACCGGGTCATACATGTACATATACAGATACTGGCTGGTGACCGGGTCATACATGTACATGTACAGATACTGGCCGGTGACCGGGTAATACATGTACATATACAGATACTGGCTGGTGACCGGGTCATACATGTACATATACAGATACTGGCCGGTGACCGGGTCATACATGTACATATACAGATACTGGCTGGTGACCGGGTCATACATGTACATGTACAGATACTGGCCGGTGACCGGGTCATACATGTACATATACAGATACTGGCTGGTGACCGGGTCATACATGTACATATACAGATACTGGCCGGTGACCGGGTCATACATGTACATATACAGATACTGGCCGGTCACCGGGTCATACATGTACATATACAGATACTGGCCGGTGACCGGGTCATACATGTACATATACAGATACTGGCCGGTGACCGGGTCATACATGTACATATACAGATACTGGCCGGTGACCGGGTCATACATGTACATATACAGATACTGGCCGGTGACTGGGTCATACATGTACATGTACAGATACTGGCCGGTGACTGGGTCATACATGTAC
Source organism: Phyllobates terribilis (assembly GCF_046119375.1). Lineage (NCBI taxonomy): Eukaryota > Metazoa > Chordata > Amphibia > Anura > Dendrobatidae > Phyllobates > Phyllobates terribilis. The sequence goes on along the minus strand of NW_027362762.1, from coordinate 979,643,213 downwards.
ATATACAGATACTGGCCGGTGACCGGGTCATACATGTACATGTACAGATACTGGCCGGCGACCGGGTCATACATGTACATATACAGATACTGGCCGGTGACCGGGTCATACATGTACATATACAGATACTGGCTGGTGACCGGGTCATACATGTACATATACAGATACTGGCCGGTGACCGGGTCATACATGTACATATACAGATACTGGCCGGTCACCGGGTCATACATGTACATATACAGATACTGGCCGGTGACCGGGTCATACATGTACATATACAGATACTGGCCGGTGACCGGGTCATACATGTACATATACAGATACTGGCCGGTGACCGGGTCATACATGTACATATACAGATACTGGCCGGTGACTGGGTCATACATGTACATGTACAGATACTGGCCGGTGACTGGGTCATACATGTACATATACAGATACTGGCCGGTGACCGGGTCATACATGTACATGTACAGATACTGGCCGGCGACCGGGTCATACATGTACATATACAGATACTGGCCGGTGACCGGGTCATACATGTACATATACAGATACTGGCCGGTGACCGGGTCATACATGTACATATACAGATACTGGCTGGTGACCGGGTCATACATGTACATGTACAGATACTGGCCGGTGACCGGGTCATACATGTACATATACAGATACTGGCTGGTGACCGGGTCATACATGTACATATACAGATACTGGCCGGTGACCGGGTCATACATGTACATATACAGATACTGGCCGGTCACCGGGTCATACATGTACATATACAGATACTGGCCGGTGACCGGGTCATACATGTACATATACAGATACTGGCTGGTGACCGGGTCATACATGTACATATACAGATACTGGCCGGTGACCGGGTCATACATGTACATATACAGATACTGGCCGGTGACCGGGTCATACATGTACATATACAGATACTGGCCGGTCACCGGGTCATACATGTACATATACAGATACTGGCCGGTGACCGGGTCATACATGTACATATACAGATACTGGCCGGTCATACATGTGATGCGCCCCCAGGGAAATGGGGTACTCGGCAGCCGGGCCTATGGATGCTGGGGGGGTATGTCACAGTGGCTGGCCCGGTCCGTCGCCCAGGGCTTTCAATCAAAAAGGGGATTATAACTTGGATAGAAAAATAAAGATAAAGTAAATAGTTCGTGACGCCACCTGTGGTAACTGGTAAGGTTTACCAGCGCTGCTGCAGACCTCTGGGGGGGTGATGGGATGGCAGCTGAGGTGTTTCTGCTCCCCACAGGTGGAGCGGGCCCCCGGGGCAGTGTGGAGTTTGGTGGGTGGTGATGCTGGGACTTGTAGTGCAGGCGGATGGCGCAGCAGGAGTAATTGACAGAGACAGGGGATTCGCTTCAATACCTTTACTGGTGCTGATGTCAGGTATGGTCCAGGTTACTCGGTAGGATGGGTGCACTTCAGGACTTCTCCCCAGTGAGCGGGTATAAGGCCTCCTGGTCCGTGTCTCCCTCTTTCTAAGCTCCTGGCCAGCCTGCAACTGGGCCTAGCTTATGTGTCGTGCTGATCCTTCACTTGTCGCTTGCTAGTAGGACCTTCTGCTGGTAACCACTCTCCCTGGACGCTGGGGCCTTGTGGTTCCTGGTCCTGTGTGGGTCTAGCTTCAGGTCTGCCAGGGACTTGTAGTCCCTCTGGAATGCCGGTGGTCCCTACTGGGTATAAAGGACCCTGTAGGCGCGGACCCGGTGTCCGGTTTGTATATCGGGGTGAGCCTATGATGCTCCTCTGCCCCCTCAACTCCTCTCTCCTTTCTCCTCTTGCCTTCGGCCACACTCAGGGCCCTTAATTCGGCAACAGCAGACGCGCTGCGTCTTCGCTGCTCTCGGCGTCAGCACGCTCTCAGACTCTCTGGCTAAAAACTGAGCTGCCTGGCTCCACCCTCCATATATATATCCCTAACGGGCTCCCTCTGGTGGTGTAAGGTGGAAGGGTGGAGGTGTTTGTATGTAATGAGGGCCTCTTGTGGAGAAGTCAGTCCATGCATCCTTGGTCCTGTGGTACCTGTGCGCAGCAGGGTGCCACATTCCCCCCTAGTACAATTCAGTACTCCTGGACTGAAGCATTTTGTAAAACAGGTTACAACAATAATAATAATTATAATAACAATTAAGTTACAGTAAGTCCCTTAACCAGGTGTCCATTTCACCGAAGAAAGAACATGAGGGACCCGCCTGAAAACCCTCAACGTAGGCCCTGGGCGTGGCTACAGGGCATAGGTGATCCAGGTGCTGGACCACGTCTTCGGCGCGCCAAACGGGTTTTTGTTCTGTGGTCAATTAAGGATCACTTTGTATGAGTGCAACTATTTACAAGAACAGTTTTTGGCTGCTCACAGTCCTCAGCCTACAAGTCTTTGTACCCTGACGGGTAACTAAAGGCACACACATTTTCAGTTTACATAATAAACAATAACAGTAGCAATACCCAACTAGGTAACTATTTATAATGTAGGCACTTTGTGCTTATTCCCTAAACCTGGCAGGGATTTGGCCTTGTGTGCTGCGTGTGGACCTCCATAGCACTGGGGTGTCACTAGTGTCTGTGCGTACCCTTTCTGTTAATCTAGCAGGTGTACGTTCTGGTAGATTATAGAACTGCCTTAATCTCTCTATGGGACTGGCAAGTGCACTGTCCACTGGGCCTTCAGGCTCTGCTTCAACGGGTGATCTTCCTCTTACTGGGGACTCTTCCTGTTCCTGAGCAGGCTCTTCCAGGGCGCTTACAGGTTCTTCTGGTTGTTGATAGAAGTGTATCACCGGGATTATAACTGCTCCATCAAGTTGAGGCCTGTCCACAGGGAAATCTCCTAGAACTGTGTGAAGCACTTCTTCCTTGGGTTCTTCCAGTGCTATAGGAGGTACTTCTTCTTCTGTTGTGTTCCGTAGACCTGGGCACACTTTCAGATGGTCTCTTGAGACTGTTGCAGTTGTTTTTCCTCCATCTTTGCTAATCAGGCAGGTTTTACTGTTGTCAAACTTGGAGTTCAACACTGTGTAGGGCTCTCTTTCCCACTGGTCATCGAGCTTGTGACTTCTTCTCTCCCGCTTTAGCACTATCTCTCCAGGTGCCAAGGGTTCTGCTGGTGCATGTGACTCGCCCCCTGGGCCGTGGGGCACACGGGTCCGGGCAATAGGGAAACGATGGGGGTAGTGGTGGCACCCCGGTTCCGTGGCTCAGGGTGGTCAGACCGGTGGTAGTCTGCTATGCGCTGTTGGTATGTCCGACTACGCCACCCGTGGATTGCTGTCAGTGCGAACCGCCGCTGCCAGGCCGACCACTGGGGCTGATTATGTATGCAGCTGGGGTAGTGTGACTCCCCACGGGAAGAGTGCGGCCCCAGGGCAGTATAATGGAGGATGGGGGTGATGGTGTAGGGCGTCCCAGTACCGTTAGTGCTGGAGGAGCAAGGAGCACACAGACAACAGGTTGCAGTCCAGGGTCTTTACTAGAACAGGTGAACTGACCCACAAACAGTCCCGGCTAAGAGGGGACCTGGATGTCTGAGAGCAAATGGGAAGTTGGCCCTGGTCAGGGTGAGGGTGTAGGCCTACCGTGCTCTCTGTGCTCCTTCTGGCTATCTCCTCCTTGTAGGGTAACAGCCCACGGTCCCAAGCTTACCGTGTCCTCTCGCCCGTATGGTTTGCAGCGTGGGTCCCTTTCTACTCCCGGCCTGGTACGGCTCTGCTGGTCCCTTCTGCTGTGGCGGAGCCTCCGGGCTTCTTAGGCCAAGGAACATACAGTCCCCTGCGGGCTGGTTATCTGCTGTAGGACGTGGAATCCTCACAGCCTCAGACACCAAAGTCTGGTAAATTTGGTTCTTTGTCTGCCAGGACAGGCTCACTTCGCCTTTGTCCCTGGCTTGTGGCTCTCCTACTGCCACACGTCCTCTTAGGGTGCAACACAACTGTTTCTCTCTGCTCTGGGACACCTCTCAGTCCAGAGACAGGTCGTCCAGTTCCCCCTAACCCTGCCCCCAGTTCCAGCTTTTATAGGGGCAGCCTGCTCCCCCTACTGGCCTGAGACAGGAGGTATTGCATGCTAATGTTCCCCTGACTAGAGAACCTCCCCCTTGCTCTCAGACACAGCTTTATTATATTTGTGGCATCCAGGCCGGGGTGACACATTCCCCCCTAGTAGAATTTAGTACTCCGAGACTAAACAGTAAACAAAGATAATATACATGACTATAAAACATTAGTAGATAAACGACGCACAGGTTGAGTTCTTAAGGTCACAGTGTGGTCTGTGACCGGGTGTCCATATCACCAACACAACGGGGAGCCTTAACCAGGTGGGGGTCTGTCCTACCCCAAGTCTTTTACAGTCTTAGTTCATTCCTTGGTCAGGCTCCGAACGCAGTCCATGCAAAGTCCCGGTTATTAAAAGTCCATAACCTTTGGGTCCGTACGGTAACTGCAAGAAACTGAAATACACTATTAATAATCATGCAGGTAACTTGGCAAACATTTCAACATTTGGCAACAGGGTTATTTACAGTTCTAGTGCACCCTATATTCTCCAGCGAGCGGGCATCTGCCCCTTTGTGCTCCTGGTTGACCTCCTTAACCCACTGTCTGGTGGTGGACCGACCTGGCCTTCCCCACTAACGTTAGGGGTACAGCTACCAGCTGGGTGTACAGGTAGGGCAGGCAGCTGTCTGCGGGTTCTTTGGCTTACCGCAGGCATGGCAGGCTCACTGTCAGCAGAGGGTTGACTCTCCTGGGCTGCTGGTACAGGCTCTTCTGCCTCTGGAACTGCTTGCTCTTCTTCACCTTCCGGCTCTGGTGTAGGTTGTTGCTGGGCCGGTTGCAGGAAATGCAGGACGGGTACCACTATGGCATCGTTTATTCGAGTCCAGGACTGAGGGAACTCTCCGAGAACAGTGCTGATCATTTCTTCCTTGTCCTCTGCGGGTTCAAGGTCACTTTGATCCTCTTCTGCACTACGGAGTTGCTCAGGGCACCTTTTGAGGTGGTCTCTGGAGACGGTACTAGTGGTTTCTCCTCTATCCCTGGTGATCACGCACACCTTCGAGTTGTCGTGATCAGACTGCAGTACGGTGTAGGGTTCCATTTGCCACTGGTCGTCCAACTTATGTAGCCTTCTCTTTCGCTTCAGGACCTGCTCACCAGGTTCCAGGGGACTCGCAGGGGCGTGTTGGTTGAAGAGTCTTTCTTGCCTTTCTCTCACCTGGGCCAGGCTCCTCTCCACACTCTCCTGTACCTTCTTGTACTGCAGTTGCCTTTCCGTATCCCAGTCTGCATCCGGAGAGGTGTCCCCAGGCGTTAGGACTCCCATCTCCAGGTCCATGGGCAGCTTACCTGGTCTGGCTCGCATCAGGTAAGCCGGGGTGCAGTTTGTAGCATTCACCGGGATATGGTTGTATAAATCTATCAGGTCCGGCAGTTTTTCTGGCCACAGGCTGCGTTCCTCCAGGGGCAACGTCTTCAGGAGATCAATGACTATATTGTTCATTTTCTCACACATCCCGTTGGTTTGTGGGTGGTAAGGCGTTGTCCTAATCTTCTTACAGCCATTGAGGTTGCAGAACTCTTGGAAGATTTCAGCCTCGAACGCTGGACCCTGGTCTGTCAGGACCTGTTCCGGATACCCGTGTGGACGGCAGAAGTACTGCTGGAAGGCTCTGGCCGCCGTTTGGGCTGTCAGGTCTTTTACCGGGACCACCACTAGAAAACGAGAATAGTGGTCCACGATTGTCAGGGCGTAGATGTATCCTGACCGGCTTGGAGCTAATTTAATGTGGTCCAGAGCTACCAGCTCAAGAGGTTGCTGGGTGACGAAGGGCTTCAAGGGTGCCTTCTGGCTGGTGCGGTCTTTTCTCCTTAAGTTACAAGGGCCACAGGCTCTGCATCACTTCTCTACAGCCCCTCTCATGCCGACCCAAAAGAACCGTCCTCTTAGCAGGAACTCCAGTTTCTTCCAACCGAAATGCCCAGCTCTGTCATGGTAAGCCCCCAGGACCATAGCTGCATCCCGCCTTGGGACCACGACTTGCCAGGTCAGCTCGTGTGTCCGGTGGTTGACAAGCCTTCTGCACAGCTTGCCTTCGTAGAGGAACAGCTTGCTCTTCTCTTTCCATAGCTGCTTGGCTTCCTCTGGGGCATCCGGATCTAAGCGGGCGTCTTCCCGGGTCAGCAGATCTTTCACCAGGCGGATGGCAGGGTCACTATCTTGGGTCTCGACCCAGCTGTGGTGAGGTAGGGGATTGATCATAACAGTTGTTAAATCTTCCTCCTTCACGCGGTGGGAGTATTGAGCAGCTCCGTACCGGTGAAACGCGGGGAGTTCTACCTCCTCCAGCTCTTCTGGGTCTTCGTCACCTTCAGGTAAGTGAGGCATTCTCGACAGGGCATCAGCGTTGGCATTGGTTTTGCCTGCCCGGTACTTGATCACGAAGTCATAATTGGAGAGACGGGCCATCCACCGCTGTTCTAGGGCACCAAGTCTTGCACTGTTTAGGTGTGTTAACGGGTTGTTGTCCGTGTACACCGTGAACTTTGCGGAGGCCAGGTAATGCTTGAAGCGTTCCGTCACGGCCCACACCACCGCCAAGAATTCTAGCTTGAAGGAGCTGTAATTCTCCGGGTTCCTCTCGGTGGGCCTCAGCTTCCGGCTGGCGTACGCGATCACCCTTTCTCTGCCCTGTTGGTTTTGTGACAGTACGGCTCCCAGTCCCACATTACTGGCGTCTGTGTGGAGAATGAAAGGCTGGCCATAATCAGGGTAGGCCAGGATCTCATCCCCCTTGAGGGCCATCTTCAACTGGCGGAAGGACTCCTCTTCCGGTTTATCCCACTTGAAGGGTGACTTTTGGCTTCTGGACTTAGACTGTCCTATCAGTAGGTCCTGCATAGGTGCTGCCATCTTAGTGAACCCGGGGATGAACCTTCGGTAGTAGCCTACCAACCCGAGGAATTGCCTCACTTCCTTGATGTTCGAAGGGCTTGGCCAGCTCTTGATTGCCGTGACCTTGTCGGGGTCGGGGGCTACTCCTTCCGCACTTACCACGTGCCCTAGGTACTGGACCTTAGGTTTCAACAGGTGACACTTTGATGGTTTCACCTTCAGGCCATAGCCTGCCAGGGCTTCGAACACCTCGGCCAGGTGCTTTAGATGGTCCTCGTAAGTCTTCGAATAGACGATCACGTCGTCCAGGTAAAGGAGGACCGTCTCGAAGTTTCGGTGCCCTAGACAGCATTCCATCAGCCTCTGGAAGGTCCCTGGTGCGTTGCAGAGCCCGAAGGGCATACAGTTGAACTCGCTCAGTCCCATCGGGGTGGTGAAGGCGGTCTTCTACTTGTCAGCCTCTGCCACAGGAACCTGCCAGCACCCGCTAGTAAGGTCCAAAGTAGAGAAGAAGTTAGCTGATTTTAGGGCTGCTATAGACTCCTCTATCCCAGGTAGCGGATATGCGTCTTTGTGGGTGATACGGTTGATTTGTCTATAGTCCACGCACATTCTCATGGTGCCGTCTTTCTTTTTTACCAGAACCAAGGGGGCTGCCCAGGGGCTACAGCTATCTCTAATGACCCCAGCTTCTTTCATTTCCTGCAGCATACCCTTGGCGTTCTGATAATGTGCAGGGGGTACAGGCCTGTGTCTCTCTTTTATTGGTGGGTGGCTCCCTGTGGGGATGTGGTGTTCTATCCCTTTTACTCTGCCGAAATCTAGGGGGTGCTTACTAAAGACTCTCTCGTACTCCTGTACCACCCGGTAGACTCCTTGTTTTTGGTGCAGGGGAGTGGAGTCAGCACCCACATGGAGTTTCTGGCACCAGTCCTCCTTTTGTTTCTGGGAGTCATTACCCTCCGCCTGTGGAGATGGAGGCAAAGGCTCCACGGCCCTGATAGCTTTGTGTTCGACAACAAACAGTTTGGCAAGTGTAGCGTACCTGGGTAAGTGTACCTCCCTCTCCCCAATGTTGAGAATGCGAACGGGCACCCTCCCATGACGGACATCAACCACCCCCCGGGCTGTCAAAATGGTGGGCCTGCTGTCTGAGTACACGGGTTCTACCATGGCTTGGTAGTCTCTACCTCTCAACCCGATTGCAGTCCGACACCAGATCATCATTTCACTTTTGGGAGGCATGGAAATGGGGAATGGGTCACTCAGTCTTACGCTACCGATCTCACCACCAGACAGTTCTACCTGCTGCCGTCTCATCAGGGCTTTTATCTCCTTGTTGAGGACTCTCTGTTGGCTGGAACTAGCATTCACCGCCACCTGTTGTAGAATTACAATTACCTCTGAAAGACAATTTTCAATCACGTTAGTACCCACAGTTATTTTAGGGTGACTTTCACGACGGTCAGTGTCCACGATAATCACTCCCTGTGCCGGTAGTTCAACTTTACCAATTTTAATGGTCATCTCCTTGAACCCCATCTGCGGCACGGGTAAGCCATTACTGGCGATGATGCTCAAGTTACTGTCTGGATACCGTGTGATATCAGCATCAGTCCAATACTGCTTAAAAAGTACATAAGGGATAGTGGTTACTTGCGACCCAGTATCCAGCAAGGCGCTCAAGGGGATACCGTCCAGCACCACGGGTAAAACCGGGCACCCCCCAACGTACTTATCACGCCAATTATAAGGGCCTGGTGATCTTATGCCTGGGGGTCGGCCCTCTGCCCCAGGTTGGACCCGTTTAAATTACAGTACCTGGAAATGTGTCCGGGCTGGTTGCATCGACGGCAAATGGGCTGTCCATCCTCTGCGTAGCGGTCCGTGGGCCTCCCTCTGAACGACGGGGTCCTCCTCTGTCGACGCCACGGGACATCCTCCGGACTTGAAGCCAGCTCGATGGGTCTTGACGGGTCCACTTGCAATGCCTGTACGTTCCTGGTCAACGCCGCAACGCTCCTTGTCAGCTCCTGGACTTGGTGGTGCAGGTCTTTCGACGGGGCTTGATTCAGGGCCTGTGCATCAGCCCCCACAGAGTCCATAGGGGAGGGCGCTGCCTCCTGGTGGTAGGTGAGAGCAGGACGCCGGGGGTTTATAGCGCCACTGGTTGCGGGTTCACGGAGCACCCTTATGGCCCTGTCCTTAATTTGGGCAAAGGTCAGATCAGGGTTCTGAAAGAACATGAGGCGCAGTTGGGCCCTGTGGGTGCTAGACCGCAGACCTTCTATGAATTGTTCTGTTAGTAGCTTATCCGTTTCCTGCACACTGCCAGGGTCAGTTTGTTGGATGGCCCTCAAGGCTTCCTTCAGATTTAGGGCATAGTCTCTGATGCTGTCCTGTGCCCGCTGCTTACATCCATAGAACCTCATTTTAATTTCAGCGGAGGTACGTGTGTCAAAGGTACCCCGCAGCCGGGCCAGAATACCCTTCACGGTCCTTTTCTCCTCAGCGGGCCATGACTTTACCTCCCTTTGGGCTGCGCCAGTTAACTGCCCTGTTAATATGCTGACCCTCTGTTCCTCTGTCAGGGGGTAAACTTGGAACAAACTGTACAGCCTTTCCTTAAAGTCAGTTAGGGCATGGGGCTCCCCTGAATACTTAGGCAGCCAGGCCACTCCAGGGATGTAGGGCAGGGAAAATGGCATCACCGCTGCTGCAGCTGCGCTGGTTGTAGTGGGCGCCTCCGTGTCCGACATCTTCCTCCCCCCTAGTTAAGCGTGGCCTACCTTCCGACGAACCTCTTCTGTAGGCCGCGGCTCCGCTGATGCTGCTCTGGACGAGGACCTTGCGTCGCGTCCTGGTGATGTCAGCATCGCTCTCTCTCCCTTCCAGGACCTTGCGCAGCGTCGGTGCGTGGGGCGGAGCTTCGGGTCTCGCGTGGTTTGGACGTCCACGCCCCTCTTCTTTCCGCGCGGCATCCTGAAGATGGCGTCCGATGGCGGGAAAACGGCTGAAGATGGCGGGAACCGACGGAAGATGGCGGGAGACAGCTGAAAATGGCGGGAAACGGCTCCGGATGGCGGGAAGCTTCTTCTTCAGGTACGTGTACAGTCTTTTTCAGGCACGCAATACCCATTTGTGGCGGGTTGGTTACAATCCTGCCGACTACGCCAAAGCTGACTCGCCCCCTGGGCCGTGGGGCACTTGGATCCGGGCAATAGGGAAACGATGGGGGTAGTGGTGGCACCCCGGTTCTGTGGCTCAGGGTGGTCAGACCGGTGGTAGTCTGCTATGCGCTGTTGGTATGTCCGATTACGCCACCCATGGATTGCGGTCAGTGCGAACCGCCGTTGCCAGGCAGACCACTGGGGCTGATGATGTATGCAGCTGGGGTAGTGTGACTCCCCACGGGAAGAGTGCGGCCCCAGGGCAGTATAATGGAGGATGGGGGTGATGTTGTAGGGCGTCCCAGTACCGTTAGTGCTGGAGGAGCAAGGAGCACACAGACAACAGGTTGCAGTCCAGAGTCTTTACTAGAACAGGTGAACTGACCAACAAACAGTCCCGGCTAAGAGGGGACCTGGATGTCTGAGAGCAAATGGGAAGTTGGCCCTGGTCAGGGTGAGGGTGTAGGCCTACCATGCTCTCTGCGCTCCTTCTGGCTATCTCCTCCTTGTAGGGTAACAGCCCACGGTCCCGAGCTCACCGTGTCCTCTCGCCCGTATGGTTTGCAACGTGAGTCCCTTTCTACTCCCGGCCTGGTACGGCTCTGCTGGTCCCTTCTGCTGTGGCGGAGCCTCCGGGCTTCTTAGGCCAAGGAACATACAGTCCCCTGTGGACTGGTTATCTGCTGTAGGACGTGGAATCCTCACAGCCTCAGACACCAAAGTCTGGTAAATTTGGTTCTTTGTCTGCCAGGACAGGCTCACTTCGCCTTTGTCCCTGGCTTGTGGCTCTCCTACTGCCACACGTCCTCTTAGGGTGCAACACAACTGTCCCTCTCTGTTCTGGGACACCTCTCAGTCCAGAGACAGGTCGTCCAGTTCCCCCTAACCCTGCCCCCAGTTCCAGCTTTTATAGGGGCAGCCTGCTCCCACTACTGGCCTGAGACAGGAGGTATTGCATGCTGATGTTCCCCTGACTAGAGAACCTCCCCCTTGCTCTCAGACACAGCTTTATTATATTTGTGGCATCCAGGCCAGGGTGACACACATGTTTATTGTACTGCTCTTCCTGTCTTTCCCTTACTCTGTTCAGACTGTCTTCGACACTGGCCTGTACTCTCCTGTACTGCTCTTGCTGATTTGTATCCCAGTCTTCAATGGACATATCTGCTTCAGGTTCTATCACTCTGAGTTCCAGGTCCATGGGCAACTTTCCGGGTCTTGCATTCATGAGGTACGCTGGGATACAATTAGTAGAACTCACAGGTATATGATTCTATAGATCTACCAGGTCAGGTAGTTTGTCTGGCCACTGGTTTCTTTCTTCCAAGGGTAAGGTTTTCAGCAGGTCTATGACGATGTTGTTCATTTTCTCACTCAAACCATTGGTCTGAGGGTGGTACGGCATAGCCCGGATCTTCTTGCACCTGTACAGGTGGCAGAATTCTTTAAACAGCTCGGCTTCAAAGGCAGGGCCTTGACCCGTCAGCACTTTGTGCGGGTATCCATGGGGCCTGCAGAAGTATGCTTGGAACAATCTTGCTGCAGTTTCTGCTGTCAGATCCTTGACAGGGGCTACCACCAGGAATCGGGAATAGTGATCCACCATGGTCAGTGCATAGGAATAGCCTGACCTGCTGGGTGACAGCTTGACGTGATCTAGAGCGACAATCTCCATGGGCTGGGTTGTTTTGATGGACTGCAAGGATGCTTTCTGGCTGCCGTAGTCTTTCCTTCTGAGGCTACAGGGTCCACAATTCCGGCACCACCTCTCTATGGAGCTCCGCATTCCAACCCAATAGAACCGGTCCTTCAGCAGGGTTTCCAGCTTCTTCCAGCCAAAGTGACCTGTTTGATCGTGGTAGGCATCCAACACCATCTGGATATCCGTTCTGGGTACAACAATCTGCCACACCATTTCATAGGTCTTGGGGTTGACATATCTTCTGCACAGCTTCTCTCTGTAGATGAACAGCTGGCTTCTTTCATTCCACAGTTGCTTGGCTTGTGGAGGAGCATCCTTCTCCAGGTGGGAATGTGAAGCCCAGCTGCGCTTGGTATCACAAATCCTAGAAAGGTGTATTGATGGATTCCTCCACAAGAGGCCCCCCATAACCATTCACACATCTCCACCTTCCACCTCAGACCACCAGAGGGAGCCCGTTAGGGATAGATAAATAGGGAAGGTGGAGCCAGGCAGCAGTGAGTCTGTTGAGAGAGTTCCTGCAGAGTGAGACACAGAAACAGGTCAGTCTGCAGTGGAGCTCAGTGACTCAGCAATTCCTCTGGAGAGTTCAGTTAGTGCAAGCCTGAATACAGAGTTGAGCCCGGTTGAGTCGTAGCTCAGAATAGTGAGCTTCAGGTGTGCCGGCGCCATAAGATCGGTGAAGCACGGCAAGCTGCCGTTAGTGTGAGTAGCCTAGTGAGGGCCCGAGTATGCCGAAGGCAAGAGGAGAGTTAGTACATAGGGGGCAGAGGAGCTTAATTGGCTCACCCCGAAGCAGTTACCGGACACCGGGTCCGAAGTTTACCGGGATCTCCATGACCCAGTAAGATAAACTGGAATCCCTGGAGAACTACAAGTCCCAGGATCGCTAAAGTGCTGATACGTAACAGAGCTGGAGACACATAGGCCCCGTAAGTCGGGAGCGTGCACTCCAAGAAAAGGCCCTACCACAAGGTCAGCCAGCGCAGGACAGAGACAAAGTTAGGCCTAGCTCCAGGCAGGTCAGAAACTTACTACGCAGAAGCAAGAAACAGGAGGCCTAACACCTGCTCTTTGGGGAGGATCCTGATATGCACCCTTCATCCTACAGTGCTCCGGGATGTGCCTGAATTTCCACCAGTAAAAGGTAGTGAAGTGACTATCGTGTCTGTCCCTATTCTTGCTCAGACCCGGCGGGGTCTCACTTGTCCTGCATCCATTTTTCCATACACTGCCCTGAGGCCTAGCTCCACCTGTGGGGAGCTATATCATCCAGCTGCCTTATCATTGGCCTCAGTGGACTGCGCAGCGCTGGTGATCCTCACCAAAAGCCACAGGTGGCGTCACGAACACTCTTTTATAAACTTAACATCTATCAACGTCTTCTTTAAGAGGGACCCCAGGGTACGGGCCCAGGAGCCGACCACCGCGACCTCCTTAAGGCTAAAGGCCCAGGTAACCGAGTAATTCCCATTTCCCCTGGGCGAGTCAGGAACCTTCCTGGGTGATCAGTCTTTTGATTAGGCTGACAACCGGGTCACTATCCTGGGTCTCCTTCCAACTGTGGTGGGGTAGAGGATTCAGCGTCCTTCCCTGACGTCTTCTGGTGACGTGTTGCTCATGGACCACTCCGCTTCGGTGGAAAGCAGGTAATTCAACTTCCTCTAAATCATCCACTTCATCCTCGGTGTCTGACTGGTGAGGCATCCTTGACAGGGCATCAGCATTGGTGTTCTTGTGACCTGCCCGGTACTTGATGGTGAACTGATAATTTGACAGTCTGGCCACCCAACGCTGTTCCATGGCTCCCAATCTGGCTGTCTCCAGGTGTGTCAACCTCTGGAACGTTCCGGGTGCATTGCAGAGTCCAAACGGCATACTGTTGAACTCGCACAATCCCATCGGGGTGGTGAAGGCTTTCTTCTCCCGGTCTTCCTCAGCAACAGAGACTTGCCAGTACCCGCTAGTGAGATCCAGTGTAGAGAAGTAATTGGCAGATTTTAGTGCAGCCAGGGATTCCTCTATACGGGGCAAAGGGTATGCATCTTTATGTGTTATGCGATTAATCTGTCTATAATCTACACACATCCTCATGCTACCATCCTTTTTCCTGACCAGGACCAGGGGAGCTGCCCAGGGGCTATAGCTATCCCTTACTACCCCTGCCTTTTTCATGTCGTGTAACATTTCCTTGGCTTTCTGATAATGTGCTGGTGGTATGGGTCGGTAACGCTCCTTAATGGGTGGATGGTTACCGGTGGGTATGTTGTGTTGTACCCCTTTAACTCTACCAAAATCAAGTGGGTGCTTACTAAACACTTGTTCATATTCCTGAACCACTCTGTAAACACCGTGTTTCTGATGGACAGGAGTGGCGTCAGTCCCAACATGGAGCTGTTGACACCAGTCCTCCATGTAATGCACACGCCCGGGCTGAGCAGCGTGTGCGTGTGATTGTAGTGATTCCACTGGACCGTGCCGGAGAGTGAATGCCTGGAGGGGCGTAACTAGGTATTCACCCGATCCGACCAGGGTCGCACGACGGCATACGACGCCAGTGCACCAAGGAGGAACCGAGCAGAGGGACCAGGTGCTACTCCAGGACAGACCCCGGACACGGCTGTTGACCCACACAGGGGAATACAGGAACAGACTGGTAGGCTGGCACACAGACTGGTGGGTATAGGCTGGCTCGACTGGGATGCAGGCAGGCGGGTATGCAGGCAGGGGGGTACAGGCAAGCACAGCTAGAGTGCAGACAGGGAGGCACTAGCAGGTAGGAACACTGGCGGGATAGGACCCAGTACACATTGGGACTCAGGAACAGAACCACAGATGTGGCGGACAAACACAGCAGAGTGAGGCCGCCCAGAGAGGTGAGCGAGAGCAGGGCAGGACGAGGCCGCCTGGAGCAGTGAGCAAGAGTAGAGCAGGACGAGGCCGCCAGGAGCGGTGAGCAAAGGGTCAGAGCTGAGCGAGACTGCCAGAGCAGTGAGCAAGAGTAAAGCAGGACGAGGCCGCCTGGAGCGGTGAGCAAGAGTGGAGCAAGACTGCCGGAGCAGTGAGCAAAAGGATAAGAGCGGAGCGAGACTGCCGGAGCAGTGAGCAAAAGGGTCAGAGCGGAGCAAGGCTGCCGGAGCAGTGAGCAAAAGGGTCAGAGCGGAGCAAGGCTGCCGGAGCAGCGAGCAAAGGAGCCAGAGCAGGCTAGAACCGCCGGAGCGGTGAGCAAAGGAGTCAGAGCAGGCTAGAACCGCCGGAGCGGTGAGCATAGGAGTCAGAGCAGGCTAGAACCGCCGGAGCGGTGAGCAAAGGAGTCAGAGCAGGCTAGAACCGCCGGAGCGGTGAGCAAAGGAGTCGGAGCAGGGGGGACAGGGCTCTGTTCACATGGAACAGACAGGAAGAGAAAGGCAGAGCCAGATACCCACAGGGTACTTGCAGTGAAGTAGCGAGTGGACCACAAACTCACAAACAGGAGTACAGAGACAACAAGCTGGAGTTAGGTACGAGTTCAGACTCTGCAGAAAAAGGAAGGGAACGGACACAGAGGCAAAACAGGTAAAGGATAGGAGAGAGTTCAGACTGGAACTGAGTGTACGGAGGAGACCGACACTGCAGCGGGATACAGGAGCGAGTCTGGGAATACTGCCCCCAGAGAGGCGGGACGAACAGGCAAGGAGCGTGTTCAGACAGGACAGACAAGATACAGGAGCGGGTCTAGGTAATCGGCCCCTAGAAGGCGGGAGGAACAGGCTAGGAGCGTGTTCAGACAGGACAGACAAGATACAGGAGCGGGTCTAGGTAATCGGCCCCTAGAAGGCGGGAGGAACAGGCTAGGAGCGTGTTCAGACAGGACAGACAAGATACAGGAGCGGGTCTAGGTAATCGGCCCCTAGAAGGCGGGAGGAACAGGCTAAGAGCGTGTTCAGACAGGCCTGGAAATACAGCCTCCAGGATAGGCAGACAAGAGAGCACAGAACGGGACCTGGCACCTTCAGAGTGCAAGCACACACTGAATGAAACACTATGCTCAGGCAGGGATTGATTGGAGCAGCTGAGCTATATACCAGATGACAGACAGCAATAGACTGAGGACGCACAAGGGGTGTGACCCACAGCAGGTACAAAAAGCAGGAAGTGATCGGGCGCCGCCCTTAAGCAGCAGAAACAGACACAAACAGACAGCATGGAGGGAAGCCAGAGAGACATTCTGGACTGGAGATCAAGTGCGCGCTCTTGCACAGTGGGAGATGGACCACCATGCAAGGACGCCACCAGGTATGTTACAGTACCCCCCCCCTTACGCCCCCTCTTCTTCAGGCCTGCCAGAATCTTCCGCAGGGAATTCGAGGACCAGTCGTTCACTTCCAGGAGATCACTTCCACTGTCCACAGGAAAAACTGATCCCATCTGGTTAGCTAGGATGCTACCTCCTATCCAGCCATCCTCAGCAACAGACGAAACGGGTGGAGTACCAGGAACAGCACACAAGGAAGTCTCTCTCCACATATTTTCAGGTGGCACCCCAGAGGGTACAGGAGACAACTGTTAGAACCTTGCTGTTAGGTTTTTTTTCCTTTGCTGGTCACATGACCTTGTTGGCCTATTTATCCTGCTCCGCCCTTCTGGCTTTGCTGGACTTCATTGTATTTCTACTTTCTAGCTAGCCTGTGCTCTGTGTCTTGCTCTGTTAGTTTGCTTGGTTTACTGACCTCTATGTTCTTTATATTTTGTTTGTTCGTCTGTCTGCTACTATTTCAGTTAGGAGGTGTCCCATATTCCTCCCAGTCCTTAGTACTTGTAGGGATTCCTCCCCCACATCTATAGGTCTTCGTACAGACTAGCTTAGGACTTTAGCAGGTCTGATCGCAGGATCAGGTTCCCTGTTACATCGTAGGGATTCAGCTGAGTTCTATCGTAGGGACAGATCTCCTCTCTTTCCTTAGCTCTGGTAGCAGAACATAACAGTAAGTCCAGCCAGCAAATTCTCTAAGGAAAGATTTTTCTGTTCCATCATGGTGTCGGTTCAGGATTTGGCTCATCGCCTGCAGGGACTCTCTCTGGAAGTGACCGAGCTCCGTCAGCACGTGAGTAACTGTTCTGGAGCACATTTCTTGGAGCCTAAGGTATGTTTGCCGGATTTATTTTTTGGTGAACATCGAGAATTTTTTTCATTTAAAAATGCTTGCTTATTGTATTTTCGTTTGAGACCCAAGTCCTCTGGGGATGAATCCCAGCGCGTAGGGTTTATAATGTCACTTTTGCGCAAAGAGCCTCAGGAGTGGGCCTTTTCTTTGCAACCTAGTGATTCATGCTTCAGATCAGTGGATAGTTTTTTTACTGCTTTAGGACTATTATATGATGATCCTGACCGTGTCGCATCAGCTGAGACTGAGTTGAGACGTTTAAAACAAGGATCAGGTAATGTCGAAAAATATTGTACACATTTTCGTCGTTGGTCCACTCAAACAGGGTGGAACGATTCTGCTCTGAAAAGTCTATTTCTTGCTGGGCTCAGTGAAAGGGTTAAAGACCTGCTAATTGCTTATCCTACACCTGAGGATTTGCAACAGGCTATGCAATTAGCTATACGGGTGGATAGGAGACTGCGTGCTAGGGTTAATGAGAGCAAATCCTCTGCTATGTCAGTTTCTGGTTATGATAATGTGTGTACTAACAGTGGTGAACCGATGGAGATTGGATCGGTGGCACCTCGCTCTCAAGAAAAAGACCGTCGTTTTTCGAAAGGCTTGTGCTTCTATTGCGGAAAATCTGGTCATTTGATTAAAGGCTGTGAGCTTCGTATGAAGAAAGAAAAAAAAATGGTCAGTCACGCCCGTATTGCCTGTTTAAATTCCAAGGGTATATTTTTAGCTGCTTCCACGATTGCTCAGGAAAAATTAATGGAATTTCGGGTGTTTGTTGATTGCGGGTCTACACTGAATGTAATTGATGGGGGATTCGTGGAAAAACTCAATTTAAAACCTGAACCTTTATCATCCCCCATTGCTGTGGTTTCTGTGGATGGCTCCCCTTTGAAGAATATTACTCTCAAGGTCTGTGAATTTCCTCTCACTATTAATGGTGTTCACCATGAGAAATTGGATTTGGTAGTGTTGAATAACTTGCCTTCTCCAGTAATATTGGGATTGCCTTGGTTAAAATGTCACAATCCTGTACTGGATTGGTCTACCAGTGAAATTAAATCCTGGAGCCATAAATGTTATGACAAGTGTTGTAACGGGCGTATTGCAGCTTTGGATAGGGGAGAATTGCCTGTTCCTATTCAGGATTTTTGGAGAGTTTTTTCTGAGAAGGAATCGCAGGTTTTGCCTCCCCATAGAGACTATGATTGTTCTATTGAATTTGTCCCTGGAGCGACTCTTCCTAAAAGTCGTTTATTTAACCTTACTATTCCTGAGAGGAAGGCTTTGGAGGAATACATACAGACAAGTTTGGCCGCCGGTCACATTAGGCCCTCTAAGTCTCCTGTGGCGGTTGGATTTTTTTTTGTAAAAAAAAAGGACGGCGGTTTACGTCCTTGTCTGGATTTTCGTGAGATTAACAAAATTACGGTACGCAATCCTTACCCACTGCCATTGATTCCTGATCTGTTTAACCAGTTATTGGGGGCCAAGTGGTTCTCTAAAATTGACCTTAAGGGGGCATACAATCTGTTGCGCATGAAGGAGGGTGATGAATGGAAGACTGCTTTTAACACTCCTGTGGGTCATTTTGAGAATCTGGTTATGCCTTTTGGTCTTACTAATGCTCCTGCATTTTTTCAGAATCTGATTAATGACATCCTTAGACCTTTGATCGGTAAAAATGTGGTTGTGTATTTGGATGACATTTTGATTTATTCGCCAGATCTGGAGTCTCATTGGCGGAGCGTGCGTGAGGTATTACAGTTATTAATGGACAATTCGCTTTTTGCTAAGCTGGAGAAATGTGAGTTCGCTGTACAGAGAATTAGTTTTTTGGGCTACATTATCTCCAGCAAAGGTTTTGAGATGGATCCGGTTAAGGTTCAGGCTGTGCAGGAATGGCCTAGGCCTATTGGTTTGAAATCGATACAGAGGTTTTTGGGTTTCGCCAATTACTATAGAAAATTCATAAAAAATTTTTCTAGTATTGTCAAACCTCTGACTGATCTCACCAGGAAAGGTGCTGATGCGGTTCAGTGGTCTTCTGAGGCCATTGAAGCTTTTGTGTATCTCAAGGAGAGGTTCACCTCTGCTCCCATCCTTATGCAGCCTGATGTTACTAGGCCGTTTTTGGTTGAGGTTGATGCTTCCTCTGTGGGGGTTGGCGCAGTATTGTCTCAGGATAACGGGGATGGATTACATCCCTGTGCCTTTTTTTCAAAAAAATTTTCGGAGACTGAATTGAATTACGATATTGGTAATCGGGAATTATTGGCTATTAAACTCGCATTTGAACACTGGCGCCACTTCTTGGAAGGTGCGGAATTTCCCGTTCAGGTTCTTACGGATCATAAAAATCTGATATATCTTGACGCTGCCAAGCGCCTGAATGCCCGTCAGGCTAGGTGGGCACTGTTTTTCTCGCGGTTTAATTTCTCCGTTACTTACATCCCTGGTACTAAGAATGTTAAGGCGGATGCCTTGTCTCGCAGTTTTTCTCCCATAGTCGGTGCTGAGAAAGAGGAAAACATTTTACAAGAAGGTGTTGTGATAGCTGCTTTAGACTCCGTTTTGGAAGATGAGATTCTTAAAGCTCAGGAGAATGCCCCATCTAACACTCCTCATGGGAGGTTGTTTGTGCCTGGGACCTTTAGGAGAGATTTGTTTGTTGAGTGTCACGAATCTCGGTTGGCAGGTCATCCCGGAATCTCTGAGACCAAGAGACTGGTGGGTCGCAGTTTTTGGTGGCCTGGATGGCAGAAGGAAGTCATTAAGTGGGTACGCCAATGTACTGTATGTGCTAGATCTAAGTCCTCACATACTCCTGCTGCGGGGTTGCTTTGTCCTTTGGAGGTCCCCAGTGCTCCTTGGACACATTTGGCTATGGACTTTATAACTGACCTTCCCCCCTCTGAGGGTTTTACTGTCATCTGGGTGGTCGTGGACCGTTTTAGTAAGATGTGTCACTTGGTTCCCTTCATCAAACTGCCCTGCGCTAAAACTCTCGCTAAGGCCTTTGTCAAGGAAATTGTCAGACTTCATGGCGTTCCTACTGACATTGTTTCTGATAGGGGTCCTCAGTTCGTGGCTCGTTTTTGGCGTGCCTTTTGTGACAGGTTGGGAATTCATTTGTCGTTTTCGTCCGGATATCATCCTGAATCTAATGGCCAGACAGAAAGGAAAAACCAGGATGTTGAGCAGTTCTTGCGTTGTTTTGTGGCAGACAATCAAGAGGGGTGGTCTGAGTTTCTGCCACTTGCCGAATTTGCTCTGAACAATCATACATCTTCTTCTGCTGGTTGTTCGCCTTTTTTTTGTTGTTCTGGGAGACATCCGTCGTTTGGGTCGTTCTCCAAGTTGGGATCTGCCGTGCCTGAGGAGGAGAATTTTTCCGGTGATTTGGAAAGAGTTTGGACGGATGTGCGTGGTAATCTTCAGGAGGCCAACAGAAAATCTAAAGACTACTTTGATAGGAAACGACAGGAGGTTTTGTTCGCTGTTGGTGACATGGTTTGGTTGTCCTCTAGGAATCTGCGGTTGAGGATTCCTTCTAAGAAATTGGGTCCCAAGTTTGTAGGGCCCTTTAAGGTGCTTCAGGTTGTCAACCAATCTGCTGTTAGGTTGGAGGTTCCTACCTCCTGGAGAATTAATCCGGTCTTTCATGTCTCTCTGTTAAAAAAAGCTGTTGTGTCGGATGGTGACGCCTCTGCCTCTGTTCCTCCGGTGGTGGAGGACGGGGAATATGAAATTTCTCGCATCCTTGACTCTAGCCGGTATAGAGGTAGTTTGCAGTATCTTGTGGCCTGGAAAGGTTTCGGACCCGAGGATAACTCTTGGGTGAGGTCAGATGATGTTTCCGCGTCCAGACTTATCAGAGCGTTTCACAGGAGATTTCCTGATAAGCCTGGTCCTAGGGGATCCGGAGGATCCTCTTAGAAGGGGGGGTACTGTTAGAACCTTGCTGTTAGGTTTTTTTTCCTTTGCTGGTCACATGACCTTGTTGGCCTATTTATCCTGCTCCGCCCTTCTGGCTTTGCTGGACTTCATTGTATTTCTACTTTCTAGCTAGCCTGTGCTCTGTGTCTTGCTCTGTTAGTTTGCTTGGTTTACTGACCTCTATGTTCTTTATATTTTGTTTGTTCGTCTGTCTGCTACTATTTCAGTTAGGAGGTGTCCCATATTCCTCCCAGTCCTTAGTACTTGTAGGGATTCCTCCCCCACATCTATAGGTCTTCGTACAGACTAGCTTAGGACTTTAGCAGGTCTGATCGCAGGATCAGGTTCCCTGTTACATCGTAGGGATTCAGCTGAGTTCTATCGTAGGGACAGATCTCCTCTCTTTCCTTAGCTCTGGTAGCAGAACATAACAACAACTGGAAGTCCTTCACCGGGTTGGAGGGGGACAGAGACTTGGGGGTAATCTCTGCTTCGAGGTACATCTTGTCAAGCTCACAGGAAGAAATAGACGGGTTATCAGGTACATAATGAGGAAAAGTCACTGTCTCTTTGTTATCTGGTGGTACCCCGGAGGATTCAGGAAATAACTGGAGGTCCTCCGCCGGGCCAGAAGAGTGCAGAGGCTCAGAGAAAACATCTGCTTCAGAGTACACTAGGTCGGACTCACTGGACAAAGCAGGCGAGGTATCGGGTACCGAGTATAGGAAAGTCTCTGTCCATTCACCACCAGGTGGCACCCCGAAGGGTTCTGGAGACAACTGGCGGTCCTCCGCCTGGTCAGAGGGGTGTAGAGACTCATGGGTAACCTCTGCTTCACAGTACACTAGGTCGGACTCACTGGACGAAGCAAGCGAGGTATCAGATCCAGGATATAGGAAAGTCTCTGTCCATTCACCACCAGGTGGCACCCCGAAGGGTTCTGGAGACAACTGGAGGTCCTCCGCCTGGTCAGAGGGGTGTAGAGACTCATGGGTAACCTCTGCTTCATAGTACACTAGGTCGGACTCACTGGACAAAGCAGGCGAGGTATCAGATCCAGGATATAGGAAAGTCTCTGTCCATTCACCACCAGGTGGCACCCCGAAGGGTTCTGGAGACAACTGGAGGTCCTCCGCCTGGTCGGAGGGGTGTAGAGACTCGGGAGTAACCTCTGCTTCGGAGTACACTAGGTTGGACTCAGTGGACGAAGCGAGCGAGGTATCAGGTACAGAGTATAGGAGAGTCTCTGTCCTTTCGCTACCAGGTAGCACCCCGAAGGGTTCTGGAGACAACTGGAGGTCCTCCGCCTGGTCGGAGGGGTTTAGAGACTCGGGAGTAACCTCTGCTTCGGAGTACACTAGGTTGGACTCACTGGACGAAGCGAGCGAGGTATCAGGTACAGAGTATAGGAGAGTCTCTGTCCTTTCGCTACCAGGTAGCACCCCGAAGGGTTCTGGAGACAACTGGAGGTCCTCCGCCTGGTCGGAGGGGTGTAGAGCCTCGGGGGTAACTACCACTTTGGAGCATCCTTGGACATGCACACCGGTTAAAGTGGGTGAAGCATCTGATGCCGGGTGCAGGAAGTTCTCCTGTGTGGAGTCTGGATGGGCAGAAGTCTCTTCGGGCAGGAGAACTGGTGCACTACCCACGCACATTACCCGTTGGGGCTTCTCCGGGATACAGGGAGATGAAGCTTCAGTAGGGACTTCAAGGTTTGGGTCAGGAGGTCTCAGGGAGGACAGACCCTGGCGTGACGGCTTGCCTCTACGTCTAGCACGTCTGGACTGCCTCTTGAGGTTGGGAGAAGTATTCCGGAAAGCGTAGTCGCCCTGTGAGGATTCTGGGTGGGCAGTAGTCTCATTGGGCTGGAGGACTATTGCGCTACCCACACACATTACCCATCGGGGCTGCTCCGGGATATTGGGAAGTGAAGCTTCAGCAGGAGCCTCCGGGTTAGGATCATCGAAGACCATTAGAAAGGCCACCAGGAAGGCCATTAGGTCCAGGAGGATCGGATCCTGTGCTTCATATAGGGGGTTGATCCATTCCAAGGCATCACCCGCTAGGTAAGACATAATGAATGCCACCTTAACCCGATCGGTGGGAAAACATAGAGGGTAGAACTTGAAGTGTAGCATGCATTGCTCCACAAATGCACGACTTTGTCTTGGATCCCCATAGTAACGTAGCGGATCCGCAGGAACGAGAGCAGATAGATCCATCTGGACGGGTGCGTAATTCGCCTGGAACTCAGCTAAAGGGAAAAAAAAAATTATTTATTTATTTTAATGCCTCTATTCGCTGGAAAACTTCTCAGAGAGCGAAGGCCGTGGGGCTCAACGGGAACCATGGCCTGAGCATGCTGTAATGCACACGCCCGGGCTGAGCGGCGTGTGCGTGTGATTGTAGTGATTCCACTGGACCGTGCCGGAGAGTGAATGCCTGGAGGGGCGTAACTAGGTATTCACCCGATCCGACCAGGGTCGCACGACGGCATACGACGCCAGTGCACCAAGGAGGAACCGAGCAGAGGGACCAGGTGCTACTCCAGGACAGACCCCGGACACGGCTGTTGACCCACACAGGGGAATACAGGAACAGACTGGTAGGCTGGCACACAGACTGGTGGGTATAGGCTGGCTCGACTGGGATGCAGGCAGGCGGGTATGCAGGCAGGGGGGTACAGGCAAGCACAGCTAGAGTGCAGACAGGGAGGCACTAGCAGGTAGGAACACTGGCGGGATAGGACCCAGTACACATTGGGACTCAGGAACAGAACCACAGATGTGGCGGACAAACACAGCAGAGTGAGGCCGCCCAGAGAGGTGAGCGAGAGCAGGGCAGGACGAGGCCGCCTGGAGCAGTGAGCAAGAGTAGAGCAGGACGAGGCTGCCAGGAGCGGTGAGCAAAGGGTCAGAGCTGAGCGAGACTGCCGGAGCAGTGAGCAAGAGTAAAGCAGGACGAGGCCGCCTGGAGCGGTGAGCAAGAGTGGAGCAAGACTGCCGGAGCAGTGAGCAAAAGGATAAGAGCGGAGCGAGACTGCCGGAGCAGTGAGCAAAAGGGTCAGAGCGGCGCAAGGCTGCCGGAGCAGTGAGCAAAAGGGTCAGAGCGGAGCAAGGCTGCCGGAGCAGCGAGCAAAGGAGCCAGAGCAGGCTAGAACCGCCGGAGCGGTGAGCAAAGGAGTCAGAGCAGGCTAGAACCGCCGGAGCGGTGAGCATAGGAGTCAGAGCAGGCTAGAACCGCCGGAGCGGTGAGCAAAGGAGTCAGAGCAGGCTAGAACCGCCGGAGCGGTGAGCAAAGGAGTCGGAGCAGGGGGGACAGGGCTCTGTTCACACGGAACAGACAGGAAGAGAAAGGCAGAGCCAGATACCCACAGGGTACTTGCAGTGAAGTAGCGAGTGGACCACAAACGGGAGTACAGAGACAACAAGCAGGAGTTAGGTACGAGTTCAGACTCTGCAGAAAAAGGAAGGGAACGGACACAGAGGCAAAACAGGTAAAGGATAGGAGAGAGTTCAGACTGGAACTGAGTGTACGGAGGAGACCGACACTGCAGCGGGATACAGGAGCGAGTCTGGGAATACTGCCCCCAGAGAGGCGGGACGACAGGCAAGGAGCGTGTTCAGACAGGACAGACAAGATACAGGAGCGGGTCTAGGTAATCGGCCCCTAGAAGGCGGGAGGAACAGGCTAGGAGCGTGTTCAGACAGGACAGACAAGATACAGGAGCGGGTCTAGGTAATCGGCCCCTAGAAGGCGGGAGGAACAGGCTAGGAGCGTGTTCAGACAGGACAGACAAGATACAGGAGCGGGTCTAGGTAACCGGCCCCTAGAAGGTGGGAGGAACAGGCTAGGAGCGTGTTCAGACAGGCCTGGAAATACAGCCTCCAGGATAGGCAGACAAGAGAACACAGAACGGGACCTGGCACCTTCAGAGTGCAAGCACACACTGAATGAAACACAATGCTCAGGCAGGGATTGATTGGAGCAGCTGAGCTATATACCAGGTGACAGACAGCAATAGGCTGAGGACGCACAAGGGGTGTGACCCACAGCAGGTACAAAAAGCAGGAAGTGATAGGGCGCCGCCCTTAAGCAGCAGAAACAGACACAAACAGACAGCATGGAGGGAAGCCAGAGAGACATTCTGAACTGGAGATCAAGTGCGCGCTCTTGCACAGTGGGAGATGGACCACCATGCAAGGACGCCGCCAGGTATGTTAAACTCCAGCTGAGCTTCGGAGTCGTTGTCCTCCACTGTGTCTGGTGGGGTCAAGGATTCCACTGTGTGTATGGCATCATCATTCACAGTATACAATATGGCAACAGTGGCGTATCGTGGCAGTTTAACTTCCTCCTCCCCATAGTTTAGAATACGTACAGGTACCCTCCCATTGCGTACATGAACCACCCCTCTGGCAGTTAAGAGTGTAGGTCTGTGCTCCGAGCTAATGGGCTCCACTACCGCCTGGTAGTTCTGTCCCTTGAGACCTATTGCTGCCCTACACCAAATCAGCATTTCACTCATTGGGGGAATCACAATGGGTATCGGGTCTGTCACCCGTACATTACCAATCTCACCACCTGTTAGTTTTACCTGTTGCTGGTACAGGAGGGCTCGAATCTCTCTCTGGAGCACCTTCCTCTGCCCTGGTTTGGCAGTGTCAGCTATCTGTTGGAGTAAAAACAACACTTCTCCCAAACAGTTACCAACAACATTTGTACCAAGTATCATATACAAGTCTGTATCACCAGGGTTAGACTCCACTACAATCAGTCCTTGGACCTTTAGTTCCACTCTCCCCACCTTCACTGTCACGTCCTTAACCCCTACTAGGTTAAGAGGAAGGCCGTTAGAGGCATACACAGAGAGGTTCGGGGCTGGCGGCTGGAGTTCATCTACGGACCAGTACCTTTTGTAGAGGACATCAGGTATGATGGTTACCTGTGAGCCGGTGTCCAGTAACGCAGGTGTAGCAATGCCGTCCAGCACGATGGACAGGAAAGGCCTTCCTCCTACGAACCGATGGTACCAGCTTGATGGGCCTGGTTGATTTAGTCCTGGGTGTCGGCCCTTGGCCCCAGGGTTTGCCCGTTTAAAGGACAGTTCCGCGCGGGTGTGGCCTGCCTTGTGGCAGCGGTAGCAGATGAAGTCTCCTGGAGGGCGATGTTGGTCGTTGGTCCTCCCACGGGGTGGCGTTGTCCTCCTCCGGGGTGGCGTTGTCCTCCTATGGGGTGGCGTTGTCCTCCTTCTTCTCCTCATCAAGGGGACATCCTCAGGACTGTCGGCAAGTAGGATCCTTCCTTCCGGCTCAGGCTTTGTCGGTAGCTGCTGGGTGCTCAGGACAGTGGCCAGGGTTTTACTTAGCTGACGCACTTCAGAGCGCAGGCTGTCCAGCTCGCTAGGGGGCATTGTTTGCATCTTTGTTTCAACCGTTAATGAAGGAGCAGTGGGTGCTGCGGGCACTGGGGTGGCCCCACCCTGGTAACGCTGGATAGCAGTCCCTGATGTTTCCAGGTGCTGTAGACCCTTTATAGCCATGTCCTTCAAGGTGTCAAAGGTGGTGTCTGGATGATCTAAAGCCCACCACCGTACAGTTCTGCTCTCCTCCTGGGACCTCAACCCCTAGATGAACTGTTCCGTCTGCATTTTATTCTCACCTTGTATGCTGGCTGGACTAACCTGTTTCAGGGCCCGTAAGGCTTCCTGTAAGCGCCAGGCATAGTCCCGGATACTGTCCTCAGGTTTCTGGGTGCAGTGGTAGAACCTCATCCGGAGATCTGTCTCAGTGCGGTTTTCAAAGACAGTTTGCAGTCTCTTAAAGATAATGGATACTGATTCCTGGTCTGCGGCTGGTCAGGTTTCAATTTCCCGCTCTGCGGCACCAGTCAATTGTCCCAGCACAACAGCGGCTCTCTGCTTACCAGTCATTGAGTACATATCCAGTACACTGCATATTTTTCTCTTGAACCCAGACAGGGTGTCTGGTTTGCCATCATACTGGGGAAGCCATTTCGCTCCAGGGATATACGGCAGGGCCATGGGTATCAATGGAGTCATGACCCCTGCTGGTGGGGCGGCCGCTCCGGCCTGTGCAGCGCCGGGCGCAAGTTGGGCATCAGGAGCATTAGCCGGTGCTCCGGTGGCTTGCTGGTCGTCGGCCATGGTTGCGCCCCCCTAGTAAACCGTAGCCTACCTTCTTTACTTGGATCGGGTAGGCCGCAACTCCGCAGGTGACGGTCTCCTTCCAGGACCTTGCGTCTCCCTCGCGGCTGACGTCAGAGCGTGCGCTTGACAACAGTCTCTTTCTAGGACCTGACGCTTCCTGGTTCGGCGTCAAGGCGCGAGGCAGGGCCTGGGCTTCACGCGCATCCAGCGGTTACGCCTCTAAGATTCCTGCGGTTACGCCCCTCTTCTTCCCGCGCAGAGACAGGAAAATGTCGGACAATGGCGGGAAACCTCGGGAATGGCGGTAAATCTTCACCACAGTAAGTGTTACAGTCTTTTAAGGTGCACAGTACCCGGTGGCAACGGGCACGGAATCCTGTTCATTGCAACAGGCATGAAATCCTGTTTGTGAAGCCAGAAGTTGACGCGCCCCCAGAGCAATGGGGTACTTGGCAGCCGGGCCTATGGATGCTTGTGGGGGATATGTCACAGTGGTTGGCCCGGTCCGTGGCCCAGGGCGGTCAACCAAAAATGGGATTATAACTTGGATAGAAAAATAAAGATAAAGTAAATAGTTCGTGACGCCACCTGTGGTACCTGGTAAGGTGTACCAGCGCTGCTGCAGACCTCCAGAGGGTGATGGGATAGCAGCTGAGGTGTTTCTGCTCCTCACAGGTGGAGCGGGCCCCCGGGGCAGTGTGGAGTTTGGTGGGTGGTGATGTTGGGACTTGTAGTGCAGGCGGATGGAGTAACTGACAGAGACAGGGGATTTGCTTCAATACCTTTACTGGTGCGGATGTCAGGTACGGTCCAGGGTACTCGGTAGGATGGGTGCACTTCAGGACTTCACCCCAGTGAGCGGGTATAAGGCCTCCTGGTCCGTGTCTGCCTCTCAATATGCTCCTGGCCAGCCTGCAACTGGGCCTAGCTTATGGGTCGTGCTGTTCCTTCACTGGTCGCTCGGTAGTAGGACCTTCTGCTGGCAACCACTATCCCTGGTAATGCTGGGGCCTTCGTGGTTCCTGGTCCTGTGTGGGTCTAGCTTCAGGTCTACCAGGGACTTGTAGTCCTCCTGGAATGCCAGTGGTCCCTACTGGGTATAAAGGACCCTGTGGGCGCGGACCCGGTGTCCGGTTTGTATATCGGGGTGAGCCTATGATGCTCCTCTGCCCCCTCAACTCCTCTCTCCTTTCTCCTCTTGCCTTTGGCCACACTCAGGGCCCTCAATACGGCAGCAGCAGACGCACTGCATCTTCACTGCTCTCGGCGTCAGCACACTCTCAGACTCTCTGGCTAAAAACTGAGCTGCCTGGCTCCACCCTCCATATATATATCCCTAATGGGCTCCCTCTTATCATTGTGCCCCCGACAGTGATCCCCTCTTATCATTGAGCCCCCGGCGGTGATCCCCCCTTATCATTGAGCCCTCGGCAGTCATTCCCTCTTATCATTGAGCCCTCGGCAGTGATCTCCTCTTATCATTGAGCCCTCGGCAGTGATCTCCTCTTATCATTGAGCCCTCGGCAGTGATCTCCTCTGTGAAGACCCCGGGTCTTCCGTGGGCGTAACGCCATTCAGACAAAACAGGGTGAGGGTAAAACAGCGTGGCAATACTTAACTGAATCACAAAGTGGACAATAAACACATTGTCACGCTAGGTGTGGGAAAGAGTAGTGTAACACAAAGGGAAGAGGGAAAGGGAGCCCAGACACTAGGGAAAAGGGACGTAGAGACCTCCTAGGTTAATCTGATATCACCCTGTCTCCACTAACTTCCTTATATTGATTCTTCACCAATCATCCCCCAGTTCAGGATATAATGCCGAAATAACTGCCCTCTTCTGTAATATAGGGGCAGGGTTCTCATGGCCACTATCACCAGGGAAGCTTCGGGACAAAGCATCAGCCTTGACATTTTTGACCACTGGACGAAAAGTGACAACAAAATTTAACCTAGTAAAAAACAGGGACCATCTGGCTTGCCTAGGGTTGAGACGTTTAGCTGACTGGAGATATAACAGGTTCTTATGGTCAGTAATAACAGTAATAGGATGGACAGCCCCCTCCAACCAGTGTCACCATTCCTCGACCGCCAATTTGATCGCAAAAAGTTCCCTATTACCCACGTCATAATTTCTCTCAGCTGAAGACAATTTTTTAGAAAAGGCGCATGGACGCCATTTACCAGGGGACGAACCCTGAGACAACACAGCCCCAACCCCGACATCCGATGCATCAACTTCCACAATAAAGGGCTGGGAAACATCGGGTTGACTGAGTATAGGTGCAGTGACAAAATGATTCTTTAAGGAAAAAAAAGCCTGGAGGGAAGCCTCCGACCATTTGGTAAAATCAGACCCCTTCTTAGTCAAGTCAGTAAGGGGTTTCACAGTTACTGAGTAATTTTGGATGAATTTCCAGTAAAAAATTAGTAAAGCCCAGAAAACGCTGTAGAGCCATCAGGTTCTCGGGACGTTCCCAATCAAGGACTGCACGGATCTTCTCCGGATCCAACAAGTACCCCGAAAACTGCACCTCCTGAACGGCGAAAACACATTTTTCCAGTTTGGCATAAAGTTTGTTATCACTTAATATCTGGAGCACCTGTTTATCATGCCCCCGGTTGTCTCAATATCACTTGAATAAATCAAAATATTGTCCAGATAGACCACCACAAACCTGCCCACCAAATGACGGAAAATATCATTTGTGAAATGCTGAATACCGCAGGTGCATTGGTCAAACCAAAAGGCATAACCAGACTCTCGAAATGCCCTTCAGGGGTATTGAACGTTGTTTTCCGTTCATCCCCTTCTCTGATTCTAACCAGATTGTAGGCTCCCCTTAAATCCAACTTGGAAAATACTTTAGCTCCTACAACCTGGCTGAACAAATCAGGAATCAGAGGAAGAGGGTATGGATCACGGATGGTAATTTGATTTAATTCCCGTAAATCAGGGACGCAGAACGCCATCTTTTTTCTTCACAAAGAAGAACCCTGCCGCCATGGGCGAAGATGAGGGTCTGATATGTCCCTTCTCCAGACTTTCCACAATGAAATCCTTCATGGCTTGTCTCTCAGGGCCAGAAAGATTATACAGTCTGGACTTTGGTAGTTTAGCTCCGGGGGTCAGGTTAATAGGACAGTCATAAGCACGATGAGGAGGCAAATCCTGACACCCCTCTCAGAAAAAACATCCTCAAAACCAGACAGAAAAGCAGGTAATATCCCCGTAGAGACAGCAGCAATGGAAATATCTAAACAGTTCTCATGGCAGTAATCTCCCCATTCAATGATCTCCATGGCTTGCCAATCCACTAACAGATTATGTTTCACCAGCCACGGAAGACCCAGTAGAATTGGTGTGGGAAGACTGTCCAGAACTTAGCAAGGGATTATTTCACAATGAACTGACCCCACCCTCAGTTTTACATTATGTACAATCTGAGTAAACGCTTTCTGTGCAAGTGGCGTTTAATCGATGGGGAAGATGGAAATAGGCTTAGCTAAAGAACAGCAAGCAAGGCCATGAGCTTTTGCAAACGCAACATCTATCATACTGACTCCCGCACCACTGTCAACAAACACAGAAATTTTCTTGGTTTTGCTCTCTAGCACCACCTCTGCTGTGAGGAAAAACCGGGAACTGCAAGTTGGCAACAAATGCACCCCTTGCTTATCCAATTCCAGACTACCAAGAGTTAATCAAGTCTCCTTTTGTTTAGGAATTGAAGGACAGGTCCCAATAAAATGTTCCCTTTTCCCACAAAAAAAACATACACCCTTTTTCTTGCGAATCTCAGGTGAAATGTATGATGTAAAGGCACCCCCTAACTGCATGAGTTTTTCCACCTCCCCCAGTACTGGTTCACCGCCAGACCACTTCCCCGGCAAAAGTACATCACCCTGTCTTTCCCTGGCGTTAAGCCCTGGCTAGGGAAGGAAAGGGATGAGTGCTAGTCCATCCCCACTGGCAGCTAAGGACAACAAAGGGGGAACAGACAAGGGAAGATAGCTTAGCTTTTAGTCGACTTCAGAGAGATGAACACCCATCCTCACAACTCCAGAGAGAAAGAAGTAATGCACTTGCTCTGAGACTTCACAAGAGGTAAATGTAAGTATCCCCGGCATCTCCCTCTGGCACACAGAAGGTATTTATACACCCAGGCCAGGGTGTTAATTAGCCAGAGGAAGATAGCCACTGGGTGCTAGAGAGACAGCTTCTAAGAAGTTGTCTGTAATGCCAAACGAAGAGATCTCCTGCAACCAACTGCAGGGTTACTGTCTGTCATTTCTGACACACCCGTGACACACATAGAACAGTCCCAGCAAAATACCCAAGATGGTACAACATTACACAGTCTCACCCTTCCGCTCCACCTGCCTGGGATAGAACAGCTGCGACTTTGGGACTTCCAGGGCCAACTACCTCAACCAGTGGCACCCCGCTTCTGGCGAGCCCCCACAAAAAGAAGGCAGCGGCAAGCTTAGGAAGCTAGCAGTCCATCGAGGTACAAGGCCAGGAGACCCAAGAGTCCCACCCTGGTCTCTCCGAGAGTTTTCATGGGGTCAGATGACTGGCGGGTCCCAATCTGGCTTTTCCGAATGTCTCTATGAGTTCCAGGCGACCGGTGGGTCCCTCCTGGCAACTCCAAACAACATATCCATGGGGCCAGGTGACTTCATCGTCCCAACCTGGTCTCCCCAAAATATATCCATGTCTCTCTGAAGGTCAGTGGAGCAGATCCGTATCTTTCCAGTCAGGGCGGATACCCTTAGGCTAGAATCATGTAGAATCCAAATCTGTGTCTCTTCGGATGGATCTGCCATGCAATCCATCTACTGTCCTGAAGGATGTCTCTCATTCTCCTTGTAAAGTCTTTCTGATGCTCCTTGATTCTCTGTCCCAAGTCTCACTGCTACAGAAGCACATGTCCCCTAAATAGTTACAGTTGTCCTTCAAGTACACATTCACAGGTAAGGAGTTAGGGAGGGCATTACTCACATGGCTCAGCTCTCATTGTTTGAGCTAATCTATTTACATAGTTGGTATCCCAGGGGGCTCTTGTAAATACACATCTAGCTGGATTTTTAGTACAATGTCATTAGCATAGTAAACATCATTGTTTCCAAACGAATAGAAGTCAGCATTGAGGGTTATACAAATACAGGTATGTCCACAGTCACATATATTTTCAAGTCAACACAAAGATAATAGTGTATTTCTCTTGGATTAACAATCTAAACATCTGGCTTACTAAGATTATAGGCTGTATCATCACATTGCCC
The DNA here is from genome assembly GCF_046119375.1 of Phyllobates terribilis. Taxonomy (NCBI): domain Eukaryota; kingdom Metazoa; phylum Chordata; class Amphibia; order Anura; family Dendrobatidae; genus Phyllobates; species Phyllobates terribilis. The sequence continues at coordinate 979,610,870 of NW_027362762.1, read as the reverse complement.
CCCCAATCTTAATTAGCCAGACATGATAGGATCACAATCATCCTTCTCCACTTATTGGAGACAGTCCATCAGCATGTCTTTAAGCACAGACATGAATGTAAGAGGTCTCACCTTCATGAGAAGAAAACTTTGCATCATCCAGTTTCCTCAGAGCATATTCCATGTCTTCCTTGCGAATAAACTCCACATGTAATTGAAGAAAACAGACTGGTATCCATTACTTCCACACATGCCGTCCTCTGCATCCTGTGGTTTCTGAATTAAATCCGATGATTGTCGGTGGCCTGGTATTTGATCTGTTGAATCTGGCACAGCTCCATTAGTGGCTGTTTCTTGTTGCTGCTGTATATCCTCTCCTGTACTCCTCCCAAGGCCGGGATGGTGGGTTTGGACATGGTACCATCTGAAACCCACTGTGTGTGCCTCACCTATGGTCTGCTGGGTCCGTATACATGCCTCCCTGGTTGTGGAGCCCTTTGGACGGTGTGTGCTAACACCAGTCCCCTGCAGCTCCCCCAGATACTCTGAGCTGAGTAGTATCCCACTGTTGCCACCAAAATGTGAAGACCCGGGGGTCTTCTGTGGGCGTAACGCTACTCAGACAACAAAGGGGGAGGGTAAAACAGTGTGACAATACTTGATTGACCCACAAAGTGGACAATAAACACATAGAACAGTCCCAGCAAATACACAAGATGGTGCAACATTACACAGTCTCACTCTTCTGCTCCGCCCGCCTGGGATAGAACAGCTGCGACTTTGGGACTTCCAGGGCCAACTACCTCAACCAGTGGCCCCCCGATTCTGGCGGGCCGCCACAGAAAGAAGGTAGCGGCAAACTTAGGAAGCTAGCAGTCCATCGAGGTTCGAGGTACAAGGCCAGGAGACTCGAGAGTCCCACCCTGGCCTCTCCGAAAGTTTCCATGGGGCTATATGACCGGCGGGTCCCAATCTGGCTTTTCCGAATGTCTCCATGAGTTTCAGGCGACCGGTGGGTCCCTCCTGGCAACCCCAAACAACATATCCATGGGGCCAGGTGACTTCATCGTCCCAACCTGGTCTCCCCAAAATGTATCCATGTCTCTCTGATGGTCAGTGGAGCAGATCCATATCTACTGTCCTGAAGGATGTCTCTCATTCTCCTTGTAAAGTCTTTATGATGCTCCTTGATTCTCTGTCCCAAGTCTCACTGCGACAGAAGCATATGTCCCTTAAATAGTTACAGTTGTCCTTCAAGTACACATTCACAGATAAGGGGTTAGGGAGGGCATTACTCACATGGCTCAGCTCTCCTTGTTTGAGCTAATATATTTACATAGTTACACAGGGGGCTCTTGTAAATACACATCTAGCTGGCTTTTTAGTACATTATGTCATTAGCATAGTAAACATCATTGTTTCCAAATGAATAGAAGTCAGCATTCAGGGTTATACAAATACTGGTCTGTCCACAATCACATATATTTACAAGTCAACACAAAGATAATAGTGTATTTCTCTTGGATTAACAATCTAAATGTCTGGTTTATTAAGATTATAGGCTCTATCGTAACACCCTTTTATCATTGATTCCCCGGCAGTGATATGCTTTTAGCATTGAGCCACCGGCAGTGATCCCCTCTTACTATTGAGCCACCGGCAGTGATCCCCCCTTACTATTGAGCCCCCGGCATTGATCCCCTCTTATCATTGAGCCCTCGGCAGTGATCCCCTCTTATCATTGAGCCCCCGGCAGTGATCTCCTCTTATCATTGATCCCCCGGCTGTGATCTCTTTTTATCATTGAGCCCCCGGCAGTGATCCCCTCTTACTATTGAGCCCCCGGCATTGATCCCCTCTTATCATTGAGCCCTCGGTAGTGATCTCCTCTTATCACTGAGCTCCCGGCAGTGATCTCCTCTTAGCATTGATCCCCCGGCTGTGATCTCTTTTTATCATTGAGCCCCCAGCAGTGATCTCCTTTTATCATTGAACCTCTGGCAGTGATCTGCTCTTATCATTGAGCCTCCAGCAGTGATACCTTCTTATCATTAAGCCTTTGGCAGTGATCTGCTCTTATCATTGAACCCTCGGCAGTGATCCCTTCTTATCATTGACCCCCGGCAGTGATCCCCTCTTATCATTGAACCTCTGGCAGTGATCTCCTCTTATTATTGAGCCCCCGGCAGTGATCTCCTCTTATCATTGAGCCCCCGGCAGTGATCTCCTCTTATCATTGAGCCCCCGGCAGTGATCTCCTCTTATCATTGAGCTCCCGGCAGTGATCTCCTCTTATCATTGAGCCCCCGGCTGTGATCTCCTCTTATCATTGAGCTCCCAGCAGTGATACCTTCATATCATTGAGCCCCTGGCAGGGATCTCCTCTTATCATTGAGCCCCCGGCTGTGATCCCCTCTTATCATTGAGCTCCCAGCAGTGATACCTTCATATCATTGAGCCCCCGGCAGTGATCTCCTCTTATCATTGAGCCCCCGGCAGTGATCCCCTCTTATCATTGAGCCCCCGGCAGTGCGCTCCTCTTATCATTGAGCCCCCGGCATTGATCCCCTCTTTTCATTGAGCTCCCAGCAGTGATCTCCTCTTATCATTCAGCTCCCAGCAGTGATACCTTCATATCATTGAGCCCCCGCAGTGATCCCCTCTTATCATTGAGCTCCCGGCAGTGATCCCCTCTTATCATTCAGCTCCCAGCAGTGATACCTTCATATCATTGAGCCCCCGCAGTGATCCCCTCTTATCATTGAGCTCCCGGCAGTGATCCCCTCTTATCATTGAGCCCCCGGCAGTGATCCCCTCTTATCATTGAGCTCCTGGCAGTGATCCCCTCTTATCATTGAGCCCCCGGCAGTGATCCCCTCTTATCATTGAGCTCCTGGCAGTGATCCCCTCTTATCATTGAGCTCCTGGCAGTGATCTCCTCTTATCATTGAGCCCCTGGCAGTGATCTCCTCTTATCATTGAGCCCCCGGCAGTGATCTCCTCTTATCATTGAGCCCCCGGCAGTGATCCCCTCTTATCATTGAGTCCCTGGCAGTGATCTCCTCTTATCATTGAGTCCCCGGCAGTGATCCCCTCTTATCATTGAGTCCCTGGCAGTGATCCCCTCTTATCATTGAGCTCCCGGCAGTGATCCCCTCTTATCATTGAGTCCCTGGCAGTGATCCCCTCTTATCATTGAGTCCCTGGCAGTGATCCCCTCTTATCATTGAGCTCCCGGCAGTGATCTCCTCTTATCATTGAGCCCCCGGCAGTGATCCCCTCTTATCATTGAGCTCCCGGCAGTGATCTCCTCTTATCATTGAGCCCCCGGCAGTGATCTCCTCTTATCATTGAGCCCTCGGCAGTGATCCCCTCTTATCATTGAGCTCCCGGCAGTGATCTCCTCTTATCATTGAGCCCCCGGCAGTGATCCCCTCTTATCATTGAGCCCCCGGCAGTGATCTCCTCTTATCATTGAGCCCCCGGCAGTGATCCCCTCTTATCATTGAGCCCCCGGCAGTGATCTCCTCTTATCATTGAGCCCCCGGCAGTGATCTCCTCTTATCATTGAGTCCCCGGCAGTGATCACCTTTTATCATTGAGCTCCTGGCAGTGATCTCCTCTTATCATTGAGCCCCCGGTAGTGATCTCCTCTTATCATTGAGCTCCCGGCAGTGATCTCTTCTTATCATTGAGCCCCTGGCAGTGATCTCCTCTTATCATTGAGCCCCCGGCAGTGATCCCCTCTTATCATTGAGCTCCTGGCAGTGATCTCCTCTTATCATTGAGCCCCCGGCAGTGATCCCCTCTTATCATTGAGCTCCTGGCAGTGATCCCCTCTTATCATTGAGCTCCTGGCAGTGATCCCCTCTTATCATTGAGTCCCTGGCAGTGATCCCCTCTTATCATTGAGCTCCTGGCAGTGATCTCCTCTTATCATTGAGCCCTCGGCAGTGATCCCCTCTTATCATTGAGCCCTCGGCAGTGATCCCCTCTTATCATTGAGCTCCTGGCAGTGATCTCCTCTTATCATTAAGCCCCTGGCAGTGATCCCCTCTTATCATTGAGCCCCCGGCAGTGATCCCCTCTTATCATTGAGCCCCCGGCAGTGATCCCCTCTTATCATTGAGCCCCCGGCAGTGATCCCCTCTTATCATTGAGCCCCCGGCAGGGGACGTACTAAACTGCATATTGGGATGATGGGATGATGGGCTGCAATGCTAGACTCGACCACGAGATGGCAGCACATTTTTCAAATGCAGACCAGGAAATGACTTCTGGCCTTGATACCGGATTAGAAGAAGTTGCAGTTTTTAACTCTTGACCTGTAATATAGAAAGAAATCAGAGGGAATTCAATGGAAATACTAAAATGAATCAGAACATCCACAGGGCTGGATTTAGGTTTAATAATAGAACCAGGGAAAAAAGATTGTAACTATATGGGATTATGTGTCGAATATCGGGGTTACACACGCCTGGTGATATATCTCATCAACATCTCATAGGAATATAGGTATAATTATTATTCTGTATGGGGATTATGGCTAAAATATCACAAATACACATGCCCAGGAACATATTTTATAATTTTATTTTAAGAATATATATATATATATTTATCCCAAATAGTCATGCCCAATACCACATTTGATGAATTTCCCATAGTAATATGCATATAATTATTCACCTACATGGTAATTCAATGTGAAACATTATATTTGCAGAGACAGGTCAGCTTTAAGCCATTTTTTCAGTACTGAAGATAAACAGTCACAAGTCTCTTAAATCAGCCTTTATTTGCTGATTTCAGCAACATTGAGGTACAACCACGAAATATATCAATAAAGTCACAAAAGCTATTTTCAAGTCAATGCTTCAGACAGTTTTCACAATCTTGAAAAAAAAAAAAGAGCAAAAACTTTGTTAAACCCGTCTTTCCAGGCCTGTTCAGCATCGCTGAGCGTATAAACCCTGCAGATGTCCAGGAAATCAATGCGGATATTTTCAAATTAATAGTTCAAACTGTTTTCGCAATATTAATGAAAAGCCGTCATATAGAGACAATTAACAGCTTATACTGACTTATTACAGCGCCATTGAATGCAGAATTACGAAGCTTTAAAAGGAAATGACTTAGCCTATTTGACGCTGTAATATAAATGTACATATAGGTATTTGTGGCGCCCCTGAGGGTTGTCGCCACAGTAGTACTGCACCTAACCCAGAGGTGTGGTGTCCCCTTCTCTCAGGTAAGGAGGGAGTGCTGCCCGGAACCCCAACACCTGCATCCATCACTACACTCCTCCAGGCCGGCTGGAGGGGCAAGACGCAATGTGTTTCCTGCTGAGCCCTGACCCTGGCTGGGGTGGGGGGAACCCAAAGGTAGGGGGAACCAGTAGTGGGTGGAGGAAGAAGTTCATGGGAGCACTCATACAGTAAAGATATAAAATAGGGAAGCCATCTTGTAGTCAAGGCTAGTAGTTGGTGAACAGCTTGGGAGCAGAGTCTCTGTCAGAGCTATGCTCCATTTCAGGGGCCTAGGACTGAGGCCCAGGAGGGGAGCAGGGAGGAAGCTCCGTTCTACAGAAGGGATCCTAGGGGGTACGGCGAGTGCAGGCAGCACCCATACACCCCAAACCTGCCAAGTGTCAGGAGGATCTAGGCTACAAGAAGGGGACCGGCCCCTGGCCCAGTCGTGCAGCTTCAAGCCTCGACTGGAAAAACCGGAGGCTTCTGACTTCTATAGCGGGAGCCAAACTCTCACTTCAATCCAACAGTAAGGTCGAGCAGGTCTGAGCAACTCCAACGGACAGGGGGGACCTCGCAGCACCCGAACAGGATTCACAGTGAGAAGCGCAGGGCAGGAGGGAGTAAGACCCAGCGTGAAGTCGGTCTAGGAAGGAGCACGAGAAAGTGGGGTTCTGCCAGGTACGCCCGAGCTGCCTGAGGAAGGACTGAACCCCTGCCCGGTGAACGCAGTGCGACGCGGGAGGCTTGCACCAGTACGGTGCACCTGAGGAACTTGAACAGAACTGTGAGTAAACTCGGATGACTGCACTGAGCTGCCTCCGCTCCTTCATTTCGCTGGTGCCCTTTCCCTCCGTGCACTACAACGCCCAGCGCACCTCTTCCATCTTTTCTACTCTGCCCTGAGGCCCGCCCCACCTGTGGGGAGCCGTTCCATCTCAAGCTGCCCTACCACCTGCCTCAGAGGACTGCCGCAGCGCTGGTGATCCTCACCAGACCCCACAGGTGGCGTCACAACAAATCCCTTATAAATATCCCCTTTTTGCACTGACCGCCCTGGGTCACGGACCGGGCCAGCCACCGTGATATTCCTCCAAGAGCTGCCGAGTACCCCACGGCCCTGGGGGCGAGTCAAATACATTTATTATGGAGCCTAGGTGCCCACAAGTTTTTAAAGATATTTTTTAAAACAAAGCTGCAAAATTATTTGGCCTCTGTAAATATAATGTTTCACATTGAATTACCATGTAGGTGAATAATTATATGCATATTATTATGGGAAATTCATCAAATGTGGTATTGGGCATGACTATTTGGGATAAATATATATATATATATATATTCTTAAAATAAAATTATAAAATATGTTACTGGGCATGTGTATTTGTGATATTTTAGCCATAATCCCCATACAGAATAATAATTATACCTATATTCCTATGAGATGTTGATGAGATATATCACCAGGCGTGTGTAACCCCGATATTCTACACATAATCCCATATAGTTACAATCTTTTTTCCCTGGTTCTATTATTAAACCTAAATCCAGCCCTGTGGATGTTCTGATTCATTTTAGTATTTCCATTGAATTCCCTCTGATTTCTTTCTATATTACAGGTCAAGAGTTAAAAACTGCAACTTCTTCTAATCCGGTATCAAGGCCAGAAGTCATTTCCTGGTCTGCATTTGAAAAATGTGCTGCCATCTAGTGGTGGAGTCTAGCATTGCAGCCCATCATCCCATCATCCCAATATGCAGTTTAGTACGTCCCCCCCGGCATTGATCCCCTTTTATCATTGAGCCCTCGGCAGTGATCTCCTCTTATCATTGAGCCCCCGCCATTGATCTCCTCTTATCATTGAGTCCCTGGCAGTGATCCCCTCTTATCATTGAGTCTCCGGCAGTGATCTCCTCTTATCATTGAGCCCCTGGCAGTGATCCCCTCTTATCATTGAGCTCCTGGCAGTGATCTCCTCTTATCATTGAGCCCCTGGCAGTGATCTCCTCTTATCATTGAGCCCCCGGCATTGATCCCCTTTTATCATTGAGCCCCCGGCAGTGATCCCCTCTTATCATTGAGCTCCCGGCAGTGATCTCCTCTTATCATTGAGTCCCTGGCAGTGATCCCCTCTTATCATTGAGTCTCCGGCAGTGATCTCCTCTTATCATTGAGTCCCTGGCAGTGATCTCCTCTTATCATTGAGTCCCCGGCAGTGATCTCCTCTTATCATTGAGTCCCTGGCAGTGATCTCCTCTTATCATTGAGTCCCTGGCAGTGATCCCCTCTTATCATTGAGCTCCCGGCAGTGATCTCCTCTTATCATTGAGCCCCCGGCAGTGATCCCCTCTTATCATTGAGCTCCCGGCAGTGATCTCCTCTTATCATTGAGCCCCCGGCAGTGATCTCCTCTTATCATTGAGCCCTCGGCAGTGATCCCCTCTTATCATTGAGCTCCCGGCAGTGATCTCCTCTTATCATTGAGCCCCCGGCAGTGATCTCCTCTTATCATTGAGCCCCCGGCAGTGATCTCCTCTTATCATTGAGCCCCCGGCAGTGATCTCCTCTTATCATTGAGCCCCCGGCAGTGATCCCCTCTTATCATTGAGCTCCTGGCAGTGATCTCCTCTTATCATTGAGCCCCCGGCAGTGATCCCCTCTTATCATTGAGCTCCTGGCAGTGATCCCCTCTTATCATTGAGTCCCTGGCAGTGATCCCCTCTTATCATTGAGCTCCTGGCAGTGATCTCCTCTTATCATTGAACCCCCGGCAGTGATCTCCTCTTATCATTGAGCCCCCGGCAGTGATCCCCTCTTATCATTGAGCCCCCGGCAGTGATCTCCTCTTATCATTGAGCCCCCGGCAGTGATCCCCTCTTATCATTGAGCCCCCGGCAGTGATCTCCTCTTATCATTGAGCCCCCGGCAGTGATCCCCTCTTATCATTGAGCTCCTGGCAGTGATCTCCTCTTATCATTGAGCCCCCGGCAGTGATCCCCTCTTATCATTGAGCCCTCGGCAGTGATCCCCTCTTATCATTGAGCTCCTGGCAGTGATCTCCTCTTATCATTGAGCCCCCGGCAGTGATCTCCTCTTATCATTGAGCCCTCGGCAGTGATCCCCTCTTATCATTGAGCTCCCGGCAGTGATCTCCTCTTATCATTGAGCCCCCGGCAGTGATCTCCTCTTATCATTGAGCCCCCGGCAGTGATCCCCTCTTATCATTGAGCTCCTGGCAGTGATCTCCTCTTATCATTGAGCTCCCGGCATTGATCCCCTTTTATCATTGAGCCCTCGGCAGTGATCTCCTCTTATCATTGAGCCCCCGGCAGTGATCTCCTCTTATCATTGAGTCCCTGGCAGTGATCCCCTCTTATCATTGAGTCTCCGGCAGTGATCTCCTCTTATCATTGAGCCCCTGGCAGTGATCCCCTCTTATCATTGAGCTCCTGGCAGTGATCTCCTCTTATCATTGAGCCCCTGGCAGTGATCTCCTCTTATCATTGAGCCCCCGGCAGTGATCCCCTCTTATCATTGAGCTCCCGGCAGTGATCTCCTCTTATCATTGAGCCCCCGGCAGTGATCTCCTCTTATCATTGAGTCCCTGGCAGTGATCCCCTCTTATCATTGAGTCTCCGGCAGTGATCTCCTCTTATCATTGAGTCCCTGGCAGTGATCTCCTCTTATCATTGAGTCCCCGGCAGTGATCCCCTCTTATCATTGAGTCCCTGGCAGTGATCTCCTCTTATCATTGAGTCCCCGGCAGTGATCCCCTCTTATCATTGAGTCCCTGGCAGTGATCCCCTCTTATCATTGAGCTCCCGGCAGTGATCTCCTCTTATCATTGAGCCCCCGGCAGTGATCCCCTCTTATCATTGAGCTCCCGGCAGTGATCTCCTCTTATCATTGAGCCCCCGGCAGTGATCTCCTCTTATCATTGAGCCCTCGGCAGTGATCCCCTCTTATCATTGAGCTCCCGGCAGTGATCTCCTCTTATCATTGAGCCCCCGGCAGTGATCTCCTCTTATCATTGAGCCCCCGGCAGTGATCTCCTCTTATCATTGAGCCCCCGGCAGTGATCTCCTCTTATCATTGAGCCCCCGGCAGTGATCTCCTCTTATCATTGAGCCCCCGGCAGTGATCTCCTCTTATCATTGAGCCCCCGGCAGTGATCCCCTCTTATCATTGAGCTCCTGGCAGTGATCTCCTCTTATCATTGAGCCCCCGGCAGTGATCCCCTCTTATCATTGAGCTCCTGGCAGTGATCCCCTCTTATCATTGAGTCCCTGGCAGTGATCCCCTCTTATCATTGAGCTCCTGGCAGTGATCTCCTCTTATCATTGAACCCCCGGCAGTGATCTCCTCTTATCATTGAGCCCCCGGCAGTGATCCCCTCTTATCATTGAGCCCCCGGCAGTGATCTCCTCTTATCATTGAGCCCCCGGCAGTGATCCCCTCTTATCATTGAGCCCCCGGCAGTGATCTCCTCTTATCATTGAGCCCCCGGCAGTGATCCCCTCTTATCATTGAGTTCCTGGCAGTGATCTCCTCTTATCATTGAGCCCCCGGCAGTGATCCCCTCTTATCATTGAGCCCCCGGCAGTGATCCCCTCTTATCATTGAGCCCTCGGCAGTGATCCCCTCTTATCATTGAGCTCCTGGCAGTGATCTCCTCTTATCATTGAGCCCCCGGCAGTGATCTCCTCTTATCATTGAGCCCTCGGCAGTGATCCCCTCTTATCATTGAGCTCCCGGCAGTGATCTCCTCTTATCATTGAGCCCCCGGCAGTGATCTCCTCTTATCATTGAGCCCCCGGCAGTGATCCCCTCTTATCATTGAGCTCCCGGCAGTGATCTCCTCTTATCATTGAGCTCCCGGCAGTGATCTCCTCTTATCATTGAGCCCCCGGCAGTGATCTCCTCTTATCATTGAGCCCCCGGCAGTGATCCCCTCTTATCATTGAGCTCCCGGCAGTGATCTCCTCTTATCATTGAGCCCCCGGCAGTGATCTCCTCTTATCATTGAGCTCCCGGCAGTGATCTCCTCTTATCATTGAGCCCCCGGCAGTGATCCCCTCTTATCATTGAGCTCCTGGCAGTGATCTCCTCTTATCATTGAGCTCCCGGCAGTGATCTCCTCTTATCATTGAGCCCCCGGCAGTGATCTCCTCTTATCATTGAGCCCCCGGCAGTGATCTCCTCTTATCATTGAGCCCCCGGCAGTGATCCCCTCTTATCATTGAGCCCCCGGCAATGATCTCCTCTTATCATTGAGCCCCCGGCAGTGATCCCCTCTTATCATTGAGCTCCCGGCAGTGATCTCCTCTTATCATTGAGCCCCGGCAGTGATCTCCTCTTATCATTGAGCCCCCGGCAGTGATCCCCTCTTATCATTGAGCCCCCGGCAGTGATCCCCTCTTATCATTGAGCTCCTGGCAGTGATCCCCTCTTATCATTGAGCCCCCGGCAGTGATCCCCTCTTATCATTGAGCTCCTGGCAGTGATCCCCTCTTATCATTGAGTCCCTGGCAGTGATCCCCTCTTATCATTGAGCTCTCGGCAGTGATCCCCTCTTATCATTAAGTCCCTGGCAGTGATCTCCTCTTATCATTGAGTACCCGGCAGTGATCTCCTCTTATCATTGAGTCCCTGGCAGTGATCCCCGCTTATCATTGAGCCCTCGTCAGTGATCCCCTCTTATCATTGAGCCCCCGGCAGTGATCACCTCTTATCATTGAGCCGCCGACAGTGATCCCCTCTTATCATTGAGCCCCCGGCAGTGATCTCCTCTTATCATTGAGACCCCGGCAGTGATCTCGTCTTATCATTGAGCCCCCGGCAGTGATCTCCTCTTATCATTGAGTCCCTGGCAGTGATCCCCTCTTATCATTGAGCTCCCGGCAGTGATCCCCTCTTATCATTGAGCCCCTGGCAGTGATCTCCTCTTATCATTGAGCCCCCGGCAGTGATCTCCTCTTATCATTGAGACCCCGGCAGTGATCTCGTCTTATCATTGAGCCCCCGGCAGTGATCTCCTCTTTTCATTGAGCTCCCGGCAGTGATCCCCTCTTATCATTGAGCCCCCGGCAGTGATCTCCTCTTATCATTGAGCCCCCGGCAGCAGGGCCGGCGTCAGCACCCGGCGCACCCGGGCAAGTGCCGGGGCCCTGAGCAGGCGGGGGGGGCCCTGTCTCTTCCGTGGCTGCTGCACTGTGACATCTCAGGCCAGAGGGCGCGGTGACGTCTTTACACCGCGCTCTCTCCTGAGCCGTCACAGCGCAGATCGGGAAGACGCCGGCGCACGTGAGGAGTCCGGAGCAGAGGGAGCAGGTGAAAAGTGAGGTGAGTATTTGATTTTTTATTTTTTTTTTTATTGTATGGAGGCATGGGGCATTATAAAGGAGGGGGGTGTGTGTGACATCCTGCATGGGGCATTATAAAGGAGGGGGGTGTGTGTGACATCCTGCATGGGGCATTATATGGTGGGGGTGTGTGACATCCTGCATGGGGCATTATAAACGAGGGGGGGTGACATCCTGCATGGGGCATTATATGGTGGGGGGGTGACATCCGGCATGGGGCATTATAAATGAGGGGGGGTATTACATCCTGCATGGGGCATTATATGGTGGGATGGGGGTGTATGACATCCTGCATGGGGCATTATAAGGGGGGGTGACATCCTGCATGGGGCATTATAAGGGGGGGGTGACATCCTGCGTGGGGCATTATTAGGGGGGTGACATCCTGCATGGGTCATTATGTGGGGGGAACAGCCTGTGTGGGGCATTATGTGGGGGGAACAGCCTGCATGAGGCATTATGTGGGGGGAACAGCCTGCATGGAGCATTATGTGGGGGCACAGCCTGCATGGAGCGTTATATGGTGGCCATTATTCTGTATGGATCGTTATATGGGGGCCAGTATTCTGTATGGATCGTTATATGGGGGCCAGTATCCTGTACGGAGCGTTAAATGGGGGCCAGTATCCTGTATGGAGCGATTCGCCAGTTTCTGAGTTATTGTAGAATTTACAATAGATATCACTCATGTAATGTAAGAAGTGAAATTTTTGGAATTCTACTATATATATATATATATATATATATATATTTCTCTGTGGTATCTGTGCATCATGAATCGTGGTATGTGTTAAAGGGGCCCACTGAGACTCTTTTGCCCAGGGCCCACAAAAACCTGGAGCCGGCCCTGCCCGGCAGTGATCCCCTCTTATCATTGAGCCCCTGGCAGTGATCTCCTCTTTTCATTGAGCTCCCGGCAGTGATCCCCTCTTATCATTGAGCCCCTGGCAGTGATCTCCTCTTATCATTGAGCCCCCGGCAGTGATCCCCTCTTATCATTGAGCCCCCGGCAGTGATCTCCTCTTATCATTGAGCCCCCGGCAGTGATCTCCTCTTATCATTGAGCTCCCGGCAGTGATCCCCTCTTATCATTGAGCCCCCGGCAGTGATCCCCTCTTATCATTGAGCCCCCGGCAGTGATCTCCTCTTATCATTGAGCCCCCGGCAGTGATCTCCTCTTATCATTGAGCTCCCGGCAGTGATCCCCTCTTATCATTGAGCTCCCGGCAGTGATCCCCTCTTATCATTGAGCCCCCGGCAGTGATCCCCTCTTATCATTGAGCCCCCGGCAGTGATCTCCTCTTATCATTGAGCTCCCGGCAGTGATCCCCTCTTATCATTGAGCTCCCGGCAGTGATCCCCTCTTATCATTGAGCTCCCGGCAGTGATCCCCTCTTATCATTGAGCCCCCGGCAGTGATCCCCTCTTATCATTGAGCCCCCGGCAGTGATCTCCTCTTATCATTGAGCCCCCGGCAGTGATCTCCTCTTATCATTGAGCCCCCGGCAGTGATCCCCTCTTATCATTGAGCCCCCGGCAGTGATCTCCTCTTATCATTGAGTCTCCGGCAGTGATCTCCTCTTATCATTGAGCCCCCGGCAGTGATCCCCTCTTATCATTTAGCCCCCGGCAGTGATCTCCTCTTATCATTGAGCCCCCGGCAGTGATCCCCTCTTATCATTGAGCCCCCGGCAGTGATCTCCTCTTATCATTGAGCCCCTGGCAGTGATCTCCTCTTATCATTGAGCCCCCGGCAGTGATCTCCTCTTTTCATTGAGCCCCCGGCAGTGATCTCCTCTTATCATTGAGCCCCCGGCAGTGATCTCCTCTTATCATTGAGCCCCCGGCAGTGATCCCCTCTTATCATTGAGCCCCCGGCAGTGATCTCCTCTTATCATTTAGCCCCCGGCAGTGATCTCCTCTTATCATTGAGCCCCTGGCAGTGATCTCCTCTTATCATTGAGCCCCCGGCAGTGATCTCCTCTTATCATTGAGCCCCCGGCAGTGATCCCCTCTTATCATTGAGCCCCCGGCAGTGATCTCCTCTTATCATTTAGCCCCCGGCAGTGATCTCCTCTTATCATTGAGCCCCCGGCAGTGATCTCCTCTTTTCATTGAGCTCCCGGCAGTGATCTCCTCTTATCATTGAGCCCCCGGCAGTGATCTCCTCTTATCATTGAGCCCCCGGCAGTGATCTCCTCTTATCATTGAGCTCCCGGCAGTGATCCCCTCTTATCATTGAGCCCCCGGCAGTGATCCCCTCTTATCATTGAGCCCCCGGCAGTGATCCCCTCTTATCATTGAGCCCCCGTCAGTGATCCCCTGTTATCATTGAGCCCTCCGCCTTGTGCTCTGCTCTTTTAACGGCTCCACTTACTGACATCAGCTGGTGCGTGTCGCCATCTTGTGGTGGGCGATCTGTAGTATCCGGACCTGTGGACCTCCTCACCGGCAGGGCTGCATTTAGGGCTCATGCTGCCATAGGAAGTTTTATCTCTCACGCCCTCTATTGGCAGGTCAGGGTAAAGCCTCGTTCAGTTCTTCGGCACCAGCCTGCCGGATCCGATCTTTGATCCGTTTTTTTATCATCAGTTCGGCTTCCGGGATTTTCTTGTAAGCAAGAAATAAATGTCTCCGGACTTCTCTCACCTGTTCCCAGCCATAACCGGACAGCACGCGGGCGACGTCCATGAGCAGTTTCTGCACGCTCCGTGTAGATGAGCGGTGGAGTGTGATCTGTGACTTGGATGTCTCCGTATTTTGTGCTTCTTTTTACGTTTTCTATCTGTGTAAAACAAAACATGTTGAGCCCAGGAGTGTGAACGCGGCTAAAGCTGCCCATAGAAATGGTGACGGGACGATGGCTGCCATCACGAGCTGCCCACAGACGCCCTGAGAAGCCAGTCCTGCACGCCGGGCCGAGCGCAGAGACATCACCCACATTACAGGACCCCATCATCCGGTATGAAGGTGCACGCACCCCGCAGATCTCTGCTCACAGACGAGCACCACGCACCGGTCACCGGGTGAATGGACTGTTCGCCACGTTGCCAGGATGAGGACGTGGTGACTTTTCATGTTTCTGATTGTCTGCAGCGTTTCTGAAACAGGTAAATCAGGGGACTCGCATTTTCTCCGCTGCCTTTTTATCGCATCTTTGATGCTGTGGTTTTGTCTCTTTTTGGTGTCATGTTTTAAATAAAGATCTTTTGATACTTCCCGGTTTTTGGCTTTGACAAAACTTTATTGACAGTCACGGGCGGATCATTGACATTTTTCCTGTGGATTTTCCACATCTAATGTAAGTCTATGAGGAAATCCTGCCCCTAAATCTCAGTGAACTCGCAGGACAGACTGACATATCGCTGATCTCACACTCGCACTGCAGTCAGTTCACACTGCATAAAAAAAGGTCCAACGGCGGGAGATCTCTATAAATCCACCCACTCTGCTGGAGCTGGAAGAGGAGCAGCGGGAAAAACTCATCGAGCGAACTGAGCGATGCTCAGGTTGACCGACAGGACGGACAACAGGACAGCCACCATGATGGCCAACAGGATGGCCCACCCAACCGCCACCACGACATCTGACAGGACGGACGACAGGGACCGCCACCACGACATCTGACAGGACAGACGACAGGATGGACAACAGGACCGCCACCACGACATCTGACAGGACGGACGACAGGGTGGATGACAGGACCGCCACCACGACATCTGACAGGACAGACGACAGGATGGACAACAGGACCGCCACCACAACATCTGACAGAACGGACGACAGGACCGTCATCATGACATCTGACAGGACGGACGACAGGGTGGACAACAGGACAGCCACCATGATGGCCGAAAGGACGGACGACAGGGTGGACGACAGGACCGCCACCACGACATCTGACAGGACAGACGACATGATGGACAACAGGACCGCCACCACGACATCTGACAGGACGGACAACAGGACCGCCACCACGACATCTGACCGGACAGACAACAGGACTGCCACCACGACAACTGACAGGACAGACGACAAGGTGGACAACAGGATCGCCACCACAACATCTGACAGGACGGACGACAGGACTGTCACCATGACATCTGACAGGACGGACGACAGGGTGGACAACAGGACCTCCACCATGACGGCCAATAGGATGGCCGACCCAACAGCCACCACGACATCTGACAGGACGGACGACATGGTGCATGACTGGATCGCCACCACGACATCTGACAGGATGGACGACAGGGTGGACAACAGGACCGCCACCACGACATCTGACAGGACAGACGACAGGGTGGATGACAGGACCGCCACCACGACATCTGAGAGGACGGACGACATGGTGGATGACAGGACTGCCATCTCGACATCTGACAGGACGGACGACATGGTGGATGACAGGACCGCCACCACGACGTCTGACAGGACAGACGACAGGGTGAACAACAGGACCGCCACCACGACATCAGACAGGACAGATGACAGGGTGGATGACAGGACCGCCACCACTACATCTGACAGGACAGATGACAGGGTGGACGACAGGACCGCCACCACGACATCTGACAGGACAGAGGACAGGGTGGATGACAGGACCGCTACCACGACATCTGACAGGACAGACGATAGGGTGGACGACAGGACCGCCACCACGACATCTGACAGGATGGACGACAGGGTAGACAACAGGACCTCCACCACGACATCTGACAGGACGGACGACAGGGTGGACGACAGGACCGCCACCACGACATCAGACAGGACAGATGACAGGGTGGACGACAGGACCGCCACCACGACATCTGACAGGATGGAGGACAGAGTAGACGACAGGACCTCCACCACGACATCTGACAGGACGGACGACAGGGTGGACGACAGGACCGCCACCACGACATCAGACAGGACAGATGACAGGGTGGACGACAGGACCGCCACCACGACATCTGACAGGACAGATGACAGGGTGGACGACAGGACCGCCACCACGACATCTGACAGGACAGAGAACAGGGTGGACGACAGGACCACCACCACGACATCTGACAGGACAGACGACAGGGTGGACGACAGGACCACCACCACGACAGCCCTGTGAATGCCGGCTTGTAGACTGATGATCGAGCTGCGTACACACCAGCCTCCTAATGAGTAAATCTGTGAGGGTAAAACGACCCCTGAGGTTCAGGCCGGCAGCCGCGATGCCTGAGTGCGGGCAATAATCTCGTCCCACAGCGGCAGCACGTCACCAAATCTCATCCTCACACATTTGAAAAAGTCTATATGTATTATAGGCTCTGTGCAGAGCTGCGGATCTGGGGTCCGGGTTCTGAGCCCCCCACCGATTGTGCAAAACACCGCTCTGAAGTGCGGTGCGCGGACTCAATAGTCTCTCTGTGGGTCCATACACCGCCTGTGAAACGGAGCGTCCGGCCAATAGACGTATAGTGAGCCCATACATTACTATGTGCACACTGCTGATACAGGAGTCATCACTGGGGTCTCAGGTCCCTCCCCCCCGATCAGCAGTCCCTTCTTCAGACCCGCTTTTCACATACGTGTTCTTCTCGGATAAACCACGTGCCCATTACCGGCTATAGGCGAGAGCACACGGACACTGTCGTCCAATGTGTAGAGCGACCTCCCCGCCGCTCATTATTTACTTTGCTGCTATAACATAAGCTCCAGCCACAGGAGGACTGCAGCCAGGACGGCGTAGACAGAGCCAGGACGGCGTAGACGGAGACTTTTTTCTGCGTTTTTACCCCATTCATTTAAATAGGGAACAAACGCTAGAAAAACTTTGAAAGAACTGACAAACTGAGAATAAAACGTCCGGCAGCTGAAAGAACCAGGGAAAAATGCAGCTTGTGGAGGAAATATTAGAAAAGTTATTTACTTTGCTGGTACTATAAAACACAGCTTTTCCACACTCAAAATGCTGGAAAAACGCAACGTGTGAACACTCCCTTACGGTTCATCCTCAGGGGACGTATCTGCAAATTGGTAAAATCTGCAGCTCTGTGAGCGGCTGCTGCGGGGTAATTATCGCTGATGAGGGGCGTAGATCAAACCATGCAGCAGAAATGGTGAAACCCACGGGAAAACATCCACAGCGTAAAGGGACAAATCCACAGCGCGCGTCCATTCTGCGACCATTCTACAGGCGACAGACTGTGACCATCCCATCACAATGTCGGAACAGTAACACATTGTGGACTTTCAGGACAGGAGACGCTGCGTGTCTGACTAGTGTGCACATGTACGTAAAGGGACCGGACTGCAGGACTTACCCCTGGAGGGGTCAGGAGCGCGGTGTCAGCCGGTATAGTCACTGAGCGACATACTACCGAATGCAAGGAGAGCAGGGGGCAGAGCCGGCTCCAAGTTTCCATGGGCCCCGGGCGAAAGTGTCTCAGTGGCCCCTCTAACACATACACGATTCATGATGCACAGAAACCGCAGAGAAATATCTATAATATAACGGGGGATATGTCCCTCTGTCTGAAGCCTCTATAGACTGCGCATTGGCGACGCACAGTCTGGCTCCAGACAGAAGAATGCATGGAGCCGTTACAGGTAAGAGGAGTGTGTATGGCGCCGGAGATCGGGGACGAAGTGAAGGCATCGGAATCGGCGGTTGCGCATAGCCCTATCCGGCGCCATTTCACTGAAGACACATTTGCAGTGTGTCTTCAGCAAATGGCGCCGGACAGCGCGGTATGGACACACGCGTACTCCAGCACCACACTCCTCCCCCGATAAGGGGTACCATACATACCAGGATAGGAATGAGGGGTACCATGCATACCAGGATAGGAATGAGGGGTACCATGCATACCAGAATTGGAGGTGAGGGGTGCCATGCATACCAGGATAAGGGATGGGGTGCCATGCATACCAGGAGAGGGATGAGGGAGCCATGCATACCAGGATGAGGGGCGCCATGCATGCCAGGATTGGGATGAGGGGTGCCATGCATACCAGGATTGGAAATGAGGGATGCCATGCATACCAGGATTGGTGATGAGGGGTGCCATGCATACCAGGATTGGTGATGAGGGGTGCCATGCATACCAGGATGGGGATGAAGGCAGCACATAACAGAATGGAAGACCATATACCAATAAAAATGCTCGCCACCCAGGCGTAGAACGGGCTCAATAGCTAGTATATTGTAATGCAGCGGCTTGCGGCATTACTGTAATGGTCCAGGGTGTGTTTTGGGCTGACCATGTACCTCCCCCTCAGGTGGCTGATCACATGACTGTGACATCAGCACAGGTCCTGTGTGCATTGGAAGATATATAAACCCTGGTAGTTTTGAAACAGGTATGAAAGGCGTGAGGCCTGTTCCCTGTGTGGGACACCGTTAGTGAGGCCTAAAGAGGCCTGGAAGACAAGAGTCCTGGAAGGCAGAGGCTGGATGTTATGTGTGTAAACATACCAGTAGCCTTTGAAGGTACGAGGGCTGGAGACCCCCATCTGGGAAGCCATGAAGCCACACCTGTGGCAGAACAAATCTGAAGCAGCTAAAACCCAGCAAAGGTAAAAACACTGATTGATGTGGACATTTATATTGTTACCTTGCTGAAGGCTGTATCTGGAGCCAAGTGGACATATCTGTCACTGGAAAGGCTCTTGGACATTATATGTGTATGTCGGCGAGCCACTGAGTTGGACTCGGTTATGTGGCACCCCAGGGGTCTGGTTGCCACAGTAATAGAAATATTATGTCTGAGAGCAAGTGGGAGGTTTCTCTGGTCAGGAGCCCTAAGCATGCAACACTGCCTGCCCAGACCAGGGAGGGGAGGAATCTGCCCTTATAAACTGGGTCTGGGGCGGGATTAGGAGAGTCAGAGCTTGGAGAAGGAAAGATACAGCAGGAGCTCTGTAGGAACAGTAGCTGAAGACCAGGGGCTGGAGCTGAGCAGAGCTCGCCCTGGCTGAGGACACTACAACCGGACACCGGAGTCCGAGGCTGTGGGGACTGATATACACCCAGCAGCAGAAACCAGCCGGCAGGGGATTCCAGGTCCTCTGGCCATAGAGGCCCGGAGGCTCAGTCACAAGGAAGGGACCAGCGCCGCCATCCAGGAGCGGAGGCTAACAGAAGGCCCCAAGTCACCAGCCATACGGGTGAGCACCACATGGTATACTCAGGGACGTGGGCTACTTGTAACCGCTTACAGCAAGGTAGCCAGGAAAGAGTGCAGATAGATGGGGAGGCCTACAATTCCGCCTGCCCAGGGGAGATCCTGCTTGCTCACAGACTGACCAGGCCTCTACTGCTAACCAGTACTCCCGGGAGGGTCTGCTTTATACCATCAGTAAAGACCCTGAACTGCACCACACATCTCTGTGTTTCATCGCCGCACCAGCACCATTAGTACTGGGACGCTCACACCATCACTCCCATCATCCACACTAGCTGCCCTGGGGCAATACTTCTTCCGTGGGGAGTTATCCCATACTCGGCTGCGCAAACAACATCAGCCTCAGCGGTCTGCAGCGCAGCGGCGGTCCCCACTGACCGCAATCCACGGGTGGCGTAGTCGGACATTTGTTATTACACTAAGACTGCCACTGGTTTGACCACCCTGAGCCATGGACCGGGTCGCCGCCACACTGAGATTACCACCCCCAGCATCTTACAAAAGGCCCGGCTCCGGGTTCCCCACGGCCCAGGGGCCAGTCAACTTTGGCGTAGTTGGCAGGATTTCGTGCCCGCAACCACCGGGTACTGCGTGCCTGAAAAAAGACTTTTGTACTTACCTGTGGTGAAGTTTCCCGCCGTCCGGAGTCGTTTCCCGCCATCGGACGCCATCTTGGGTCGTTTACCGCCGTCTTCTGCCGTCTTCCCGCCATCCGCAGCTGCTTCCCGCCATCAGACGCCATCTTCAGGTCGCCGCGCGGGAAGAAGAGGGGCGTGGACGCCGAAAGCGCACGAGACCCGAAGCTCCGCCCCACGCACCGACGCTGCGCAAGGTCCTGGAAGGGAGAAAGAGCGACGCTGACGTCATCGGAGCGCGACGCCAGGTCCTCTACCCCGACGATTGACTGCGGAGCCGCGGCCTATGGAAGAAGAGCATCTCAAGGTAGGCCACGGTCCACTAGGGGGGAAGGAGGATGTCGGATACCGAGGGGAGCTCCACCGCCACAGCCACCGCCAGCGCAACCGCTGCTGCGGTCATGCCATTCACCATGCCCTATATCCCGGGGGCAACCTGGCTACCCCAGTACTCAGGGGAGTCACATACCCTAAGTGACTTTAGGGAAAGACTGGATAGCCTCTTCCAGGTATACCCCCTCACGGAAGAGCAAAAAGTGAGCATCCTGGCGGCTCAATTAATCGGGGCAGCCCAAAGGGAGGTAAAGTTCTGGTCACCTGGGAAGAAGAGGACTGTCAGAGAGATACTAGCCCGGCTGAAAGACACATTTAACACCCGCACCTCAGCCGAAATAAAGCTCAGATTTTACGGGTGCAAACAGCGGGCACATGAAAGTATAAGGGACTATGCTCTAAACTTACAAGAGGCCCTGAGGGCCATTAAGAAGGCAGACCCTGACAGCGTGGGGAATGAAGACAAGCTGTTGACCGAACAATTTATTGAGGGTCTACTGTGCAATGCCCACCGAACCCAGTTGCGGGCAATGGCCTTACAGGACCCTGAACTGGACTTTGCACAGTTCAAGGAAAGAGCCATCCGGGTGCTCCGAGAACCGGCACCAGGTGGCGCTGTGACCCACAGACGCCCTGCTATCACTTATCACCAGGAGATGGCGCCCTTGTCTACAGGGCCTGTGGGAGCTGATGCGCAGGCTTTGAACAATAACCCGGCTACAGACCTGCACCATCAGGTCCAAGAGCTTACTAAAAGCGTTGCCGCGCTAACCAGAACTGTGCAGTCTTTACAGGTCTCTTCTCCAGGAAAGATCCTGCTGGCATCCGGACCGGAGGACGTCCCGTGGCACCGACAGAGGAGGATCCTAACGTCCAGAGGAAGACCCAGCGACAGATACAACGAGGACGGACGACCCATCTGCTGCCGCTGCAATCAACCCGGACATATGGCAAGGTACTGTCATTTAAACGGGCACAACCTGGGGTAGAGGGCCAACCCCCAGGCATAAGATCATCAGGCCCATCGAACTGGCGTGACAAATACGTAGGGGGAAGTCCTCCAAAAAGAGATCCGGGCACTGATGAAGCGACAACAAGTGGAACTATCTGGTTGTGAGATAGGTAGCGTGAGAATGTGTGACCCGTTCCCTATTGCCATGCCCCCAAAAAGTGAGATGATGATTTGGTGGCGGGTGGCTATTGGTCTGAGAGGTAGAGACTACCAAGCAATGGTAGAACCCGTCTACTCAGACAGTAGGCCCACCATTTTGACAGCACGGGGGGTGGTCGATGTACGCCACAGGAGGGTACCAGTCCGCATCATAAATATCGGGGAGAGAGAAGTACACCTGCCCCGGTATGCCACGCTAGCCAAATTGTTCACCATCAACCAGAACTCGGTACAGGCCGTGGAACCCTTGCCTCAACCAGAGGAAGGTAACGGCTCTAAGAAACCAATGGAGGACTGGTGTCAGCAACTGCATTTGGGTACTGACTCCATTCCCTCACACCAAAAACAGGGAGTCTATCGGGTGGTTCAAGAGTACGAGAGAGTGATTAGTAAACACCCGCTGGACTTCGGTCAAGTAAAGGGGGTAGAACATCACATCCCCACGGGAGACCATCCTCCTATAAAGAAGAGATACCGACCCGTACCCCCTGCACACTATCAACAAGCCAAGGGGATGCTAAAAGACATGAAGGAGGCTGGGGTAATCAGGGGCAGCTGTAGCCCCTGGGCAGTTCCACTAGTCTTAGTGAAAAAGAAAGACAATACCATGAGAATGTGTGTAGACTACAGGAAGGTCAACTGTATCACACACAAAGATGCGTACCCGTTACCAAGGATAGAAGAGTCCTTAGCTGCATTAAAATCTGCTAACTTCTTCTCCACTTTGGATCTCACTAGCGGGTACTGGCAGGTTCCTGTAGCAGAGGCGGACCGGGAGAAGACCGCATTCACCACCCCGATGGGTCTCAGCGAATTTAACTGTATGCCGTTCGGGCTCTGCAACGCACCAGGAACCTTCCAACGGTTGATGGAATGCTGTCTGGGACACCGGAATTTCGAGACGGTCCTGTTATACCTGGACGATATCATCGTTTATTCCAAGACCTACGAGGACCACCTGAAACACCTGGCAGAAGTGTTTGACGCCCTGGCAAGCTACGGCCTAAAGGTGAAACCCTCCAAGTGTCACCTCCTGAAACCAAAGGTGCAATACCTGGGACACGTGGTGAGTGCTGACGGAGTGGCTCCCGACCCCGATAAGATCACCGTGATTAAAGACTGGCCAAGACCCTCCAGCATAAAGGAAGTGCGGCAGTTCCTCGGGTTGGTAGGCTACTACCGAAGATTCATTCCCGGTTTCACCAAAATGGCAGCCCCTATGCAGGACCTCCTGATAGGTCAATCTCGGAAAGCCAAAAACCAGAAGCCGCCCTTCAGGTGGGAAAAGCTGGAAGAGGAGTCATTTCGCCAGCTGAAGATGGCCCTCACGGAGGATGAAATCCTGGCGTACCCTGACTACAGCCAGCCCTTTATCCTCCACACGGACACAAGCAACATCGGACTAGGAGCCGTACTGTCCCAGATCCAGCAGGGGAAAGAACGGGTAATCGCTTACGCCAGCCGAAAGCTACGGCCCACGGAGAGGAACCCTGAGAATTATAGCTCATTCAAGCTGGAGTTCCTGGCAGTAGTGTGGGCAGTGACCGAACGTTTCAAGCATTACCTTGCCTCTTCCAAGTTCACCGTGTACACGGATAACAACCCATTGACACACCTGGACACTGCAAGGCTCGGTGCCCTGGAGCAGAGATGGATGGCCCGCCTGTCCAACTATGAGTTCACGATCAAATACCGGGCAGGACGCTCCAATGCCAACGCGGATGCCCTGTCTAGAATGCCAAACTTACCGGACGTAGGGGAAGATCCAGAAGATCTGGAAGAAGTCGAGCTCCCTGCGTTCCACCGTCATGGGATTACCCTGTATTCCCACCGTGTGAAGGACAGGCGCTCTGTGACGTTCAATCCCTTGCCCCACTACAGCTGGGCGGAAACGCAAGACAGTGATCCCGCAGTCCGTCTGGTGAAGGAAATGCTGACACAGGCCGATGCCCGTCTTGACCCAGACGCTCCGGAGGAGACCAAGCAACTGTGGAAGGAGAAAAGTAAGCTGTTTCTCTACAGGGAGAAGCTGTGCCGGAGAATGGTTAACTCTCGAACACATGAGTTGACCTGGCAGGTAGTGGTCCCAAGACGAGACGCGGCTATGGTTCTGGAGGCATACCACAACGGAGCAGGACATTTTGCATGGAAGAAGCTGGAGTTCTTGTTGCTAGAACGGTTCTACTGGGTAGGCATGAGAGGAGCCATCGAGAGGTGGTGCAGAGACTGTGGCCCGTGCAACCTGAGAAGAAAGGACCGTGCCAGCCAGAAGACTCCCCTGCAGCCCATTATCACCAGGCTGCCACTGGAACTGGTAGCTGTTAGAACCTTGCTCTTAGTTTTTTTCCTTTGCTGGTCACATGACCTTGTTGGCCTATTTAATCCTGCTCCGCCCTTCTGGCTTTGCTGGACTTCATTGTATAACTACTTTCTAGCTAGCCTGTGCTCTGTATCTAACTCTGTTAGTTTGCTTGGTCTACGGACCTCTATGTTCTATATATTTTGTTTGTTCGTCTGTCTGCTACTATTTCTGTTAGGAGGTGTCCCATTTTCCTCCCAGTCCTTAGTACTTGTAGGGATTCCTTCCCCACATCTATAGGTCTCCGTACAGACTTGCTTAGGACTTTAGCAGGTCTGATCGCAGGATCAGGTTCCCTGTTACATCGTAGGGATTAAGCTGAGTTCTATTGTAGGGACAGATCTCCTCTCTTTCCTTAGCTCTGGTAGCAGAACATAACAGTAAGTCCAGCCTGCAAATTCTCTAAGGAAAGATTTTTCTGTTCCATCATGGTGTCGGTTCAGGATTTGGCTCATCGCCTGCAGGGACTCTCTCTGAAGGTGGCCGAGCTCCGTCAGCACGTGAGTAACTGTCCTGGAGCACATTTCTTGGAGCCTAAGGTATGTTTGCCGGATTTATTTTTTGGTGAACACCGAGAATTTTTTTCATTTAAAAATGCTTGCTTATTGTATTTTCGTTTGAGACCCAAGTCCTCTGGGGATGAATCCCAGCGCATAGGGTTCATAATGTCACTTTTGCGCAAAGAGCCTCAGGAGTGGGCCTTTTCTTTGCAACCTAGTGATACATGCTTCAGATCAGTGGATAGTTTTTTTTCTGCTTTGGGACTGTTGTATGATGATCCTGACCGTGTCTCATCAGCTGAGACTGAGTTGAGGCGTTTGAGACAGGGATCAGGTAATGTGGAAAAATATTGTACTCATTTCCGTCGTTGGTCTACTCAAACAGGGTGGAACGATTCTGCTCTGAAAAGTCTATTTCTTGCTGGGCTCAATGAAAGGGTTAAAGACCTGCTAATTGCTTATCCTACACCTGAAGATTTGCAACAGGCTATGCAATTAGCTATACGGGTGGATAGGAGACTGCGTGCAAGGGTTAATGAGAGCAAATCCTCTGCTATGTCAGTTTCTGGTTATGAGAATGTGTGTACTAACAGTGGTGAACCGATGGAGATTGGATCGGTGGCACCTCGCTCTCAAGAAAAAGACCGTAGATTTTCTGAAGGCTTGTGTTTCTATTGCGGAAAATCTGGTCATTTGATTAAAGGCTGTGAACTTCGTATGAAGAAAGAAAAAAAAATGGTCAGTCATGCCCGTATTGCCTGTTTAAATTCCAAGGGTGTATTTTTAGCTGCTTCCACGATTGCTCAGGAAAAATTAATGGAATTTCGGGTGTTTGTTGATTGTGGGTCTACTCTGAATGTAATTGATGGGGGATTCTTGGAAAGACTCAATTTAAAACCCGAACCTTTATCATCCTCCATTGCTGTGGTTTCTGTGGATGGTTCCCCTTTGAAGAATATTACTCTCAAGGTCTGTGAATTTCCTCTCACTATTAATGGTGTTCACCATGAGAAATTGGATTTGGTAGTTTTGAATAACTTGCCTTCTCCAGTAATATTGGGATTGCCCTGGTTAAAATTGCACAATCCTGTACTGGATTGGTCTACCAGTGAAATTAAATCCTGGAGCCATAAATGTTATGACAAGTGTTGTAACGGGCGTATTGCAGCTTTGGATAGGGGAGAATTGCCTGTTCCTATTCAGGATTTTTGGAGAGTTTTTTCTGAGAAGGAATCGCAGGTTTTGCCTCCCCATAGAGACTATGATTGTTCTATTGAATTTGTCCCTGGAGCGACTCTTCCTAAAAGTCGTTTATTTAACCTTACTATTCCTGAGAGGAAGGCTTTGGAGGAATACATACAGACAAGTTTGGCCGCCGGTCACATTAGGCCCTCTAAGTCTCCTGTGGCGGTTGGATTTTTTTTTGTAAAAAAAAAGGACGGCGGTTTACGTCCTTGTCTGGATTTTCGTGAGATTAACAAAATTACTGTACGCAATCCTTACCCACTGCCATTGATTCCTGATCTGTTTAACCAGTTAATGGGGGCCAAGTTGTTCTCTAAAATTGACCTTAAGGGGGCATACAATCTGTTGCGCATGAAGGAGGGTGACGAATGGAAGACTGCTTTTAACACTCCTGTGGGTCATTTTGAGAATCTGGTTATGCCTTTTGGTCTTATTAATGCTCCTGCATTTTTTCAGAATCTTATTAATGACATCCTTAGACCTTTGATCGGCAAAAATGTGGTTGTGTATTTGGATGACATTTTGATTCATTTGCCGGATCTGGAGTCTCATTGGCGGAGCGTACGTGAGGTATTACAGTTATTAATGGACAATTCGCTTTTTGCTAAGCTGGAGAAATGTGAGTTCGCTGTACAGAGAATTAGTTTTTTGGGCTACATTATCTCCAGCGAAGGTTTTGAGATGGACCCGGTTAAAGTTCAAGCTGTACAGGAATGGCCTAGGCCTATTGGTTTGAAATCGATACAGAGGTTTTTAGGTTTCGCCAATTATTACAGAAAATTCATAAAAAATTTTTCTAGTATTGTCAAACCTCTGACCGATCTCACCAGGAAAGGTGCTGATGCGGTTCAGTGGTCTTCTGAGGCCATTGAAACTTTTGTGTATCTCAAGGAGAGGTTCACCTCTGCTCCCATCCTTATGCAGCCTGATGTGACTAAGCCGTTTTTGGTTGAGGTTGATGCTTCCTCTGTGGGGGTTGGCGCAGTATTGTCTCAGGATAACGGGGATGGATTACATCCCTGTGCCTTTTTTTCAAAAAAATTTTCGGAGACTGAACTGAATTACGATATTGGTAATCGGGAATTATTGGCTATTAAACTCGCATTTGAACACTGGCGCCACTTCTTGGAAGGTGCGGAATTTCCCGTTCAGGTTCTTACGGATCATAAAAATCTGATATATCTTGATGCTGCCAAGCGCCTGAATGCCCGTCAGGCTAGGTGGGCACTGTTTTTTTCGCGGTTTAATTTCTCCGTTACTTACATCCCTGGTACTAAGAATGTTAAGGCGGATGCCTTGTCTCGCAGTTTTTCTCCCATAGTCGGTGTTGAGAAAGAGGAGAACATTTTACAAGAAGGTGTTGTGATAGCTGCTTTGGACTCCGTTTTGGAAGATGAGATTCTTAAAGCACAGGAGAATGCCCCATCTAACACTCCTCATGGGAGGTTGTTTGTGCCTGGGACCTTTAGGAGAGATTTGTTTGTTGAGTGTCACGAATCTCGGTTGGCAGGTCATCCCGGAATCTCTGAGACCAAGAGACTGGTGGGTCGCAGTTTTTGGTGGCCTGGATGGCAGAAGGAAGTCATTAAGTGGGTGCGTCAATGTACTATATGTGCTAGATCTAAGTCCTCACATACTCCTGCTGCGGGGTTGCTTTGTCCTTTGGAGGTTCCCAGTGCTCCTTGGACACATTTGGCTATGGACTTTATAACTGACCTTCCCCCCTCTGAGGGTTTTACTGTCATCTGGGTGGTCGTGGACCGTTTTAGCAAGATGTGTCACTTGGTTCCCTTCGTCAAACTGCCCTGCGCTAAAACTCTCGCTAAGGCCTTTGTCAAGGAAATTGTCAGACTTCATGGCGTTCCTACTGACATTGTTTCTGATAGGGGACCTCAGTTCGTGGCTCGTTTTTGGCGTGCCTTTTGTGACAGGTTGGGAGTTCATTTGTCGTTCTCGTCCGGTTATCATCCTGAATCTAATGGCCAGACAGAAAGGAAAAACCAGGATGTTGAGCAGTTCTTGCGTTGTTTTGTGGTAGACAATCAAGAGGGGTGGTCTGAGTTTCTGCCACTTGCTGAATTTGCTCTGAACAATCATACATCTTCTTCTGCTGGTTGTTCGCCTTTTTTTTGTTGTTCTGGGAGACATCCGTCGTTTGGGTCGTTCTCCAAGTTGGGATCTGCCGTGCCTGAGGAGGAGAATTTTTCCGGTGATTTGGAGAGAGTTTGGACGGATGTGCGTGGTAATCTTCAGGAGGCCAACAGAAAATCTAAAGACTACTTTGATAGGGAACGACAGGAGGTTTTGTTCGCTGTTGGAGACATGGTTTGGTTGTCCTCTAGGAATCTGCGGTTGAGGATTCCTTCTAAGAAATTGTGTCCCAAGTTTGTTGGGCCCTTTAAGGTGCTTCAGGTTGTCAACCAATCTGCTGTTAGGTTGGAGGTTCCTACCTCCTGGAGAATTAATCCGGTATTTCATGTCTCTCTGTTAAAAAAAGCTGTTGTATCGGATTGTGACGCCTCTGCCTCTGTTCCTCCGGTGGTGGAGGACGGGGAATATGAAATTTCTCGCATCCTTAACTCTAGACGGTATAGAGGTAGTTTGCAGTATCTTGTGGCCTGGAAAGGTTTCGGACCCGAGGATAACTCTTGGGTGAGGTCGGATGATGTTTCCGCGTCCAGACTTATCAGAGCGTTTCACAGGAGATTTCCTGAAAAGCCTGGTCCTAGGGGATCCGGAGGATCCTCTTAGAAGGGGGGGTACTGTTAGAACCTTGCTCTTAGGTTTTTTCCTTTGCTGGTCACATGACCTTGTTGGCCTATTTAATCCTGCTCCGCCCTTCTGGCTTTGCTGGACTTCATTGTATAACTACTTTCTAGCTAGCCTGTGCTCTGTATCTAACTCTGTTAGTTTGCTTGGTCTACGGACCTCTATGTTATATATATTTTGTTTGTTCGTCTGTCTGCTACTATTTCTGTTAGGAGGTGTCCCATTTTCCTCCCAGTCCTTAGTACTTGTAGGGATTCCTTCCCCACATCTATAGGTCTCCGTACAGACTTGCTTAGGACTTTAGCAGGTCTGATCGCAGGATCAGGTTCCCTGTTACATCGTAGGGATTAAGCTGAGTTCTATTGTAGGGACAGATCTCCTCTCTTTCCTTAGCTCTGGTAGCAGAACATAACAGTAGCCCTGGACCATGTGAAGCTGGCTCCAAGCAGATCTGGGTATGTCTACACCCTCACAATCGTGGATCACTACTCCCGGTTCCTGGTGGTGGTCCCTGTCAAGAACTTAACGGCTCAAACAGCAGCTAGAGCCTTCCAGCAGCACTTCTGCCGTCCACACGGGTACCCGGAGCAAGTGTTGACAGACCAGGGACCAGCCTTCGAAGCAGAGGTCTTCCAGGAGTTCTGTAACCTGTATGGCTGCAAGAAGATAAGAACAACGCCCTATCACCCCCAAACCAATGGACTCTGCGAGATGATGAACCAGGTGGTGATAGATCTGCTAAAAACATTGCCCCTGGAAGAACGCAGTCTGTGGCCTGAGAAACTGGCCGATCTGGTGGACCTGTATAACCACATCCCGGTAGGTTCCACCAACTGTACCCCGGCTTACCTAATGCGAGCAAGACCTGGTAAGCTGCCTGTTGATCTGGATATGGGAGTCCTGACACCCGAGGACACCTCGCCAGAGGCAGACTGGGATACAGAACGGCAGCAGCAGTATCGGAAAGTACAGGAGAGCGTCGAGCGAAGTCTGTCTCAAGCTAGAGAAAGGCAAGAGAAGGCTTACAACCAGTATGCTCCCGCTGTTCCCCTGGTACCTGGAGAGCAGGTCTTGAAAAGAAAAAGGCGGCTCCATAAATTGGACGACCAGTGGGAAAAGGACCCGTACACCGTACTGCCCTCAAGCCACAATAATCCAAAGGTGTACGTCATCAGTAGGGATGGAGGAGAGACCACAGCCACTGTCTCCAGAGACCACCTGAAAAAGTGCCCCGAGAAGTTGCAAAGCACGGATGAAGATCAGGAAGACCCTCAACCCGTAGAGGAAAAGGAGGAAATGGTCAGCACCGTACTCGGAGACTTTCCCCGGTCCTGGACACAAGTAAACAACGCTATCGTGGTGCTCGACCTCACCTTTCTCCAGCCAGCCCCTCAAGTGCCTACAGAAGACCAGGTAGAGCTTGAAGAGCAGCCAGCCCAGGAGGCAGAAGAGTCCACACCAGCAGCGCAGGAGGATCAACCCTCTGCTAGTAGTGAGCCTGCCGTGCCCCTAGTGAGCCAAAGAGTATGCAGACAGCTGCCCAGCTTACCCATAACACCTCCTACACCATGTAGTGCAGAACCAGGTAGTGAGCTCCGTAGGTCCACTAGAGTCACTAGAGGTCAGATGCCCGCTCGCTGGAGAATATAAAGTAATGCACTGTAAATTTACCTGTTTCTTGAAAATGTTTATGGTTTTTGTTGTTGCCTGTTACTAATTATGTTTCTCAGTTACCCTGAAGATTTCTTTGGACTAACAGGTTATGGACACTGGATAACCGGAACAATTCTTGTAGATAGTTGCACCTTGGTGCCTCTTGCGAAGATGGCCGCGGAAGAGAAAACCTGTCTGGCGTGGCCTCCTTGCGGCCCAAAGTAGCTAGCTTCAGCCTTGCAGCCACGCCCAAGGCCAACGCAAGGGGTTTGCTTTGGACAGGTCCCCTACCTCGCTTAAGACTTCACCTTGGGTGACATGGACACCCGGTTACGGAAACGCCGTGACCTCTAAAAACTAAAGCTGCTTGTAAATATGTTTTATTATTGTTTGTACCCTTGTATTTGTATTTTCTTGAAAATGTGTTTAGTCCCGGAGTACTAAAATTTACTAGGGGGGAATGTGGCACCCCAGGGGTCTGGTTGCCACAGTAATAGAAATATTATGTCTGAGAGCAAGTGGGAGGTTTCTCTGGTCAGGAGCCCTAAGCATGCAACACTGCCCGCCCAGACCTGGGAGGGGAGGAATCTGCCATTATAAACTGGGTCTGGGGCGGGATTAGGAGAGTCAGAGCTTGGAGAGGGAAAGATACAGCAGGAGCTCTGTAGGAACAGTAGCTGAAGACCAGGGGCTGGAGCTGAGCAGAGCTCGCCCTGGCTGAGGACACTACAACCAGACACCGGAGTCCGAGGCTGTGGGGACTGATATACACCCAGCAGCAGAAACCTGCCGGCAGGGGATTCCAGGTCCTATGGCCATAGAAGCCCGGAGGCTCAGTCACAAGGAAGGGACCAGCGCCGCCATCCAGGAGCGGAGGCTAACAGAAGGCCCCAAGTCACCAGCCATACGGGTGAGCACCACACGGTATACTCAGGGACGTGGGCTACTTGTAACCGCTTACAGCAAGGTAGCCAGGAAAGAGTGCAGATAGACGGGGAGGCCTACAACTCCACCTGGCCAGGGGAGATCCTGCTTGCTCACAGACTGACCAGGCCTCTACTGCTAACCAGTACTCCCGGGAGGGTCTGCTTTATACCATCAGTAAAGACCCTGAACTGCACCACACATCTCTGTGTTTCATCGCCGCACCAGCACCATTAGTACTGGGATGCTCACACCATCACTCCCATCATCCACACTACCTGCCCTGAGGCAATACTTCTCCCTTGGGGAGTTATCCCATACTCGGCTGCACAAACAACATCAGCCTCAGCGGTCTGCAGCGCAGCGGCGGTCCCCACTGACCGCAATCCACGGGTGGCGTAGTCGGACATTTGTTATTACACTAAGACTGCCACTGGTTTGACCACCCTGAGCCACGGACCGGGTCGCCGCCATACTGAGATTACCACCCCTAGCATCTTACAAAAGGCCCGGCTCCGGGTTCCCCACGGCCCAGGGGGCGAGTCAGTTATAAGCAGTTATCAAGTATAATAAACTGCTGGATTGTGAAATACTGGAAAACGTGGCTGGTGTGCTATAATTGACCCGGTGCAGTGAGTGTCCCCCAGCATGATGACTAGCGCTGCCTTACATGTGGTTGGAGAATGCGGGCAACTGCAGCCTGGTTGCTAGGGGCAACTACAGCCCGGTTGCTAGGGGCAACTGCAGCCTGGTTGCTAGGGGTAACGGCACAGGACGACGAGTGTGGATACAAGCATCTTGCTGTGGCTCGGCGGGGTCACGAAAATTAAAGCATCTGGCTGTAACTCGGCGGGATTACGAAAAATTGTCCTTGCACTCAAACCTGGTTTGCTGTAACTCGGTGGGGTTACGAAAATTGTCCTCGCATTCAAACCTGGTTTGCTGTGGCTCGGCGGGGCCACAAAAATTTTCCCGGGGAGAGCGGTGTGAAGTGTCTAGTGTGAATAGTGTACCGCGATGGCCATGAATGGAGCAGTATTCCCAGACGGAAGGAAGTGGTTAGATGACCGGCTGCAAACGTCCTGAAGAAAAATAGAGTGTCCTGAAGAAATGCAGGAGCAGATAAGATGGCTGTGAAGGGAGCAGCAAATGAGTCTGAAGCTATTGACCGATTAAAGCGCCTGTTAAAATCACAGCAGCAGGCATTTGAGAAACGACAACAGGTCGTGGTGCAGGAAGGGCAGGAGCTGTTGGCCCGTTACAGAAAGGCGGCAGCGGACCATTCCTTGAGTTCTCCTGTGGCGCCGGTACTATCCCAGAGTGCCCAGGGAGGTGGTAAGAGATGTTGTGAATTGGGTCCTAAGACTATTGCTGCTTTTTTTTGTAAAAATCCCCCTACAGGTGTGGGTGCCCAAAAGGGGGCGGAGTCTCAAAATGGGGTGGAGTTTCAAAAGAGCATGGAGTATAAAAAAACAAAATTTGTTGCTGGTTGTGTGACAATTTGACCGTTGGGTAGCTCCAGTAGAAGGGGTTGACGTCAAGGTGGGAGGTGACTTGTTGGTCCATGACACCATGGAGAGTGACACAGACCCCACAACTGACGGTGACACTATGAAAGTAGAAAGAGAGTTCAGTCAGGAGGAGCTAGACGAGGGGAGAGAGTCCCCCTCTCGTCGTCGACGGCGCAAGGGCCACAAAAAGGTTGCTCCTGTAATCTTTGCTGAAAGTGAAAATAAGGAAAATGTAGTACTGTGTGCCTTTCTTCCAAGTGTGGATCCTCCTTTAGAGGCAGAAGAGGAGGTAATGTTGCCAGTAACAACCTCCGGTACAGTACTGAGACAGAGGGATCAGGATCTGACAGCCCTGAAAGAGGAGGTGGCCAGTCATGACCAAGAGCTGAAGCCTGTCAAGCAGCAGTGTCAGAATGACGTGCAGCAACTATGGTAAAACCTGGAGAACGTGTCCTCAGACCAGCGGAGCCTGGAGTCTGAACGGCAGAAAATAAACCAGGTTGTAAGGAACTTGCAGCGAGAACTGGAAGAAAGCAGCGAGGAAGTTAACCAATGGAAGGAAATGTTCCAGGAAATTAAGGAGGACCGCCGCAAAACCAAGGAGGAGGTTTTTCAATTGGAGATTGGTAAAGTGGAGTGTGAAGATGAGTTGTGCGAGGTGAAAGATCGTTTCACCCTGGTACAGTTAGAGCTGTACCAAGTGAAGAAAGAGTTGTGTGAATCCAAGAAGGAGTATGGTGAACTCAGTAAGGAACTGCAACAAACTAAGAGAGACTATGAGGATCTCCTCAAAGTTAAGGAAAAACTAGAGGATGATAAGGCAGATGCACACCACATGCGCCAAGTGGTTGAGACCACTCTGCAGGACACCCATGATGAAAATGATGATCTCCGCAGACAGACCCTAGGTCTGGAAGCTCAGGTGAAGGAGCTGCAGACGTTCTGTGATAATCTCCAGAGGGCAGAGACGTGCCTTAAGGAATCAGCAAGATGGAAGCTGAGCGGAAAAAGATGGAGGAGTCTATTGGAGAAGCCCTAGACCAGGGCAAGGAGTTGGCCACTGGAGATGGGAGGTATGAAGCAAATACCTCCTCGAATAATGCGAGCTCGGATGATTCGGTGGATGTAATTGCCGAGATCAAGGAGCCCAAGGAGAAGCTACAAGTCCATTTGAAGCAAGAGAAGCTTGAAAGACTGGTTGTCGAGAGCCGAGTGAGCGAATTGGAGACAGAGAGGTCCGAGAGAACTCTACTGTTAAAGGAGCAGTTGAAGCAGGAAGACCTTCAGAGATGGGCTGCTGAGAGGCGAGTAGCTGAACTAGAGGAAGAAATTGCGAGCTCAAAGGTCGCCTGGCAAAGTACCAATCAGTGAAGGAGGCCTCCTTGGAGAAGGAAAGGGGCAAACAAGTTGCGCTTAATCCTTTATACCATGTGAAGGTGGACCTTAGGAGAATTCTGGAGTTCACAGCGGTGAGGCAGCTCAGGGGAAGTATACAGGGTGAAGAAGCTGAAAGTCAGTTGTCCCTGAAACCTGAGTCGGTTGATCGTCTGGAAACCACTGGTGAGACAGAAACCTCTCGGTACCAGTGCCTCATAGATGTACCCGAGGATTTGAGAGAAGAATGCACCAGTGAGTCCGTGCATGAAAAGTTTAAGAAGGCCGTGGGAGCCTGTAAGGTGTACTCGACCTCAGAAGCTAAACAGCTGGTGGTCCTGTCCACGACCGAAGTCACAGGGAATAGGGTGGCGATCCTAAGTGACATGCACTGGCGATGTATTCGCACAAAGCGGTTTGTCCGGTTGAAGACGGAACAAGCCATTAGACAACTGGAGCTTATGAGAAAAGCTCAAAGTCTGCATGAAGAGGTCATCCGGGTGCCTCATGCTCTGGTAAGAAAGCTCATTGGGAGAAATGGCCGAGCCATGCAGATGATGGTAAAGAAGTCTGGTGTGATGAAAGTAAGCAGTCCACGTGATCGACAGAACTGGATACCAGATGAAGACGCCATGGTGTCATTCTCCGCTGTAGGAATGGAAGAAAGTCTTGCATATATATGCATGCTGATGGAGTACCGAGTGACCTACCTGCGAGAGGTAGAACAGTTGAATCTCGCCAGACTGCAAATGGAAAGGCAGAATCGCCTGAGCTGCAGAAGGTGGCAGCCGTCTAGAAATTGTGAGACCAGACAGAGAAAGTGCCCCCTAAATAACAGAACAGCTACAGCTGATGTTAGGGGCCTTTCAAGATGTCCTGAGAGTAGTGGGCGTGGGTTTAGAGGTAGTGAGACCTCCAGTAACTCAGGTTTGAGAGGCCCATACAAACGACCCAATAGAGTACGGGACAGTACGGAGTCGAACCGGACCTTAGATACCAGGGCATGTGAGTCACACTGCTGTATTGACCGCTGGGAGCGAGGGAGGTCTGACAAGGTTACGACTGACTGCTGGGAATGGGGGAGGTCTGACAAGGTTACGACTGACCGCTGGGAGCGGGGGAGGTCTGACAAGGTTACGACCCGGAAATGTGACTTGACGAAGTCAGTGACAATGACAAATGTTAGGTCCCTAAGGAATGGGTTAATGTAAATGACTAATGTTCCAGGGGCTGAGCAGCGCAATTGTCAAGTACATGGTCTCGGTGTGAACTGTGGGTTATAATGTGATTGTGTATATTATGTGTTCAACCCCTCAAGTTTGAACAGAGGGGGGGAATATGTAATGTAGCGGCTTGCGGCATTACTGTAATGGTCCAGGGTGTGTTTTGGGCTGACCATGTACCTCCCCCTCAGGTGACTGATCACATGACTGTGACATCAGCACAGGTCCTGTATGCATTGGAAGATATATAAACCCTGGTAGTTTTGAAACAGGTATGAAAGGCGTGAGGCCTGTTCCCTGTGTGGGACACCGTTAGTGAGACCTAAAGAGGCCTGGAAGGCAAGAGTCCTAGAAGGCAGAGACTGGATGTTATGTGTGTAAACATACTAGTAGCCTTTGAAGGTACGTGGGCTGGAGACCCCCATCTGGGTAGCCGTAAAGCCACAGCTGTGGCAGAACAAATCTGAAGCAGCTAAAACCCAGCAAAGGTAAAAACACTGATTGATGTGGACATTTATATTGTTACCTTGCTTAAGGCTGTATCTGGAGCCAAGTGGACATATCTGTCACTGGAAAGGCTCTTGGACATTATGTGTGTATGTCGGCGAGCCACTGAGTTGGACTCGGTTATAAGGAGTTATCAAGTGTAATAAACTGCTGGATTGTGAAATACTGGAAAACGTGGCTGGTGTGCTATAATTGACCCGGTGCAGCGAGTGTCCCCCAGCATGATGACTAGCGCTGCCTTACAATATATATATAGTACAATGCAAAGATGTCACTTCTTACATTACATGAGCGATATCTATTGTAAATTTTACAATAGCTCAGAAACCGGTGAATCCTCGCAGCACACAGTGCAGACCGGACAGTATAGTCCTCCATACAGAATACTGGCCCCCATATTACACTCCATACCGGATACTGGTCCCCATATAACGCTCCATACAGGAGACTGGCTCCCATATAACGCTCCATACAGGATACTGGCCCCCATATAACGCTCCATACAGGATACTGGCCCCCATATAACGCTCCATACCAGATACTGGTCCCCATGTAACGCTCCATACAGGATACTGGCCCCCATATAACGCTCCATACAGGATACTGGCCCCCATATAACGCTCCATACAGGATACTGGCCCCCATATAATACTCCATACAGGATACTGGTCCTCATATAACGCTCCATACAGGATACTGACCCCCACATAATGACCCATGCAGGATGTCACTCCCCCATATAATGACCCATGCAGGATGTCACTCCCCCCCATATAATGACTGATGCAGGATGTCACCTCTCCCCCTCATATAATGCCCGATGCAGGATGTCACCTCTCCCCCCATATAATGCCACATGCAGGATGTCACTCCCCCCCATATAATGCCCCATGCAGGATGTCACCTCTCCCCCCCATATAATGCCCCCTGCAAGATGTCACCTCTCCCCCCCATTTAATGCCCCATGCAGGATGTCACCTTCCCCACCTAATAATGCCCCATGCAGGATGTCACCTCTCCCTCATATAATGCCCCATGCAGGATGTCACCTCCCCCCCATATAATGCACCATGCAAGATGTCACCTCTCCTCCCCATATAATGCCCCATGCAGGATGTCACCCCCCATGTAATGCACCATGCAGGCTGTCATCTCTCCCCCATATAATGCCCCATGCAGGATGTCACCTCTCCCCCTTATAATGATCCATGCAGGATGTCACCTCCCCCGCCATATAATGCCCCATGCAGGATGTCACCTCTCCCCCCACATAATGCCCCATGCAGGATATCACCTCTCCCCCATATAATGCCCCATGCAGGATGTCACCTCCCCCCCATATAATGCCCCATGCAGGATGTCACCTCCCCCCCATATAATGCCCCATGCAAGATGTCACCTCTCCCCCCATATAATGCCCCATGCAGGATGTCACCCCCCATATAATGCCCCATGCAGGATGTCACCTCTCCCCCCATATAATGCCCCAGGCAGGATGTCATCACCCCCCATATAATGCCCCATGCAGGATGTCACCCCCCCCATATAATGCCCCATGCAGGATGTCACTCCCCCCATATAATGCCCCATGCAGAATGTCACCTCTCCCCCCCATATAATGCCTTATGCAGGGTGTCACCCTCCCATCATATTATGCCCCATGCAGGATGTCACCTCTCCCCCATATAATGCCCCATGCAGGATGTCACCTCTCCCCTATATAATGCCCCATTCAGGATGTCACCTCTTCCCCATATAAAGCCCCCTGCAGGATGAGATTTCCTCCATATAATGCCCCAAGCAGTATGTCATTTCCCCCCCATATAATGCCCCATGCAGAACGTCACTCCCCCCCATATAATGCCCCATGCAGGATGTCACCTCTCCTCCCCATATAATGCCCCAAGCAGTTTGTCACCTCTCCCCCACCATGTAATGCCCCATGCAGGATGTCACCCCCCCATATAATGCCCCATGCAGCTTGTCACCTCAACCCCATATAATGCCCCATGCAGGATGTCAGCTCTCCCGCATATAATGCCCGATGGAGGATGTCACTCCCCCCCATATAATGCCCCATGCAGGATGTCACCTCCCCCCCATATAATGCCCCATGCAGGATGTCACCTCTCCCAAATATAATGCCCCATGCAGGATATCACCTCTCCCCCATATAATGCCCCAGACAGGATGTCACCTCCCCCCCATATAATGCCCCATGCAAGATGTCACCTCTCCCCCCGATATAATGCCCCATGCAGGATGTCACCGCCCCCCATGTAATGCCCCATGAAGGATGTCACCTCTCCCCCATATAATGCCCCATGCAGGATGTCACTCCCCCCATATAATGCCCCATGCAGGATGTCACTCCCCCCTTATAATGTCCCATGCAGGATGTCACCTCTCCCCCATATAATGCCGCATGCCGGATGTCACCTCTCCCCCCATATAAAGCCCCATGCAGGATGTCACTTCTCACCCCATATAATGCCCCATGCAGGATGTCACCTCTCCCCCATATAATGCCCCATGCAGGATGTCACCTCTCCCCCCATATAATGCCCCATGCAGGATGTCACCCCCATATAATGCCCCATGCAGGATGTCACTCCCCCCCATATAATGCCCCATGCAGAATGTCACCTCTCCCCCCCATATAATGCCCCATGCAGGTGTCACCCCCCCATGATAATATGCCTCATGCAGGATGTCACCTCTCCCCCCCATATAATGCCCCATGCAGGATGACATTCAGCTCATATAATGCCCCATGCAGTATGTCATTTCCCCCCCATATAATGCCCCATGCAGGATGTCACTTCCCCCCCCATATAATGCCCCATGCAGGATGTCACCTACCCCCCGATATAATGCTTCATGCAGTATGTCACCTCTCCCACTCATATAATGCCCCATGCAGGATGTCACCCCCCATATAATGCCCCATGCAGGATGTCACCTCTCTCAATCATATAATGCCCAATGCAGGATGTTACCCCCCATATAATGCCCCATGCAGGATGTCACCTCCCCCCCATATAATGCCCCATGCAGGATGTCACTCCCCCCATATAATGCCCCATGCAGGATATCACCTCACCCCCATATAATGCCCCATGCAGGATTTCACCTCTCCCCCATATAATGCCCCATGCAGGATGTCACCTCTCCCCCCATATAATGCCCCATGCAGGATGTCATCTCTCCCACATATAATGCCCCATGCAGGATGTCACCTCACCCCCATATAATGCCCCATGCAGGATGTCACCTCTCCCCCATATAATGCCCCATGCAGGGTGTCACCTCTCCCCCCACATAATGCCCCATGCAGGATGTCACCTCTGCCCCACATAATGCCCCATGCAGGATGTCACCTCTCCCCCATATAATGCCCCATGCAGGATGTCACCTCTCACCCCATAAAATG
This sequence comes from Phyllobates terribilis, assembly GCF_046119375.1. Classification (NCBI taxonomy): domain Eukaryota; kingdom Metazoa; phylum Chordata; class Amphibia; order Anura; family Dendrobatidae; genus Phyllobates; species Phyllobates terribilis. Next base: position 979,571,478 of record NW_027362762.1, on the reverse strand, counting down.
CCCCATGTAGGATGTCCCTTCCCTCCAAATAATGCCCCATGCAGGATGTCAGCACCCCCATATAATGCCCCATGCATGATGTCACCCCCCATATAATGCCCCATGCAGGATGTTACCTCTCCCCCATATAATGCCCCCGGCAGGATGTCATCACCCCCCATATAATGCCCCATGCAGGATGTCACCCCCCCATATAATGCCCCATGCAGGATTTCACTCCCCTCCATATAATGCCCCATGCAGTATGTCACCTCTCCCACTCATATAATGCCCCATGCAGGATGTCACCCCCCCCATATAATGCCCCATGCAGGATGTTACCTCTCCCCCTTATATAATGCCCCATGCAGGATGTCACCCCCCCCATATAATTCCCCATGCAGGAAGTCACCTCTCCTCCCCATATAATGCCCCATGCAGTATGTCACCTCTCCCCCACCATATAATGCCCCATGCAGGATGTCACCTCACCCCCATATAATGCCCCATGCAGGATGTCACTCCGCCCCATATAATGCCCCATGCAGGATGTCACCTCTCCTCCCCATATAATGCCCCATGCATTATGTTACCTCTCCCCAACCATATAATGCCCCATGCAGGATGTCACCTCACCCCCATAAAATGCCCCATGCAGGATGTCACCTCTCCCCCATATAATGATCCATGCAGGATGTCATCCCCCCCATATAATGCCCTATGCAGTATGTCACCTCTCCCCCATATAATGCCCCATGCAGGATGTCACCTCTCCCCCCACATAATGCCCCATGCAGGATATCACCTCTCCGCCATATAATGCCCCATGCAGGATGTCACCTCCCCCCCATATAATGCCCCATGCAGGATGTCACCTCTCCCCCCATATAATGCCCCATGCAGGATGTCACCCCCATATAATGCCCCATGCAGGATGTCACTCCCCCCCATATAATGCCCCATGCAGAATGTCACCTCTCCCCCCATATAATGCCCCATGCAGGTGTCACCCCCTCATCATATTATGCCTCATGCAGGATGTCACCTCTCCCCCCCATATAATGCCCCATGCAGGATGACATTCCCCTCATATAATGCCCCATGCAGTATGTCATTTCCCCCCCATATAATGCCCCATGCAGGATGTCACTTCCCCCCCCATATAATGCCCCATGCAGGATGTCACCTACCCCCGATATAATGCTTCATGCAGTATGTCACCTCTCCCACTCATATAATGCCCCATGCAGGATGTCACCCCCCATATAATGCCCCATGCAGGATGTCACCTCTCTCAATCATATAATGCCCAACGCAGGATGTTACCCCCCATATAATGCCCCATGCAGGATGTCACCTCCCCCCCATATAATGCCCCATGCAGGATGTCACTCCCCCCATATAATGCCCCATGCAGGATATCACCTCACCCCCATATAATGCCCCATGCAGGATTTCACCTCTCCCCCATATAATGCCCCATGCAGGATGTCACCTCTCCCCCCATATAATGCCCCATGCAGGATGTCATCTCTCCCCCATATAATGCCCCATGCAGGATGTCACCTCACCCCCATATAATGCCCCATGCAGGATGTCACCTCTCCCCCATATAATGCCCCATGCAGGGTGTCACCTCTCCCCCCACATAATGCCCCATGCAGGATGTCACCTCTGCCCCATATAATGCCCCATGCAGGATGTCACCTCTCCCCCATATAATGCCCCATGCAGGATGTCACCTCTCACCCCATAAAATGCCCCATGTAGGATGTCCCTTCCCTCCAAATAATGCCCCATGCAGGATGTCAGCACCCCCATATAATGCCCCATGCATGATGTCACCCCCCATATAATGCCCCATGCAGGATGTCACCTCTCCCCCATATAATGCCCCCGGCAGGATGTCATCACCCCCCATATAATACCCCATGCAGGATGTCACCCCCCCATATAATGCCCCATGCAGGATTTCACTCCCCTCCATATAATGCCCCATGCAGTATGTCACCTCTCCCACTCATATAATGCCCCATGCAGGATGTCACCCCCCCCATATAATGCCCCATGCAGGATGTTACCTCTCCCCCTTATATAATGCCCCATGCAGGATGTCACCCCCCCCATATAATTCCCCATGCAGGAAGTCACCTCTCCTCCCCATATAATGCCCCATGCAGTATGTCACCTCTCCCCCACCATATAATGCCCCATGCAGGATGTCACCTCACCCCCATATAATGCCCCATGCAGGATGTCACTCCGCCCCATATAATGCCCCATGCAGGATGTCACCTCTCCTCCCCATATAATGCCCCTTGCATTATGTTACCTCTCCCCAACCATATAATGCCCCATGCAGGATGTCACCTCACCCCCATAAAATGCCCCATGCAGGATGTCACCTCTCCCCCATATAATGATCCATGCAGGATGTCATCCCCCCCATATAATGCCCTATGCAGTATGTCACCTCTCCCCCATATAATGCCCCATGCAGGATGTCACCTCTCCCCCCACATAATGCCCCATGCAGGATATCACCTCTCCCCCATATAATGCCCCATGCAGGATGTCACCTCCCCCCCATATAATGCCCCATGCACGATGTCACCTCTCCCCCCCCATATAATGCCCCATGCAGGATGCCCCCCCATGTAATGCCCCATGCAGGATGTCAACTCTCCCCCATATAATGCCCCATGCAGGTTGTCACCTTTCCCCCATATAATGATCCATGCAGGATGTCACCTCCCCCCCCATGTATTGCCCTATGCAGGATGTCACCTCTCCCCTGTATAATGGCCCATGCAGGATGTCACCTCTCACCCCACATAATGCCCCATGCAGGATATCACCTCTCCCCCATATAATGCCCCATGCAGGATGTCACCTCCCCCCCATATAATGCACCATGCAAGATGTCACCTCTCCTCCCCAAATAATGCCCCATGCAGGATGTCACCCCCCATGTAATGTCCCATGCAGGCTGTCATCTCTCCCCCATATAATGCGCCATGCAGGATGTCACCTCTCCCCCTTATAATGATCCATGCAGGATGTCACCTCCCCCCCCATATAATGCCCCATGCAGGATGTCACCTCTCCCCCCACATAATGCCCCATGCAGGATATCACCTCTCCCCCATATAATGCCCCATGCAGGATGTCACCTCCCCCCCATATAATGCCCCATGCAAGATGTCACCTCTCCCCCCCATATAATGCCCCATGCAGGATGTCATCTCTCCCGCTATAATGCCCCATGCAGGATGTCACTCCACCCATATAATGCCCCATGCAGGATGTCACTCCCCCCATATAATGACCCATGCAGGATGTCACCTCTCCCCCCCATATAATGCCCCATGCAGGATGACATTCCCCCATATAATTCCCCATGCAGGATGTCACCTCTCCCCCCCATATAATGCCCCATGCAGTATGTCACCTGTCCCCCTCATATAATGCCCCATGCAGGATGTCACCCACCCATATAATGCCCCATGCAGGATGTCACCTCTCCCCCATATAATGACCCAAGCAGGATGTCACTAGCCCCATATAATGCCCCATTCAGGATGTCACTCCCCCTATATAATGCCCCATGCAGGATGTCACCCCCCATCATATTATGCCTCATGCAGGATGTCACCTCCCCCCCCATATAATGCCCCATGCAAGATGTCACCTCTCCCCCCCATATAATGTCCCATGCAGGATGTCACCTTCCCCACCATATAATGCCCCATGCAGGATGTCACCTTTCCCTCATATAATGTCCCATGCAGTATGTCACTCCCCCCATATAATGACCCATGCAGGATGTCACTCCCCCCATATAATGCCCCATGCAGGATGTCACCTCTCCCCCTCATATAATCCCCCCTGTAGAATGTCACCTCTCCCCCCATATAATGCCACATGCAGGATGTCACTCCCCCCCATATAATGCCCCATGCAGCATGTCACCTCTCCCCCATATAATGCCCCATTCAGGATGTCACCTCTCCCCCATATAATGACCCATGCAGGATGTCATCCCCCCATATAATGCCCCATGCAGGATGTCACCTCCCCCCATATAATGCCCCATGCAGGATGTCACTCCCCCCCATATAATGCCCCATGCAGGATGTCACCTCTCCTCCCCATATAATGCCCCATGCAGTATGGCACCTCTCCCCAACCATATAATGCCCCATGCAGGATGTCACCTCTCCCCCATATAATGCCCCATGCAGGATGTCACCTCTCCCCCATATAATGCCCCTTGCAGGATGTTACCTCCGCCCCATATAATGCCCCATGCAGGATGTCACCTCTCCCCCATATAATGCCCCATGCAGGATGTCACCTCTCCCCCCACATAATGCCCCATGCAGTATCTCACCTCTCCCCCATATAATGCCCCATGCAGGATGTCAACTCTCCCTCATATAATGCCCCATGCAGGATGTCACATCTCCCCCCATATAATGCCGCATGCAGGATATCACCTCACCCCCATATAATGCCCCATGGAGGATGTCACCTCTCACCCCATATAATGCCCCATGCAGCATGTCACCTCTCCCCCATATAATGCCCCATGCAGGATGTCAGCCCCCCCATATAATGCCCCATGCAGGAAGTCACCTCTCCCCCATATAATGCCCCATGCAGAATGTCACCTCTCCACCCACATAATGCCCCATGCAGGATATTACCTCTCCCCCATATAATGCCCCATGCAGGATGTCACCTCTCCCCCATATAATGCCCCATGCAGGATGTCACCTATCCCCCCATATAATGCCCCATGTAGGATGTCCCTTTCCCCCAAATAATGAACCATGCAGGATATCATCATCCCCATATAATGCCCCATGAAGGATGTCACCCCCCATATAATGCCCCATGCAGAATGTCACCTCTCCCCCCATATAATGCCCCAGGCAGGATGTCATCACCCACCATATAATGCCCCATGCAGGATGTCACCCCCCTATATAATGCCCCATGCAGGATGTCACTCTCCCCCATATAATGCCCCATGCAGAATGTCACCTCTCCCCCCCATATAATGCCCCATGCAGGGTGTCACCCTCCCATCATATTATGCCTCATGCAGGATGTCACCTCTCCGCCCCATATAATGCCCCATGCAGGATGACATTCCCCCCATGTAATGCCCCATGCAGTATGTCATTTCCCCCCATATAATGCCCCATGCAGGATGTCACTTCCCCCCCATATAATGCCCCATGCAGGATGTCACCTCCCCCGATATAATGCTCCATGCAGTATGTCACCTCTCCCACTCATATAATGCCCCATGCAGGATGTCACCCCCCATATAATGCCCCATGCAGGATGTCACCTCTCCCCATCATATAATGCCCCATGCAGGATGTCACCTCCCCCATATAATGCCCCATGCAGTATGACACCTCACCGCCATATAATGCCCCATACAGGATGTCACCTATCCCCCATATAATGCCCCATGTAGGATGTCCCTTTCCCCCAAATAATGAACCATGCAGGATGTCATCATCCCCATATAATGCCCCATGAAGGGTGTCACCCCCCATATAATGCCCCATGCAGGATGTCACCTCTCCCCCATATAATGTCCCAGGCAGGATGTCATCACCCCCCATATAATGCCCCATGCAGGATGTCACCCCCCCATATAATGCCCCATGCAGGATGTCACTCCCCCCCATATAATGCCCCATGCAGAATGTCACCTCTCCCCCCCATTTAATGCCCCATGCAGGTTGTCACCCTCCCATCATATTATGCCTCTTGCAGGATGTCACCTCTCCGCCCCATATAATGCCCCATGCAGGATGACATTCCCCCCATATCATGCCCCATGCAGTATGTCATTCCCCCCCCATATAATGCCCCATGCAGGATGTCACTTCCCCCCCATATAATGCCCCATGCAGGATGTCACCTCCCCCCGATATAATGCTCCATGCAGTATGTCACCTCTCCCACTCATATAATGCCCCATGCAGGATGTCACCTCTCCCCCATGTAATGCCCCATACAGGATGTCACCTCTCCCCCCCATATAATGCCCCATGCAGGATGTCACCTCTCCCCCATATAATGCCCCATGCAGGATGTCACCTCTCCACCCACATAAAGCCCCATGTAGGATATCACCTTTCCCCCATATAATGCCCCATGCAGGATGTCACCTCTCCCCCATATAATGCCCCATGCAGGATGTTACCTCTCCCCCATATAATGCCGCATGCAGGATGTCACCTCTCACCCCATATAATGCCCCATGTAGGATGTCCCTTTCCCCCAAATAATGAACCATGCTGGATGTCATCACCCCCATATAATGCACCATGCAGGATGTCACCCCCCATATAATGCCCCATGCAGGGTGTCACTCCCTCCCATATAATGCCCCATGCAGAATGTCACCTCTCGCCCCCATATAATGCCCCATGCAGGGTGTCACCCTCCCATCATATTATGCCTCATGCAGGATGTCACCTCTCCCCCCCATATAATGCCCCATGCACGATGTCGCCTCTCCCCCCCATATAATGCCCCATGCAGGATGTCACTTCCCCCCCATATAATGCCCCATGCAGGATGTCACCTCCCCCCTATATAATGCTCCATGCAGTATGTCACCTCTCCCACTCATATAATGCCCCATGCAGGATGTCATCCCCCATATAATGCCCCATGCAGGATGTCACCTCCCCCCATATAATGCCCCATGCAGTATGGCACCTCACCCCCATATAATGCCCCATGCAGGATGTCACCTCTCCCCCATGTAATGCCCCATACAGGATGTCACCTCTCCCCCCCATATAATGCCCCATGCAGGATGTCACCTCTCCCCCATATAATGCCCCATGCAGGATGTCACCTCTCCACCCACATAATGCCCCATGTAGGATATCACCTTTCCCCCATATAATGCCCCATGCAGGATGTCACCTCCCCCATATAATGCCCCATGCAGTATGACACCTCACCGCCATATAATGCCCCATACAGGATGTCACCTATCCCCCATATAATGCCCCATGTAGAATGTCCCTTTCCCCCAAATAATGAACCATGCAGGATGTCATCATCCCCATATAATGCCCCATGAAGGGTGTCACCCCCCCCTATATAATGCTCCATGCAGTATGTCACCTCTCCCACTCATATAATGCCCCATGCAGGATGTCATCCCCCATATAATGCCCCATGCAGGATGTCACCTCCCCCCATATAATGCCCCATGCAGTATGGCACCTCACCCCCATATAATGCCCCATGCAGGATGTCACCTCTCCCCCATGTAATGCCCCATACAGGATGTCACCTCTCCCCCCCATATAATGCCCCATGCAGGATGTCACCTCTCCCCCATATAATGCCCCATGCAGGATGTCACCTCTCCACCCACATAATGCCCCATGTAGGATATCACCTTTCCCCCATATAATGCCCCATGCAGGATGTCACCTCTCCCCCATATAATGCCCCATGCAGGATGTCACCTCTCCCCCCATATAATGCCGCATGCAGGATGTCACCTCTCACCCCATATAATGCCCCATGTAGGATGTCCCTTTCCCCCAAATAATGAACCAATCTGGATGTCATCACCCCCATATAATGCACCATGCAGGATGTCACCCCCCATATAATGCCCCATGCAGGATGTCACTCCCCCCATATAATGCCCCATGCAGAATGTCACCTCTCCCCCCCATATAATGCCCCATGCAGGTGTCACCCCCCCATCATATTATGCCTCATGCAAGATGTCACCTCTCCCCCCCATATAATGCCCCATGCAGGATGACATTCCCCCCATATAATGCCCCATGCAGTATGTCATTTCCGCCCATATAATGCCCCATGCAGGATGTCACTTCCCCCCCTATATAATGCCCCATGCAGGATGTCACCTCCCCCCGTTATAGTGCTCCATGCAGTATGTCACCTCTCCCACTCATATAATGCCCCATGCAGGATGTCACCCCCCATATAATGCCCCATGCAGGATGTCACCTCTCCCAATCATATAATGCCCAATGCAGGATGTCACCCCCCCGTATAATTCCCCATGCAGGATGTCACCTCCCCCCATATAATGCCCCATGCAGGATGTCACCTCTCCCCCCCATATAATGCCTCATGCAGGATGTCACCTCTCCCCCATATAATGCCCCATGCAGGATATCACCTCACCCCCATATAATGCCCCATGCAGGATGTCACCTCTCCCTCATATAATGCCCCATGCAGGATGTCACCTCTCCCCCCATATAATGCCCCATGCAGGATGTCACCTCTCACCTCATATAATGCCCCATGTAGGATGTACCTTCCCCCCAATTAATGCCCCATGCAGGATGTCAGCACCCACATATAATGCCCCATGCAGGATGTCACCCCCCATATAATGCCCCATGCAGGATGTCACCTCTCCCCCATATAATGCCCCCGGCAGGATGTCATCATCCCCCATATAATGCCCCATGCAGGATGTCACCCCCCCATATAATGCCCCATGCAGGATTTCACTCCCCTCCATATAATGCACCATGCAGGATGTCACCTCTCCCCCCCATATATTGCCCCATTCAGGGTGTCCCCCCCATCATATTATGCCTCATGCAGTATGTCACCTCCCCCCCATATAATACCCCATGCAGGATGTCATCCTCCCCCATATAATGCCCCATGCAGGATGTCACCCTCCCCCATATAATGCCCCATGCAGGATGTCACCCTCCCCCATATAATGCCCCATGCAGGATGTCACTCCCCCCCATATAATGCCCCATACAGGATGTCACCTCCCCCCCATATAATGCCCCAGCAGGATGTCACCTCTCACCCCATATAATGCCACATGAAGGATGTCCCTTCCCCCCATATAATGCCCCATACAGGATGTCATCTGTAACGGGTCTGGGAGGTGGAACCTCTGAGCAACTAAACAAGGGGGCGGTCCTTGTAAGGAAGCGGGTGGCTCCCAGGGAAGACGGGCAGGTAGTCACAGCAAGTGACTACGACAGTCTCTGGTTAGAAGGGCAGGTAGTCACGGCAAGTGACAGGGACAGTCTCTGGGTAGAAGGGCAGGTAGTCACGGCAAGTGACAGGGACAGTCTCTCGGTAGAAGGACAGCAGGCAGGTGGCTGGTGAGCGCTCCCAGGTGAGCGGGCGAGAGTCTCTGGACAGGCAGGTGGTCACGGCAAGTGACGGCAGAACCTCCAGGTAGACTAGCAGACAGGTAGGAGGTGGATGCTCCCAGGTGAGCTGGCAAGAGTCTCTGGACAGGCAGGTGGTCACGGCAAGTGACGGCAGAGCCTCCAGGTAGACTAGCAGACAGGTAGCAGGTGGACGCTCCCAGTTGAGCGGGCAAGAGTCTCTGGACGGGCAGGTGGTCACGGTAGGTGACGGCAGAGCCTCCAGGTAGGCTAGCAGGCAGGTAGCAGGTGAGAGCTCCCAGGTGAGCGGGCAAGAGTCTCTGGACAGACAGGTCGTCACAGCAAGTGACGGCAGAGCCTCCAGGTAGGCTAGCAGGCAGGTAGCAGGTGAGTGCTCCCAGGTGAGCGGGCAAGAGTCTCTGGACAGGCAGGTGGTCACGGCAAGTGACGGCAGAGCCTCCAGGTAGGCTAGCAGGCAGGTAGCAGGTGAGCGCTCCCAGGTGAGTGGGCAGGCTGGTCCATAGACAGACTGACAGGTGTCGGAAGGCAGACCGTCGGACCGCAGGCTTGCAAGCAGGTAAGCGGATATCAGGCAGGTATCAAGCAGGAATCTGGCAGGTGACTGGCAGGTAACAAGCAGGAATCTGGCAGGTGACTGGCAGGTAACAAGCAGGAATCTGGCAGGTGACTGGCAGGTAACTGGTAACGGGACCTGAGGGCTGAAGCAGAGTGAAGGCTTTGCAACAACATTGCTCGGGCACCTCCATTTTGGAGGAGGTGCCTTATATATGGTGAAGTCCTCCGGCCATTGGCCCGGGGATTCCTTATGACGACGCGCGTGGCCCCTTTAAGAGAGGGGAAGCGTGCGCACGCGCGCCCTAAGCACCGTGTCCTTGAAGCTGCGCACGCTGCCAGCAGAGCGGGAGGAATACGCCGGACACAGAGCGGAGAGGTGAGGGGAACAGCGTCCCTGCCTAGCAGGAGGCAGGGATGCCGACGCTACATCATCACTCCCATATTATGCCCCATGCAGGATGTCACCCCCCATATAATGCCCCATGCAGGATGTCACCTCTCCCCCATATAATGCCCCATGCAGGATGAAACACCCCCATATAATGCCCCATGCAGAATCTCACTCCCCCCCATATAATGCCCCATGCAGGATGTCACCTCTTCCCCCCATATAATGCCCCATGCAGGGTATCACCCCCCATCATATTATGCCTCATGCAGGATGTCACCCCCCCCATATAATGACCCATGCAGGATGTCATCCTCCCCCATATAATGCCCCATGCAGGATGTCAACCTCCCCCATATAATGCCCCATGCAGGATGTCACTCCCCCCCATATAATGCCCCATACAGGATGTCAACCTCCCCCATATAATGCCCCATGCAGGATGTCACCTCTCACCCCATATAATGCCCCATGCAGGATGTCCCTTGTCCTCATATAATGCCCCATACAGGATGTCATCACTCCCATATTATGCCCCATGCAGGATGTCACCCCCCCATATAATGCCACATGCAGTATGTCACCTCTCCTCCCCATATAATGCCCCATGCAGTATGTCACCTCTCCCCCACCATATAATGCCCCATGCAGGATGTCACCGCTCCCCCATATAATGCCCCATGCAGGATATCACCTCCCCCCCCATATAATGCCCCATGCAGGATGTCACCTCTCCCACCCATATAATGCCCCATGCAGTATGTCACCTCTCCCCCCCATATAATGCCCCATGCAGTATGTCACATCTCCCCCACCCTATAATGCCCCATGCACGATGTCACCTCTCCCCCATATAATGCCCCATGCAGGATGTCACCTTTCCCCCATATAATGCCCCATGCAGGATGTCACCTCTCCCCCCATATAATGCCCCATGCAGGATGTCATCTCTCACCCCATATAATGTCCCATGCAGGATGTCCCTTCCCCCAAATAATGCCCCATGCAGGATGTCAACACCCTCATATAATGCCCCATGCAGGATGACACCTCTCCCCTCATATAATGCTCCATGCAGGATGTCACCTCTCCCCCATATAATGCCCCAGGCAGGATGTCATCACCACCCATATAATGCCCCATGCAGGATGTCACCCCCCCATATAATGCCCCATGCAGGATGTCACTCCCCCCCATATAATGTCCCATGCAGGATGTCACATCTCCCCCCGTATAATACCCCATGCAGGGTGTCACCCCCCAGTCATATTTTGCCTCAAGCAGGATGTCACGTCCCCCCCCATATAATGCCCCATGCAGGATGTCACCCTCCCCCATATAATGCCCCATGCAGGATGTCACCCTCCCCCATATAATGCCCCATGCAGGATGTCACCCTCCCCCATATAATGCCCTATGCACGATGTCACTCCCCCCATATAATGCCCCATACAGGATGTCACCTCTCCCCCCCATATAATGCCCCATGCAGTATGTCAACTCTCTCCCCATATAATGCCCCATGCAGGATGTCCCTTCCCCGCATATAATGCCCCGTGCAGGATATCATCACCCCCATATAATGCCCCATGCAGGATGTTACCCCCCCATATAATGCCCTATGCAGGATGTCACCTCTCCCCCCATATAATGCCCCATGCAGGATGTCACCTCTCCCCCATTTAATGCCCCATGCAGGATGTCATCACCCTCCATATAATGCCCCATGCAGGATGTCAACCCCACATATAATGCCCCATACAGGATGTCACTCCCCCCCATATAATGCCCATGCAGGGTGTCACCCCCCCATCATATTTTGCCTCATGCAGGATGTCACCTCCACCCCCAAATAATGCCCCATGCAGGATGTCACCCTCCCCCATATAATGCCCCATGCAGGATGTCACCCTCCCCCATATAATGCCCCATGCAGGATGTCACCCTCAAGCATATAATGCCCCATTCAGGATGTCACTCCCCCCCCATATAATGCACCATGCAGGATGTCACCTTCCCCATATAATGCCCCATGTTTGGATGTCTCTCCCCCCCCATATAATGCCCCATGCAGGATGTCACCCTCCCCCATATAATGCCCCATGCAGGATGTCACTCCCCCCATATAATGTCCCATGCAAGATGTCACCTCTCCCCCCAAAATAATGCCCCCTGCAGGATGTCACTCTCCCCCATATAATGCCCCATGCAGGATGTCACTCCCCCTCCCCATATAATGCCCCATAGAGGATGACACCTCTCCCACCTATATAATGCCCCATTCAGGACGTCACCCCCCCATATATTGCCCCATGCAGGATGTCACCTCTCCCCCCCATATAATGCCCCATGCAGGATGTCACCTCCCACCATATAATGCCCCATGCAGAATGTGACCTCTCCCCCCACATAATGCCCCATGCAGGATATCACCTCTCCCCCATATAATGCCCCATGCAGGATGTCACCTCTCACCCCATATAATGCAACATGCAGGATGTCCCTTCCCCCCATATAATGCCACATGCAGGATGTCACCCCCCATATAATGCCCCATGCAGGATGTCACTCCCACCCATATAATGCCCCATGCAGGATGTCACCTCTCCCCCCCATATAATGCCCCATGCAGGGTATCACCCCCCCCATCATATTATGCTTCATGCAGGATGTCACCTCCCCCCCATATAATGCCCTATGCAGGATGTCATCCGCCCCCACATAATACCCAATGCAGGATGTCACCCTCCCCCATATAATGCCCCATGCAGGATGTCACCCTCTCCCATATAATGCCCCATGCAGGATGTCACTCCCCCCATATAATGCCCCATACAGGATGTCACCCCCCCCCCATATAATGCCCCATGCAGGATGTCACCCCCCGTGTAATGCCCCATGCAGGATGTCACCCCCTCATATAATGCCCCATGCAGGATTTCACTCCACTCCATATAATGCCAATGCAGGGTGTCACCTCTCCCCCCATATATTGCCCCATGCAGGGTGTCACCCCCCCATCATATTATGCCTCATGCAGGATGTCACCTCCCCCCCATATAATGCCCCATGCAGGATGTCATCCTCTCCCATATAATGCCCCATGCAAGATGTCACCCTCCCCCATATAATTCCCCATGCAGGATGTCACCCTCCCCCATATAATGCCCCATACAGGATGTCACTCCCCCCCATATAATGCCCCATACAGGATGTCACCCCCCCCATATAATGCCCCATGCAGGATGTCACCTCTCACCCCATATAATGCCACATACAGGATGTCCTTTCCCCCCATATAATGCCCCATACAGGATGCCATCACCCCCATATTATGCCCCATGCAGGATGTCACCCACTCATATAATGCTCCATGCAGGATGTCACCTCTCCCACATATCATGCCCCAGGCAGGATGTCATCACTCCCCATATAATGCCCCATGCAAGATGTCACTCCCCCCCATATAATGCCCCATGCAAGATGTCACTCCCCCCCATATAATGCCCCATGCAGGGTATCACCCCCCCAACATATTCTGCTTCATGCAGGATGTCACCTCCCCCCATATAATGCCCTATGCAGGATGTCATCCTCCCCCATATAATACCCCATGCAGGATGTCACCCTCCCCCATATAATGCCCCATGCAGGATGTCACCCCCTCCCATATAATGCCCCATGCAGGATGTCACTCCTCCCCATATAATGCCCCATACAGGATGTCACCTCCCCCCCCATATATTGCCCCATGCAGGATGTCCCTTCCCCTCATATAATGCGCCATACAGGATGTCATCACCCCCATATTATGCCCCATGCAGGATGTCACCCCCCCATATAATGCCCCATGCAGGATGTCACTCACCCCATATAATGCCCCATGCAGGATGTCACCTCTCCTCCCCATATAATGCCCCATGCAGTATGTCACCTCTTCCCCAACATATAATGCCCCATGCAGGATGTCACCGCTCCCCCATATAATGCCCCATGCAGGATATCACCTCTCCCCCCATATAATGCCCCATGCAGTATGTCACCTCTCCCCCCCATATAATGCCCCATGCAGTATGTCATATCTCCCCCACCCTCTAATGCCCCATGCAGGATGTTACCTCACCCCCATATAATGCCCCATGCAGGATGTCACCTCTCCCCCATATAATGCCCCATGCAGGGTGTCACCTCTCCCCCCATATAATGCCCCATGCAGGATGTCTCCTCTCCCCTATATAATGCCCAATGCTGGATGTCACCTCTCCCCCATATAATGCCCCATGCAGGATGTCACCTCTCCCCCCATATAATGCCCCATGCAGGATGTCCCTTCCCCCCATATAATGCCCCATGCAGGATGTCCCTTCCCCCCAAATAATGCCCCATGCAGGATGTCATCACCCCCATATAATGCCCCATGCAGGATGTCACCCCCAATGTACTGCCCCATGCAGGATGACACCTCTCCCCCATATAATGCCCCATGCAGGATGTCACCTCTCCCCGATATAATGCCCCAGGCAGGATGTCATCACCACCCGCATAATACCCCATGCAGGATGTCACCCCCCATATAATGCACCATGCAGGATGTCACTCCCCCCCATATAATGCCTCATGCAGGATGTCACATCTCCCCCCCATATAATACCTCATGCAGGGTGTCACCCCCAAGCATATTATGCCTCAAGCAGGATGTCACGTCCCCCCCATATAATGCCCCATGCAGGATGTCACCCTCCCCCATATAATGCCCCATGGAGGATTTCACCCTCCCCCATATAATGCCCCATGCACGATGTCACTCCCCCCCATATAATGCCCCATACAGGATGTCACCTCCCCCCCCATATAATGCCCCATGCAGGATGTCACCTCTCACCCCATATAATACCCCATGCAGGATGTCCCTTCCTCCCATATAATGCCCCATGCAGGATGTCATCACCCCCATATAATGCCCCATGCAGTATGTCAGGCCCCCATATAATGCCCCATGCAGGATGTCACCTCTCCCCCCATATAATGCCCCATGCAGGATGTCACCTCTCCCCCATATAATGCCCCATGCAGGATGTCACCCCCCAATATCATGCCCCATGCAGGATGCCACTGCCGCCATATAATGCCCTATGCAGGATGTCACCTCTCCCCCCCATATAATGCCCCATGCAGGGTGTCACCGCCCCATCATACTATGCCTCATGCAGGATGTCACCTCCACCCCCATATAATGCCCCATGCAGGATGTCACCCTCCCCCATATAATGCCCCATGCAGGATGTCACCCTCCCCCAAATAATGTCCCATGCAGGATGTCACCCTCAACCATATAATGCCCCATGCAGGATGTCACTCCCCCCACATATAATGCCCAATGCACGATGTCACCTTCCCCATATAATGCCCCATTCAGGATGTCATGACCCCCATATAATGCCCAATGCAGGATGTCACCCCCCCATATAATGCGCCATGCAGGATGTCACCTCTCCCCCTATATAATGCCTGATGCAGGATGTCACCTCTCCACCCATATAATGCCACATGGAGGATGTCAGATCTCCCTCCATATAATGCCCTAGTCAGAATGTCACCTCTCCCCCCATATAATGCCCCATGCTGGATGTCACCCTCCCCCATATAATGCCCCATGCACGATGTCACTCCCCCCATATAATGCCCATGCAGGATGTCACCTCTCCACCCCATATAATGCCCCATGCAGGATGTCACCTCTAACCTCATATAATGCCCCATGCAGGATGTCCCTTCCCCCCATATAATGCCCCATGCAGGATGTCATCACCCCCATATAATGCCCCATGCAGGATGCCATCCCCCCATATAATGCCCCATGCAGGATGTCACCTCTCCCCCCATATAATGCCTCATGCAGGATGTCACCTCTCCCCCATATAATGCCCCATGCAGGATGTCACTCCCCCCCATATAATGCCCTATGCAGGATGTCACCTCTCCCCCCCCATATAATGCCCCATGCAGGGTGTCACCGCCCCATCATATTATGCCTCATGCAGGATGTGACCTCCACCCCCATATAATGCCCCATGAAGGATGTCACCCTCCCCCATATAATGCACCATGCAGGATGTCACCCTCCCCCAAATTATGCCCCATGCAGGATGTCATCCTCAACCATATAATGCCCCATGCAGGATGTCACCCTCCCCCATATAAAGTCCCATGCAGGCTGTCACTCACCCCCATATATTGCCCCATGCAGGATGTCACCTCTCCCCCCCATATAATGCCCCATGCAGGATGTCACCCTCCCCCTTATAATGTCCCATGCAGGATGTCACTCCCCCTCCCCATATAATGCCCCATGCAGGATGTCACTCACCCCATATAATGCCCCATGCAGGATGTCACCTCTCCTCCCCATATAATGCCCCATGCAGTATGTCACCTCTCCCCCACCATATAATGCCCCATGCAGGATGTCACCGCTCCCCCATATAATGCCCCATGCAGGATCTCACCTCTCCCCCCATATAATGCCCCATGCAGTATGTCACCTCTCCCCCATATAATGCCCCATGCAGTATGTCACATCTCCCCCACCCTCTAATGCCCCATGCAGGATGTTACCTCACCCCCATATAATGCCCCATGCAGGATGTCAACTCTCCCCCATATAATGCCCCATGCAGGGTGTCACCTCTCCCCCCATATAATGCCCCATGCAGGATGTCTCCTCTCCCCTATATAATGCCCAATGCTGGATGTCACCTCTCCCCCATATAATGCCCCATGCAGGATGTCACCTCTCCCCCCATATAATGCCCCATGCAAGATGTCACCTCTCACCCCATATAATGCCCCATGCAGGATGTCCCTTCCCCCCATATAATGCCCCATGCAGGATGTCCCTTCCCCCCAAATAATGCCCCATGCAGGATGTCATCACCCCCATATAATGCCCCATGCAGGATGTCACCCCCAATGTACTGCCCCATGCAGGATGACACCTCTCCCCCCCTATAATGCCCCATGCAGGATGTCACCTCTCCCCGATATAATGCCCCAGGCAGGATGTCATCACCACCCGCATAATGCCCCATGCAGGATGTCACCCCCCATATAATGCCCCATGCAGGATGTCACTCCCCCCATATAATGCCCCATGCAGGATGTTACATCTCCCCCCCATATAATACCTCATGCAGGGTGTCACCCCCAATCATATTATGCCTCAAGCAGGATGTCACGTCCCCCCCATATAATGCCCCATGCAGGATGTCACCCTCCCCCATATAATGCCCCATGGAGGATTTCACCCTCCCCAATATAATGCCCCATGCAGGATGTCACCCTCCCCCATATAATGCCCCATGCCCGATGTCACTCCCCCCCATATAATGCCCCATACAGGATGTCACCTCCCCCCCATATAATGCCCCACGCAGGATGTCACCTCTCACCCCATATAATACCCCATGCAGGATGTCCTTTCCTCCCATATAATGCCCATGCAGGATGTCATCACCCCCATATAATGCCCCATGCAGTATGTCAGGCCCCCATATAATGCCCCATGCAGGATGTCACCTCTCCCCCCATATAATGCCCCATGCAGGATGTCATCTCTCCCCCATATAATGCCCCATGCAGGATGTCACCCCCCAATATCATGCCCCATGCAGGATGCCACTGCCGCCATATAATGCCCTATGCAGGATGTCACCTCTCCCCCCCATATAATGCCCCATGCAGGATGTCACCACCCAATATCATGCCCCATGCAGGATGCCACTGCCGCCATATAATGCCCTATGCAGGATGTCACCTCTCCCCCCCATATAATGCCCCATGCAGGCTGTCACCGCCCCATCATACTATGCCTCATGCAGGATGTCACCTCCACCCCCATATAATGCCCCATGCAGGATGTCACCCTCCCCCATATAATGCCCCATGCAGGATGTCACCCTCCCCCAAATAATGCCCCATGCAGGATGTCACCCTCAACCATATAATGCCCCATGCAGGATGTCACTCCCCCCACATATAATGCCCCATGCAGGATGTCACCTTCCCCATATAATGCCCCATTCAGGATGTCATGACCCCCATATAATGCCCCATGCAGGATGTCACCCCCCAATATAATGCCCCATGCAGGATGTCACCTCTCCCCCTATAAAATGCCTGATGCAGGATGTCACCTCTCCACCCATATAATGCCACATGGAGGATGTCAGATCTCCCTCCATATAATGCCCTTGTCAGAATGTCACCTCTCCCCTCATATAATGCCCCATGCTGGATGTCACCCTCCCCCATATAATGCCCCATGCACGATGTCACTCCCCCCATATAATGCCCATGCAGGATGTCACCTCTCCACCCCATATAATGCCCCATGCAGGATGTCACCTCTAACCTCATATAATGCCCCATGCAGGATGTCCCTTCCCCCCATATAATGCCCCATGCAGGATGTCATCACCCCCATATAATGCCCCATGCAGGATGCCATCCCCCCCATATAATGCCCCATGCAGGATGTCACCTCTCCCCCATATAATGCCCCATGCAGGATGTCACTCCCCCCCATATAATGCCCTATGCAGGATGTCACCTCCCCCCCCCCATATAATGCCCCATGCAGGGTGTCACCGCCCCATCATATTATGCCTCATGCAGGATGTCACCTCCACCCCCATATAATACCCCATGAAGGATGTCACCCTCCCCCATATAATGCACCATGCAGGATGTCACCCTCCCCCAAATTATGCCCCTTGCAGGATGTCATCCTCAACCATATAATGCCCCATGCAGGATGTCACCCTCCCCCATATAAAGTCCCATGCAGGCTGTCACTCACCCCCATATATTGCCCCATGCAGGATGTCACCTCTCCCCCCCATATAATGCCCCATGCAGGATGTCACCCTCCCCCTTATAATGTCCCATGCAGGATGTCACTCCCCCTCCCCATATAATGCCCCATGCAGGATGTCACTCACCCCATATAATGCCCCATGCAGGATGTCACCTCTCCTCCCCATATAATGCCCGATGCAGTATGTCACCTCTCCCCCACCATATAATGCCCCATGCAGGATGTCACCGCTCCCCCATATAATGCCCCATGCAGGATCTCACCTCTCCCCCCATATAATGCCCCATGCAGTATGTCACCTCTCCCCCCCATATATTGCCCCATGCAGTATGTCACATCTCCCCCACCCTCTAATGCCCCATGCAGGATGTTACCTCACCCCCATATAATGCCCCATGCAGGATGTCACCTCTCCCCCATATAATGCCCCATGCAGGGTGTCACCTCTCCCCCCATATAATGCCCCATGCAGGATGTCTCCTCTCCCCTATATAATGCCCAATGCTGGATGTCACCTCTCCCCCATATAATGCCCCATGCAGGATGTCACCTCTCCCCCCATATAATGCCCCATGCAAGATGTCACCTCTCACCCCATATAATGCCCCATGCAGGATGTCCCTTCCCCCCATATAATGCCCCATGCAGGATGTCCCTTCCCCCCAAATAATGCCCCATGCAGGATGTCATCACCCCCATATAATGCCCCATGCAGGATGTCACCCCCAATGTACTGCCCCATGCAGGATGACACCTTTCCCCCCATATAATGCCCCATGCAGGATGTCACCTCTCCCCGATATAATGCCCCAGGCAGGATGTCATCACCACCCGCATAATGCCCCATGCAGGATGTCACCCCCCATATAATGCCCCATGCAGGATGTCACTCCCCCCATATAATGCCCCATGCAGGATGTTACATCTCCCCCCCATATAATACCTCATGCAGGGTGTCACCCCCAGTCATATTATGCCTCAAGCAGGATGTCACGTCCCCCCCATATAATGCCCCATGCAGGATGTCACCATCTCCCATATAATGCCCCATGGAGGATTTCACCCTCCCCAATATAATGCCCCATGCAGGATGTCACCCTCCCCCATATAATGCCCCATGCACGATGTCACTCCCCCACATATAATGCCACATACAGGATGTCACCTCCCTCCCCATATAATGCCCCATGCAGGATGTCACCTCTCACCCCATATAATACCCCATGCAGGATGTACTTTCCTCCCATATAATGCCCATGCAGGATGTCATCACCCCCATATAATGCCCCATGCAGTATGTCAGGCCCCCATATAATGCCCCATGCAGGATGTCACCTCTCCCCCCATATAATGCCCCATGCAGGATGTCATCTCTCCCCCATATAATGCCCCATGCACGATGTCACCCCCCAATATCATGCCCCATGCAGGATGCCACTGCCGCCATATAATGCCCTATGCAGGATGTCACCTCTCCCCCCCATATAATGCCCCATGCAGGATGTCACCACCCAATATCATGCCCCATGCAGGATGCCACTGCCGCCATATAATGCCCTATGCAGGATGTCACCTCTCCCCCCCATATAATGCCCCATGCAGGCTGTCACCGCCCCATCATACTATGCCTCATGCAGTATGTCACCTCCACCCCCATATAATGCCCCATGCAGGATGTTACCCTCCCCCATATAATGCCCCATGCAGGATGTCACCCTCCCCCAAATAATGCCCCATGCAGGATGTCACCCTCAACCATATAATGCCCCATGCAGGATGTCACTCCCCCCACATATAATGCCCCATGCAGGATGTCACCTTGCCCATATAATGCCCCATTCAGGATGTCATGACCCCCATATAATGCCCCATGCAGGATGTCACCCCCCAATATAATGCCCCATGCAGGATGTCACCTCTCCCCCTATATAATGCCTGATGCAGGATGTCACCTCTCCACCCATATAATGCCACATGGAGGATGTCAGATCTCCCTCCATATAATGCCCCAGTCAGAATGTCACCTCTCCCCCCATATAATGCCCCATGCTGGATGTCACCCTCCCCCATATAATGCCCCATGCATGATGTCACTCCCCCCATATAATGCCCCATGCAGGATGTCACCTCTCCACCCCATTTAATGCCCCATGCAGGATGTCACCTTTCACCCCACATAATGCCCCATGCAGGATGTCCCTTCCCCCCATATAATGCCCCATGCAGGATATCATCACCCCGATATAATGCCCCATGCAGGATGCCATCCCCCCCATATAATGCCCCATGCAGGATGTCACCTCTCCCCCCATATAATGCCCCATGCAGGATGTCACCTCTCCCCCATATAATGCCCCATGCAGGATGTCACTCCCCCCCATATAATGCCCTATGCAGGATGTCACCTCTCCCCCCCCATATAATGCCCCATGCAGGATGTCACCGCCCCATCATATTGTGCCTCATGCAGGATGTCAGCTCCACCCCCATATAATGCCCCATGCAGGATGTCACCCTCCCCCATATAATGCCCCATGCAGGATGTCACCCTCCCCCAAATTATGCCCCATGCAGGATGTCATCCTCAACCATACAATGCCCCATGCAGGATGTCACCCTCCCCCATATAATGTCCCATGCAGGCTGTCACTCACCCCCATATAATGCCCCATGCAGGATGTCACCTCTCCCCCCCATATAATGCCCCATGCAGGATGTCACCCTCCCCCTTATAATGCCCCATGCAGGATGTCACTCCCCCTCCCCATATAATGCCCCATACAGGATGTCACCTCTCCCACCTATATAATGCCCCATGCAGGATTTCACCCCCCATATAATGCCCCATGCAGGATGTCTCCTCTCCCCCCCTATAATGCCCCATGCAGGATGTCACCTCCCCCCATATAATGCCCCATGCAGGATGTCACCTCTCCCCCCAGATAATGCCCCATGCAGGATGTCACCTCTTCCTCCATATAATGCCACATGCAGGATGTCAGATCTCCCCCCATATAATGCCCCAGGCAGAATGTCACCTCTCCCCCCATATAATGCCCCATGCAGGATGTCACTCTCCCCCATATAATGCCTCATGCAGGATGTCACTCTCCCCCATATAATGCCTCATGCAGGATGTCACCTCCCCCCATCATATAATGCCCCATGCAGGATGTCACCTCTCCCCCCATCATATAATGCCCCATGCAGGATGTCAGCCTCTCCCATACAATGCCCCATGCAGGATGTCACTCTCCCCCCATAATATAATGCCACATGAAGGACGTCACCTCTCCCTCCATCATATAATGCCCCATGCAGGATGTCACTCTCCCCCATATAATGCCCCATGCAGGATGTCAGCCTCCCCCATATAATGCCCCATGCAGGATGTCACCCTACCCCCATATAATGCCCCATGCCGGATGTCACTTTCCCCCAATATAATGCCCCATGCAGGATGTCAATCCCCCCCATATAATGCTCCATGCAGGATGTCACCTCTCCCCCATATAATGCCCCATGCAGGATGTCACCTCTCCCGCCCATATAATGCCACATGCAGGATGTCACTCCCCCCCATATAATTCCCCATGCAGGATGTCACCTCTCCCCCCATATAATGCCCCATGCAGGATGTCATCCCACCCCCATATAATGCCCCATGCAGGATGTTACTCCACCCCCATATAATGCCCCATGCAAGATGTCACTCTCCCCCATATAATGTCCCATGCAGGATGTCACTCCCCCCCATATAATGCCCCATGCCGGATGTCACCTCTGCCCCCCATATAATGCCCCATGCAGGATGTCACCCTTCCCCATATAATGCCCCATGCAGGATGTCACTCCCCCTCCCCATATAATGCCCCATACAGGATGTCACCTCTCCCACCTATATTATGCCCCATGCAGGATTTCACCCCCCCATATAATGCACCATGTAGGATGTCACCTCTCCCTCCATATAATGCCCCATGCAGGATGTCACCTCCCCCCATATAATGCCCCATGCAGGATGTCACCTCTTCCCCCAGATAATGCCCCATGCAGGATGTCACCTCTTCCTCCGTATAATGCCACATGCAGGGTGTCAGATCTCCCCCCATATAATGCCCCAGGCAGTATGTCACCTCTCCCCCCATATAATGCCCCATGCAGGATGTCACTCTCCCCCATATAATGCCTCATGCAGGATGTCACTCTCCCCCATATAATGCCTCATGCAGGATGTCAACTCCCCATCATATAATGCCCCATGCAGGATGTCACCTCTCCCCCCATCATATAATGCCCCATGCAGGATGTCAGCCTCCCCCATCTAATGCCCCATGCAGGATGTCACTCTCTCCCCATCATATAATGCCACATGAAGGATGTCACCTCTCCCCCCATCTTATAATGCCCCATGCAGGATGTCACTCTCCCCCATATAATGCCCCATGCAGGATGTCACCATCCCCCTTATAATGCCCCATGCAGGATGTCACTCCCCCTCCCCATATAATGCCCCATACAGGATGTCACCTCTACCACCTATATAATGCCCCATGCAGGATTTCACCCCCCATATAATGCCCCATGCAGGATGTCTCCTCTCCCCCCATATAATGCCCCATGCAGGATGTCACCTCCCCCCATATAATGCCCCATGCAGGATGTCACCTCTCCCCCCAGATAATGCCCCATGCAGGATGTCACCTCTCCCTCCATATAATGCCACATGCAGGATGTCAGATCTCCCCCCATATAATGCCCCAGGCAGAATGTCACCTCTCCCCCCATATAATGCCCCATGCAGGATGTCACTCTCCCCCATATAATGCCTCATGCAGGATGTCACTCTCCCCCATATAATGCCTCATGCAGGATGTCACCTCCCCCCATCATATAATGCCCCATGCAGGATGTCACCTCTCCCCCCATCATACAATGCCCCATGCAGGATGTCAGTCTCCCCAATATAATGCCCCATGCAGGATGTCACTCCCCCTCCCCATATAATGCCCCATACAGGATGTCACCTCTCCCACCTATATAATGCCCCATGCAGGATTTCACCCCCCCATTTAATGCCCCATGCAGGATGTCACCTCTCCCTCCATATAATGCCCCATGCAGGATGTCACCTCCCCCCATATAATGCCCCATGCAGGATATCACCTCTCCCCCCATATAATGCCCCATGCAGGATGTCACCTCTTCCTCCGTATAATGCCACATGCAGGGTGTCAGATCTCCCCCCATATAATGCCCCAGGCAGTATGTCACCTCTCCCCCCATATAATGCCCCATGCAGGATGTCACTTTCCCCCATATAATGCCTCATGCAGGATGTCACTCTCCCCCATATAATGCCTCATGCAGGATGTCACCTCCTCCCCATCATATAATGCCCCATGCAGGATGTCACCTCTCCCCCCATCATATAATGCCCCATGCAGGATGTCAGCCTCCCCCATCTAATGCCCCATGAAGGATGTCACTCTCCCCCCATCATATAATGCCAGATGAAGGATGTCACCTCTGCTCCCATCATATAATGCCCCATGCAGGATGTCAATCTCCCTCATATAATGCCCCATGCAGGATGTCAGCCTCCCCCATATAATGCCCCATGCAGGATGTCACCCCACCCCCATATAATGCCCCATGCCGGATGTCACCCCACCCCTATGTAATGCCCCATGCAGGATGTCACTCCCCCCCATATAATGCCCCATGCAGGATGTCACTCCCCCCATATAATGCCCCATGCAGGATGTCACTTTCTCCCAAAATAATGCCCCATGCAGGATGTCTCTCCCCCCATATAATGCCCCATGCAGGATGTCACCTCTCCCCCCATATAATGCCCCATGCAGGATGTAACTCCCCCCCATTTAGTGCCCCAAACAAGATGTCACCTCTCCCCCTATATAATGCCCCATGCAGGATGTCATCCCACCCCCATATAATGCCCCATGCAGGATGTCACCCCACCCCCATATAATGCCCCATGCAGGATGTCACTCCCCCCATATAATGCCCCATGCAGGATATCACTCCCCCCCATATAATGCCCCATGCAGGTTGTCACTTTCCCCCAATATAATGCCCCATGCAAGATGTTACCTCCCCCCCATATAATGCCCCATGCAGAATGTCACCTCTCTCCCATAAAATGCCCCATGCAGGATGTCACCTCTCCCCCCATAGAATGCCCCATGCAGGATGTCCCTTCCCCCCATGTAATGCCCCATGCAGGATTTCATCAACCCCGACATAATGCCCCATGCAGGATTTCACCCCTCCATATAATGCCCCATGCAGGATGTCACCTCTCTCCCCATATAATACCCCATGCAGGATGTCATCACCTCCCATACAATGCCCCATGCAGGATGTCACCACCCCCATATAATGTCCCATGCAGTATGTCACCTCTCCCCCATAGAATGCCCCATGCAGGATGTCATCACCCCCCATAAAATGCCCCATGCAGGATGTCACCCCCCCATATAATGACCCATTCAGGATGTCACTCCCCCCCCATATAATGCCTCATGCAGGATGTCACCTCCCCCCCATATAATGCCCCATGCAGGATGTCACCCCCCATCATATTATGCCCCATGAAGGTTGTCACCCCCCCATATAATGCCCCATGCAGGATGACACCCTCCCCCATATATTTCCCCATCCAGGATATCACTCCCCCCATATAATGCCCCATATAGGATGTCACCTCTCCCCCCCATATAATGCCCCATGCAGGATGTCACCCCCCCATATAACGCCCCATGCAGGATGTCAACCTCCCCCATATAATGCCCCATGCAGGATGTCACTACCCCCCCATATAATGCCCCATGCAATATGTCACGCTCCTCCATATAGTGTCCCATGCAGGATGTCACTCCCCCTCTCCATATAATGCCCCATACAGGATGTCACAACTCCCCCCTATATAATGCCCCATGCAGGATGTCACCTCTCCCCATATATTGCCCCATGCAGGATGTCACCTCTCCCCCCATATAATGCCCCATGCAGAATGTCACCTCCCTCCCATATAATTCCCCATGCAGGATGTCACCTCTCCTTCCATATAATGCCCAATGCAGTATGTCACCTCTCCCTCCAATATAATGCCCCATGCAGGATGTCACCTCTCCCCCCATATAATGCCCCATGCAGGATGACACTCTCCCACATATAATGCCTTATGCAGGATGTTACCTCTCCCCCCATCATATAATGCCCCATGCAGGATGTCACCTCTCCCACCATCATATAATGAAGCATGCAGTATGTCAGCCTCCCCCATATATTGCCCCATGCAGGATGTCACCCCTCCCCCCATATAATGCCACAAGCAGGATGTAACTTTCCCCCCATATAATGCCCCATGCAGGATGTCACTCCGCCCCAAATAATGCCCCATGCAGGATGTCACCTCTGCCCCATATCATGCCCCATGCAGGATGTCACTCCCCCATATAATGCCCCATGCAGGATGTCACCCTGCCCCATATAATGCCCCATGCAGGATGTCAACCTCCCCTATATAATGCCCCATGCAGGATGTCACCCTCCCCCATATAATGACCCATGCAGGATGTCACTCCCCCCCATATAGTGCCCCATGCAGGATGTCACCTCTCCCCCCCATATAATGCCCCATGCAGGATGTCACCCTCCCCCATATAATGCCCCATCGATGATGTCACTCCCCCCATATAATACCCCATACAGGATGTCACCTCTCCCTCCCATATAGTGACCCATGCAGGATGTCACGCCCCCATATAATGCCCCATGCAGGATGTCACCCTCCCGCATATAATGTCCCATGCAGGATGTCACTACCCCCCCAAATAATGCCCCATGCAGGATGTCACCTCTCCCCCCATAAAATGCCCCATGCAGGATGTCACCCTCCCCCATATAATGCCCCATGCAGGATGTCACTCCCCCTCCCCATATAATGCCCTAGACAGGATGTCACCGCTCCCCCCTATATAATGCCCCATGAAGAATGTGACCGCCCCCCCCCATATTATGCCCCATGCAGGATGTCACCTCTCCCCCCATATAATGCCCCATGCTGGATGTCACCTCCCTCCCATATAATGCACCATGCAGGATGCCACTCTCCCCCATATAATGCCTCATGCAGGGTGTCGCCACTCCCCCCATCATATAATGCCCCATGCAGGATGTCACCTCTCCCCCCATCATATAATGCCCCATTCAGGATGTCAGCCTCCCCCATATAATGCCCCATGCAGGATGTCACCCCTCCCCCAGTTAATTCCCCATGCAGGATGTCACCCCACCCCCATATAATGCCCTATGCAGGATGTCACCCCCCATATAATACCCAATGCAGTATGTCACTCCCTCAATATAATGCCCCATGCAGTATGTCACTCCCTCAATATAATGCCCCATGCAGGATCTCACCTCTCCCCCCATATAAAGCCCCATGCAGGATGTCACTTTTCCCCAATATAATGCCCCATGCAGGATGTCACTTCCCCCATATAATGCCCCATGTAGGATGTCTCCTCTCCCCCCATATAATGCCCCATGCAGGATGTCACCTTCCCCCATATAATGCCCCATACAGGATGTCATCACCCCCAAATTATGCCCCATGTAGGATGTCAGCCCCCATATAATGCCCCATGCAGGATGTCACTTCCCCCCATATAATGCCCCATGAAGGATGGCACCTCTCCTCCCCATATAATGCCCCATGCAGTATGTCACCTCTCCCCCACCATATAATGCCCCATGCAGGATGTCACCGCTCCCCCATATAATGCCCCATGCAGGATCTCACCTCTCCCCCCATATAATGCCCCATGCAGGATGTCACCTCTCCCCCCCTTATAATGCCCCATGCAGTATGTCACCTCTCCCCCCCAAATAATGCCCCATGCATTATGTCACATTTCCCCCACCCTATAATGCCCTATGCAGGATGTTACCTCACCCCCATATAATGCCCAATGCAGGATGTCACCCTCCCCCATATAATGCCCCATGCAGGTTGTCACCCTCCCCCATATAATGCCCCATGCACGATGTCACTCCCCCCCATATAATGCCCCATACATTATGTCAACTCTCCTGCCCATATAATGCCCCGTGCAGGATGTCACCTCTCACCCCATATAATGCCCCATGCAGGATGTCAACCTCCCCAATATAATGCCCCATGCAGGATGTCACCCTCCCCCATATAATGCCCCATGCAGGATGTCACTCCCCCCTTATAGTGCCCCATGCAGGATGTCACCTCTCTCCCCCATATAATGCCCCATGCAGGATGTCACCCTCCCCCATATAATGCCCCATCGAGGATGTCACTCCCCCCATATAATGCCCCATGCAGGATGTCACCTCTCCCCCCCATATAGTGACCCATGCAGGATGTCACGCCCCCATATAATGCCCCATGCAGGATGTCACCCTTCCCCATATAATGTCCCATGCAGGATGTCACTACCCCCCCAAATAATGCCCCATGCAGGATGTCACCTCTACCCCCATAAAATGCCCCATGCAGGATGTCACCCTCCCCCATATAATGCTCCATGCAGGAATTCACTCCCCTTCCCCATATAATGCCCCATACAGGATGTCACCGCTCCCCCCTATATAATGCCCCATGAAGGATGTCACCGCCCCCCCATATAATGCCCCATGCAGGATGTCACCTCTCCCCCCATATAATGCCCCATGCAGGATGTCACCTCCCTCCCATATAATGCACCATGCAGTATGTCACTCTCCCCCATATAATGCCTCATGCAGGATGTCACCTCTCCCCCCATCATATAATGCCCCATGCAGGATGTCACCTCTCCCCCCATCATATAATTCCCCATTCAGGATGTCAGCCTCCCCCATATAATGCCCCATGCAGGATGTCACCCCACCCCCAGATAATTCCCCATGCAGGATGTCACCCCACCCCCATATAATGCCCCATGCAGGATGTCACCCCCCATATAATACCCCATGCAGTATATCACTCCCCCCATATAAAGCCCCATGCAGGATGTCATATTTCCCCAATATAATGCCCCATGCAGGATGTCACTTTCCCCATATAATGCCCCATGCAGGATGTCTCCTCTCCCCCCATATAATGCCCCATGCAGGATGTCACCTTCCCCCATATAATGCCCCATACAGGATGTCATCACCCCCAAATTATGCCCCATGCAGGATGTCACCCCCCATATAATGCCCCATGCAGGATGTCTTTTCCCCGCATATAATGCCCCATGAAAGATGGCACCTCTCCTCCCCATATAATGCCCCATGCAGTATATCACCTCTCCCCCACCATATAATGCCCCATGCAGGATGTCACCGCTCCCCCATATAATGCCCCATGCAGGATCTCACCTCTCCCCCCATATAATGCCCCATGCAGGATGTCACCTCTCCCCCCCATATAATGCCCCATGCAGTATGTCACCTCTCCCCCCAATATAATGCCCCATGCATTATGTCACATATCCCCCACCCTATAATGCCCCATGCAGGATGTTACCTCACCCCCATATAATGCCCCATGCAGGATGTCACCTCTCCCCCTATAATGCCCCATGCAGGGTGTCACCTATCCCCCCATATAATGCCCCATGCAGGATGTCACCTCTCCCCATATAATGCCGCATGCAGGATGTCACCTCTCCCCCATATAATGCCCCATGCAGGATGTCAACTCTCCCCCCATATAATGCCCCATGCAGGATGGCACCTCTCACCCCATATAATGCCCCATGCAGGATGTCCCTTCCCCCCAAATAATGCCCCATGCAAGATGTTATCACCCCCATATAATGCCCCATGCAGAATGTTACCCCCATATAATGCCCCATGCAGGATGTTAACTCTCCCCCCATAAAATGCCCCATGCAGGATGTCACCTCTCCCCCATATAGTGCTCCAGGCAGGATGTCATCACCACCCATATAATGCCCCATGCAGGATGTCATTCCTCCCCATATAATGCCCCATGCAGAATGTCATATCTCCCCCCATATAATGCCCCATGCAGGGTGTCACCTCCCAATCATATTATGCCTCAAGCAGGATGTCACATTCCCCCCCATATAATGCCCCATGCAGGATGTCACCCTCCCCAATATAATGCCCCATGCAGGATGTCACCATCCCCCATATAATGCCCAATGCAGGTTGTCACCCTCCCCCATATAATGCCCCATGCACCATGTCACTCCCCCCCATATAATGCCCCATACAGGATGTCACCTCTCCTGCCCATATAATGCCCCATGCAGGATGTCACCTCTCACCCCATATAATACCCCATGCAGGATGTCCCTTCCCCCTATATAATGCCCCATGCAGGATGTCATCACCCCCATATAATTCCCCATGCAGGATGTCACCCCCCCATATAATGACCCATGCAGGATGTCACCTCTCCCCCCATATAATGCCCCATGCAGGATGTCACCTCTCCCCCATATAATGCCCCATGCAGGATGTCATCACCCTCCATATAATGCCCCATGCAGGATGTCACCCCCCCATATAATGCCCCATACAGGATGTCACTCCCCCCATATAATGCCCTATGCAGGATGTCACCTCTCCCCCCCATATAACGGCCCATGCAGGGTGTCACCACTCCATCATATTATGCCTCATGCAGGATGTCACCTCCACCTCCATATAATGCCCCATGCAGGATGTCACCCTCCCCCATATAATGCCCCATGCAGGATGTCACCCTCCCCCATATAATGGCCCATGCAGGATGTCACCCTCAACCATATAATGCCCCATGCAGGATATCACTCCCCCCAATATAATGCTCCATGCAGGAGTTCACCTTCCCCATATAATTCCCCATGCAGGATTTCACTCCCCCCCATATAATGCACCATGCAGGATGTCACCTCTCCCCCCATATAAAGCCCCATGCAGGATGTCACCCTCCCCCATATAATGTCCCATGCAGGATGTCACTCCCCCCATATAATGCCCCATGTAGGATGTCACCTCTCCCCCCCATATAATGCCCCATGCAGGATGTCACGCTCCCCCATATAATGCCCCAAACAGGATGTCACTCCCCCTCCCCATATAATGCCCCATACAAGATGTCACCTCTCCCACCTATATAATACCCCATGCAGGATGTCACCCCCCCATATAATGCCCCATGCAGCATGTCACCTCTCCCCCATATAATGCCCCATGCAGGATGTCACCTCCCCCCATATAAGGCCCCATGCAGGATGTCACTACCCCCCCCATATAATGCCCCATGCAGTATGTCACCTCTCCCCCCCATATAATGCCCCATGCATTATGTCACATATCCCCTACCCTATAATGCCCCATGCAGGATGTTACCTCACCCCCATATAATGCCCCATGCAGGATGTCACCTCTCCCCCTATAATGCCCCATGCAGGGTGTCACCTATCCCCCCATATAATGCCCCATGCAGGATGTCACCTCTCCCCCATATAATGCCGTATGCAGGATGTCACCTCTCCCCTATATAATGCCCCATGCAGGATGTCAACTCTCCCCCCATATAATGCCCCATGCAGGATGTCACCTCTCACCCCATATAATGCCCCATGCAGGATGTCCCTTCCCCCCAAATAATGCCCCATGCAGGATGTTATCACCCCCATATAATGCCCCATGCAGAATGTTCCCCCCATATAATGCCCCATGCAGGATGTTAACTCTCCCCCCATATAATGCCCCATGCAGGATGTCACCTCTCCCCCATATAGTGCTCCAGGCAGGATGTCATCACCACCCATATAATGCCCCATGCAGGATGTCATTCCCCCCCATATAATGCCCCATGCAGGATGTCATATCTCCCCCCCATATAATGCCCCATGCAGGGTGTCACCTCCCAATTATATTATGCCTCAAGCAGGATGTCACATTCCCCCCCATATAATGCCCCATGCAGGATGTCACCCTCCCCAATATAATGCCCCATGCAGGATGTCACCATCCCCCATATAATGCCCCATGCAGGTTGTCACCCTCCCCCATATAATGCCCCATGCACCATGTCACTCCCCCCCATATAATGCCCCATACAGGATGTCACCTCTCCTGCCCATATAATGCCCCATGCAGGATGTCACCTCTCACCCCATAAAATGCCCCATGCAGGATGTCACTTCCCCCCATATAATGCCCCATACAGGATGTCATCAGCCCCATATAATTCCCCATGCAGGATGTCACCCCCCCATATAATGACCCATGCAGGATGTCACCTCTCCCCCCATATAATGCCCCATGCAGGATGTCACCTCTACCCCATATAATGCCCCATGCAGGATGTCATCACCCTCCATATAATGCCCCATGCAGGATGTCACCCCCCATATAATGCCCCATACAGGATGTCACTCCCCCCCTTATAATGCCCTGTGCAGGATGTCACCTCTCCCCCCCATATAACGCCCTATGCAGGGTGTCACCACTCCATCATATTATGCCTCATGCAGGATGTCACCTCCACCTCCATATAATGCCCCATGCAGGATGTCACCCTCCCCCATATAATGCCCCATGCAGGATGTCACCCTCCCCCATATAATGGCCCATGCAGGATGTCACCCTCAACCATATAATGCCCCATGCAGGATATCACTCCCCCCAATATAATGCTCCATGCAGGATGTCACCTTCCCCATATAATTCCCCATGCAGGATGTCACTCCCCCCCATATAATGCACCATGCAGGATGTCACCTCTCCCCCCCATATAAAGCCCCATGCAGGATGTCACCCTCCCCCATATAATGTCCCATGCAGGATGTCACTCCCCCCCATATAATGCCCCATGTAGGATGTCACCTCTCCCCCCAATATAATGCCCCATGCAGGATGTCACGCTCCCCCATATAATGCCCCAAACAGGATGTCACTCCCCCTCCCCATATAATGCCCCATACAAGATGTCACCTCTCCCACCTATATAATACCCCATGCAGGATGTCACCCCCCCATACAATGCCCCATGCAGCATGTCACCTCTCCCCCATATAATGCCCCATGCAGGATGTCACCTCCCCCCATATAAGGCCCCGTGCAGGATGTCACCTCTCCCCCCATGTAATGCCCCATGCAGGATGTCACCTCTCCCTCCATATAATGCCCCATGCAGGATGTCACCTCTCCCCCCATATAATGCCCCAGGCAGAATGTCACCTCTCCCCCCCATATAATGCCCCATGCAGGATGTCACCCTCCCCCATATAATGGCCCATGCAGAATGTCACTCCCAATCCCCATATAATGCCCCATACAAGATGTCACCTCTCCCACCTATATAATGCCCCATGCAGGATGTCACCCCCCCATATAATGCCCCATGCAGGATGTCACCTCTCCCCCCATATAATGCCCCATGCAGGATGTCACCTCTGCCCCCATATAATGCCCCATGCAGGATGTCACCTCTCCCTCCATATAATGCCCCATGCAGGATGTCACCTATCCCCCCATATAATGCCCCAGGCAGAATGTCACCTCTCCCCCCATATAATGCCCCATGCAGGATGTCACTCTCACCCCCATATAATGCCTCATGCAGGATGTCACTCTCCCCCGTATAAAACCTCATGCAGGATGTCACCTCTCCCCCCATCATATAATGCCCCATGCAGGATGTCACTTCTCCCCCCATCATATAATGCCCCATTCAGGATGTCAGCCTCCCCCATATAATGCCCCATGCAGGATGTCACTCTCCCCCATATAATGCCTTATGCAGGATGTCACCTCTCCCCCCATCATATAATGCCCCATGCAGGATGTCACCTCTCCGCCCATCATATAATGCCCCATGCAGGATCTCATCCTAACCCATATAATGCCTCATGCTGGATGTCACCTCTCCCCCCATCATATGATGCCACATGCAGGATGTCACCTCTCCACCCATCATATAATGTCCCATGCAGAATGTCACTCTCCCCCATGTAATGCACCATGCAGGATGTTAGCCTCCCCCATATAATGCCCCATGCAGGATGTCACTACCCCCCCATATAATGCCCCATGCAGGATGTCACGCTCCCCCATATAATGCCCCATGCAGGATGTCTCTCCCCCTCCACATATAATGCCCCATACAGGATGTCACCACTCCCCCCTATATAATGCCCCATGCAGGATGTCACCTCCCCCCATATAATGTCCCATGCAGGATGTCACCTCTCCCCCCATATAATGCCCCATGCAGAATATCACCTCCCTCCCATATAATTCCCCATGCAGGATGTCACCTCTCTCCCCATATAATGCCCAATGCAGTATGTCACCTCTCCCTCCAATATCTTGCCCCATGCAGGATGTCACCTCTCCTCCATATAATGCCCCATGCAGGATGTCACTCTCCCACATATAATGCCTCAAGCAGGATGTTACCTCTCCCCCATCATATAATGCCCCATGCAGGATGTCACCTTCCCCCATAAAATGCCCCATACAGGATGTCATCACCCCCAAATTATGCCCCATGCAGGATGTCACCCCCCATATAATGCGCCATGCAGGATGTCACTTCCCCCCATATAATGCCCCATGAAGGATGTCACCTCTCCTCCCCATATAATGCCCCATGCAGTATGTCACCTCTCCCCCACCATATAATGCCCCATGCAGGATCTCACATCTCCCCCCATATAATGCCCCATGCAGGATGTCACCTCTCCCCCCAATATAATGCCACATGCAGTATGTCACCTCTCCCCACCATATAATGCCCCATGCAGGATGTTACCTCACCCCCATATAAAGCCCCATGCAGGATGTCACCTCTCCCCCCTATAATGCCCCATGCAGGGTGTCACCTCTCCCCCCATATAATGCCCCATGCAGGATGTCACCTCTCCCCCATATAATGCCGCATGCAGGATGTCACCTCTCCCCCATATAATGCCCCATGCAAGATGTCACCTCTCCCCCCATATAATGCCCCATGCAGGATGTCACCTTTCACCCCATATAATGCCCCATGCAGGGTGTCACCTCCCAATCATATTATGCCTCAAGCAGGATGTCACATCCCCCCCATATAATTCCCCATGCATGATGTCACCCTCCCCAATATAATGCCCCATGCAGGATCTCACCCTCTCCCATATAATGCCCCATGCAGGTTGTTACCCTCCCCCATATAATGCCCCATGCACGATGTCACTCCCCCCATATAATGCCCCATGCAGGATGTCCCTTCCCCCCATATAATGCCCCATGCAGTATGTCATCACCCCCATATAATGCCCCATGCAGGATGTCACCCCCCCATATAATGCCCCATGCAGGATGTCACCTCTCCCCCATATAATGCCGCATGCAGGATGTCACCTCTCCCCCATATAATGCCGCATGCATGATGTGACCTCTCCCCCATATAATTCCCCATGCAGCATGTCACCTCTCCCCCATATAATGCCCCATGCAGGATGTCACCTCTCACCTCATATAATGCCCCATGAAGGATGTCACTCCCCCCCATATAACGCCCCATGCAGGATGTCATATCTCCCCCCCATATAATGCCCCATGCAGGGTGTCACCTCCCAATCATATTATACCTCAAGCAGGATGTCACGTCCCCCCCATATAATGCCTCATGCAGGATGTCACCCTCCCCAATATAATGCCCCATGCAGGATCTCACCCTCCCCCATATAATGCCCCATGCAGGTTGTCACCCTCCCCCATATAATGCCCCATGCACGATGTCACTCCCCCCCATATAATGTCCCATACAGGATGTCACCTCTCCCCCCCATATAATGCCCCATGCCGGATGTCACCTCTGCCCCCCATATAATGCCCCATGCAGGATGTCACCCTTCCCCATATAATGCCCCATGCAGGATGTCACTCCCCCTCCCCATATAATGCCCCATACAGGATGTCACCTCTCCCACCTATATTATGCCCCATGCAGGATTTCACCCCCCCATATAATGCACCATGTAGGATGTCACCTCTCCCTCCATATAATGCCCCATGCAGGATGTCACCTCCCCCCATATAATGCCCCATGCAGGATGTCACCTCTTCCCCCAGATAATGCCCCATGCAGGATGTCACCTCTTCCTCCGTATAATGCCACATGCAGGGTGTCAGATCTCCCCCCATATAATGCCCCAGGCAGTATGTCACCTCTCCCCCCATATAATGCCCCATGCAGGATGTCACTCTCCCCCATATAATGCCTCATGCAGGATGTCACTCTCCCCCATATAATGCCTCATGCAGGATGTCACCTCCCCATCATATAATGCCCCATGCAGGATGTCACCTCTCCCCCCATCATATAATGCCCCATGCAGGATGTCAGCCTCCCCCATCTAATGCCCCATGCAGGATGTCACTCTCTCCCCATCATATAATGCCACATGAAGGATGTCACCTCTCCCCCCATCTTATAATGCCCCATGCAGGATGTCACTCTCCCCCATATAATGCCCCATGCAGGATGTCACCCTCCCCCTTATAATGCCCCATGCAGGATGTCACTCCCCCTCCCCATATAATGCCCGATACAGGATGTCACCTCTACCACCTATATAATGCCCCATGCAGGATTTCACCCCCCATATAATGCCCCATGCAGGATGTCTCCTCTCCCCCCATATAATGCCCCATGCAGGATGTCACCTCCCCCCATATAATGCCCCATGCAGGATGTCACCTCTCCCCCCAGATAATGCCCCATGCAGGATGTCACCTCTCCCTCCATATAATGCCACATGCAGGATGTCAGATCTCCCCCCATATAATGCCCCAGGCAGAATGTCACCTCTCCCCCCATATAATGCCCCATGCAGGATGTCACTCTCCCCCATATAATGCCTCATGCAGGATGTCACTCTCCCCCATATAATGCCTCATGCAGGATGTCACCTCCCCCCATCATATAATGCCCCATGCAGGATGTCACCTCTCCCCCCATCATACAATGCCCCATGCAGGATGTCAGTCTCCCCAATATAATGCCCCATGCAGGATGTCACTCCCCCTCCCCATATAATGCCCCATACAGGATGTCACCTCTCCCACCTATATAATGCCCCATGCAGGATTTCACCCCCCCATTTAATGCCCCATGCAGGATGTCACCTCTCCCTCCATATAATGCCCCATGCAGGATGTCACCTCCCCCCATATAATGCCCCATGCAGGATATCACCTCTCCCCCCATATAATGCCCCATGCAGGATGTCACCTCTTCCTCCGTATAATGCCACATGCAGGGTGTCAGATCTCCCCCCATATAATGCCCCAGGCAGTATGTCACCTCTCCCCCCATATAATGCCCCATGCAGGATGTCACTTTCCCCCATATAATGCCTCATGCAGGATGTCACTCTCCCCCATATAATGCCTCATGCAGGATGTCACCTCCTCCCCATCATATAATGCCCCATGCAGGATGTCACCTCTCCCCCCATCATATAATGCCCCATGCAGGATGTCAGCCTCCCCCATCTAATGCCCCATGAAGGATGTCACTCTCCCCCCATCATATAATGCCAGATGAAGGATGTCACCTCTGCTCCCATCATATAATGCCCCATGCAGGATGTCAATCTCCCTCATATAATGCCCCATGCAGGATGTCAGCCTCCCCCATATAATGCCCCATGCAGGATGTCACCCCACCCCCATATAATGCCCCATGCCGGATGTCACCCCACCCCTATGTAATGCCCCATGCAGGATGTCACTCCCCCCCATATAATGCCCCATGCAGGATGTCACTCCCCCCATATAATGCCCCATGCAGGATGTCACTTTCTCCCAAAATAATGCCCCATGCAGGATGTCTCTCCCCCCATATAATGCCCCATGCAGGATGTCACCTCTCCCCCCATATAATGCCCCATGCAGGATGTCACTCCCCCTCCCCATATAATGCCCCATACAAGATGTCACCTCTCCCACCTATATAATGCCCCATGCAGGATGTCACCCCCCCATATAATGCCCCATGCAGGATGTCACCTCTCCCCCCATATAATGCCCCATGCAGGATGTCACCTCCCCCCATATAATGCCGCATGCAGGATGTCACCACTCCCCCCATATAATGCCCCATGCAGGATGTCACCTCTCCCTCCATATAATGCCCCATGCAGGATGTCACCTCTCCCCCCATATAATGCCCCAGGCAGAATGTCAACTCTTCCCCCATATAATGCCCCATGCAGGATGTCACTCTCCCCCATATAATGCCTCATGCAGGATGTCACTCTCCCCCATATAAAGCATCATGCAGGATGTCACCTCTCCCCCCATCATATAATGCCCCATGCAGGATGTCACTTCTCCCCCCATCATATAATGCCCCATGCAGGATGTCAGCCTCCCCCATATAATGCCCCATGCAGGATGTCACTCTCCCCCATATAATGCCTTATGGAGGATGTCACCTCTACCCCCATCATATAATGCCCCATGCAGCATGTAACCTCTCCCCCCATCATATAATGCCCCATGCAGGATGTCAGCCTAACCCATATAATGCCTCATGCAGGATGTCACCTCTCCCCCCATCATATAATGCCACATGCAGGATGTCATCTGTCCACCCATCATATAATGCCCCATGCAGGATGTCACTCTCCTCCATGTAATGCCCCATGCATGATGTCAGCCTCCCCCATATAATGCCCCATGCAGGATGTCACTACCCCCCCATATAATGCCCCATGCAGGATGTCACCTATCCACCCATATAATGCCCCATGCAGGATGTCACCTCTCCCCCATATAATGCCCCATGCAGGATGTCATCACCCTCCATATAATGCCCCATGCAGGATGTCACCCCCCCAAATAATGCTCCATGCAGGATGTCACTCCCCCCCATATAATGCCCTATGCAGGATGTCACCTCTCCCCCCCATATAATGCCCCATGCAGGGTGTCACCACCCCATCACATTATGCCTCATGCAGGATGTCACCTCCACCCCCATATAATGCCCCATGCAGGATATCACCCTCCCCCATATAATGCCCCATGCAGGATGTCACCCTCCCCCATATAATGGCTCATGCAGGATGTCACCCTCAACCATATAATGCCCCATGCAGGATGTCACCTCTCCCCCCCATATAATGCCCCATGCAGGGTGTCACCACCCCATCACATTATGCCTCATGCAGGATGTCACCTCCACTCGCATATAATGCCCAGTGCAGGATGTCACCCTCCCCCATATAATAGCCCATGCAGGATGTCACCCTCCCCCATATAATGGCTCATGCAGGATGTCACCCTCAACCATATAATGCCCCATGCAGGATGTCACTCCCCCCCATATAAGGCTCCATGCAGGATGTCACCTTCCTCATATAATGCCCCATGCAGGATGTCACTCCCCCCCATATAATGCCCCATGCAGGATGTCAATTCTCCCCCCCATATAAAGCCCCATGCAGGATGTCATCCTCGCTCATATAATGTCCCATGCAGGATGTCACTCCCCCCATATATTGCCCCTTGAAGGATGTCACCTCTCCCCCCCATATAATGCCCCATGTAGGATGTCACCCTACCCCATATAATGCCCCATGCAGGATGTCACTCCCCCTCCCCATATTATGCCCCATACAAGATGTCACCTCTCCCACCTATATAATGCCCCATGCAGGATGTCACCCCCCCATATAATGCCCCATGCAGGATGTCACCTCTCCCCCCATATAATGCCCCATGCAGGATGTCACCTCCCCCCATATAATGCCGCATGCAGGATGTCACCACTCCCCCCATATAATGCCCCATGCAGGATGTCACCTCTCCCTCCATATAATGCCCCATGCAGGATGTCACCTCTCCCCCCATTTAATGCCCCAGGCAGAATGTCAACTCTTCCCCCATATAATGCCCCATGCAGGATGTCACTCTCCCCCATATAATGCCTCATGCAGGATGTCACTCTCCCCCATATAAAGCATCATGCAGGATGTCACCTCTCCCCCATCGTATAATGCCCCATGCAGGATGTCACTTCTCCCCCCATCATATAATGCCCCATGCAGGATGTCAGCCTACCCCATATAATGCCGCATGCAGGATGTCACTCTCCCCAATATAATGCCTTATGGAGGATGTCACCTCTCCCCCCATCATATAATGCCCCATGCAGGATGTAACCTCTCCCCCCATCATATAATGCCCCATGCAGGATGTCAGCCTAACCCATATAATGCCTCATGCAGGATGTCACCTCTCCCCCCATCACATAATGCCACATGCAGGATGTCATCTGTCCACCCATCATATAATGCCCCATGCAGGATGTCACTCTCCCCCATGTAATGCCCCATGC
This sequence comes from Phyllobates terribilis, assembly GCF_046119375.1. Classification (NCBI taxonomy): domain Eukaryota; kingdom Metazoa; phylum Chordata; class Amphibia; order Anura; family Dendrobatidae; genus Phyllobates; species Phyllobates terribilis. The sequence continues at coordinate 979,531,090 of NW_027362762.1, read as the reverse complement.
ATGATGTCAGCCTCCCCCATATAATGCCCCATGCAGGATGTCACTACCCCCCCATATAATGCCCCATGCAGGATGTCACCTATCCCCCCATATAATGCCCCATGCAGGATGTCACCTCTCCCCCATATAATGCCCCATGCAGGATGTCATCACCCTCCATATAATGCCCCATGCAGGATGTCACCCCCCCAAATAATGCTCCATGCAGGATGTCACTCCCCCCCATATAATGCCCTATGCAGGATGTCACCTCTCCCCCCCATATAATGCCCCATGCAGTGTGTCACCACCCCATCACATTATGCCTCATGCAGGATGTCACCTCCACTCCCATATAATGCCCAGTGCAGGATGTCACCCTCCCCCATATAATAGCCCATGCAGGATGTCACCCTCCCACATATAATGGCTCATGCAGGATGTCACCCTCAACCATATAATGCCCCATGCAGGATATCACTCCCCCCCATATAAGGCTCCATGCAGGATGTCACCTTCCTCATATAATGCCCCATGCAGGATGTCACTCCCCCCCATATAATGCCCCATGCAGGATGTCAATTCTCCCCCCCATATAAAGCCCCATGCAGGATGTCATCCTCGCCCATATAATGTCCCATGCAGGATGTCACTCCCCCCCATATATTGCCCCATGAAGGATGTCACCTCTCCCCCCCATATAATGCCCCATGTAGGATGTCACCCTACCCCATATAATGCCCCATGCAGGATGTCACTCCCCCTCCCCATATAATGCCCCATACAAGATGTCACCTCTCCCACCTATATAATGCCCCATGCAGGATGTCACCCCCCCATATAATGCCCCATGCAGGATGTCACCTCTCCCCCCATATAATGCCCCATGCAGGATGTCACCTCCCCCCATATAATGCCGCATGCAGGATGTCACCACTCCCCCCATATAATGCCCCATGAAGGATGTCACCTCTCCCTCCATATAATGCCCCATGCAGGATGTCACCTCTCCCCCCATATAATGCCCCAGGCAGAATGTCAACTCTTCCCCCATATAATGCCCCATGCAGGATGTCACTCTCCCCCATATAATGCCTCATGCAGGATGTCACTCTCCCCCATATAAAGCATCATGCAGGATGTCACCTCTCCCCCATCATATAATGCCCCATGCAGGATGTCACTTCTCCCCCCATCATATAATGCCCCATGCAGGATGTCAGCCTCCCCCATATAATGCCCCATGCAGGATGTCACTCTCCCCCATATAATGCCTTATGGAGGATGTCACCTCTACCCCCATCATATAATGCCCCATGCAGCATGTAACCTCTCCCCCCATCATATAATGCCCCATGCAGGATGTCAGCCTAACCCATATAATGCCTCATGCAGGATGTCACCTCTCCCCCCATCATATAATGCCACATGCAGGATGTCATCTGTCCACCCATCATATAATGCCCCATGCAGGATGTCACTCTCCTCCATGTAATGCCCCATGCATGATGTCAGCCTCCCCCATATAATGCCCCATGCAGGATGTCACTACCCCCCCCATATAATGCCCCATGCAGGATGTCACCTATCCCCCCATATAATGCCCCATGCAGGATGTCACCTCTCCCCCATATAATGCCCCATGCAGGATGTCATCACCCTCCATATAATGCCCCATGCAGGATGTCACCCCCCCAAATAATGCTCCATGCAGGATGTCACTCCCCCCCATATAATGCCCTATGCAGGATGTCACCTCTCCCCCCCATATAATGCCCCATGCAGGGTGTCACCACCCCATCACATTATGCCTCATGCAGGATGTCACCTCCACTCGCATATAATGCCCAGTGCAGGATGTCACCCTCCCCCATATAATAGCCCATGCAGGATGTCACCCTCCCCCATATAATGGCTCATGCAGGATGTCACCCTCAACCATATAATGCCCCATGCAGGATGTCACTCCCCCCCATATAAGGCTCCATGCAGGATGTCACCTTCCTCATATAATGCCCCATGCAGGATGTCACTCCCCCCCATATAATGCCCCATGCAGGATGTCAATTCTCCCCCCCATATAAAGCCCCATGCAGGATGTCATCCTCGCCCATATAATGTCCCATGCAGGATGTCACTCCCCCCCATATATAGCCCCATGAAGGATGTCACCTCTCCCCCCCATATAATGCCCCATGTAGGATGTCACCCTACCCCATATAATGCCCCATGCAGGATGTCACTCCCCCTCCCCATATAATGCCCCATACAAGATGTCACCTCTCCCACCTATATAATGCCCCATGCAGGATGTCACCCCCCCATATAATGCCCCATGCAGGATGTCACCTCTCCCCCCATATAATGCCCCATGCAGGATGTCACCTCCCCCCATATAATGCCGCATGCAGGATGTCACCACTCCCCCCATATAATGCCCCATGCAGGATGTCACCTCTCCCTCCATATAATGCCCCATGCAGGATGTCACCTCTCCCCCCATTTAATGCCCCAGGCAGAATGTCAACTCTTCCCCCATATAATGCCCCATGCAGGATGTCACTCTCCCCCATATAATGCCTCATGCAGGATGTCACTCTCCCCCATATAAAGCATCATGCAGGATGTCACCTCTCCCCCATCATATAATGCCCCATGCAGGATGTCAATTCTCCCCCCATCATATAATGCCTCATGCAGGATGTCAGCCTACCCCATATAATGCCGCATGCAGGATGTCACTCTCCCCAATATAATGCCTTATGGAGGATGTCTCCTCTCCCCCCATCATATAATGCCCCATGCAGGATGTAACCTCTCCCCCCATCATATAATGCCCCATGCAGGATGTCAGCCTAACCCATATAATGCCTCATGCAGGATGTCACCTCTCCCCCCATCATATAATGCCACATGCAGGATGTCATCTGTCCACCCATCATATAATGCCTCATGCAGGATGTCACTCTCCCCCATGTAATGCCCCATGCATGATGTCAGCCTCCCCCATATAATGCCCCATGCAGGATGTCACTACCCCCCCCATATAATGCCCCATGCAGGATGTCAAGCTCCCCAATATAATGCCCCATGCAGGATGTCACTCCCCCTCCCCATATAATGCCCCATACAGGATGTCACCACTCCCCCTATATAATGCCCCATGCAGGATGTCACCTCCCCCCATATAATGCCCCATGCAGGATGTCACTACCCCCCCCATATAATACCCATGCAGGATGTTAAGCTCCCCAATATAATGACCCATGCAGGATGTCATCCCCCCTCCCCATATAATGCCCCATACAGGATGTCACCTCTCCCCCCATATAATTCCCCATGCAGGATGTCACCTCTCACCCCATATAATGCCCCATGAAGGATGTCACTCCCCCACATATAATGCCCCATGCAGGATGTCATATCTCCCCCCCATATAATACCCCATGCAGGGTGTCACCTCCCAATCATATTATGCCTCAAGCAGGATGTCACTTCCCCCCCATATAATGCCCCATGCAGGATGTCACCCTCCCCAATATAATGCCCATGCAGGATCTCACCCTCCCCCATATAATGCCCCATGCAGGTTGTCACCCTCCCCCATATAATGCCCCATGCACGATGTCACTCCCCCCCATATAATGCCCCATACAGTATGTCACCTCTCCCCCCCATATAATGCCCCATGCATGATGTCAGCCTCCCCCATATAATGCCCCATGCAGGATGTCACTACCCCCCCCATATAATGCCCCATGCAGGATGTCACCTATCCCCCCATATAATGCCCCATGCAGGATGTCACCTCTCCCCCATATAATGCCCCATGCAGGATGTCATCACCCTCCATATAATGCCCCATGCAGGATGTCACCCCCCCAAATAATGCTCCATGCAGGATGTCACTCCCCCCCATATAATGCCCTATGCAGGATGTCACCTCTCCCCCCCATATAATGCCCCATGCAGGGTGTCACCACCCCATCACATTATGCCTCATGCAGGATGTCACCTCCACTCGCATATAATGCCCAGTGCAGGATGTCACCCTCCCCCATATAATAGCCCATGCAGGATGTCACCCTCCCCCATATAATGGCTCATGCAGGATGTCACCCTCAACCATATAATGCCCCATGCAGGATGTCACTCCCCCCCATATAAGGCTCCATGCAGGATGTCACCTTCCTCATATAATGCCCCATGCAGGATGTCACTCCCCCCCATATAATGCCCCATGCAGGATGTCAATTCTCCCCCCCATATAAAGCCCCATGCAGGATGTCATCCTCGCCCATATAATGTCCCATGCAGGATGTCACTCCCCCCCATATATAGCCCCATGAAGGATGTCACCTCTCCCCCCCATATAATGCCCCATGTAGGATGTCACCCTACCCCATATAATGCCCCATGCAGGATGTCACTCCCCCTCCCCATATAATGCCCCATACAAGATGTCACCTCTCCCACCTATATAATGCCCCATGCAGGATGTCACCCCCCCATATAATGCCCCATGCAGGATGTCACCTCTCCCCCCATATAATGCCCCATGCAGGATGTCACCTCCCCCCATATAATGCCGCATGCAGGATGTCACCACTCCCCCCATATAATGCCCCATGCAGGATGTCACCTCTCCCTCCATATAATGCCCCATGCAGGATGTCACCTCTCCCCCCATTTAATGCCCCAGGCAGAATGTCAACTCTTCCCCCATATAATGCCCCATGCAGGATGTCACTCTCCCCCATATAATGCCTCATGCAGGATGTCACTCTCCCCCATATAAAGCATCATGCAGGATGTCACCTCTCCCCCATCATATAATGCCCCATGCAGGATGTCAATTCTCCCCCCATCATATAATGCCTCATGCAGGATGTCAGCCTACCCCATATAATGCCGCATGCAGGATGTCACTCTCCCCAATATAATGCCTTATGGAGGATGTCTCCTCTCCCCCCATCATATAATGCCCCATGCAGGATGTAACCTCTCCCCCCATCATATAATGCCCCATGCAGGATGTCAGCCTAACCCATATAATGCCTCATGCAGGATGTCACCTCTCCCCCCATCATATAATGCCACATGCAGGATGTCATCTGTCCACCCATCATATAATGCCTCATGCAGGATGTCACTCTCCCCCATGTAATGCCCCATGCATGATGTCAGCCTCCCCCATATAATGCCCCATGCAGGATGTCACTACCCCCCCCATATAATGCCCCATGCAGGATGTCAAGCTCCCCAATATAATGCCCCATGCAGGATGTCACTCCCCCTCCCCATATAATGCCCCATACAGGATGTCACCACTCCCCCTATATAATGCCCCATGCAGGATGTCACCTCCCCCCATATAATGCCCCATGCAGGATGTCACTACCCCCCCCATATAATACCCATGCAGGATGTTAAGCTCCCCAATATAATGACCCATGCAGGATGTCATCCCCCCTCCCCATATAATGCCCCATACAGGATGTCACCTCTCCCCCCATATAATTCCCCATGCAGGATGTCACCTCTCACCCCATATAATGCCCCATGAAGGATGTCACTCCCCCACATATAATGCCCCATGCAGGATGTCATATCTCCCCCCCATATAATACCCCATGCAGGGTGTCACCTCCCAATCATATTATGCCTCAAGCAGGATGTCACTTCCCCCCCATATAATGCCCCATGCAGGATGTCACCCTCCCCAATATAATGCCCATGCAGGATCTCACCCTCCCCCATATAATGCCCCATGCAGGTTGTCACCCTCCCCCATATAATGCCCCATGCACGATGTCACTCCCCCCCATATAATGCCCCATACAGTATGTCACCTCTCCCCCCCATATAATGCCCCATGCAGGATGTCACCTCTTAGCGCATATAATGCCCCATGCAGGATGTCCATTCCCGCCATATAATGACCCATGCAGGATGTCATCACCCCCATATAATGCCCCATGCAGGATGTCACCCCCCCATATAATGCCCCATGTAGGATGTCACCTCTCCCCCCTATATAATGCCTCATGTAGGATGTCACCCTCCCCCATATAATGCCCCATGCAGGATGTCACTCCCCCTCCCCATATAATGCCCCATACAAGATGTCACCTCTCCCACCTATATAATGCCCCATGCAGGATGTCACCCCCCCATATAATGCCCCATGTAGGTTGTCACCTCTCCCCCCATATAATGCCCCATGCAGGATGTCACCTCCCCCCATATAATGCCCCATGCAGGATGTCACCTCCCCCCATATAATGCCCCATGCAGGATGTCACTACCCCCCCCATATAATACCCATGCAGGATGTTAAGCTCCCCCCATATAATGCCCCATGCAGGATGTCACCTCTCACCCCATATAATGCCCCATGAAGGATGTCACTCCCCCACATATAATGCCCCATGCAGGATGTCATATCTCCCCCCCATATAATGCCCCATGCAGGGTGTCACCTCCCAATCATATTATGCCTCAAGCAGGATGTCACGTCCCCCCCATATAATGCCCCATGCAGGATGTCACCCTCCCCAATATAATGCCCATGCAGGATCTCACCCTCCCCCATATAATGCCCCATGCAGGTTGTCACCCTCCCCCATATAATGCCCCATGCACGATGTCACTCACCCCCATATAATGCCCCATACAGTATGTCAACTCTTCCCCCCATATAATACCCCATGCAGGATGTCACCTCTCAGCGCATATAGTGCCCCATGCAGGATGTCCCTTCCCGCCATATAATGCCCCATGCAGGATGTCATCACCCCCATATAATGCCCCATGCAGGATGTCACCCCCCCATATAATGCCCCATGTAGGATGTCACCTCTCCCCCCTATATAATGCCTCATGTAGGATGTCACCCTCCCCCATATAATGCCCCATGCAGGATGTCACTCCCCCTCCCCATATAATGCCCCATACAAGATGTCACCTCTCCCACCTATATAATGCCCCATGCAGGATGTCACCCCCCCATATAATGCCACATGCAGGTTGTCACCTCTCCCCCCATATAATGCCCCATGCAGGATGTCACCTCCCCCCATATAATGCCCCATGCAGGATGTCACCTCTCCCCCCATATAATGCCCCATGCAGGATGTCACCTCTCCCTCCATATAATGCCCCATGCAGGATGTCACCTCTCCCCCCATATAATGCCCCAGGCAGAATGTCAACTCTTCCCCCATATAATGCCCCATGCAGGATGTCACTCTCCCCCATATAATGCCTCATGCAGGATGTCACTCTCCCCCATATAAAGGCTCATGCAGGATGTCACCTCTCCCCCATCATATAGTGCCCCATGCAGGATGTCACTTCTCCCCCCATCATATAATGCCCCATGCAGGATGTCAGCCTCCCCCATATAATGCCCCATGCAGGATGTCACTCTCCCCCATATAATGCCTTATGGAGGATGTCACCTCTCCCCCCATCATATAGTGCCCCATGCAGGATGTAACCGCTCCCCCCATCATATAATGCCCCATGCAGGATGTCAGCCTAACCCATATAATGCCTCATGCAGGATGTCACCTCTCCCCCCATCATATAATGCCACATGCAGGATGTCATCTGTCCACCCATCATATACTGCCCCATGCAGGATGTCACTCTCCCCCATGTAATGCCCCATGCATGATGTCAGCCTCCCCCATATAATGCCCCATGCAGGATGTCACTACCCCCCCATATAATGCCCCATGCAGGATGTCAAGCTCCCCAATATAATGCCCCATGCAGGATGTCACTCCCCCTCCCCATATAATGCCCCATGCAGGATGTCACCACTCCCCCCTATATAATGCCCCATGCAGGATGTCACCACCCCCCATATAATGCCCCATGCAGGATGTCACTACCCCCCCCATATAATGCCCCATGCAGGAAGTCAAGCTCCCCAATATAATGCCCCATGCAGGATGTCATCCCCCCTCCCCATATAATGCCCCATGAAGGATTTCACTCCCCCACATATAATGCCCCATGCAGGATGTCACCTCTCACACCATAAAATGCCCCATGAAGGATTTCACTCCCCCACATATAATGCCCCATGCAGGATGTCATATCTCCCCCCCATATAATGCCCCATGCAGGGTGTCACCTCCCAATCATATTATGCCTCAAGCAGGATGTCACGTCCCCCACATATAATGCCCCATGCAGGATGTCACCCTCCCCAATATAATGCCCCATGCAGGACCTCACCCTCCCCCATATAATGCCCCATGCAGGTTGTCACCCTCCCCCATATAATGCCCCATGCACGATGTCACTCCCCCCCCCATATAATGCCCCATACAGGATGTCACCTCTCCCCTCCAATATAATGCCCCATGCAGGATGTCACCTCTCAGCGCATATAATGCCCCATGCAGGATGTCCCTTCCCGCCATATAATGCCCCATGCAGGATGTCATCACCCCCATATAATGCCCCATGCAGGATGTCACCCCCACATATAATGCCCCATGCAGGATGTCACTTCTCCCCCATATAATGCCGCATGCAGGATGTCACCTCTCCCCCATATAATGCCGCATGCATGATGTGACCTCTTCCCCATATAATGTCGCATGCAGGATGTCACCTCTCCCCCCATATAATGCCCCATGCAGGATGTCACCTCTCACCCCATATAATGCCACATGCAGGATGTCCCTTCCCCCCAAATAATGCCCCATGCTGGATGTCATCACCCCCATATAATGCCCCATGCAGGATGTCACCCCCATATAATGCCCCATGCAGGATGTCATCTCTCCCCCCATATAATGCCCCATGCAGACTGTCACCTCTCCCCCATATAATGCCCCAGGCAGGATGTCATCACCACCCATATAATGCCTCATGCAGGATGTCACTCCCCCCATATAATGTCCCATGCAGGATGTCACATCTCCCCCCCATATAATGCCCATGCAGGATGTCACCCCCCCATATAATACCCCATGCAGGATGTCACCTCTCCCCCCATATAATGCCCCATGCAGGATGTCACCTCTCCCCCATATAATGCCCCATGCAGGATGTCATCACCCTCCATATAATGCCCCATGCAGTATGTCACCCCCCCAAATAATGCCCCATGCAGGATGTCACTCCCCCCATATAATGCCCTCTGCAGGATGTCACCTCTCCCCCCATATAATGCCCCATGCATGGTGTCACCACCCCATCATATTATGCCTCATGCAGGATGTCACCTCCACCCCATATAATGCCCCATGCAGGATGTCACCCTCCCCCATATAATGCCCCATGCAGGATGTCACCCTCCCCCATATAATGGCTCATGCAGGATGTCACCCTCAACCATATAATGCCCCATGCAGGATATCACTGCCCCCCCATATAATGCCCCATGCAGGATGTCACTACCCCCCATATAATGCCCCATGCAGGATGTCAACTCTCCCCCCCATATAAAGCCCCATGCAGGTTGTCACCCTTCCCCATTTAATGTCCCATGCAGGATGTGACTCCCCCCCATATAATGCCCCATGCAAGATGTCACCCCCCATATAATGCCCCATGCAGGATGTCACCTCTCCCCCCATATAATGCCCCATGCAGGATGTCACCTCTCCCCCATATAATGCCCCATGCAGGATGTCATCACCCTCCATATAATGCCCCATGCAGGATGTCACCCCCCAAATAATGCCCCATGCAGGATGTCACTCCCCCCCATATAATGCCCTATGCAGGATGTCACCTCTCCCCCCCATATAATACCCCATGCAGGGTGTCACCACCCCATCATATTATGCCTCATGCAGGATGTCACCTCCACTCCCATATAATGCCCCATGCAGGATGTCACCCTCCCCCATATAATGCCCCACGCAGGATGTCACCCTCCCCCCTATAATGGCTCATGCAGGATGTCACCCTCAACCATATAATGCCCCATGCAGGATATCACTCCCCCCCATATAAGGCTCCATGCAGGATGTCACCTTTCCCATATAATGCCCCATGCAGGATGTCACTCCCCCCATATAATGCCCCATGCAGGATGTAAATTCTCCCCCCCATATAAAGCCCCATGCAGGATGTCACCCTCGCCCATATAATGTCCCATGAAGGATGTCACTCCCCCCCATATATTGCCCCATGTAGGATGTCACCTCTCCCCCCCATATAATGCCCCATGCAGGATGTCACCCTCCCCCATATAATGCCCCATGCAGGATGTCACTCCCCCTCCCCATATAATGCCCCATACAAGATGTCGCCTCTCCCACCTATATAATGCCCCGTGCAGGATGTCACCCCCCCATATAATGCCCCATGCAGGTTGTCACCTCTCCCCCATATAATGCCCCAGGCAGGATGTCATCACCACCAATATAATGCCTCATGCAGGATGTCACTCCCCCCATATAATGTCCCATGCAGGATGTCACATCTCCCCCCCATATAATGCCCATGCAGGATGTCACCCCCCCCATATAATACCCCATGCAGGATGTCACCTCTCCCCCCATATAATGCCCCATGCAGGATGTCCCCTCTCCCCCATATAATGCCCCATGCAGGATGTCATCACCCTCCATATAATGCCCCATGCAGTATGTCACCCCCCCAAATAATGCCCCATGCAGGATGTCACTCCCCCCATATAATGCCCTCTGCAGGATGTCACCTCTCCCCCCATATAATGCCCCATGCATGGTGTCACCACCCCATCATATTATGCCTCATGCAGGATGTCACCTCCACCCCATATAATGCCCCATGCAGGATGTCACCCTCCCCCACATAATGCCCCATGCAGGATGTCACCCTCCCCCATATAATGGCTCATGCAGGATGTCACCCTCAACCATATAATGCCAAATTCAGGATATCACTGCCCCCCCATATAAGAGTCCATGCAGGATGTCACCTTCCCCATATAATGCCCCATGCAGGATGTCACTACCCCCCATATAATGCCCCATGCAGGATGTCAACTCTCCCCCCCATATAAAGCCCCATGCAGGTTGTCACCCTCCCCCATTTAATGTCCCATGCAGGATGTCACTCCCCCCCATATAATGCCCCATGCAGGATGTCACCCCCCATATAATGCCCCATGCAGGATGTCACCTCTCCCCCCATATAATGCCCCATGCAGGATGTCACCTCTCCCCCATATAATGCCCCATGCAGGATGTTATCACCCTCCATATAATGCCCCATGCAGGATGTCACCCCCCAAATAATGCCCCATGCAGGATGTCACTCCCCCCCATATAATGCCCTATGCAGGATGTCACCTCTCCCCCCCATATAATACCCCATGCAGGGTGTCACCACCCCATCATATTATGCCCCATGCAGGATGTCACCCTCCCCCATATAATGCCCCACGCAGGATGTCACCCTCCCCCCTATAATGGCTCATGCAGGATGTCACCCCCCAAATAATGCCCCATGCAGGATATCACTCCCCCCCCCCCCATATAATGCCCCATGCAGGATGTCACTCCCCCCATATAATGCCCCATGCAGGATGTAAATTCTCCCCCCATATAAAGCCCCATGCAGGATGTCACCCTCGCCCATATAATGTCCCATGAAGGATGTCACTCCCCCCCATATATTGCCCCATGTAGGATGTCACCTCTCCCCCCCATATAATGCCCCATGCAGGATGTCACCCTCCCCCATATAATGCCCCATGCAGGATGTCACTCCCCCTCCCCATATAATGCCCCATACAAGATGTCACCTCTCCCACCTATATAGTGCCCCATGCAGGATGTCACCCCCCCATATAATGCCCCATGCAGGTTGTCACCTCTCCCCCCATATAATGCCCCATGCAGGATGTCACCTCCCCCCATATAATGCCCCATGCAGGATGTCACCTCTCCCCCCATATAATGCCCCATGCAGGATGTCACCTCTCCCTCCATATAATGCCCCATGCAGGATGTCACCTCTCCCCCCATATAATGCCCCAGGCAGAATGTCAACTCTTCCCCCATATAATGCCCCATGCAGGATGTCACTCTCCCCCATATAATGCCTCATGCAGGATGTCACTCTCCCCCATATAAAGCCTCATGCAGGATGTCACTTCTCCCCCCTTCATATAATGCCCCATGCAGGATGTCAGCCTCCCCCATATAATGCCCCATGCAGTATGTCACTTCTCCCCCCTTCATATAATGCCCCATGCAGGATGTCAGCCTCCCCCATATAATGCCCCATGCAGTATGTCACTCTCCCCCATATAATGCCTTATGGAGGATGTCACCTCTCTCCCCATCATATAATGCCCCATGCAGGATGTAACCTCTCCCCCCATCATATAATGCCCCATGCAGGATGTCAGCCTAACCCATATAATGCCCCACGCAGGATGTCACCCTCCCCCCTATAATGGCTCATGCAGGATGTCACCCTCAACCATATAATGCCCCATGCAGGATATCACTCCCCCCCATATAAGGCTCCATGCAGGATGTCACCTTTCCCATATAATGCCCCATGCAGGATGTCACTCCCCCCATATAATGCCCCATGCAGGATGTAAATTCTCCCCCCCATATAAAGCCCCATGCAGGATGTCACCCTCGCCCATATAATGTCCCATGAAGGATGTCACTCCCCCCCATATATTGCCCCATGTAGGATGTCACCTCTCCCCCCCATATAATGCCCCATGCAGGATGTCACCCTCCCCCATATAATGCCCCATGCAGGATGTCACTCCCCCTCCCCATATAATGCCCCATACAAGATGTCACCTCTCCCACCTATATAATGCCCCGTGCAGGATGTCACCCCCCCATATAATGCCCCATGCAGGTTGTCACCTCTCCCCCATATAATGCCCCAGGCAGGATGTCATCACCACCAATATAATGCCTCATGCAGGATGTCACTCCCCCCATATAATGTCCCATGCAGGATGTCACATCTCCCCCCCATATAATGCCCATGCAGGATGTCACCCCCCCCATATAATACCCCATGCAGGATGTCACCTCTCCCCCCATATAATGCCCCATGCAGGATGTCCCCTCTCCCCCATATAATGCCCCATGCAGGATGTCATCACCCTCCATATAATGCCCCATGCAGTATGTCACCCCCCCAAATAATGCCCCATGCAGGATGTCACTCCCCCCATATAATGCCCTCTGCAGGATGTCACCTCTCCCCCCATATAATGCCCCATGCATGGTGTCACCACCCCATCATATTATGCCTCATGCAGGATGTCACCTCCACCCCATATAATGCCCCATGCAGGATGTCACCCTCCCCCATATAATGCCCCATGCAGGATGTCACCCTCCCCCATATAATGGCTCATGCAGGATGTCACCCTCAACCATATAATGCCAAATTCAGGATATCACTGCCCCCCCATATAAGAGTCCATGCAGGATGTCACCTTCCCCATATAATGCCCCATGCAGGATGTCACTACCCCCCATATAATGCCCCATGCAGGATGTCAACTCTCCCCCCCATATAAAGCCCCATGCAGGTTGTCACCCTCCCCCATTTAATGTCCCATGCAGGATGTCACTCCCCCCCATATAATGCCCCATGCAGGATGTCACCCCCCATATAATGCCCCATGCAGGATGTCACCTCTCCCCCCATATAATGCCCCATGCAGGATGTCACCTCTCCCCCATATAATGCCCCATGCAGGATGTTATCACCCTCCATATAATGCCCCATGCAGGATGTCACCCCCCAAATAATGCCCCATGCAGGATGTCACTCCCCCCCATATAATGCCCTATGCAGGATGTCACCTCTCCCCCCCATATAATACCCCATGCAGGGTGTCACCACCCCATCATATTATGCCTCATGCAGGATGTGACCTCCACTCCCATATAATGCCCCATGCAGGATGTCACCCTCCCCCATATAATGCCCCACGCAGGATGTCACCCTCCCCCCTATAATGGCTCATGCAGGATGTCACCCCCCAAATAATGCCCCATGCAGGATATCACTCCCCCCCCCATATAATGCCCCATGCAGGATGTCACTCCCCCCATATAATGCCCCATGCAGGATGTAAATTCTCCCCCCCATATAAAGCCCCATGCAGGATGTCACCCTCGCCCATATAATGTCCCATGAAGGATGTCACTCCCCCCCATATATTGCCCCATGTAGGATGTCACCTCTCCCCCCCATATAATGCCCCATGCAGGATGTCACCCTCCCCCATATAATGCCCCATGCAGGATGTCACTCCCCCTCCCCATATAATGCCCCATACAAGATGTCACCTCTCCCACCTATATAATGCCCCATGCAGGATGTCACCCCCCCATATAATGCCCCATGCAGGTTGTCACCTCTCCCCCCATATAATGCCCCATGCAGGATGTCACCTCCCCCCATATAATGCCCCATGCAGGATGTCACCTCTCCCCCCATATAATGCCCCATGCAGGATGTCACCTCTCCCTCCATATAATGCCCCATGCAGGATGTCACCTCTCCCCCCATATAATGCCCCAGGCAGAATGTCAACTCTTCCCCCATATAATGCCCCATGCAGGATGTCACTCTCCCCCATATAATGCCTCATGCAGGATGTCACTCTCCCCCATATAAAGCCTCATGCAGGATGTCACCTCTCTCCCATCATATAATGCCCCATGCAGGATGTCACTTCTCCCCCCTTCATATAATGCCCCATGCAGGATGTCAGCCTCCCCCATATAATGCCCCATGCAGTATGTCACTCTCCCCCATATAATGCCTTATGGAGGATGTCACCTCTCTCCCCATCATATAATGCCCCATGCAGGATGTAACCTCTCCCCCCATCATATAATGCCCCATGCAGGATGTCAGCCTAACCCATATAATGCCTCATGCAGGATGTCACCTCTCCCCCCATCATATAATGCCACATGCAGGATGTCATCTGTCCACCCATCATATAATGCCCCATGCAGGATGTCACTCTCCCCCATGTAATGCCCCATGCATGATGTCAGCCTCCCCCATATAATGCCCCATGCAGGATGTCACTACCCCCCCCATATAATGCCCCATGCAGGATGTCAAGCTCCCCAATATAATGCCCCATGCAGGATGTCACTCCCCCTCCCCATTTAGTGCCCCATACAGGATGTCACCACTCCCCCCTATATAATGCCCCATGCAGGATGTCACCTCTCACCCCATAAAATCCTGCATGGGGCATTATATGGGGGGGAGTGACATCCTGCATGGGACATTAAATGGGGGAGGGTGACAACCTGCATGGGGCTTTATATGGGGGGGAGAGTTGACATCCTGCATGGGGCATTATATGGGGGGGAGTGAGATCCTGCATGGGGCATTATATGGGGAAGGTGACATCCTGCATGGAGCCTTATATGGGGGGCAGTGATATCCTGCATGGGGCATTGTATGGTTGAGGGTGACATCCTGCATGAGCCATTATATGGGGGAGGGTGACATACTGCATGGGGCATTATATGGGGGAGGGTGACATCCTGCATGGGGCATTATATGGGAGTGGAGGTGACATCCTGCATGAGGCATAATATGATGGGGTGGTGACACCCTGCATGGGGCATTATATGGGGGGAAGAGGTGACATCCTGCATAGGGGATTATATGGGGGGGAGTGACATCCTGCATGGGACATTATTTGGGGGGGTGACATCCTGCATGGGGCATTATATGGAGGGTGATGACATCCTGCATGGGGCTTATCAGGAAATCTCCTGTGAAACGCTCTGATAAGTCTGGACGCGGAAACATCATCCGACCTCACCCAAGAGTTATCCTCGGGACCGAAACCTTTCCAGGCCACAAGATACTGCAAACTACCTCTATACCGTCTAGAGTTAAGGATGCGAGAAATTTCATATTCCCCGTCCTCCACCACCGGAGGAACAGAGGCAGAGGCGTCACAATCCGATACAACAGCTTTTTTCAACAGAGAGACATGAAATACCGGATTAATTCTCCAGGAGGTAGGAACCTCCAACCTAACAGCAGATTGGTTGACAACCTGAAGCACCTTAAAGGGCCCTACAAACTTGGGACCCAATTTCTTTGAAGGAATCCTCAACCGCAGATTCCTAGAGGACAACCAAACCATGTCACCAACAGCGAACAAAACCTCCTGTCGTTTCCTATCAAAGTAGTCTTTAGATTTTCTGTTGGCCTCCTGAAGATTACCACGCACATCCGTCCAAACTCTCTCCAAATCACCGGAAAAATTCTCCTCCTCAGGCACGGCAAATCCCAACTTGGAGAACGACCCAAACGACGGATGTCTCCCAGAACAACAAAAAAAAGGCGAACAACCAGCAGAAGAAGATGTATGATTGTTCAGAGCAAATTCAGCAAGTGGCAGAAACTCAGACCACCCCTCTTGATTGTCTGCCACAAAACAACGCAAGAACTGCTCAACATCCTGGTTTTTCCTTTCTGTCTGGCCATTAGATTCAGGATGATATCCGGATGAGAACGACAAATGAACTCCCAACCTATCACAAAAGGCACGCCAAAAACGAGCCACGAACTGAGGACCCCTATCAGAAACAATGTCAGTAGGAACGCCATGAAGTCTGACAATTTCCTTGACAAAGGCCTTAGCGAGAGTTTTAGCGCAGGGCAGTTTGACGAAAGGAACCAAGTGACACATCTTGCTAAAACGGTCCACGACCACCCAGATGACAGTAAAACCCTCAGAGGGGGGAAGGTCAGTTATAAAGTCCATAGCCAAATGTGTCCAAGGAGCACTGGGAACCTCCAAAGGACAAAGCAACCCCGCAGCAGGAGTATGTGAGGACTTAGATCTAGCACATATAGTACATTGACGCACCCACTTAATGACTTCCTTCTGCCATCCAGGCCACCAAAAACTGCGACCCACCAGTCTTTTGGTCTCAGAGATTCCGGGATGACCTGCCAACCGAGATTCGTGACACTCAACAAACAAATCTCTCCTAAAGGTCCCAGGCACAAACAACCTTCCATGAGGAGTGTTAGATGGGGCATTCTCCTGTGCTTTAAGAATCTCATTTTCCAAAACGGAGTCCAAAGCAGCTATCACAACACCTTCTTGTAGAATGTTCTCCTCTTTCTCAGCACCGACTATGGGAGAAAAACTGCGAGACAAGGCATCCGCCTTAACATTCTTAGTACCAGGGATGTAAGTAACGGAGAAATTAAACCGCGAGAAAAACAGTGCCCACCTAGCCTGACGGGCATTCAGGCGCTTGGCAGCATCAAGATATATCAGATTTTTATGATCCGTAAGAACCTGAACGGGAAATTCCGCACCTTCCAAGAAGTGGCGCCAGTGTTCAAATGTGAGTTTAATAGCCAATAATTCCCGATTACCAATATCGTAATTCAGTTCAGTCTCCGAAAATTTTTTTGAAAAAAAGGCACAGGGATGTAATCCATCCCCGTTATCCTGAGACAATACTGCGCCAACCCCCACAGAGGAAGCATCAACCTCAACCAAAAACGGC
The DNA here is from genome assembly GCF_046119375.1 of Phyllobates terribilis. Classification (NCBI taxonomy): domain Eukaryota; kingdom Metazoa; phylum Chordata; class Amphibia; order Anura; family Dendrobatidae; genus Phyllobates; species Phyllobates terribilis. Next base: position 979,513,586 of record NW_027362762.1, on the reverse strand, counting down.
CTAGTAACATCAGGCTGCATAAGGATGGTAGCAGAGGTGAACCTCACCTTGAGATACACAAAAGCTTCAATGGCCTCAGAAGACCACTGAACCGCATCAGCACCTTTCCTGGTGAGATCGGTCAGAGGTTTGACAATACTAGAAAATTTTTTTATGAATTTTCTATAGTAATTGGCGAAACCCAAAAACCTCTGTATCGATTTCAAACCAATAGGCCTAGGCCATTCCTGCACAGCCTGAACCTTAACCGGATCCATCTCAAAACCTTTGCTGGAGATAATGTAGCCCAAAAAACTAATTCTCTGTACAGCGAACTCACATTTCTCCAGCTTAGCAAAAAGCGAATTGTCCATTAATAACTGTAATACCTCACGTACGCTCCGCCAATGAGACTCCAGATCCGGCGAATAAATCAAAATGTCATCCAAATACACAACCACATTTTTGCCGATCAAAGGTCTAAGGATGTCATTAATCAGATTCTGAAAAAATGCAGGAGCATTAGTAAGACCAAAAGGCATAACCAGATTCTCAAAATGACCCACAGGAGTGTTAAAAGCAGTCTTCCATTCGTCACCCTCCTTCATGCGCAACAGATTGTATGCCCCCTTAAGGTCAATTTTAGAGAACCACTTGGCCCCCATTAACTGGTTAAACAGATCAGGAATCAATGGCAGTGGGTAAGGATTGCGTACAGTAATTTTGTTAATCTCACGAAAATCCAGACAAGGACGTAAACCACCGTCCTTTTTTTTTACAAAAAAAAATCCAACCGCCACAGGAGACTTAGAGGGCCTAATGTGACCGGCGGCCAAACTTGTCTGTATGTATTCCTCCAAAGCCTTCCTCTCAGGAATAGTAAGGTTAAATAAATGACTTTTAGGAAGAGTCGCTCCAGGGACAAATTCAATAGAACAATCATAGTCTCTATGGGGAGGCAAAACCTGCGATTCCTTCTCAGAAAAAACTCTCCAAAAATCCTGAATAGGAACAGGCAATTCTCCCCTATCCAAAGCTGCAATACGCCCGTTACAACACTTGTCATAACATTTATGGCTCCAGGATTTAATTTCACTGGTAGACCAATCCAGTACAGGATTGTGAAATTTTAACCAGGGCAATCCCAATATTACTGGAGAAGGCAAGTTATTCAACACTACCAAATCCAATTTCTCATGGTGAACACCATTAATAGTGAGGGGAAATTCACAGACCTTGAGAGTAATATTCTTCAAAGGGGAACCATCCACAGAAACCACAGCAATGGGGGATGATAAAGGTTCGGGTTTTAAATTGAGTCTTTCCAAGAATCCCCCATCAATTACATTCAGAGTAGACCCACAATCGACAAACACCCGAAATTCCATTAATTTTTCCTGAGCAATCGTGGAAGCAGCTAAAAATACACCCTTGGAATTTAAACAGGCAATACGGGCATGACTGACCATTTTTTTTTCTTTCTTCATACGAAGCTCGCAGCCTTTAATCAAATGACCAGATTTTCCGCAATAGAAACACAAGCCTTCAAAAAATCGACGGTCTTTTTCTTGAGAGCGAGGTGCCACCGATCCAATCTCCATCGGTTCACCACTGTTAGTACACACATTCTCATAACCAGAAACTGACATAGCAGAGGATTTGCTCTCATTAACCCTTGCACGCAGTCTTCTATCCACCCGTATAGCTAATTGCATAGCCTGTTGCAAATCTTCAGGTGTAGGATAAGCAATTAGCAGGTCTTTAACCCTTTCACTGAGCCCAGCAAGAAATAGACTTTTCAGAGCAGAATCGTTCCACCCTGTTTGAGTAGACCAACGTCGGAAATGAGTACAATATTTTTCCACATTACCTGATCCTTGTTTTAAACGTCTCAACTCAGTCTCAGCTGATGCGACACGGTCAGGATCATCATATAATAGTCCCAAAGCAGAAAAAAAACTATCCACTGATCTGAAGCATGTATCACTAGGTTGCAAAGAAAAGGCCCACTCCTGAGGCTCTTTGCGCAAAAGTGTCATTATGAACCCTACGCGCTGGGATTCATCCCCAGAGGACTTAGGTCTCAAACGAAAATACAATAAGCAAGCATTTTTGAATGAAAAAAATTCTCGGTGTTCACCAAAAAATAAATCCGGCAAACATACCTTAGGCTCCAAGAAATGTGCTCCAGGACAGTTACTCACGTGCTGACGGAGCTCGGCCACCTCCAGAGAGAGTCCCTGCAGGCGATGAACCAAATCCTGAACCGACACCATGATGGAAGAGAAAAATCTTTCCTTAGAGAATTTGCTGGCTGGACTTACTGTTATGTTCTGCTACCAGAGCTAAGGAAAGAGAGGAGATCTGTCCCTACGATAGAACTCAGCTAAATCCCTACGATGTAACAGGGAACCTGATCCTGCGATCAGACCTGCTAAAGTCCTAAGCTAGTCTGTACGGAGACCTATAGATGTGGGGAAGGAATCCCTACAAGTACTAAGGACTGGGAGGAATATGGGACACCTCCTAACAGAAATAGTAGCAGACAGACGAACAAACAAAATATATAGAACATAGAGGTCAGTAGACCAAGCAAACTAACAGAGCAAGACACAGAGCACAGGCTAGCTAGAAAGTAGATATACAATGAAGTCCAGCAAAGCCAGAAGGGCGGAGCAGGATTAAATAGGCCAACAAGGTCATGAGACCAGCAAAGGAAAAAAAACCTAAGAGCAAGGTTCTAACAATATCCTGCATGGGGCATTATATGGTTGAGGGTGACATCCTGCATGAGCCATTATAGGGGGGGGGGTGACATCCTGCGTGGGGCATTATATGGGGGAGGGTGACATCCTGCATGGGGCATTATATGGGAGTGGAGGTGACATCCTGCATGAGGCATAATATGATGGGGTGGTGACACCCTGCATGGGGTATTATATGGGGGGGAGAGGTGACATCCTGCATAGGGCATTATATGGGGGGGAGTGACATCCTGCATGGGGCATTATTTGGGGGGGTGACATCCTGCATGGGGCATTATATGGAGGGTGATGACATCCTGCATGGGGCATTATATGGGGGAGAGGTGACATCCTGCATGGGGCATTATATGGGCGGAGAGGTGACATTCTGCATGGGGCATTATATGGGGGGTGACATCCTGCATGGGGCATTATATGGGGGGGAGTGACATCCTGCATGGGACATTAAATGGGGGAGGGTGACAACCTGCATGGGGCTTTATATGGGGGGGAGAGTTGACATCCTGCATGGGGCATTATATGGGGGCAGTGACATCCTGCATGGGGCATTATATGGGGAAGGTGACATCCTGCATGGAGCCTTATATGGGGGGGCAGTGATATCCTGCATGGGGCATTATATGGTTGAGGGTGACCTCCTGCATGAGCCATTATATGGGGGAGGGTGACATCCTGCATGGGGCATTATATGGGGGAGGGTGACATCCTGCATGGGGCATTATATGGGGAAGGTGACATCCTGCATGGAGCCTTATATGGGGGGGCAGTGATATCCTGCATGGGGCATTATATGGTTGAGGGTGACCTCCTGCATGAGCCATTATATGGGGGAGGGTGACATCCTGCATGGGGCATTATATGGGGGAGGGTGACATTCTGCATGGGGCATTATATGGGGTGGAGGTGACATCCTACATGAGGCATAATATGATGGGGTGGTGACACCATGCATGGGGCATTATATGGGGGGGAGAGGTGACATCCTGCAGAGGGCATTATATGGGGGGAGTGACATCCTGCATGGGGCATTATTTGGGGAGGTGACATCCTGCATGGGTCATTATATGGAGGGTGATGACATCCTGCATGGGGCATTATATGGGGGAGAGGTGACATCCTGCATGGGGTATTATATGGGGGGGTGACATCCTGCATGGGCATTATATGGGGGGAGATGTGACATCCTGCATTGGACATTATATGGGGGGTAGTGACATCCTGCATGAGGCATTATATGGGTGGTGATGACATCCTGCCTGGGGCATTATATGGGGGAGAGGTGACAGTCTGCATGGGGCATTATATGGGGTGACATCCTGCATGGGGCATTATATGGGGGTGATGACATCCAGCATGGGGCATTATTTGGGGGGAAGGGACATCCTGCATGTGGCATTATATGGGATGAGAGGTGACATCCTCCATGGGGCATTATATGGGGGGAGAGGTGACATCCTGCATGGGACATTATATGGGGAAGAGGTCACATCATGCATGCGGCATTATATGGGGGAGAGGTGACATCCTGCATGCGGCATTATATGGGGGAGAAGTGACATCCTGCATGGGGCATTATATGTGGGGGTGACATCCTGCATGGGGCATTATATGGGGGTGATGACATCCTGCATGGGGCATTATATGGCGGGAAGGGACATCCTGCATGGGGCATTATATGCGCTGAGAGGTGACATCCTGCATGGGGCATTATATGGGGGGGAGAGGTGACATCCTGTATGGGGCATTATATGGGGGGGAGTGACATCGTGCATGGGGCATTATATGGGGGAGGGTGACAACCTGCATGGGGCATTATATGGGGGAGGGTGAGGTCCTGCATGGGGCATTATATTGGGGAGGGTGACATCCTGCATGGGGCATTATATGGGGGGGACGTGACATCCTGCTTGAGGCATAATATGATTGGGAGGTGTCAGCCTCCCCCATATAATGCCCTATGCAGGATGTCACCCCTCCCCCCATATAATGCCCCAAGCAGGATGTCACTTTCCCCCCATATAATGCACCATGCAGGATGTCACTCCCCCCCAAATAATGCCCCATGTAGGATGTCACCTCTCCCCCATATCATGCCCCATGCAGGATGTCACTCCCCCCATATAATGCCCCATGCAGGATGTCACCCTCCCCCATATAATGCCCCATGCAGGATGTCAACCTCCCCTATATAATGCTCCATGCAGGATGTCACCCTTCCCCATATAATGCCCCATGCAGGATGTCACTCCCCCCATATAGTGCCTCATGCAGGATGTCACCTCTCCCCCCATATAATGCCCCATGCAGGATGTCACCCTCCCCCATATAATGCCCCATCGAGGATGTCACTCCCCCCATATAATGCCCCATACAGGATGTCACCTCTCCCCCCCATATAGTGACCCATGGAGGATGTCACGCCCCCATATAATGCCCCATGCAGGATGTCACCCTCCCCCATATAATGTCCCATGCAGGATGTCACTACCCCACCAAATAATGCCCCATGCAGGATGTCACCTCTCCCCCCATAAAATTCCCCATGCAGGATGTCACCCTCCCCCATATAATGCCCCATGCAGGATGTCACTCCCCCTCCCCTTATAATGCCCCATACAGGATGTCACCGCTCCCCCTATATAATGCCCCATGAAGGATGTCACCTCCCCCCCATATAATGCCCCATGCAGGATGTCACCTCTCCCCCCATATAATGCCCCATGCAGGATGTCACCTCCCTCCCATATAATGCACTATGCAGGATGTCACTCTCCCCCATATAATGCCTCATGCAGGATGTCACCTCTCCCCCCATCATATAATGCCCCATTCAGGATGTCAGCCTCCCCCATATAATGCCCCATGCAGGATGTCACCCCACCCCCAGATAATTCCCCATGCAGGATGTCACCCCACCCCCATATAATGCCCCATGCAGGATGTCACCCCCCCATATAATACCCCATGCAGCATGTCACTCCCCACATATAAAGCCCCATGCAGGACGTCACTTTTCCCCAATATAATGCCCCATGCAGGATGTCACTCCCCCCATATAATGCCCCATGCAGGATGTCTCCTCTTCCCCCATATAATGCCCCATGCAGGATGTCACCTTCCCCCATATAATGCCCCATACAGGATGTCATCACCCCCAAATTATGCCCCATGCAGGATGTCACCCCCCATATAATGCCCCATGCAGGATTTCACTTCCCCCCATATAATGCCCCATGAAGGATGTCACCTCTCCTCCCCATATAATGCCCCATGCAGTATGTCACCTCTCCCCCACCATATAATGCCCCATGCAGGATGTCACCACTTCCCCATATAATGTCCCATGCAGGATCTCACCTCTCCTCCCATATAATGCCCCATGCAGGATGTCACCTCTCCCCCCCATATAATGCCCCATGCAGTATGTCACCTCTCCCCCCCATATAATGCCTCATGCATTATGTCACATCTCCCCCACCCTATAATGCCCCATGCAGGGTGTCACCTCTCCCCCCATATAATGTTCCATGCAGGATGTCACCTCTCCCCCATATAATGCCGCATACAGGATGTCACCTCTCCCCCATATAATGCCCCAAGCAGGATGTCACCTCTCCCCCCATATAATGCCCCATGCAGGATGTCACCTTTCACCCCATATAATGCCCCATGCAGGATGTCCCTTCCCCCAAATAATGCCCCATGCAGGATGTCATCACCCCCATATAATGCCCCATGCAGGATATCACCCCCCATATAATGCCCCATGCAGGATGTCAACTCTCCCCCCATATGATGCCCCATGCAGGATGTCACCTCTCCCCCATATAATGCCCCAGGCAGAATGTCATCACCACCCATATAATGCCCCATGCAGGATGTCACTCCCCCCATATAATGCCCCATGCAGGATGTCATATCTCCCCCCCATATAATGCCCCATGCAGGGTGTCACCTCCCAATCTTATTATGCCTCAAGCAGGATGTCACGTCCCCCCCATACAATGCCCCATGCAGGATGTCACCCTCCCCAATATAATGCCCCATGCAGGATGTCACCCTCCCCCATATAATGCCCCATGCAGGTTGTCACCCTCCCCCATATAATGCCCCATGCACGATGTCACTCCCCCCCATATAATGCCCCATACAGGATGTTACCTCTCCCCCCCATATAATGCCCCATGCAGGATGTCACCTCTCACCCCATATAAAGCCCCATGCAGGATGTCCCTTCCCCCCATATAATGCCCCATGCATGATGTCATCACCCCCATATAATGCCCCATGCAGGATGTCACCCCCCATATAATGACCCATGCAGGATGTCACCTCTCCCCCATATAATGCCCCATGCAGCATGTCACCTCTCCCTCATATAATGCCCTATGCAGGATGTCATCACCCTCCATATAATGCCCCATGCAGGATGTCACCCCCCCATATAATGCCCCATGCAGGATGTCTCTCCCCCCCATATAATGCCCTATGCAGGATGTCACCTCTCCCCCCCATATAATGCCCCATGCAGGGTGTCACCACCCCATCATATTATGCCTCATGCAGGATGTCACCTCCACCCCCATATAATGCCCCATGCAGGATGTCACCCTCCCCCATATAATGGCCCATGTAGGATGTCACCCTCAACCATATAATGCTCTATGCAGGATATCACTCCCCCCCATATAATGCTCCATGCAGGATGTCACCTTCCCCATATAATGCCCCATGCAGGATGTCACTCCCCCCCATATAATTCCCCATGCAGGATGTCACCTCTCCCCCCATATAAAGCCCCATGCAGGATGTCACCCTCCCCCATAAAATGTCCCATGCAGGATGTCACTCCCCCCCATATAATGCCCCATGTAGGATGCCACCTCTCCCCCCCATATAATGCCCCATGCAGGATGTCACCCTCCCCCATATAATGCCACATGCAAGATGTCACCTTTCCCCACATATAATGCCCCATGCAGGATGTCACTTTCGCTCCATATAATGCCCCATGCAGGATGTCACTCCCCCCCATATAATGCCCCATGCAGGATGTCACCTCTCCCCCCATATAATGCCCCATGCAGGATGTCACTCCCCCCCATATAATTCCCCATGCAGGATGTCACCTCTCCCCCCCATATAAAGCCCCATGCAGGATGTCACCCTCCCCCATAAAATGTCCCATGCAGGATGTCACTCCCCCCCATATAATGCCCCATGTAGGATGTCACCTCTCCCCCCCATATAATGCCCCATGCAGGATGTCACCCTCCCCCATATAATGCCCCATGCAAGATGTCACCTCTCCCCACATATAATGCCCCATGCAGGATGTCACTTTCGCTCCATATAATACCCCATGCAGGATGTCACTCCCCCCCATATAATGCCCCATGCAGGATGTCACCTCTCCCCCCATATAATGCCCCATGCAGGATGTCACTCCCCCCCATATAATGCCTCATGTAGGATGTCAATCCCCCCCATATAATGCCCCATGCATGATGTCACTCCCCACATATAATGCCTCATGCAGGATGTCACTCCCCCCCATATAATGCCTCATGCAGGATGTCACTCCCCCCCATATAATGCCCCATGCAGGATGTCTCTCCCCCCATATAATGCCCCATGCAGGATGTCACTCCCCCCCATATAATGCCCCATGCAGGATGTCACTCCCCCCCATATAATGCCTCATGCGTCCATACGTTAAAAAAAAATTAATAAAATACTCACCTCACTTCTCACCTGCTGCCACTGCTCTGGGCTCCTCAGCGTCACCGGCGTCTTCCCGCTCTGCGCTGTGACGGCTCATGAGAGGTCGCGGTGTAAAGTCGTCACCGCACCCTCTGACCTGAGACCTCACAGTGCAGGAGTCGCGGAAGACGCTGCTGCGGAGGCACAGGGAGAGGTAAGTATTGTGCCGGCTGCCAGGGCCCTGAGCAAGCGGGAAGGGGGGGGGGAATGGTGGGCGCACTGCTCATGGGTCCCATCACACATCGGGGTATGATGATGCAGTCAGCTTTGTCTTAATGATCTCTGACTATGCAGAGTGCATGACAAACTCATCTCCGCTGCTACGCTCTGCATAGGCAGCGACAGAGATAACAAGATTAGCAGCTAATGGATGATATGCACTGTCTTTATCCATTACTAGCTGCCGCTCTCATGGTTTACTTGTTTTATCTAACGCTAACTAGGTTTAGGGCTAGGAAATATTTTCAGGTTTAGCGTTAGGGCTAGGGTTAGGGATAAGGCTAGGATAAAAGATAGAGCGAGGTTTAGATGTACGGTTAGGGATAAGGCTAGGATAAAAGATAGAGCGAGGTTTAGACGTAGGGTTAGGGATAAGGCTAGGATAAAAGATAGAGCGAGTTTTAGATGTAGGGTTAGGGATTAGGCTAGAATAAAAGATAGAGCGAGGTTTAGATCTAGGGTTAGGGATTAGGCTAGAATAAAAGATAGAGCGAGGTTTAGATCTAGGGTTAGGGATTAGGCTAGAATAAAAGATAGAGCGAGGTTTAGATGTAGGGTTAGGGATAAGGCTAGAATAAAAGATAGAGCGAGGTTTAGATGTAGGGTTAGGGATAAGGCTAGAATAAAAGATAGGGCGAGGTTTAGATCTAAGGTTAGGGATTAGGCTAGAATAAAAGATAGGGTGAGGTTTAGATCTAGGGTTAGAGATAAGGCTAGGATGAAAGATAGAGCGAGGTTTAGATGTAGGGTTAGGGTTAAGGCTAGAATAAAAGATAGGGCGAGGTTTAGATCTAGGGTTAGGGTTAGGGATAAGGCTAGGATAAACTATAGGGTGAGGTTTAGAGCTAGGGTTAGGGTTATGGATAAGGCTAGGATAAAAGATTAAGCGAGGTTTAGATCTAGGGTTAGGGTTAGGGATAAGGCTAGGATAAACTATAGGGTGAGGTTTAGAGCTAGGAATAGGGTTATGGATAAGGCTAGGATAAAAGATTAAGCGAGGTTTAGATCTTGGGTTAGGGATAAGACTAGAATACAAGATAGGGCGAGGTTTAGATCTTGGGTTAGGGATAAGGCTAGAATAAAAGATAGGGAGGGGTTTAGATCTAGGGTTAAGGATAAGGCTAGGATAAAAGATTAGGCGAGGTTTAGATCTTGGGTGAGGGATAAGGCTAGGATGAAAGATAGGGTGAGGTTTAGATCGAGGGCTAGGGTTAGGAGAAGAGATAGGTTTAGGGCTAAAGTAATAAAACTGTTACAAAAAAAAATCTAACAATCTAAAACTTTTTATTTATTAAATTTCAGTCTGATTGCTGAAAGTGCTGAAAGAAAAGAAAAAGCTTGGAGCCATAAGGGTAATTTATGATGCCATAAATAAGCCAATAAAAAGCAACTCCTCTCCAAATGGTAAATAAAGAAAATGATTATTATTTATTTATTTATTTATTATTATAGCGCCATTTATTCCATGGCGCATTACATGTGAAAAAGGCGGTATACTGGTACATACAAAAACAATTACAGAAATCTTGAACAAAAACTCAACGGCAAACTGGTACAGAAGGAAAGAGGACCCTGCCCGCGAGGGCTCACAATCTACAAGGGATGGGTGAGGATACAGTAGGTGAGGGTAGAGCTGGTCGTGTAGCGGTATGGTGGAGCGGTGGTTACTGCAGGTTGTAGGCTTGTCGGAAGAGGTGGGTCTTCAGGTTCCTTTTGAAGGTTTCCACGGTCGGCAAGAGTCTGATGTGTTGGGGTAGAGAGTTCCAGAGTAGGGGGGAAGCACGGGAGAAATCTTGTGGGAAGAGGAGATGAGAGGGGAGTAGAGAAGGAGATCTTGTGAGGATCGGAGGTTGCGTGTAGGTATGTACCGGGAAACTAGGTCACAGATGTATGGAGGAGACAGGTTGTGGATGGCTTTGTATGCCAGGGTTAAGGTTTTGAACTGGAGTCTCTGGGTAATGGGGAGCCAGTGAAGAGATTGACAGAGAGGAGAGGCCGGGGAATAGCGGGGGGACAGGTGGATTAGTCGGGCAGCAGAGTTTAGGATAGATTGGAGGGGTGCGAGAGTGTTAGAGGGGAGGCCACAGAGCAGGAGGTTGCAGTAGTCGAGGCGGGAGATGATGAGGGCGTGCACTAGTGTTTTTGCAGATTCGTGGTTGAGGAATGTGTGGATTCGGGAGATGTTTTTGAGTTGGAGTCGGCAGGAAGTGGAAAGGGCTTGGATATGAGGTTTGAAGGAAAGGTTAGAGTCCAGGGTTACCCCGAGGCAGCGAGCTTGCGGGACTGGGGAGAGTGGACAGCCATTGACGTTGATAGATAGGTCAGATGTGGGGGCTGAATGAGATGGCGGAAAGATGATGAATTCAGTTTTATCCATGTTAAGTTTTAGAAATCTAGCAGAGAAGAAGGATGAGATGGCGGACAGACATTGTGGGATTTTGGTTAGTATGGAGGAGATATCAGGTCCAGAGAGGTAGATCTGTGTGTGGTCAGCATAGAGGTGATACTGAAAGCCATGGGACTCTATGAGCTGTCCCAGGCCGAAGGTGTAGATGGAGAAGAGCAGGGGTCCTAGAACTGAACCTTGGGGGACACCGACAGATAGGGGGTGAGATGAGGAGGTGATGTGTGAGTGAGAAACATTGAAGGTCCTGTCTGTTAAGTATGAGGAGATCCAGGATAGAGCCAAGTAATAAGAGGGAATGGTCCACTGTGTCGTAGGCAGAGGACAGGTCCAGAAGGAGGAGGACAGAGTAGTGTCGCTTGGATTTGGCGGTTAGTAGGTCGTTGGTGACTTTAGTCAGGGCAGTTTCAGTAGAATGGTGCGGTCGGAAACCAAATTGTAAGCGGTCAAAGAGGGAGCAGGAGGAGAGGTGGGAGGACAGTTCAAAATGGACATGTTGTTCCAGTAGTTGTGAGGCATAGGGGAGAAGTGATATGGGGCGATAGCTAGACACGGAGGATGGGTCAAGGGAGGGCTTTTTGAGGATGGGTGTGATCGAGGCATGTTTGAAGCATGAGGGGAAGATGCCGGTTGTTAGTGACAGGTTGAAGAGGTGGGTTAGGGTTGGGATGAAGACTGTGTGGTAAGGTTAGGGATAAGGTGGGACTGGATAGGGTCAACTTCACAGGTGGTGAGGTGTGACTTTGTAATAATTATAATGGATATCACAGGAGTCTCTTTGTGTGGAACAAAGATACTACAGAACACAGTTTATAGGTGTCAAAGTCTATATTATAAGCACACGGTGTTTCAAACAAGTGCAGACGAAAACTCAAAGTCCATAAACACTCAGGGGAAAATGCAATCAGCAGAGCAGTTTGAAAAGCACAGTTCACACTAGAGGATGCTAGAAAACATGTAAGTCTTTATCAAGTCCATACACAAATATATATATATATAGATGCAAGGAAGTCCATACAATATATATTAGATAATCCAGGGAGGCCTGGGTAGGAAGTCCCCGATAGTTGCAGAGCACAGGTCTGTACTGCACTATCTAATGAAGGTGAGTCAGAGCAGAAACCAGCTTACACTTGTTAGCAGAATGAGGACTGAGGCTCAGAGGAAGCAGAAGGAGCAGCTAGGCGAAGGAGGAATGCTGGTAACAAGTGGATGCAGCAGAATCTCTGAGAGCAGGTAACAGGAGATCCACACAGGTCTGCAGGGGAGAGGAGAAAACTAGGAAACCACCAGGAACAGGTCACAGGCAGAATACTCTAGCACTGACTAGAGGCTGGGGTGGAGATATAAAGCAGGAAGACCAGGGGCACATGAGACAAAAGACACCGTCTTGAAAGAGGGCAAAAATGGCCAAAATGTAATAAAAAATATTCGAAGTCCTGACAGACTTGGAGAGTAAGGAGGAAAGTTGATCTTCCATAATGGCGGAGAAGCTGGTTTTGGAGGAGGAGGATTGAATAGATATGAGAAGGGGCTGTGGGGACTTTAGGAAAAAGCTTTGTCTGATGGTGTCAATCTTCTGCTTGAAGAAAGAGGCAAAGTCCTCCACTGAGATGAGAGGAGAGGGAGGAGGCGCTGGGGGATGGAGGAGAGAATTGAAAGTACTGAATAGCTGTTTAGGGTTCTGTAACAGGGAGCATATGAGAGATGAGAAGTAGGTTTGTTTTGATGCAGTAAGTGTGGACTTGAAAGTAGTGAGGGACTGTTTGAATGCGATGAAGTGCTCGTTGGAGTGGGACTTTTTCCATCTCTGCTCAGCAGCCCTGGAGGCCAGTCGCAGTTCTTTGGTTAGGCTGGTGTGCCAGGGTTGCCTGTTGATTGTGCGAGCTTTGGTATGTGTGAGGGGGGCGACCGAATTGAGAGCTGCAGCTGTTGTGGTGTTATATAAAGCGGCAGCAACATCTGCATCATGTAAGGAATTTATGTCTGTAAGAAGGAGAAGGGATTCAGAGAGTGTAGGTCAAGGTGTTTGAGATTTCTGCAAGGGTGTGCAAGTTTTAGTTTGCCCTAAAGATGGCCACTGGTCTGACCACCCTGAGCCACGGACCGGGTCACCGCCACAGAGACTACAACCCCCAGAGACCCGGCTCCGGGTAACCCACACTCGTGCACACACGGCCCAGGGGGCGCGTCAATAACACCCAGGACCAGAGTGAGCGCTCAGCTTTCAGTGCGAGCCACAAACCATGAAAGGGAATACACCAGCACCACCTGCTGGATATATACAGAAAGGACAAGCATGCTCTGAAGAGGAACCATCATCTGCACAGGCAAGAGATAATAAAGCAAAATATATGGGTTGTAGAGGGGAGGAGTGTGTGTCCTATACAGGTAAGAGAGGAGGGAAATCCATCGAAAGAAATCACCGACCATAATAAATGCAAACATTTATATATATATATACAGTACACACACACATATATATATATATATATATACAGTACACACACACACACACATATATATATATATATATACAGTACACACACACATATATATATATACAGTACACACACACATATATATATATATACAGTACACACACACACATATATATATATATATACAGTACACACACACATATATATATATATATACAGTACACACACACACATATATATATATATATACAGTACACACACACATATATATATATACAGTACACACACACATATATATATATATATATATATACAGTACACACACACATATATATATATATATATATATACAGTACACACACACATATATATATATATACAGTACACACACACATATATATATATATATACAGTACACACACACACATATATATATATACAGTACACACACACATATATATATATATACAGTACACACACACACATATATATATATATACAGTACACACACACACATATATATATATACAGTACACACATATATATATATATATATATATATATATACATGTGACGCGCCCCCTGGGCCAGTGTTGTTGGGGATACCCGGAGCCGGATCAGATGGGGGCTGTAGTCTCCGAGTGGCTGTGACCCGGTCCGTGCCCAGGGTGTCAAGCTCAGTGTGTGGCAGTCCTTATGATGTTTCTAGATGTTCTTTTGTGTCGACTACGCCACCCGTTGATTTGCGGTCAAAAGGCCGCCGCTGCAGCAGGGTCCACTGAGGCTGGTGATGTGTGTGCAGCTTAGGTAGTATAACCCCCAACGGGAGGGGTATAGCCTCAGGGGGTCAGTTGCAGAGGATGGGGGTTGTGGTGGTGCAGCGGGGATGGAAATGAGACGCAGAGTCGGGCTGTGCAGTTCAGGGTTTGTTTACTTACTGCAGTTGTTCTGGTCACTCCGGCCTTAAGTGACCACCCGAGCCGTGCTGCGTCCACCAGGTCCTGGACTCGGCCAACCCCCAGGTGATTCTGGAGCGTGGTCCTGAGCTCCCTTTCTGTCCTGTCCTCTTCTCTGGCCTTCCCCACCAGGGATCCACCTATGTCCGGCTCCCTCGGGCCTCTTGGTGGTAAACCCTTGTCTCTGGGTTCCCTGACCCTATTCCTGGTCTGCCTTCCGGGTGGATTTAGTGGGTGATCGTGGCAGATCCTGCCCACGACCTCCGGTTCCTGGCTAAGGTGTGCTGTAGCCTCTGCCAGCTTGGGATCCGGTACCCTGTTGCCAACTCTTCACCCTCTGGTCTAATTTGGGCTCTTGGAGTTCCTTCTTTCTCCCCCTCTGGGTCTTTCTTTCTCCTCTCTCTCTCTCTTGGCCTTGGAGCTGCTCTTCTCCTCTGCTCTGACAGACTGACCTCACTCTGCAAAAGACTGACCCTGATCTAAGATGGTTCCCACCTTATATACTCCCTCTATGTGTGAGCTCAGGTGACCAGCACCCAATGAGCTCCTAGCTTTACCCAGGCTGCTCCCCCTATCTGCCCCTACACTACTGGGATGTTCCACCCCCCTCCCACTCCAGCCAGGAACAGACACTGTCGTACCTGCACATTTCTCTAGTGGGAGTACCATCGGTCTGTCCCTCGGAAATGGGATGTGTGTAGTGCATGCAGCTAACTGAGCTCAGCTCCACACTCCATCCTTACCCGGGAGTGGAATATCACACCTCTGGGTTGAGGTGCAATACCCCTGTAGCAGCCGAATCCTCAGGGTGCTACATTCCCCCCTGGTAAATCACAGCACGTCCTCGGGCTGTAAAATAACAAAACATCCAAAAACATACAATTTTTTTTTTTTTTCATAAACATATAAAACAATATATATATATCATAAAACTTTTCATATAAAACTCCTCATTAGAAACATTCTTGTTCCTCCGGCCACGGTGCAACTTGTGACCGGGTCAAGTGCGACAGTCTCTCTTGGAAGAAAACAGTTTCCTATAAAACCGGTAGGGGGCGCTTTAGGAAGCGCAACTATATACAAGGGAATTATGGCCGCTCTCAGTCCTCGGCCAGGTATTAGGGAGGATTGACCGCTCTCAGTCCTCGGTCAGTGGGAATAGGGACACACGGGTTTCAGTTCAATCTGCTGGTCCCAACGGGGACTATATTTTAACTAGAACAGTTCTTATACCCTCACGGGTAACTATGTACAGTCTCTCTCTACCGTACTTCAACGACGGCGTCCTCCTGCTCCTTCTTTAGATTCTTCAGACCCGTCCGGGTCCTCTTGCTCCTCCTCACACCGCAGCTCCTCCTCCGTCAGGCGATGCACATGGAGGGCGTAGGGTCCTTTGGCACACTTGTGCCGGGTGAAGGTGACCTCGTCCCCTACATACAGGTCACGACCTCTGTGTCCCTCCGGCAGATGGCTTTCTACGTCTCTGCGGGTGACAAAGACGTCGCCGGGGGTGTGATGATCCCTGATGAAACCCCAACCGTGCTGCAGTTGGAATTTAATTACAGTCCCGGTGGCACGGGGACCATGAGCTGCACGGGGATTCCTCCTGGTCCGGCTCTTCTGCTCCGCGCTCCTTATCTGCGCTTGTTGTTCCCGGACCCGCCTCTTTCTCCGCTCCCTCTCGAAGACCTCGAGCTGCTGGCGGCAGCACTCTGCACGCTCCGCTGCGGCCGCCCGAGTCTCCTGAGTGAACCCCATGAGGTCTTCTCCAGTGGGGTCCCACTCAAACTGTGCCTCCTCCAGCGGGGGCGAGGTCCTCTTTACGGGCTTCGGAGCCGGAATCAGGGGCTCGCACATGGGCCTTGCCTTTTGGAGTTCCAGCTGAATATACTCCTGGGGCCATATGAAGGGCTGCCCATCCGGGCACGTATGCTGGGCGAATAGATCTTCACCCAGGTGCGGCACTCTAGATGTTGAGGGCGCGTTGATGGTAGCGGCGCCCGGGTTAACCAGGCCTTGCGACCAGGCCTGGGGCACCTTAAAGGCAAAGGGCACCGTAAGAACGGCGGCGCCCTGGGTTATTCGGCCCTGCGACCAGGCCGGTGGCTCCGCGGAGGTAGGGGGCGCTGTTGGTATTGCGGCGCCCGGGGGTACTAGGCCTTGCGACCAGGCCGGTGGTATTTCCTGCTTGGCCACGCTCGAGGTCGAGGCGTGTGACGTCACAGGGGTCGCGGCCGCGGCTTCCGCTTGAGGCCTAGTCTGGCACGGTGATGATGCAGTGACGGGCACGGCAGGGGGAATTTCGGGCTCTGCGACGGGGAGCTGGGGCAGGCACGCGGTTTCCCGGCTCGGGGTAGAGACGTCCCCTTTACCTGCCTCCGTCCGTTCAGCTCCCTTCTCGGCGCCGTCTCCTGCCTTCATTCCTCCTGCGCCATCCTCAGAGGTGGTCTGTCTCCTCGTCTCGGGTGGCGTGCTCCGCTGTCGGGTTTCGGTCTGCTGGGCCATCTCTCGGCTCCACTCCGCCAACGTCTCTCGCTGCACCCGGGCCATCCTCCGTGCGAGGCCCTCCAGCGCGGTCTGTGCACACTCCCGGTCTCGGGGGAGCTGTGCTAGGATCTCCAGCAGGCCTTCTGGAGTGGCGACCTGCAACAGGTCGGTGCTGCCTGACTCTCCCTCCATCTCCGGGTAGGCTTTCTCTGGACTCTCTTCCAGACGTCTTGTCTCCGGGTGCGCTCTCTCCAGACTGCTCCAGGCGACACCCATCTTTGCTCTCTTGTTCTGTCTCCGCCCACATCGAGGGTGGTCCTGGGGCAACTTTGTGATTGTCAGTTCCAGGGGCAGTTCTCTTACGCTGATGGACACTTCCAGCATCACAATCTCTGTTGGTGGGCGCGGTTTCCGCTTTTGGCGCCATTCTTCGACCTGGCCCACGATGGGAGGTGGCCTTTTGCCACCCTCTGGCACGCCCATAATGGCGTCCGCTCTTCCAAGGCGGGAAATCTTCGGAAATGGCGGGAATCGTCTCCCAGTGGCGGGAAACTCCATGGATGGCGGGAAAAAGCTGCAAATGGCGGACAACCGGCGGGAAACGACCTGTGATGGGGTCCGATGGCGGGGACCCTCCGGAACCGGCGGGAGACTTCTTTTTAAGGTAACGGTGAACTTCTCTTCAGGCACGCAGTACCCGGTTGTTGCGGGCACGTAATCCTGCCGACTACGCCAAAGTTGACGCGCCCCCTGGGCCAGTGTTGTTGGGGATACCCGGAGCCGGATCAGATGGGGGTTGTAGTCTCCGAGTGGCTGTGACCCGGTCCGTGCCCAGGGTGTCAAGCTCAGTGTGTGGCAGTCCTTATGATGTTTCTAGATGTTCTTTTGTGTCGACTACGCCACCCGTTGAATTGCGGTCAAAAGGCCGCCGCTGCAGCAGGGTCCACTGAGGCTGGTGATGTGTGTGCAGCTTAGGTAGTATAACCCCCAACGGGAGGGGTATAGCCTCAGGGGGTCAGTTGCAGAGGATGGGGGTTGTGGTGGTGCAGCGGGGATGGAAATGAGACGCAGAGTCGGGCTGTGCAGTTCAGGGTTTGTTTACTTACTGCAGTTGTTCTGGTCACTCCGGCCTTAAGTGACCACCCGAGCCGTGCTGCGTCCACCAGGTCCTGGACTCGGCCAACCCCCAGGTGATTCTGGAGCGTGGTCCTGAGCTCCCTTTCTGTCCTGTCCTCTTCTCTGGCCTTCCCCACCAGGGATCCACCTATGTCCGGCTCCCTCGGGCCTCTTGGTGGTAAACCCTTGTCTCTGGGTTCCCTGACCCTATTCCTGGTCTGCCTTCCGGGTGGATTTAGTGGGTGATCGTGGCAGATCCTGCCCACGACCTCCGGTTCCTGGCTAAGGTGTGCTGTAGCCTCTGCCAGCTTGGGATCCGGTACCCTGTTGCCAACTCTTCACCCTCTGGTCTAATTTGGGCTCTTGGAGTTCCTTCTTTCTCCCCCTCTGGGTCTTTCTTTCTCCTCTCTCTCTCTCTTGGCCTTGGAGCTGCTCTTCTCCTCTGCTCTGACAGACTGACCTCACTCTGCAAAAGACTGACCCTGATCTAAGATGGTTCCCACCTTATATACTCCCTCTATGTGTGAGCTCAGGTGACCAGCACCCAATGAGCTCCTAGCTTTACCCAGGCTGCTCCCCCTATCTGCCCCTACACTACTGGGATGTTCCACCCCCCTCCCACTCCAGCCAGGAACAGACACTGTCGTACCTGCACATTTCTCTAGTGGGAGTACCATCGGTCTGTCCCTCGGAAATGGGATGTGTGTAGTGCATGCAGCTAACTGAGCTCAGCTCCACACTCCATCCTTACCCGGGAGTGGAATACCACACCTCTGGGTTGAGGTGCAATACCCCTGTAGCAGCCGAATCCTCAGGGTGCTACACATGCATACATCCATACACACTGTATATATTCATATGAGGTTAATTTGTAAAATAAAAATAGTAAGAACAAGAATGTGCAGAACATAAAACAACTGGATGAAAGTCCTATATAACAAAGTGTCACAGTCATGTCTGTCTGCGAAGAATAATCGCGTCTCCTAGTGTAAGGAATGGACATAAGTGAATATATTAGAAGATCCAAGATACGTATTATTATCTATTACTAATCCACATGCAGCAGATGTATAATCTACGATGCGAGTTATAGTATATACTCGTCTCCTGTGCGGTGTTCGGGCTGACAGCGGCTTGTGTGCCTTTATTTGATGCATCCCTGTATTCATAGTGTAATAAGTAATATCCGTATACCACAATACACGATATAAGGAGTGAAAAGTGCACGGACGCGGGGGCCGAGCTGTCGCCTACTGGGGAACAAGCATAGCGATAACTCCAAGACACGGACATGTTATGATAGGCTACAAGCACTAAGGAAAGAAAGGAGATCTGTCCCTACAATAGAACTAAGCTTGATCCCTACGATGTAACGGGGAACCTGATCCTGCGATCAGACCCGCTAAAGTCCTCAGCTAGTCTGAACGAAGACCTATAGATGTGAGGGAGGGATCCCTACAAGAACTAGGGACTGGGATAAAGTTGGACACCTCCTAGCAGAAATTGTAGCAGTAAAAAGACAAACACACAACATAGAACATAGAGGTCAAAATACCTAGCTAAACTGACTGAGAAAGGTTACAAAACACCTGGCTAGCTTAAGAGTAGAAATTACAATGAAGTCCAGCAAGGCCAGAAGGGCGGAGCAGGATTAAATAGGCAAAAAAGGTCATGTGACCAGCAAAATAGAAAAAACCTAACAGGAGAGTTCTAACAGAACAAGCGTCCATATATATAGACGAATGGTCCGAGTGACACAAATGTCACATATATATTGTATAGTGTGCCGAGACTGCTGTGAAAATAGGAAAAGATATTGTTTAATCACAGAAAAAGACAAAATGCAGTGTAAGTGTGAACAGGGTAAAAGATGAGTGCCGGTGAAGGTGTAGCCGCGTTCTCCTTCTCACCCACCGACATTGAAGCCATTTATTTAATCAGCCATAAATTCTGCTGCTGAAAGTGTGAACAAACTAAGGGAAGGAGAGGACACAAAACTAAGAGAGAACCGAATAGCAGGTCGCCTCGTCAGATCCCAGGCGTGAGCTTCTAATATACACCGGTATACGCCGTAACATATACATTATATACCATGATGGGAGCTCAGAGGCTGAATCCCAGCAGTCATACCTCTGCAGACGATCACTGGGATCAGGGCGGCTCCTTCTCCGTCCATAACCCAGGAACCAATCATTTCCGGATTCAGCCTTCTTTACCTTCTTCCCTCATCTGTGATATTTCCTTCTTCATCTTCTCCCATCCTGAAGGCAGGATGATGATCACCATCGCTTCCCTCCGATCCATACATCCATATTGTACCAATGATTCACGAAGGCGTCAGAAAATCAAGAAATAGAAGTAATAAAACATAAGAAGTAACCAATCAGAAGTGAGAATCACCAGAAGAAAGTGCTGCATAAAGCAAGAAATAGAAGTAATGATACATAAGAAGTAACCAATCAGAAGTGAGAATCACCAGAAGAAAGTGCTACATAAAGCAAGAAATAGAAGTAATAAAACATAAGAAGTAACCAATCAGAAGTGAGAATCACCAGAAGAAAGTGCTACATAAAGCAAGAAATAGAAGTAATGATACATAAGAAGTAACCAATCAGAAGTGAGAATCACCAGAAGAAAGTGCTACATAAAGCAAGAAATAGAAGTAATGATACATAAGAAGTAACCAATCAGAAGTGAGAATCACCAGAAGAAAGTGCTACATAAAGCAAGAAATAGAAGTAATGATACATAAGAAGTAACCAATCAGAAGTGAGAATCACCAGAAGAAAGTGCTACATAAAGCAAGAAATAGAAGTAATGATACATAAGAAGTAGAGATGAGCGGTGTTCGACTAGAACTGTTCGTCAATCTCAAATTCGAGCTGTCTTGGGCGGTGTTCGAGTTGTTCGACGAACCCGAACGATTTGCAAAAAATTCGGCTGTTCGAGGTTATGTTCGATAACTGTTCATGCACCAAAAGCGTGTCCTGCATGTCTGGCGCTATTTAGAGCACCAATCATGCAGGGATTGTCTGCCACTCACTGTAATGCCACAGCCATGGTGGTTGTGGCATTACAGTGATTGCCCAAATCTATGGGAACAGTGCTCACAGTGAAACACGAAAAGCCGGCAATTCAGCAGCGGCATACACCGGTACCCGACAATTTAGAACCGAAAGAATAGAGCTTCACACATAGATTAGATAGATAGAAACATGTCAGTCACATATATACGAAGTACTGTGACAGTGTTGCTTACTGTACTTGTCATTTAGCGTAAAGGATTTATCAAAAAAAATAATAGTGTTTTCATGCACCGTCTCTTTAAAAAAGTGCACAATGCTGTTTCCAGGGGAAATAAGAGGTTAATTGGTTAAGAATGTATTATATGGAGTTTTTCAATGAAAGGGTTAATTGATTACAACACGTGGTCTAAATTTTGTAAAATACCACCCCTTTATAAAGCTGTCATTGTAACATTCCCCGTTACCCCACCTGATGAAGACGGCTTAGACCGTTGAAACGCGTTGTGGCAGTGGTATTGGAGGAAGAATAAAAGTCGGTTGACATCTACTAAATTGTCCAGTATTCCTTTGGCGCTCCCTGAGACCGCTGCACCATTGTTTACTTGTGAGATATCTCCATGCGGAGCCAAAGCGGCAGGAGCGGCCGGGCATATTTGGATGTTTGAGGACCTGCGGTTATCCAACCACCGGGTTAAACTACTGAGGACCTGCGGTGACGTGGTATCTGGTCCAGCAGGATCGTGTGACCACTTGAGGAGCACGGAGTTGCGAGGCAAACACCGACAGGACGGTACTACAAATAGAGGTGACCCGGAGCCTCATTAATTACACGCTTAATCTTGGTTGTGTAGACGTACACAACCTTCACAGGTGAGTGTACTGGCACTTTTTAAATTAAGCAAATAGCCCTGTGAGTCTACACATGCGCCCTTTCTTTTCTTTTCACATGTGATTAACGCTTTGGCGTTGGTTGAAACAACCACTAAGGCTGCTGCAAGTGGACACCAGGAACTGTTTAGAGGATTATTCATTACATGCATAAAGATCGTCTTACTAGGACCACGTGACTGATTGAATTGTGAATTGTGAACTGAGAATTAATATCAAAAAAATAACGGCAAGAGGAGTTGGATAAAAGTGACATTGGTGTTTAGCCTCATCTGTCGAAACAATTTGAACTGTTGGAGTGATGGATTTTTTTATGATGAATAGATGTACCCACAGGGAATTATTGATTGCAGATGCAATAGGTCTGGCTAATAACATTCAAGGTACAGATAGAATTAATCAGAATCCTTTATCCCACCTTAGTGAAGCTGATAAAAAACATATGGCTGACCTGTTTTTTGAATTAGAAAACAAAAGCAAGGTGGAGATAGTTAATCATATTGACACAATGTTTCTTGGACGTTATATTGAGGAAAACATAGCTCCCAGGGGACTGAGGCTAATCCAAAAATCCTCGTTCCCGCAAGATCTGGAATTTACAAAGAAATGGGATGAATATTCCACATCTTGCTCAATGGGATTTATGAAAATGTTAATTTGTAAGAGGGACTCACTAGCCATGATAGCATTGGAGAGGGTTAAATGTCTCAGGGACAACCTGGAAATGTATTCCATGTCTCCTGACTTCAAAGAATTTGATTTGGCACTAAAAGTCAAATTAAATAAATTTGAAGAGGATCTAATTAGAAAGAAAGCTATGAAATTATGGAGGGATAGAAAGGAAAGGATAAGTGAGTATGAAAAAATGCCTACCACCATCCCAATAAATGCACCTGAGGAGCGATCAAGAGCACAATTAGATGTGGAAGGGAGGGATAAAAAAGGAAAAGGAGAAAAAATGGATACATCT
Source organism: Phyllobates terribilis (assembly GCF_046119375.1). Classification (NCBI taxonomy): domain Eukaryota; kingdom Metazoa; phylum Chordata; class Amphibia; order Anura; family Dendrobatidae; genus Phyllobates; species Phyllobates terribilis. The sequence continues at coordinate 979,490,572 of NW_027362762.1, read as the reverse complement.
ACCAATTCCAATAAGGAAAGGTCATTTACTCTCCTTAAGGCAGAGAAACAGAGAGCGTATTATGAACAACATATGAATAAAATCACTAATAATCAGAAAAAGAAAAAAGAAACGAAATCAAACCAACAACAAGCAACTAGTATTATAACTTCCAGGGCAAATGATTCCAATATAAGAGTAGATAATGGAACTAGCACTAATAAATCTTCACCAGATAAAGAATGCACGTCAAATAAAGAGAGAAAAGCATGCATACATGGAGAAATAACAACACTGGACATGCAAGTAATTAACAGAGAAACTCAGAATATCAGTTTCTCTGAAATTACTATACACGAGGTGACTTCAACTCAAACAACGGGTGGCTCTGGGTCAATGGCTCAATTGGAAGATATGGAAATTCCAATTGGAGATTCTCCCAGTGAAACATACATTTTAGAATTGGACATCAATACAGATAAAATTGAAAAAAATATAGATCAGAACACTGAAATATGGACACAGGATATAATAACAAACGAAAAGGAAAATAGTAATATGAAAAACACGGGTGAAAATGAGTATATAGATAGTTTCGCTGGTATTACGGTCGGGGGTCAATTGGAAATTTTACCTGTAATCACAGAGACATCAAATTTAAATATGTATGCACCTCAAAAGGAAAGAAATTCCAACGAAGGTAACTTACCAAAATCTATTACCCAAACAAACCTAAAAGACTCAAAAATCACTCAATTTTTTCGGGTGGCCCCAGGGCGAGACCCCAAAAGAAAAAGAGAACAAGAGGGTGTAGAGGCAGTGGAAGAACTAGAAGAAGAGAACCCCATGGCACAGAGCACCAGTCTGAGAAAGACGAAATCAGGTTAAACCCAATAAGCATGATACAAATAGAGAAACCTGATGATCAGGATAGTGGTATATATAACTTATCGAGCTATACACTTACTAATGATGAACGCTCCCTTCTCAGTAAGGGGCTCTCATTTTGTCCCACAGCAGAAATGGATACATTCTCGCTTTACCTTGACTTTAATGAGTTTTTTAGGAAACTCACTGTACAAAGACATTTTTTACTTGAAGAAAAAAATGGTAAAAATGTTAAGAGAAAACCCCCCTATGATGAACAAGAGACAGAAAAAGATAGAACCACAATAGATGAAATGATACATGTAGACATCAAACACCCAAATAAAAATTTTTATCCTTTACACCATAAGGGGTCACATATTGAGGCATTCCAACAATTAATATTAAAGGAAGTAAGGTCAATTCCCCGCATGAAAATGAGAGATAATTTGAAAAAAGAAGAGAGAGCAGCCATTGAATCTATCAGAGAAAATAATGATATTATCATTCGTAATGCAGATAAGGGAGGAGGAATTGTCCTTATGGATAGATCTTGGTATGTGGAAGAGGGCATGAGAATATTGAGGGATAAGGAATTTTATGAGAAGTTGGAGGATGATCCTAATATCAGTATCTTTATAAAGTATAATCTTCTAATTAAGAAGGCTTATGAAAAGGGAATACTCAATAAAAAAGAAAAGAACTTTTTAGACATTGCACAATATAGAATACCTTTTTTCTATTTTCTGCCCAAACTGCATAAAGACCCAAAAAATCCTCCTGGACGCCCAATAATATCAGGGATCCAATGCATTACAAGTAATCTATCGCATTATGTAGATTTATTTTTGCAGACATATGTTCTGAGATTAACATCATATCTAAAGGACTCGTCACAATTAATTAAAGAATTAAGGGCTCTACCACCCATGGAGGGATGCGTTTTTCTCTCTCTGGATGTAGTGGCGCTCTACAATAATATTTCACATACATTGGGAATAAAGGTCATCAAAGAGGTTTTAACTGGAGACACTAATATGCCTATAGACCAAAGAGAATTCATTCTGAACGCAATAGCGTTCATATTGGAGAACAATGTGTTTTCCTTTGAGGATGGGTTATATAAACAGATTAAGGGCTGCGCGATGGGGACGAGATTCGCACCAAGCTATGCCAATCTCTTTATGGGTGCGGTGGAATCCGTCCTCATCGCGCAGCCGGGATCATCCACGAGTGGAGTACTTTTCTATAGGCGCTTTATAGATGATTTATTCATTATATGGCATGGATCAATGGAGGAGGCATTGAGCTTTGCGGACAAACTAAATCACAATGATTGGGGGTTAAAATTCACGGCCACAGCATCATCCACTTCCCTCCAATTCTTAGATCTATGGGGGCAGTTCGACCACCTGGGGAGAATATTCACATCCACGTTTTTTAAACCAGTAGATGTGAATAGCTACCTCAAATTCAACATTGGACACCTTCCTGGATGGATCAAAAATGTGCCTTATGGGCAGTATTGGAGAGTCAGGAAAAACTGTACTCTGGATTCTGACTTTAAGGTGGAATCCAAGATTCTCAAAAAGAGATTTTTGGAAAAAGGCTATCCAAAAAAACTTTTAAAAGATGCATATAAAAGAACATGCACTCTATCACAGGACTCGTGCTTGGACAGAAGGGAGAATCCGGATAGGGCTTCTGTAAGGACAGAGGAAAAGACAAAGTGGAGTTTAATTACTACATTTTGCCAATCCAGGTCGGTGGTACGGGAGTTATTACAAAAACATTGGTTTATTTTAAAAGGTGACCCCATTCTCTCCAAAAGCGGAGAAACCGAATATTATCTTTAGGAAGAATAGAAGTTTAAAAACCTTGCTTGCTCCTAGCAACACGAATAGAAAAAAGAAAAAAATAAGGGATGTGACGACTAATCCTAACACAGGAGGCTGCTTCACATGCAATACACCTGAATGTATGTGTTGTGGCGTTATAATCAATAATGCAAAAACCTTTACATCTAATCCCACTAATGAGGTTTTCCAGATCAAGCAGAGATTAACATGCCAATCCACCTATGTAGTGTACTTGCTGGAGTGCCCTTGTGGCTTGCAATACATCGGCCGGACAATTCAGACCGCCCATGCCCGATTAAATAAACACAGATCTAATATAAGGGCAGGATATCAATTACATAGTGTCTCCAGACACTGCAAACCATCACCACAAAGACCCGAGTAAGATGAAAATAACCATTATTGACCACATTGTGGATAATGGACCAGAACGATTGAGTACACTGATAAAGAAAGAAAGTTTCTGGATATACAAAATGGGCACTTTGTACCCTGAGAGTTTGAACCTCACGATTGAAAACACATCAAACCATTAAATCTGAGAAGGTTTAATGTTGTCCCTCTCATATCTTTCTCGGGTTGTCATCAGCCGTTTAATGATGGCTTGCGGGGCTACCTGCACAGGATTAAAGGTATGGTATGACGTAGCATAGCAGGAGATTTGCTTGCCCTTTCGGGCTGGTATTTAGTTCTTTTTTCATGTTGTCGTCAGTTACTTAGTTTACTGGAAGCATAGGTTCCGATCATGATAATGGATAGCATTGGGTTTTATGAGTTTTATTATAGCAGTGGGCAATTGTACAAGGTTATTTTCGGCTATTTTATATGAAAGTGTACTGTCTCTTTAAGAAACTTAACTTTAGAATTGGGGGTTGACAATCGTAGTATAGCATTGTCAGGACACTCTGGTAAGGTTCCCAGGGTGTTTTTAAACATTCATGGGGTTTATAATCGCAGTGGGCAAGGGTACAAGGTTATTTTCGGCCATTTTATATGAAAGTGTACTGTCTCTTTAAGAAATCCAACTTTTGAATTGGGGGCTGGAAACTGCAGTATAGCATTGTCAGGACACTCTGGTAAGGTTCCCAGGGTGTTTTTAAACATTTATGGGGTTTATAATCATAGTGGGTAATTGTACAGGGTTATTTTCGGCCATTTTATATGAAAGTGCACTGTCTCTTTAAGAAATTCAACTTTTGAATTGGGGGCTGGAAACTGCAGTATAACACTGTCAAGACACCCCAAGAAGGTCCCCAGGATGATTTTAATAATTTTTAATAGTTGGTAATAAATATATTTAAAAAAAAAAAAAAAAAAAAAAAAAAAAAACTTATTTATTTTTTTACAAATAGGAAGTTTTTACTAAGAATTGTGATTTTAAGAATCCATGTAGGGATTTTTTAGTGCACAATGCTGTTTCCAGGGGAAATAAGAGGTTAATTGGTTAAGAATGTATTATATGGAGTTTTTCAATGAAAGGGTTAATTGATTACAACACGTGGTCTAAATTTTGTAAAATACCACCCCTTTATAAAGCTGTCATTGTAACATTCCCCGTTACCCCACCTGATGAAGACGGCTTAGACCGTTGAAACGCGTTGTGGCAGTGGTATTGGAGGAAGAATAAAAGTCGGTTGACATCTACTAAATTGTCCAGTATTCCTTTGGCGCTCCCTGAGACCGCTGCACCATTGTTTACTTGTGAGATATCTCCATGCGGAGCCAAAGCGGCAGGAGCGGCCTGGTCTATTTGGATGTTTGAGGACCTGCGGTATCCAACCACCGGGTTAAACTACTGAGGACCTGCGGTGACGTGGTATCCGGTCCTGCAGGATCGTGTGACCACTTGAGGAGCACGGAGTTGCGAGGCAAACACCGACAGGACGGTACTACAAATAGAGGTGACCCGGAGCCTCATTAATTACACGCTTAATCTTGGTTGTGTAGACGTACACAACCTTCACAGGTGAGTGTACTGGCACTTTTTAAATTAAGCAAATAGCCCTGTGAGTCTACACATGCGCCCTTTCTTTTCTTTTCACATGTGATTAACGCTTTGGCGTTGGTTGAAACAACCACTAAGGCTGCTGCAAGTGGACACCAGGAACTGTTTAGAGGATTATTCATTACATGCATAAAGATCGTCTTACTAGGACCACGTGACTGATTGAATTGTGAATTGTGAACTGAGAATTAATATCAAAAAAATAACGGCAAGAGGAGTTGGATAAAAGTGACATTGGTGTTTAGCCTCATCTGTCGAAACAATTTGAACTGTTGGAGTGATGGATTTTTTTATGATGAATAGATGTACCCACAGGGAATTATTGATTGCAGATGCAATAGGTCTGGCTAATAACATTCAAGGTACAGATAGAATTAATCAGAATCCTTTATCCCACCTTAGTGAAGCTGATAAAAAACATATGGCTGACCTGTTTTTTGAATTAGAAAACAAAAGCAAGGTGGAGATAGTTAATCATATTGACACAATGTTTCTTGGACGTTATATTGAGGAAAACATAGCTCCCAGGGGACTGAGGCTAATCCAAAAATCCTCGTTCCCGCAAGATCTGGAATTTACAAAGAAATGGGATGAATATTCCACATCTTGCTCAATGGGATTTATGAAAATGTTAATTTGTAAGAGGGACTCACTAGCCATGATAGCATTGGAGAGGGTTAAATGTCTCAGGGACAACCTGGAAATGTATTCCATGTCTCCTGACTTCAAAGAATTTGATTTGGCACTAAAAGTCAAATTAAATAAATTTGAAGAGGATCTAATTAGAAAGAAAGCTATGAAATTATGGAGGGATAGAAAGGAAAGGATAAGTGAGTATGAAAAAATGCCTACCACCATCCCAATAAATGCACCTGAGGAGCGATCAAGAGCACAATTAGATGTGGAAGGGAGGGATAAAAAAGGAAAAGGAGAAAAAATGGATACATCTACCAATTCCAATAAGGAAAGGTCATTTACTCTCCTTAAGGCAGAGAAACAGAGAGCGTATTATGAACAACATATGAATAAAATCACTAATAATCAGAAAAAGAAAAAAGAAACGAAATCAAACCAACAACAAGCAACTAGTATTATAACTTCCAGGGCAAATGATTCCAATATAAGAGTAGATAATGGAACTAGCACTAATAAATCTTCACCAGATAAAGAATGCACGTCAAATAAAGAGAGAAAAGCATGCATACATGGAGAAATAACAACACTGGACATGCAAGTAATTAACAGAGAAACTCAGAATATCAGTTTCTCTGAAATTACTATACACGAGGTGACTTCAACTCAAACAACGGGTGGCTCTGGGTCAATGGCTCAATTGGAAGATATGGAAATTCCAATTGGAGATTCTCCCAGTGAAACATACATTTTAGAATTGGACATCAATACAGATAAAATTGAAAAAAATATAGATCAGAACACTGAAATATGGACACAGGATATAATAACAAACGAAAAGGAAAATAGTAATATGAAAAACACGGGTGAAAATGAGTATATAGATAGTTTCGCTGGTATTACGGTCGGGGGTCAATTGGAAATTTTACCTGTAATCACAGAGACATCAAATTTAAATATGTATGCACCTCAAAAGGAAAGAAATTCCAACGAAGGTAACTTACCAAAATCTATTACCCAAACAAACCTAAAAGACTCAAAAATCACTCAATTTTTTCGGGTGGCCCCAGGGCGAGACCCCAAAAGAAAAAGAGAACAAGAGGGTGTAGAGGCAGTGGAAGAACTAGAAGAAGAGAACCCCATGGCACAGAGCACCAGTCTGAGAAAGACGAAATCAGGTTAAACCCAATAAGCATGATACAAATAGAGAAACCTGATGATCAGGATAGTGGTATATATAACTTATCGAGCTATACACTTACTAATGATGAACGCTCCCTTCTCAGTAAGGGGCTCTCATTTTGTCCCACAGCAGAAATGGATACATTCTCGCTTTACCTTGACTTTAATGAGTTTTTTAGGAAACTCACTGTACAAAGACATTTTTTACTTGAAGAAAAAAATGGTAAAAATGTTAAGAGAAAACCCCCCTATGATGAACAAGAGACAGAAAAAGATAGAACCACAATAGATGAAATGATACATGTAGACATCAAACACCCAAATAAAAATTTTTATCCTTTACACCATAAGGGGTCACATATTGAGGCATTCCAACAATTAATATTAAAGGAAGTAAGGTCAATTCCCCGCATGAAAATGAGAGATAATTTGAAAAAAGAAGAGAGAGCAGCCATTGAATCTATCAGAGAAAATAATGATATTATCATTCGTAATGCAGATAAGGGAGGAGGAATTGTCCTTATGGATAGATCTTGGTATGTGGAAGAGGGCATGAGAATATTGAGGGATAAGGAATTTTATGAGAAGTTGGAGGATGATCCTAATATCAGTATCTTTATAAAGTATAATCTTCTAATTAAGAAGGCTTATGAAAAGGGGATACTCAATAAAAAAGAAAAGAACTTTTTAGACATTGCACAATATAGAATACCTTTTTTCTATTTTCTGCCCAAACTGCATAAAGACCCAAAAAATCCTCCTGGACGCCCAATAATATCAGGGATCCAATGCATTACAAGTAATCTATCGCATTATGTAGATTTATTTTTGCAGACATATGTTCTGAGATTAACATCATATCTAAAGGACTCGTCACAATTAATTAAAGAATTAAGGGCTCTACCACCCATGGAGGGATGCGTTTTTCTCTCTCTGGATGTAGTGGCGCTCTACAATAATATTTCACATACATTGGGAATAAAGGTCATCAAAGAGGTTTTAACTGGAGACACTAATATGCCTATAGACCAAAGAGAATTCATTCTGAACGCAATAGCGTTCATATTGGAGAACAATGTGTTTTCCTTTGAGGATGGGTTATATAAACAGATTAAGGGCTGCGCGATGGGGACGAGATTCGCACCAAGCTATGCCAATCTCTTTATGGGTGCGGTGGAATCCGTCCTCATCGCGCAGCCGGGATCATCCACGAGTGGAGTACTTTTCTATAGGCGCTTTATAGATGATTTATTCATTATATGGCATGGATCAATGGAGGAGGCATTGAGCTTTGCGGACAAACTAAATCACAATGATTGGGGGTTAAAATTCACGGCCACAGCATCATCCACTTCCCTCCAATTCTTAGATCTATGGGGGCAGTTCGACCACCTGGGGAGAATATTCACATCCACGTTTTTTAAACCAGTAGATGTGAATAGCTACCTCAAATTCAACATTGGACACCTTCCTGGATGGATCAAAAATGTGCCTTATGGGCAGTATTGGAGAGTCAGGAAAAACTGTACTCTGGATTCTGACTTTAAGGTGGAATCCAAGATTCTCAAAAAGAGATTTTTGGAAAAAGGCTATCCAAAAAAACTTTTAAAAGATGCATATAAAAGAACATGCACTCTATCACAGGACTCGTGCTTGGACAGAAGGGAGAATCCGGATAGGGCTTCTGTAAGGACAGAGGAAAAGACAAAGTGGAGTTTAATTACTACATTTTGCCAATCCAGGTCGGTGGTACGGGAGTTATTACAAAAACATTGGTTTATTTTAAAAGGTGACCCCATTCTCTCCAAAAGCGGAGAAACCGAATATTATCTTTAGGAAGAATAGAAGTTTAAAAACCTTGCTTGCTCCTAGCAACACGAATAGAAAAAAGAAAAAAATAAGGGATGTGACGACTAATCCTAACACAGGAGGCTGCTTCACATGCAATACACCTGAATGTATGTGTTGTGGCGTTATAATCAATAATGCAAAAACCTTTACATCTAATCCCACTAATGAGGTTTTCCAGATCAAGCAGAGATTAACATGCCAATCCACCTATGTAGTGTACTTGCTGGAGTGCCCTTGTGGCTTGCAATACATCGGCCGGACAATTCAGACCGCCCATGCCCGATTAAATAAACACAGATCTAATATAAGGGCAGGATATCAATTACATAGTGTCTCCAGACACTATGCAAACCATCACCACAAAGACCCGAGTAAGATGAAAATAACCATTATTGACCACATTGTGGATAATGGACCAGAACGATTGAGTACACTGATAAAGAAAGAAAGTTTCTGGATATACAAAATGGGCACTTTGTACCCTGAGAGTTTGAACCTCACGATTGAAAACACATCAAACCATTAAATCTGAGAAGGTTTAATGTTGTCCCTCTCATATCTTTCTCGGGTTGTCATCAGCCGTTTAATGATGGCTTGCGGGGCTACCTGCACAGGATTAAAGGTATGGTATGACGTAGCATAGCAGGAGATTTGCTTGCCCTTTCGGGCTGGTATTTAGTTCTTTTTTCATGTTGTCGTCAGTTACTTAGTTTACTGGAAGCATAGGTTCCGATCATGATAATGGATAGCATTGGGTTTTATGAGTTTTATTATAGCAGTGGGCAATTGTACAAGGTTATTTTCGGCTATTTTATATGAAAGTGTACTGTCTCTTTAAGAAACTTAACTTTAGAATTGGGGGTTGACAATCGTAGTATAGCATTGTCAGGACACTCTGGTAAGGTTCCCAGGGTGTTTTTAAACATTCATGGGGTTTATAATCGCAGTGGGCAAGGGTACAAGGTTATTTTCGGCCATTTTATATGAAAGTGTACTGTCTCTTTAAGAAATCCAACTTTTGAATTGGGGGCTGGAAACTGCAGTATAGCATTGTCAGGACACTCTGGTAAGGTTCCCAGGGTGTTTTTAAACATTTATGGGGTTTATAATCATAGTGGGTAATTGTACAGGGTTATTTTCGGCCATTTTATATGAAAGTGCACTGTCTCTTTAAGAAATTCAACTTTTGAATTGGGGGCTGGAAACTGCAGTATAACACTGTCAAGACACCCCAAGAAGGTCCCCAGGATGATTTTAATAATTTTTAATAGTTGGTAATAAATATATTTAAAAAAAAAAAAAAAAAAAAAAAAAAAAAAACTTATTTATTTTTTTACAAATAGGAAGTTTTTACTAAGAATTGTGATTTTAAGAATCCATGTAGGGATTTTTTAGTGCACAATGCTGTTTCCAGGGGAAATAAGAGGTTAATTGGTTAAGAATGTATTATATGGAGTTTTTCAATGAAAGGGTTAATTGATTACAACACGTGGTCTAAATTTTGTAAAATACCACCCCTTTATAAAGCTGTCATTGTAACATTCCCCGTTACCCCACCTGATGAAGACGGCTTAGACCGTTGAAACGCGTTGTGGCAGTGGTATTGGAGGAAGAATAAAAGTCGGTTGACATCTACTAAATTGTCCAGTATTCCTTTGGCGCTCCCTGAGACCGCTGCACCATTGTTTACTTGTGAGATATCTCCATGCGGAGCCAAAGCGGCAGGAGCGGCCTGGTCTATTTGGATGTTTGAGGACCTGCGGTATCCAACCACCGGGTTAAACTACTGAGGACCTGCGGTGACGTGGTATCCGGTCCTGCAGGATCGTGTGACCACTTGAGGAGCACGGAGTTGCGAGGCAAACACCGACAGGACGGTACTACAAATAGAGGTGACCCGGAGCCTCATTAATTACACGCTTAATCTTGGTTGTGTAGACGTACACAACCTTCACAGGTGAGTGTACTGGCACTTTTTAAATTAAGCAAATAGCCCTGTGAGTCTACACATGCGCCCTTTCTTTTCTTTTCACATGTGATTAACGCTTTGGCGTTGGTTGAAACAACCACTAAGGCTGCTGCAAGTGGACACCAGGAACTGTTTAGAGGATTATTCATTACATGCATAAAGATCGTCTTACTAGGACCACGTGACTGATTGAATTGTGAACTGAGAATTAATATCAAAAAAATAACGGCAAGAGGAGTTGGATAAAAGTGACATTGGTGTTTAGCCTCATCTGTCGAAACAATTTGAACTGTTGGAGTGATGGATTTTTTTATGATGAATAGATGTACCCACAGGGAATTATTGATTGCAGATGCAATAGGTCTGGCTAATAACATTCAAGGTACAGATAGAATTAATCAGAATCCTTTATCCCACCTTAGTGAAGCTGATAAAAAACATATGGCTGACCTGTTTTTTGAATTAGAAAACAAAAGCAAGGTGGAGATAGTTAATCATATTGACACAATGTTTCTTGGACGTTATATTGAGGAAAACATAGCTCCCAGGGGACTGAGGCTAATCCAAAAATCCTCGTTCCCGCAAGATCTGGAATTTACAAAGAAATGGGATGAATATTCCACATCTTGCTCAATGGGATTTATGAAAATGTTAATTTGTAAGAGGGACTCACTAGCCATGATAGCATTGGAGAGGGTTAAATGTCTCAGGGACAACCTGGAAATGTATTCCATGTCTCCTGACTTCAAAGAATTTGATTTGGCACTAAAAGTCAAATTAAATAAATTTGAAGAGGATCTAATTAGAAAGAAAGCTATGAAATTATGGAGGGATAGAAAGGAAAGGATAAGTGAGTATGAAAAAATGCCTACCACCATCCCAATAAATGCACCTGAGGAGCGATCAAGAGCACAATTAGATGTGGAAGGGAGGGATAAAAAAGGAAAAGGAGAAAAAATGGATACATCTACCAATTCCAATAAGGAAAGGTCATTTACTCTCCTTAAGACAGAGAAACAGAGAGCGTATTATGAACAACATATGAATAAAATCACTAATAATCAGAAAAAGAAAAAAGAAACGAAATCAAACCAACAACAAGCAACTAGTATTATAACTTCCAGGGCAAATGATTCCAATATAAGAGTAGATAATGGAACTAGCACTAATAAATCTTCACCAAATAAAGAATGCACGTCAAATAAAGAGAGAAAAGCATGCATACATGGAGAAATAACAACACTGGACATGCAAGTAATTAACAGAGAAACTCAGAATATCAGTTTCTCTGAAATTACTATACACGAGGTGACTTCAACTCAAACAACGGGTGGCTCTGGGTCAATGGCTCAATTGGAAGATATGGAAATTCCAATTGGAGATTCTCCCAGTGAAACATACATTTTAGAATTGGACATCAATACAGATAAAATTGAAAAAAATATAGATCAGAACACTGAAATATGGACACAGGATATAATAACAAACGAAAAGGAAAATAGTAATATGAAAAACACGGGTGAAAATGAGTATATAGATAGTTTCGCTGGTATTACGGTCGGGGGTCAATTGGAAATTTTACCTGTAATCACAGAGACATCAAATTTAAATATGTATGCACCTCAAAAGGAAAGAAATTCCAACGAAGGTAACTTACCAAAATCTATTACCCAAACAAACCTAAAAGACTCAAAAATCACTCAATTTTTTCGGGTGGCCCCAGGGCGACACCCCAAAAGAAAAAGAGAACAAGAGGGTGTAGAGGCAGTGGAAGAACTAGAAGAAGAGAACCCCATGGCACAGAGCACCAGTCTGAAAAAGACGAAATCAGGTTAAACCCCATAAGCATGATACAAATAGAGAAACCTGATGATCAGGATAGTGGTATATATAACTTATCGAGCTATACACTTACTAATGATGAACGCTCCCTTCTCAGTAAGGGGCTCTCATTTTGTCCCACAGCAGAAATGGATACATTCTCGCTTTACCTTGACTTTAATGAGTTTTTTAGGAAACTCACTGTACAAAGACATTTTTTACTTGAAGAAAAAAATGGTAAAAATGTTAAGAGAAAACCCCCCTATGATGAACAAGAGACAGAAAAAGATAGAACCACAATAGATGAAATGATACATGTAGACATCAAACACCCAAATAAAAATTTTTATCCTTTACACCATAAGGGGTCACATATTGAGGCATTCCAACAATTAATATTAAAGGAAGTAAGGTCAATTCCCCGCATGAAAATGAGAGATAATTTGAAAAAAGAAGAGAGAGCAGCCATTGAATCTATCAGAGAAAATAATGATATTATCATTCGTAATGCAGATAAGGGAGGAGGAATTGTCCTTATGGATAGATCTTGGTATGTGGAAGAGGGCATGAGAATATTGAGGGATAAGGAATTTTATGAGAAGTTGGAGGATGATCCTAATATCAGTATCTTTATAAAGTATAATCTTCTAATTAAGAAGGCTTATGAAAAGGGAATACTCAATAAAAAAGAAAAGAACTTTTTAGACATTGCACAATATAGAATACCTTTTTTCTATTTTCTGCCCAAACTGCATAAAGACCCAAAAAATCCTCCTGGACGCCCAATAATATCAGGGATCCAATGCATTACAAGTAATCTATCGCATTATGTAGATTTATTTTTGCAGACATATGTTCTGAGATTAACATCATATCTAAAGGACTCGTCACAATTAATTAAAGAATTAAGGGCTCTACCACCCATGGAGGGATGCGTTTTTCTCTCTCTGGATGTAGTGGCGCTCTACAATAATATTTCACATACATTGGGAATAAAGGTCATCAAAGAGGTTTTAACTGGAGACACTAATATGCCTATAGACCAAAGAGAATTCATTCTGAACGCAATAGCGTTCATATTGGAGAACAATGTGTTTTCCTTTGAGGATGGGTTATATAAACAGATTAAGGGCTGCGCGATGGGGACGAGATTCGCACCAAGCTATGCCAATCTCTTTATGGGTGCGGTGGAATCCGTCCTCATCGCGCAGCCGGGATCATCCACGAGTGGAGTACTTTTCTATAGGCGCTTTATAGATGATTTATTCATTATATGGCATGGATCAATGGAGGAGGCATTGAGCTTTGCGGACAAACTAAATCACAATGATTGGGGGTTAAAATTCACGGCCACAGCATCATCCACTTCCCTCCAATTCTTAGATCTATGGGTACAGTTCGACCACCTGGGGAGAATATTCACATCCACGTTTTTTAAACCAGTAGATGTGAATAGCTACCTCAAATTCAACAGTGGACACCTTCCTGGATGGATCAAAAATGTGCCTTATGGGCAGTATTGGAGAGTCAGGAAAAACTGTACTCTGGATTCTGACTTTAAGGTGGAATCCAAGATTCTCAAAAAGAGATTTTTGGAAAAAGGCTATCCAAAAAAACTTTTAAAAGATGCATATAAAAGAACATGCACTCTATCACAGGACTCGTGCTTGGACAGAAGGGAGAATCCGGATAGGGCTTCTGTAAGGACAGAGGAAAAGACAAAGTGGAGTTTAATTACTACATTTTGCCAATCCAGGTCGGTGGTACGGGAGTTATTACAAAAACATTGGTTTATTTTAAAAGGTGACCCCATTCTCTCCAAAAGCGGAGAAACCGAATATTATCTTTAGGAAGAATAGAAGTTTAAAAACCTTGCTTGCTCCTAGCAACACGAATAGAAAAAAGAAAAAAATAAGGGATGTGACGACTAATCCTAACACAGGAGGCTGCTTCACATGCAATACACCTGAATGTATGTGTTGTGGCGTTATAATCAATAATGCAAAAACCTTTACATCTAATCCCACTAATGAGGTTTTCCAGATCAAGCAGAGATTAACATGCCAATCCACCTATGTAGTGTACTTGCTGGAGTGCCCTTGTGGCTTGCAATACATCGGCCGGACAATTCAGACCGCCCATGCCCGATTAAATAAACACAGATCTAATATAAGGGCAGGATATCAATTACATAGTGTCTCCAGACACTATGCAATCCATCACCACAAAGACCCGAGTAAGATGAAAATAACCATTATTGACCACATTGTGGATAATGGACCAGAACGATTGAGTACACTGATAAAGAAAGAAAGTTTCTGGATATACAAAATGGGCACTTTGTACCCTGAGAGTTTGAACCTCACGATTGAAAACACATCAAACCATTAAATCTGAGAAGGTTTAATGTTGTCCCTCTCATATCTTTCTCGGGTTGTCATCAGCCGTTTAATGATGGCTTGCGGGGCTACCTGCACAGGATTAAAGGTATGGTATGACGTAGCATAGCAGGAGATTTGCTTGCCCTTTCGGGCTGGTATTTAGTTCTTTTTTCATGTTGTCGTCAGTTACTTAGTTTACTGGAAGCATAGGTTCCGATCATGATAATGGATAGCATTGGGTTTTATGAGTTTTATTATAGCAGTGGGCAATTGTACAAGGTTATTTTCGGCTATTTTATATGAAAGTGTACTGTCTCTTTAAGAAACTTAACTTTAGAATTGGGGGTTGACAATCGTAGTATAGCATTGTCAGGACACTCTGGTAAGGTTCCCAGGGTGTTTTTAAACATTCATGGGGTTTATAATCGCAGTGGGCAAGGGTACAAGGTTATTTTCGGCCATTTTATATGAAAGTGTACTGTCTCTTTAAGAAATCCAACTTTTGAATTGGGGGCTGGAAACTGCAGTATAGCATTGTCAGGACACTCTGGTAAGGTTCCCAGGGTGTTTTTAAACATTTATGGGGTTTATAATCATAGTGGGTAATTGTACAGGGTTATTTTCGGCCATTTTATATGAAAGTGCACTGTCTCTTTAAGAAATTCAACTTTTGAATTGGGGGCTGGAAACTGCAGTATAACACTGTCAAGACACCCCAAGAAGGTCCCCAGGATGATTTTAATAATTTTTAATAGTTGGTAATAAATATATTTAAAAAAAAAAAAAAAAAAAAAAAAAAAAAACTTATTTATTTTTTTACAAATAGGAAGTTTTTACTAAGAATTGTGATTTTAAGAATCCATGTAGGGATTTTTTAGTGCACAATGCTGTTTCCAGGGGAAATAAGAGGTTAATTGGTTAAGAATGTATTATATGGAGTTTTTCAATGAAAGGGTTAATTGATTACAACACGTGGTCTAAATTTTGTAAAATACCACCCCTTTATAAAGCTGTCATTGTAACATTCCCCGTTACCCCACCTGATGAAGACGGCTTAGACCGTTGAAACGCGTTGTGGCAGTGGTATTGGAGGAAGAATAAAAGTCGGTTGACATCTACTAAATTGTCCAGTATTCCTTTGGCGCTCCCTGAGACCGCTGCACCATTGTTTACTTGTGAGATATCTCCATGCGGAGCCAAAGCGGCAGGAGCGGCCTGGTCTATTTGGATGTTTGAGGACCTGCGGTATCCAACCACCGGGTTAAACTACTGAGGACCTGCGGTGACGTGGTATCCGGTCCAGCAGGATCGTGTGACCACTTGAGGAGCACGGAGTTGCGAGGCAAACACCGACAGGACGGTACTACAAATAGAGGTGATCCGGAGCCTCATTAATTACACGCTTAATCTTGGTTGTGTAGACGTACACAACCTTCACAGGTGAGTGTACTGGCACTTTTTAAATTAAGCAAATAGCCCTGTGAGTCTACACATGCGCCCTTTCTTTTCTTTTCACATCTTTAAAAAAGCCGGCCGGCAATTCAGCAGCGGTACCCGACAATTTAGAATAGAAGGAATAGAGAATCACACATAGATTAGATAGATAGAAACATGTCAGTCACATATATATGAAGTACAGTGACAGTGTTGGTTACTGTACTTGTCATTTAGTGTAAAGGATTTATTAAAAAAAATATTAGTGTTTTCATGCACCGTCTCTTTAAAAAAGCCGGCCGGCAATTCAGCATCTGTACCCGACAATTTATAACAGACAGAATAGAGCTTCACACATAGATTAGATAGATAGAAACATGTCAGTCACATATATATGAAGTACAGTGATAGTGTTGGTTACTGTACTTGTCATTTAGTATTAAAATAAAGAATTTATTAAAAAAAAAATTGGCGTGGGGTTCCCCTTAATTTTAGTCTCTAGCGGAGGTTAAGCAGACGGCTGGGGCAGATGTTTGAAGCCTGGGAAGGGGGCAATACCCACGGAGCTTTCCAGGCTACTAATATCAGCCCCCAGCTGAATGCGTAGCCTTTACTAGCTATTAAAATGGGGGACCCCCCCAAAAAATGACGTGGGGTCCCCCCTAATTTAATAGCTAGCAAAGGCTAGGCAGACAGCTGGGGGCTGACATTAATAGCCCAGGAAGGGAGCCATGAATATTGGCCCCCTCCCAGGCTAGAAACACCAGCCGTCAGCCACCCCAGAAATGGCGCATTCATAGGATGCGCCAATTCTGGCACTTAGCCTCGCTCTTCCACACTGCCCTGTAGCGGTGGCAGGGGGTAATAGGGCTGGGGTTGATGTCAGCTTATAATGCCAGCTGACATCAAGCCCAGGTTAGTAATGGAGAGGCATCTATAAGACACCCCCATTACTAACCCCATAGTCAAAGTTAAAAAAAACACAAACACCCAGAATAAAGTCCTTTAATTGAAATAAAGACACAATTCTTTAATGTTCTAAATTAAACCATACTTACAGTCACGCCCATTCCAGCTGAAGCCAACGATCTCCTGCAATAAAAGTAAAATAATAAAGCAACATCATCCTTACCTTTCCATGGTTCCCATGACAGCTTCAGCTCTGCTACATCAAGATGACAGGCTGGACCGCAGCAGAACGCTGCCATCCAGCCTGTCATCCCGCAGACACTGAGAAGAGCAGGCTTGCTTGCGCTCCACATTGTCTCTCTGTGACGGCATAAAGATGAGCCGAGGTCATGTCCAATGAACTCAGCTCACCTCATGCACGTCACTTACAGCGTGGGAGAATTCTCCTGCACTCAGCACTTCAGCGTGAGAATTCTCCCACGCTGTAAGTGACGTGCATGAGGTGAGCTGAGCTCATTGGACATGACCTCGGCTCATCTTTATGCCGTCACAGCGAGACACTGAGGAGCGCAAGCATGCCTGCTCTTCTCAGTGTCTGCGGGATGACAGGCTGGATGGCAGCGTTCTGCTGCGGTCCAGCCTGTCATCTCGATGTAGCAGAGCTGAAGCTGTCGTGGGAACCATGGAAAGGTAAGGATGATGTTGCTTTATTATTTTTCTTTTATTGCAGGGGATCGTTGGCTTCAGCTGGAATGGGCGTGACGGTAAGTATGGTTTAATTTAGAACAATAAAGAATTGTGTGTTTATTTCAATTAAAGGACTTTATTCTGGGTCTTTGTGTTTTTTTTTTAACTTTGACTATGGGGTTAGTAATGGGGGTGTCTTATAGACACCTCTCCATTACTAACCTGGGCTTGATGTCAACTGGCATTATAAGCTGACATCAACCCCAGCCCTATTACCCCCTGTGACCGCTACAGGGCAGTGGGAAGAGCGAGGCTAAGTGCCAGAATTGGCGCATCCTATGGATGCGCCATTTCTGGGGCGGCTGACGGCTGGTGTTTCTAGCCTGGGAGGGGGCCAATATTCATGGCTCCCTTCCTGGGCTATTAATATCAGCCCCCAGCTGTCTGCCTAGCCTTTGCTAGCTATTAAATTAGGGGGGACCCCATGTCATTTTTTTGGGGGGGTCCCCCATTTTAATAGCTAGTAAAGGCTATGTATTCAGCTGGGGGCTCATATTAGTAGCCTGGGAAGCTCCGTGGGTATTACCCCCTTCCCAGGCTTCAAACATCTGCCCCAGCTGTCTGCTTAACCTCCGCTAGAGACTAAAATTAAGGGGAACCCCACGCCAATTTTTTTTAATAATAAATCCTTTATTTTAATACTAAATGACAAGTACAGTAACCAACACTATCACTGTACTTCATATATATGTGACTGACATGTTTCTATCTATCTAATCTATGTGTGAAGCTCTATTCTGTCTGTTATAAATTGTCGGGTACAGATGCTGAATTGCCGGCCGGCTTTCTTAAAGAGACGGTGCATGAAAACACTATCATATTTTTTAATAAATCCTTTACACTAAATGACAAGTACAGTAAGCAACACTGTCACTGTACTTCATATATATGTGACGGACATGTTTCTATCTATCTAATCTATGTGTGAGGCTCTATTCCTTCTTGTCTAAATTGTCGGGTACCGGTGTATGCCACTGCTGAATTGCCGGCCGGCTTTTTTAAAGAAAGCGTCTTCTGAGCAGTTTGTCAGCTTTTGGACACCTTTGAAGGTGTTTTCTATGTGTTTCTATGTGTTTTTGTTTGCCTGCCATTGGTTTTAACGGTGTTCGACGGTGTTCTAAGGTGTTCGACGAACCGAACCGAACCCGAACACTACGGGGGTGGCTCAACACTAATAAGAAGTAACCAATCAGAAGTGAGAATCACCAGAAGAAAGTGCTACATAAAGCAAGAAATAGAAGTAATGATACATAAGAAGCAACCAATCAGAAGTGAGAATCACCAGAAGAAAGTGCTACATAAAGCAAGAAATAGAAGTAATGATACATAAGAAGTAACCAATCAGATGTGAGAATCACCAGAAGAAAGTGCTACATAAAGCAAGAAATAGAAGTAATGATACATAAGAAGTAACCAATCAGAAGTGAGAATCACCAGAAGAAAGTGCTACATAAAGCAAGAAATAGAAGTAATGATACATAAGAAGTAACCAATCAGAAGTGAGAATCACCAGAAGAAAGTGCTACATAAAGCAAGAAATAGAAGTAATGATACATAAGAAGTAACCAATCAGATGTGAGAATCACCAGAAGAAAGTGCTACATAAAGCAAGAAATAGAAGTAATGATACATAAGAAGTAACCAATCAGAAGTGAGAATCACCAGAAGAAAGTGCTACATAAAGCAAGAAATAGAAGTAGTGATACATAAGAAGTAACCAATCAGAAGTGAGAATCACCAGAAGAAAGTGCTACATAAAGCAAGAAATAGAAGTAATGATACATAAGAAGTAACCAATCAGAAGTGAGAATCACCAGAAGAAAGTGCTACATAAAGCAAGAAATAGAAGTAATGATACATAAGAAGTAACCAATCAGAAGTGAGAATCACCAGAAGAAAGTGCTACATAAAGCAAGAAATAGAAGTAATGATACATAAGAAGTAACCAATCAGAAGTGAGAATCACCAGAAGAAAGTGCTACATAAAGCAAGAAATAGAAGTAATGATACATAAGAAGTAACCAATCAGAAGTGAGAATCACCAGAAGAAAGTGCTACATAAAGCAAGAAATAGAAGTAATGATACATAAGAAGTAACCAATCAGAAGTGAGAATCACTAGAAGAAAGTGCTACATAAAGCAAGAAATAGAAGTAATGATACATAAGAAGTAACCAATCAGAAGTGAGAATCACTAGAAGAAAGTGCTACATAAAGCAAGAAATAGAAGTAATAATACATAAGAAGTAACCAATCAGAAGTGAGAATCACCAGAAGAAAGTGCTGCATAAAGCAAGAAATAGAAGTAATGATACATAAGAAGTAACCAATCAGAAGTGAGAATCACCAGAAGAAAGTGCTGCATAAAGCAAGAAATAGAAGTAATGATACATAAGAAGTAACCAATCAGAAGTGAGAATCACCAGAAGAAAGTGCTGCATAAAGCAAGAAATAGAAGTAATAAAACATAAGAAGTAACCAATCAGAAGTGAGAATCACCAGAAGAAAGTGCTACATAAAGCAAGAAATAGAAGTAATGATACATAAGAAGCAACCAATCAGAAGTGAGAATCACCAGAAGAAAGTGCTACATAAAGCAAGAAATAGAAGTAATGATACATAAGAAGTAACCAATCAGAAGTGAGAATCACCAGAAGAAAGTGCTACATAAAGCAAGAAATAGAAGTAATGATACATAAGAAGTAACCAATCAGAAGTGAGAATCACCAGAAGAAAGTGCTACATAAAGCAAGAAATAGAAGTAATGATACATAAGAAGTAACCAATCAGAAGTGAGAATCACCAGAAGAAAGTGCTGCATAAAGCAAGAAATAGAAGTAATAAAACATAAGAAGTAACCAATCAGAAGTGAGAATCACCAGAAGAAAGTGCTACATAAAGCAAGAAATAGAAGTAATGATACATAAGAAGTAACCAATCAGAAGTGAGAATCACCAGAAGAAAGTGCTACATAAAGCAAGAAATAGAAGTAATGATACATAAGAAGTAACCAATCAGAAGTGAGAATCACCAGAAGAAAGTGCTACATAAAGCAAGAAATAGAAGTAATGATACATAAGAAGTAACCAATCAGAAGTGAGAATCACCAGAAGAAAGTGCTACATAAAGCAAGAAATAGAAGTAATGATACATAAGAAGTAACCAATCAGAAGTGAGAATCACCAGAAGAAAGTGCTACATAAAGCAAGAAATAGAAGTAATGATACATAAGAAGTAACCAATCAGAAGTGAGAATCACCAGAAGAAAGTGCTGCATAAAGCAAGAAATAGAAGTAATAAAACATAAGAAGTAACCAATCAGAAGTGAGAATCACCAGAAGAAAGTGCTACATAAAGCAAGAAATAGAAGTAATGATACATAAGAAGCAACCAATCAGAAGTGAGAATCACCAGAAGAAAGTGCTACATAAAGCAAGAAATAGAAGTAATGATACATAAGAAGTAACCAATCAGAAGTGAGAATCACCAGAAGAAAGTGCTACATAAAGCAAGAAATAGAAGTAATAAAACATAAGAAGTAACCAATCAGAAGTGAGAATCACCAGAAGAAAGTGCTACATAAAGCAAGAAATAGAAGTAATGATACATAAGAAGTAACCAATCAGAAGTGAGAATCACCAGAAGAAAGTGCTACATAAAGCAAGAAATAGAAGTAATGATACATAAGAAGTAACCAATCAGAAGTGAGAATCACCAGAAGAAAGTGCTGCATAAAGCAAGAAATAGAAGTAATAAAACATAAGAAGTAACCAATCAGAAGTGAGAATCACCAGAAGAAAGTGCTGCATAAAGCAAGAAATAGAAGTAATAAAACATAAGAAGTAACCAATCAGAAGTGAGAATCACCAGAAGAAAGTGCTACATAAAGCAAGAAATAGAAGTAATGATACATAAGAAGTAACCAATCAGAAGTGAGAATCACCAGAAGAAAGTGCTACATAAAGCAAGAAATAGAAGTAATGATACATAAGAAGTAACCAATCAGAAGTGAGAATCACCAGAAGAAAGTGCTGCATAAAGCAAGAAATAGAAGTAATAAAACATAAGAAGTAACCAATCAGAAGTGAGAATCACCAGAAGAAAGTGCTGCATAAAGCAAGAAATAGAAGTAATGATACATAAGAAGTAACCAATCAGAAGTGAGAATCACTAGAAGAAAGTGCTACATAAAGCAAGAAATAGAAGTAATGATACATAAGAAGTAACCAATCAGAAGTGAGAATCACTAGAAGAAAGTGCTACATAAAGCAAGAAATAGAAGTAATGATACATAAGAAGTAACCAATCAGAAGTGAGAATCACCAGAAGAAAGTGCTACATAAAGCAAGAAATAGAAGTAATAAAACATAAGAAGTAACCAATCAGAAGTGAGAATCACCAGAAGAAAGTGCTGCATAAAGCAACAAAGTCACAAGAAAAGAAAACACAAATATCTCACAATCTCTAATGTCTGATTCCAGCAAAGGTGAAGAAAAGAAAAAGCCGGAGGGTAATTTATAATTACAATAGATCCTTAAATGAAAACTCTGCAATACTAGACAAGTGGGAGGATCTCCGGGTCGTTGTTGGCCCCGGGTGCTGGCGGCCCACGCTGCACCACTGCTGACACCAGGACATGGTTTGGTTCTCTACTGTGGTCGTTTTGCGCCAGCTTCACCCTGCAATCTACTCTACATGCCCAGCAGAGGGGAGGAGCACGAGGTGTCAGAGGGGAGGGGCTTCAACAAAGAGGAGGGGCTTAGAGAACTATTAGGAGGCTGATGCACAAAGCCTGAGGGGGGGGCTTCATTAAAGAGGAGGGGCGTAGAATACGGAAGTGCCTAGAATGGGAGGGGCAGAAAATAGAGGAGGGGCTTAGAATAGGGAAGTCTCTAACATGGGAAGGGCACAAAATAGAGGAGGGGCTTAGAATAGGTGTCTAAAATGGGAGGGGCACAAAATAGAGGAGGGGCTTATAATAGGTAAATGTCTAAAATGGGTGGGGCACAAAATACAGGAGGGGCTTATAATAGGTAAGTGTCAAAAATGGGAGGGGGACAAAATAGAGGAGGGGCTTAGAATACAAAAGTGCCTAGAATGGGAGGGGCACAAAATAGAGGAGGGGCTTAGAATAGGGAAGTCTCTAACATTGGAGGGGCACAAAATAGAGGAGGGGCTTAGAATAGGGAAGTGCCTAACATGGGAGGGGCACAAAACAGAGGAGGGGCTTAGGATAGGGAAGTGCCTAACATGGGAGGGGCACAAAACAGAGGAGGGGCTTAGGATAGGGAAGTGCCTAACATGGGATGGGCACAAAATAGAGGAGGGGCTTGGGAGGGACCTGGGTTTCAGAATTCATGCCTAGAATTCTCTGGACACAGATGAAATTGGTTTTGATCACTTGTCACGTTGGGATCCTTCCTGCTGGCCGGTCTCTCTGGCCGGTGGGGTCAGGTCAGACAATGCGAGGCCGCAGGATGCTCCACAGATCGCTGTCAGACATCCGGGGACAATCACTTCTCCATCGCAGCTGTCGGCTGATCATTTTCAGGTGCAATTTCTACAATTTCCACTGAGATAATTTTTTGTGAAGATTTTTTTCTGTTGTTTCCAAATGAGACATAAATGATAAAACCCCTCTTGTATTCGCATTGGATGCAGATTGCTCGCAGATTTGCATCTTTAAATCCTAAAACAACCCAATATCTGAGAGACCAAGTGCAGAGCCGAGGTCTGGAAGAGATCCTGATATTCCATTATTTATTACCTTATTGTATGAGAAGATGCAGCTGCTGGGACCAGGAGGGCAATGGTGTCATCATCAAGACTGACCACTAGATGGCAGCAGAGGAGCAGAAATAACAGTGTGGACACTAAACATGAGACCTATTGGCCCCAGCAGTGAGGAGCAGGTCAGGTCCTGAAGGGGCCACATCCATATCTAAGGCCTTGTTCACACCATAGGTTATTATTGTCTGTGTGCTCTTCATTTTAAAAACTAAAAGATCCCTGACTCCCTAATCCAGACAGATTAATAGAGGAATTCACACATCAGAAAAACCCAGTGCTTGCCATCATGGCTCATCTAAGGACTCCTCTGTCCTCCTCCTCCAGACTCCTCTGTCCTCCTCCCCCAGACTCCTCTGTCCTCCTCCTCCTCCCTACTCCTGGGTCCACCTCCCTACAGACTCCTCTGTCCTCCTGCTCCTCCAGACTCCTCTCTCCTCCTCCCTCCAGACTCCTCTGTCCTCCTCCCTCCAGACTCCTCTGTCCTCCTTCTCCTCCACACTCCTCTGTCTTTCTTCTTCCCCAGACCCCTCTTCCTCCAGACTCCTCTGTCCTCCTCCCTCCAGACTCCTCTGTTCTCCTCCTCCTCCAGACTCCTCTGTCCTCCTCCTCCTCCAGACTCCTCTGTCCTCCTTCTCCTCCAGACTCCTCTGTCCTCCTGATCCTCCAGACTCCTCTGTCCTCCTGATCCTCCAGACTCCTCTGTCCTCCTGCTCCTCCAGACTCCTCTGTCCTCCTCCCTCCAGACTCTTCTGTTCTCCTCCCTCCAGACTCCTCTGTCCTCCTTCTCCTCCACACTCCTCTGTCTTTCTTCTTCCCCAGACCCCTCTTCCTCCAGGCTCCCTGTATCGCTCTCTATCATGGCTCATCCTCTGTCCTCCTCCAGACCTCTCTGTTCCTCTTTAAACTTTTATAAAAGTTGATTAACTTTACCGCTCATTGTTTGTGCTGTTGGAATACCTTATAGGGCTCGGATCATTTCTGAGGATCCAGATTTGTCAATTCTTTACTGTTCTGTGATATTTACAGTCACGGCTGAAAGTGTTCAAGAGTTTTTTACGTGTATGGCATTTTTTATACACACCACCCCATAACATATGCTTTGTCGTCTGAGATGTCCATTTTTTGTCTTTTCTACAAGTTTTTAAAAGGATTTGCCAATAAAGATTGTTGAATTTTAATTAATTGCCCGGCGTGTTGAGCTGGATCTGACGCGCCCCCAGGGCCGTGGGGTACTCGGCAGCCGAGCCTCTGGTTGCTGGGGGATATCACGGTGGCTGGCCCGGTCAGTAAAAGGGGGATAGTTTATAGGGGATTGGGAAAGTGTTTGTGACGCCACCTGTGGAATGCGGCTATGTGGAGCCGCCGCTGCGGAGCAGTCCTCTGGAGCTGGTGTTACGGCAGCAGGGATGGTGTGGCTCTCCACAGGTAGAGCTTGCTCCAGGGCAGTGTAGGGGTAGATGGTGGATGCTGGGGAGAGACGGCAAGACGGTCCCGGAGGAAAGACGGACACTCACACAGGGGGTTCGCTTCAGTACCTTTACCGGTGATGCTGCAGGCACGGTCCAGGGTACTCCAGGTGAAGGGCGCACTTTTGGACTCTCCCCAGTGAGTGGGTATAGGGCCTCCTGATCCATTGCTTTACTCGTTAAGCTTCTGGCCTGCCTGGAACTAGGCCTAGCTTGGTTACTGTCTCTCTCTTGCACCGGCTGATCTGGTGGTAGCGCTTTCTCCTGGAGATCACTCTCCCTGGTCGCTGGGGCCGCCGTGACTCATAGCCCTGGTACCGCAGTCAGCGTTTGGCAAACCTGGGACCTGTAGTCCTCCAGGGGTTCCGGTGATTCCTACTGGGTGTAACGGGTCCCTGTAGGCACGGACCCTGTGTCCGGTATATATATCTCAGGGTGAGCCTGGTATGCTCCTCTGCCCCCTTGCTACTTCTTCCTTCTCCTCTCGCCTTCGGCCACAATCGGGGCCCTCACTAGGCTTTCACACGTGCTGTAGGCCTCAACTTGCCTCACACAGCAGCCTGCATGCTGCTCTCTCACTGAGCACACTAAACTCTAAACTAGAACTAACTGAGCTGCCTGGCTCCACCCTCCCTATATGTATCCCTAACGGGCTCCCTCTGCTGGTCTGAGGTGGTAGGGTGGAGGTGTGTGAATGTAGTGAGGGCCTCTTGTGGAGAAGTCCATCCGTGCACCCTTCTGGGTTCTGTGACACCAATGCGCAGCAGGGCGCCACAGATCCATCTTCACTTCCTCATTGACCCAGGAGCTGGGCAGCAGCGAGGACTCCGTGCTCCATGTCAGACTGGATTACATCTCGGGGGTGAGCTGAAATTTTCTCATTATTAATATGAAGTTCACACCTGAAACTAGATAAAAAGGGGAGAAGTTGCATCAATCTTGGCATTGTGTGTCTGTGTGTGCCACAATAAGCATGGAGAACAAAAAGAGGAGAAGAGAACTGTCTGAGGACTTGAAAACCTAAATTTTTGAACAATATCAACAATCTCAAGGTTACAAGTCCATCTCCAGAGATCTTGATGTTCCTTTATCCACGGTGCACAACATAATCAAGACATTTACAACCCATGGCACTAATTGTCCCGGAGAAATACTTCATTTTCTGGAACAAATTCAAGGGTGCCAACACTTTTGGCCATGACTGCATGTCATAACATGTATTAATACTGTGAATATTATGATTCTTTTGCTTCATTATTTGCAAGTAGCTTTAGGCTATGTGTAGTGATGAGCGAGCATGCTTGCTACTGCTCGGTGCTCGCCCGAGCATCTCACTACTCGAGATGCTCTGCGCTCGGCGAGTATTTACGGGGTTGCTCGGTGGGAGCTCAGGTCCCCTCCCTGCATGTTTGGCGCTCTTTAGAGAGCCAATGAACATGCAGGCATTGCCTGCCACTCACTGTAATGCCGCAGCCATGTTGGTTGTGGGCATTACAGTGATTGGCTGGCCGCACAGCGTCACCTCGAGTATTTAAAACCGGGCTCCACCATGCTCGTCACAGTCACTCCGGATCAGACAGTGTAGGGAGCGGTGCTGCTGTGTCAGGGAGAGATTTGATTGTGTATTAGAAGGTGTAGGGAGAAAAATCTCACACCATCCTTATTGAAAAAATGACCAAGTATGGAATGGACCAGGCAACTGTTAGGTGGATTCATAACTGGCTTAGTGATCGGACTCAAAGGGTGGTTGTAAATGGCTTCACATCCAGCTGGATGAATGTCTCAAGTGGGGTACCACAAGGCTCTGTCCTGGGACCTGTATTGTTCAACATCTTTATCAATGATTTAGATGAAGGAATTGAGGGTAAACTGATTAAATTTGCTGATGACACAAAGCTAGGAGGGATAGCTAATACTAGAGAAGAGAGAGAGAGAGGATTCAAAAAGACCTAAATAAACTGGAGCAGTGGGCAGCAACCAACAGAATGGTTTATAACAGGGAAAAATGCAAAGTCCCACATCTGGGAAATAAAAATGAAAAAAGCATATACAGAATGGGAGGAATAGAGCTAAGCAACAGTACATGTGGAAAAGACTTAGGTATACTAATAGATCATAGACTGAACATGAGTCAACAGTGTGATGCAGCAGCAAAAAAGGCAAATACAATTCTGGGATGTATTAACAGAAGCATACAGTCTAGATCACGTGAAGTCATTATCGGTCTTTACTCCTCTTTGGTCAGACCTCATCTGGAATACTGTGTACAGTTTTGGGCACATTTTAAAAAAGACATAGACTAACTGGAGCAAGTTCAGAGAAGAGCGACCAGAATGGTGACTGGTCTGCAAACCATGTCCTATGAGGAACGGTTGCAGGATTTGGGAATGTTTAGCTTGCAAAAAAGAAGACTGAGAGGAGACTTAATAGCTGCCTACAAATATCTGAAGGGCTGTCACATTGTAGAAGGATCATCTTTATTCTCATTTGCACAAGGAAAGACTAGAAGCAATGGGATGAAACTAAATGGGAGGAGACACAGATTAGATATTAGAAAAAACTTTTTGACAGTTAGGGTGATTAATGAGTGGAACAGGCTGCCACGAGAGGTGGTGAGTTCCCCTTCAATGGATGTCTTCAAACAGAGGCTGGACAGACATCTGTCTGAGATGATTTAGTGAATCCTGCTTTGAGCCGGGGGTTGGACCAGATGACCCAGGAGGTCCCTTCCAACTCTACCATTCTATGATTCTATGATTCTATGAAACCGTACATTACACATATCCATCTTAACAAACAGTCCTTCTGAGGACTAATCCATCTGCAGAGATATCAGGCAGGCAGGGTATATAGGCACGCAGGGTATATAGGCTGGCAGTGTATATAGCAGACTGTAGTGTATATAGCACAAGAGGCTCCATTCCAGTTCTGCCTTCTGCTGCTGTTAGATATTTCTATACAAAGGCCCAGGTCTCAGGGGCCAGGAATACTTTTCTTTGGATCTTAATCCTCATTATTTGCTTAAAAAGCAATCCACAGAACACTGTTTTTCTGCGCCATTTGCTTGTTGGCCCTGCAGAATACAGCCAGGTCCTTTCCATATTACAGCGCTAAAATCCATCTATTTAAAACTGTGTTTTCTCCGTCACACGGATCACATATACGTTGTCAGAAAATACTGCCATTTCTGGCCTCCATTAAAAATTTCTTTCAGTGTGTCAGTGAAGCCATTCACAGCAGATTGCTGGTCAAACTACTTACCTACAGACCAGGTGTTTAAAACTCTGTTTTCTCCGTTACACGGATCACATATAAGTTCGCTCCAAATTCAGTCATTTGTAGTGAGCGTGGAAGATACTGTCCTCCATTGAAAATGGGCAAGGCACGTGGCAAGGGACGGGGTACTGGACGTGATGGTGATGGTGCATGCAGAGGCCGTGGACAAGGCCGTGGGCAAGCTGAAATTGTGCCACAACAAACACCCACATCTTCTCCCCTGACCTTTCTGTCCCAATTACTAGGGGACCGCAGCACACCACTATTGAACCCAGAGTAGTGTCAAAAGGTTATTGGTTGGATAGCGGATAATGCTTCCAGTCACTTAGCCACCACCACCACCCTGTCTTCCACACGGTCAAGTCTCAGTAGCCATGACCCAACCTGGCAGGAGGACATGCAGAGCGAGGACAGCAGCACACAGGGGGAGGGAGGCAGAGTACCCCAACGGGCAGGAAGAAGCAGTGTGGTGGCCGCAGACAGAAGGTAGGCAACCGTTCCCCTTAACACCAACACAAAGTAAGTTGCCAGTACAACTGTTAGGTCTTCCCGAGTCTGGTTGTTTTTTAAAAACTCTGCCGATAACCCCAAAAAGGCCATTTGCACCACCTGCCAGGCCAGCATCAGCAGGTGTGGCAAAATGACCAGCCTGACCACCACCAGCATGATCAGGCCCACAAAGCACCCGACTTTGTGGGCCGAACCCCCGGGTCCAGGGACAGTGTCTGCAGGTGGCACCATTGCTTCTTCCGCTGTTGTGCATGCAAGCCAATTACCTGTCCATGGTGCATGCGAAGATGCCTCCTGCCCTGCACCTGTCGTTGAGCACTCTCAAGTAGCAGCATCAGGAAGTACGTGCACGTCCTTGTCCCAGCGCAGCATTCAGTTGTCCATACCTCAGTCCGTGGAACGCAAGCGCAAATATGCAGCCAACGCCCCACAGGCCACACTACTAAATTCTCACATTTCACGACTGCTTGTGCTCGAAATGTTGCCTTTTAGGCTCGTGGAGACGGAAGTGTGGCGCCCCTGAGGGTTCGGTCGCCACAGAGCTATTGCATCTCATCCAGAGGTGTGGTATCTCACTCTCGGGTAAGGAAGGAGTATGGCTCAGGACCCTAACACCTGCATTCACTACACCACATTTCCGGGGGACAGGGCGAGATTGCTCCTACGGGAGAGCACAGTCCCTGATCCCTGGCTGGAGTGGGGAGGAACCACTTAGAGAGGGGGAACTATGTAGTGGATGGGGTGGAGGACGAAGATCCTGGGAGCACTTGAAAGGAAGCTGTATAAAAACTAGACACCATCTTAGATCAGTGTGGAGTTCCAGTCAGACAGTGACAGGAGCAGAGGTTCTGCACGAGCTCTGCTCCGGAGGCGGGCCTGGACAGTGAGGCCCAAGTCTGAGAGGAGAGGGAGCAGGACGGCTCCAGGAATGAGGAGTGAAGGGACCCTAGGGGTACGGGCCGTGCAGCAAGCCACCCGTACGCCCGCCGCTATTAGGAGGTAGAGGGGTCAGGCCAGAAGAAGGGAACCAGTCCCTCAACTAGCACAGAGCTACAAGGCCCAACTAGGAAACCGGTGGCTGCAGCATTTCAAATACTGCAGGCCACAAGTCCACACCAGTACACTAAGAAGGTAGCCGCATAGGACCCAGGGGACGGAACACACATCGCCCGCCAAGGCCCGAGGACGCAGGATAGAAGTGCCACTGGGTGTGAGGTGCAGGGAGCAGGCCAGAGAGAGGACACACAGAAGAGGGTCCTGTAATATGCTCCAGAGTTACCTGAGGGTCGACCGAGCCCCTCACTGCGTGAACACAGGACGCCGTGGGCCCCTACACTGGCCCTGTATCTGGAACTGCTATAATTGTGAGTAAAAGACCTGGGACTGAACTACCTGACTCTGTGTCATTACTGACTACTTGCACTATAATCACCATCATCCATACACGCTGCCCTGAAGCTCCACTCTTCCTGTGGGGAGTTGCATCACCTTGCTGCACATACCACCAGCTTCAGCGGACTGCTCCGCAGCGGCGGTTCCCAATAACCGCATTCCAGAGGTGGCGTAGTCAGACTATATATAACCTATACACATAGACTACCCTGGTTTGACCGCCCTGGGTCACGGACCGGGTCGCCGCCACGGTGACTACAACCCCCAGCATCTAGAAATCCCGGCTCTGGGTGCCCCACGGCCCAGGGGGCGCGTCAGAAGCATTCCGCAACCTGATGGCGGTGGCCGTCCCTCGGTACTCGGTCCTCAACCACCACTATTTCTCCCGGTGTGCCGTCCCCGCATTTCACAAGCACGTGTCCCAAAACATTAGCCATGCCCTCAACAACGCAGTTACCGGGAAAGTCCACCTAACCACGGACATGTGGACAAGTGCTTGTGGGCAGGAATGGTACATCTCGCTGACGGCACACTGAGTTAACATAGTGGAAGCTGGGACCCAGTCGGACCTTGGGACGGAACGTGTCCTCCCGACGCGCCAAGGATTGCGGGCCCTAGGTCAATCAGGGTTGCCCCACGGTCTACCGCTCCTGCACCTCATCCTCCTCAGCCTCCTCCTCAACCTCCTCCACCTCTTTAGCCTCCATCTCCGAAATGACCACATCAGTCACGAGCTGGAAGCACTACAGCACTGCCTCGGCCAAGTGGCAACAGGCTGTGCTGAAGCTAATATGCTTAGGTGACAAACCACACAACGCTGAAGAGTTGTGGACATCTCTGAAAGAGCAGGCAGATCTGTGGCTCACACCGCTGAACCTACAGCCAGGCATGGTCGTGTGTGACAATGGCCGGAACCTGGTGGCGGCTCTGAGGTGAGGCAAGCTCACACACGTACCATGCCTGGCCCATGTGCTTAACCTCATGATTCAGCGGTTTCTCAAATCCTACCCATTTTAGAAAGTCAGCTACGGCTTCCGCCGCCCTTGCCATGTTTCAGCAGCGTTTGCAGCTTCAGGCTCACCGACTGGTGTGTGATGTCCCCACTCGTTGGAACTCTGCACTGCAGATGTTGGGAAGGATTTGTGAGCAGAAGAGGGTAGTTGTTGAGTACCAGAATCAACAAGGCCGTCGGTATTCAGTTCAGACTCCACACATAAAACCTCAGGAGTGGACATGGATGTCAGACATATGTACCATCCTCCAAAACTTTGAGGACTCCACCAAGATGGTGAGCAGCGATGACGCCATAATTAGCGTCACCATCCCGCTTCCCTGTCTTCTGAAACGCTCTCTGCTCACAATCAAAGAAGATGCATTGCAGGCGGAGCACGAAGAGATGGAGCAAGGAACCATACAGGGTGATTACACACAGCCAAGCCTCATCTCATCCCAACGTGGATTGGGTGACAATGAGGAAGAAGAGGAGGAGGAAGGACAGGAGCTAGTTTCATGCACTATAGACGGTACTACCTGCACAGCTGTCATACCATCTGTTCAGCGTGGATGGCCAGAGGACAGAGAGGACAGAGAGGAGGAGGAGAGCATGGTCAGTCATCCTCTTGGTGAGGACACGGAAGTCTCGCCTGTTAGTAGTCTGGCACGCATGGCTGAGTTTATGTTACGCTGCCTTTCCCATGACCCTTGCGTTCTCAAAATTTTGGGTGACAGTCATTACTGGTTGGTGACACTTCTAGGCCCACGCTACAAGGAGAACTTTATATCTCTTATTGCTGAGGCGTACAGGTCTACAAAAATGGGGCTGTATTAGAAGGCCCTTGTTGCGGAAAAATTAAAAAAATTCCCATCTGAAAACGCTGGTGGCAGAGGGCACACTTCTTTGGACAACCAAGGAGTACAGGCGAGAGAGACACAACTCCAATGCACCAGAGGCAGGGGAACACTGTCAAAGTTCTGGGAGAGTTTTCTCAGACCCTTCCATCGCACAGGCCCTGAGGCGCGGGGTAGTCTCACAAGGAGTGCAAAGTTTTGGAAGATGCTGAGTACCTTGCCGACCGTACCAACGTCCTCCGTGATTCCTCTGTGCCTTATTGGGTATCCAAGCTGGATACGTGGAATGAACTGGCTCTCTACGTCTTGGAGGTCCTGGCCTGGCCTGCCCTGCCACCAGCGTTTTATCAGAGCGGGTTTTTAGTGCCGCTGGTGGAATTATAACTGATAAGTGCATCCGCTTGTCAACTGAAAATGCTGACAGGCTGACTCTTATAAAAATGAACAAGGGCTGGATTGGGCCAGACGTCTCAACATCACCGAATGATCGCAGCGTAACATAAACTCAAATCCAGTGTCTTTTCTTGGGAGGTGTATTCCCATGCACCTCTTCACACCCACACATGGGTATAGATTTCCTGATTTTGGCTATTTGCTCTTGTCCTCCTCCTTCTCCTCATCCTCCACCACCAAATCACCAGGGTGACCGTGGTCCGTGATGCAACACCCACATAATTTTTTTAAAGGGTGTATATGATGCCAGTAAAAAAAAAAAATTATACAATATGTTCATGTATACCCCCCAGGGGTAAAAGTTTGTCAGCCCATACACTTAGTGCATGGGCATTACAAGTATAGGAGGCCCGCTCCTTTCTCATGGGAACATTTTTTTATGAGGCCCTCCTCCACGTCTCTTCCAAGGGGCATTGAAGTGCCTCCAAATTTTTGGCAGCCCTTGCATTCACTGCATAGGCCAACACTATGGGAGACTTTCTCCTTTCTAATGGGAATTTGTCGTTACTGTGGCCCTGCTCTATGTGTCTTTAAATTCTTAGTGGGGTTTTTCCTAAAATTGGTCAACCGTTGGACTCACTGCATACCCTATAACTGTATAGCAGACTCTCTCCTTTCTAAAGGGAATTTGTCGTTACTGTGGCCCTGCTCTATGTGTCTTTAAATTCTTAGTGGGGTTTTTCCCAAATTTTGGCAGCCCTTGCAGTCACAGCATGGGCATTACCACTATAGGAGACCCGCTCCTTTATAATGGGAACATTTTTTTTACTGAGACCCTCCTCTATGTTCCTTCAAAGGGGTATTGGGTTGTGTCCAAATTTTTGGCAGCCCTTGCAGTCACTGGATACGCAATAACAGTATAGGAGACCCACTTGTTAATAACGGGAACAACAAAGCATAGCCGGCTGATGGCAAGGGATCCGGAACTGACGGGGCCATGCCTCTGGTTGCAGAGGGAAGACAGACTGCGAGCACAGGAGTCAGGTAACTGGGAAGCTGGGGGTGTGTCCAGAGTGAGAGCTGGGAGGTCAGGTGACTGAGAGACTGGTGACGTGGGTAGAGAGAGGAAGAGATGAGGACATTTTGCATGGGAAAGCGGAGCTGGGTCCTGTTCAGCAGAGCAGTGTGAGAGGGTCCAGGCTCCTGGCTCCATGACTGGGAGCAAGATCCGAGTGCAGTGGACCGGAGGAGTCGAGCCAACTAGAGAAGAGACGCAGGGTCGGTGGAGTCGGGCACGTGAGGTGCCGTGTTATGGACTAGGGGCTCAGCTGGTAAAACCGGAGACCGCCCGCTGCCGCCAGAAGACGGAGCATTGTTTGGGCAAGGAAGCCTGAAGAAATCAACATCCGCCTCAGCTGGCAACTGCCTTGTGGAGGAAAAGAGTCAGCTAAGTGTGAAAACTGTCGTTTACAACCGGTTCGACTCTGCTATATCTAGTTAAACTGTAAACTGTCAGTTAAAGACCTGCTACTTTCCTTGTTTTCCCCCACATTTTCCCCTGATACTCCCTGCGTGGAGATTTACCCTATTATTATAAACTTCCCCTGTTTATTAACCCTGCATTGGCTGCTCTGTGTTTCTGTGTCGCTGCATCTAAAGTACCCGTGTTACATTTGGCGTAGTCGGCAGGATGCGGTCTTTAGACACAGACACTGCAGAGCAGTCCATCCTGGGAGCCCCTAAATCTAGCTTGCCGCTGGGGGCCATGCTCAGCAATCTCCCAAAGTTCACCAGGAACAATATGATGCTCTGGGACTGGATTGAGAGAGTTAGGAGTATGTTAAAAAATGCATCCGATGACCCCAGCTATGCAAGCCGAAATAGCCCTTCTGGTCCTGGACGGTGAGGCCCGACAATCTGTGATGTACCGCCCTCCCCATGACCGGGATACTGTAGAAAAAGTGGTGCGGATACTGGAGGAGATGCATGGGGATCCCACTAATGTAGGAGAGCTGAGGATACGGCTGTTTCACCAAGTGCAGCAGGAGGGGGAGACTGTGACGCAATATGTTAATGCCTTACAGAGGGTGCATGTGTGGCACCCCAGGGGTCTGGTTGCCACAGTAATATAAATATTATGTCTGAGAGCAAGTGGGAGGTTTCTCTGGTCAGGAGCCCTAAGCATGCAACACGGCCCACCCAGACCTGGGAGGGGAGGAATCTGCCCTTATAAACTGGGTCTGGGGCGGGATTAAGTTAGTCAGAGCCTGGAGTGAAGTCCCAGACAGAGACGCAGTCAGGTCTGGAGGACAGCAGACACAGGGAAAGTGACAACAGGAGCTCTGTAGGAGCAGGAACGAGTGCCAGAGGCTGGAAGCTAGATAGCTCGCCTTGGCTGAAGACACTAACCCAGACACGGAGTCCGAGGCTGTGGGGACATCCAGGTCCAGCAGCAGAATCCAACCGGCAGGGGATTCCATGTCCTCTGGCCTTAGAAACCCAAAGGCACGGTCACAAGCAAGGGACCAGCACTGCCATCGTGAAGCGGAGGCTAACGGAAGGCCCCAAGTCACCGGCCATACGGGTGAGCACCACACGGTATACTCAGGGACGTGGGCTACTTCTACCCGCATAGAGCAAGGTAGCCAGGAAAGAGTGCAGATAGTCGGGGAGGCCCACAACTCCACCTGGCCAGGGGAGATCCTGCTTGCTCACAGACTGACCAGGCCCCTACTGCTAACCAGTACTCCCGGGAGGGTCTGCTTTATATCATCAGTAAAGACCCTGAACTGCACCACACGTCTCTGTGTTTCATCGCCGCACCAGCACCATTACTACTGGGATGCTCACACCATCACTCCCATCATCCACATTAGCTGCCCTGAGGCAATACTTCTCCCGTGGGGAGTTATCCCATACTCGGCTGCGCAAACAACATCAGCCTCAGCGGTCGGCAGCGCAGCGGCGGTCCCCACTGACCGCAATCCACGGGTGGCGTAGTCGGACATTGTTATTACTTAAGACTGCCACTGGTTTGACCGCCCTGGGCACGGACCGGGTCACCGCCACACTGAGACTACAACCCCCAGCGATCCGGCCCCGGGTATCCCCCTGCACAGCACAGGCCCAGGGGGCGCGTCAACTTTGGCGTAGTCGGCAGGATTTCGTGCCCGTAACCACCAGGTACTGCGTGCCTGAAAAAGAGACTTTTATACTTACCTGTGGCGAAGTTTCCCGCCGTCCGGAGTCGTTTCCCGCCATCGGACGCCATCTTGGACCGTTTCCCGCCGTCTTCTGCCTTCTTCCCGCCATCCGCAAGAAGAGGGGCGTGGACGCCGAAAGCGCGCAAGATCCAAAGCTCCGCCCCACGCTCCGCCCCACGCTCCGACGCTGTGTAAGGTCCTGGAAGGGAGGAAGAGCGACGTTGACGTAATCGGAGCGCGACGCCAGGTCCTCTACCCCGACGATTGACTGCGGAGCCGCGGCCTACGGAAGAAGAGCATCGCAAGGTAGGCCACGGTCCACTAGGGGGGAAGGAGGATGTCGGACACCGAGGGGAGCTCCACCGCCACACCGGCCGCCAGCGCAACCGCTGCAGCGGTCATGCCATTCACTATGCCCTATATCCCGGGGGCAACCTGGCTACCCCAGTACTCAGGGGAGTCACATACCCTGAGTGACTTTAGGGAAAGACTTGATAGCCTCTTCCAGGTATCCCCCCTCACAGAAGAGCAAAAAGTGAGCATCCTGGTGGCCCAGTTAATCGGGGCAGCCCAAAGGGAGGTAAAGTCCTGGTCACCTGGGAAGAAGAGGACTGTCAGAGAGATACTAGCCCGGCTGAAAGACACATTTGATACCCGCACCTCAGCCGAAATAAAACTAAGATTTTATGGGTGCAAACAACGGGCACATGAAAGTATAAGAGACTATGCTCTAAACCTACAAGAGGCATGGGGAATGAAGACAAGCTGTTGACCGAACAATTTATTGAGGGTCTACTGTGCAATGCCCACCGAACCCAGTTGCGGGCAATGGCCTTACAGGACCCTGACCTGGACTTTGCACAGTTCAAGGACAGAGCCATCCGGGTGCTCCGAGAACCGGCACCAGGTGGCGCTGCGACCCACAGGCGCCCTGCTATCACTTATCACCAGGAGACGGCGCCCTTGTCTGCAGGGCCTGTGGGAGCTGATGCGCAGGCTTTGAACAATGACCCGGCAACAGACCTGCACCATCAGGCTCAAGAGCTGACTAAGAGCGTTGCCGCGCTAACCAGAACTGTGCAGTCTTTACAGGTCTCTTCTCCAGGAAAGATCCAGCTGGCATCCGGACCGGAGGACGTCCTGTGGCGCCGACTGAGGAGGACCCCACCGGCCAGAGGAAGACCCAGCGACCGGTACAACGAGGACGGACGACCCATCTGCCGCCGCTGCAATCAACACGGAGATATGGCAAGGTACTGTCATTTAAACGGGCACAACCTGGGGTAGAGGGCCAACCCCCAGGCATAAGATCATCAGGCCCATCAAACTGGCGTGACAAATACGTAGGGGGACGTCCGGTCTTGCCTGTGGTACTGGATGGCATTCCTATGAGTGCCCTACTGGACACCGGGTCACAGGTCACCACCATCCCGTACGTGCTCTTCAAGCGGTACTGGAATGACTCGGACATAACCCGCTACCCAGATGACGACCTGAGCATTATAGCCAGCAATGGTCAGCCCGTGCCCCAGATAGGATTTAAAGAGGTGACCATCAAGGTCGGTAAAGTTGAACTGCCGGCACAAGGACTTATCATTGTGGACATTGACCGTCGAGAGAGTCACCCAAAAATAACCCTAGGTACTAACTAGAGATGAGCGGTGTTCGACTAGAACTGTTCGCCAATCTCAAATTCGAGCTGTCTTGGGCGGTGTTCGAGTTGTTCGACGAACCCGAACGATTTGCAAAAAATTCGGCTGTTCGAGGTTATGTTCGATAACTGTTCGTGCACCAAAAGCGTGTCCTGCATGTCTGGCGCTATTTAGAGCACCAATCATGCAGGGATTGTCTGCCATTCACTGTAATGCCACAGCCATGGTGGTTGTGGCATTACAGTGATTGCCCAAATCGATGGGAACAGTGCCAACAGTGAAACATGAAAAGCCGGCAATTCAGCAGCGGCATACACCTGTACCCGACAATTTAGAACCGAAAGAATAGAGCTTCACACATAGATTAGATAGATAGAAACATGTCAGTCACATATATATGAAGTACAGTGACAGTGTTGGTTACTGTACTTGTCATTTAGTGTAAAGGATTTATTTAAAAAAATATTAGTGTTTTCATGCACCGTCTCTTTAAGAAAGCCGGCCGGCAATTTAGCAGCGGTACCCGACAATTTATAACAGACAGAATAGAGCTTCACACATAGATTAGATAGATAGAAACATGTCAGTCACATATATATGAAGTACAGTGATAGTGTTGGTTACTGTACTTGTCATTTAGTATTAAAATAAAGGATTTATTATTAAAAAAATTGGCGTGGGGTTCCCCATAATTTTAGGCTCTAGCGGAGGTTAAGCAGACGGCTGGGGCAGATGTTTGAAGCCTGGGAAGGGGGTAATACCCACGGAGCTTCCCAGGCTACTAATATCAGCCCCCAGCTGAATACATAGCCTTTACTAGCTATTAAAATGGGGGACCCCCCCAAAAAAAATGACGTGGGGTCCCCCCTAATTTAATAGCTAGCAAAGGCTAGGCAGACAGCTGGGGGCTGATATTAATAGCCCAGGAAGGGAGCCATGAATATTGGCCCCCTCCCAGGCTAGAAACACCAGCCGTCAGCCGCCCCAGAAATGGCGCATTCATAGGATGCGCCAATTCTGGCACTTAGCCTCGCTCTTCCCACTGCCCTGTAGCGGTGGCAGGGGGTAATAGGGTTGGGGTTGATGTCAGCTTATAATGCCAGCTGACATCAAGCCCAGGTTAGTAATGGAGAGGCGTCTATAAGACACCCCCATTACTAACCCCATAGTCAAAGTTAAAAAAAACACAAACACCCAGAATAAAGTCCTTTAATTGAAATAAAGACACAATCCTTTATTGTTCTAAATTAAACCATACTTACCATCACGCCCATTCCAGCTGAAGCCAACGATCTCCTGCAATAAAAGAAAAATAATAAAGCAACCTCATCCTTACCTTTCCATGGTTCCCACGACAGCTTCAGCTCTGCTACATCGAGATGACAGGCTGGACCGCAGCAGAACGCTGCCATCCAGCCTCTCATCCCGCAGACACTGAGAAGCGCAGGCTTGCTTGCGCTGCTCAGCGTCTCTCTGTGACGACATCCAGATGAGCCGAGTTCATGTCCAATGAACTCGGCTCACCTCATGCACGTCACTGACAGCGTGGGAAAATTCTCACGCTGAAGCGGTGAGTGCAGGAGAATTCTCCCACGCTGTCAGTGACGTGCATAAGGTGAGCTCATGTCCAATGAACTCGTCTCACCTCATGCACGTCACTGACAGCGTGGGAAAATTCTCACACTGAAGCGCTGAGTGCAGGAGAATTTTCCCACGCTGTCAGTGACGTGCAGGAGGTGAGCTGAGTTCATTGGACATGAGCTCACCTCATGCACATCACTGACAGCGTGGGAGAATTCTCCTGCACTCAGCACTTCAGCGTGAGAATTTTCCCACGCTGTCAGTGACGTGCATGAGGTGAGCCGAGTTCATTGGACATGAACTCGGCTCATCTGGATGTCGTCACAGAGAGACGCTGAGCAGCGCAAGCAAGCCTGCGCTTCTCAGTGTCTGCGGGATGACAGGCTGGATGGCGGCGTTCTGCTGCGGTCCAGCCTGTCATCTCGATGTAGCAGAGCTGAAGCTGTCCTGGGAACCATGGAAAGGTAAGGATGAGGTTGCTTTATTATTTTTCTTTTATTGCAGGAGATCGTTGGCTTCAGCTGGAATGGGCGTGATGGTAAGTATGGTTTAATTTAGAACAATAAAGGATTGTGTCTTTATTTCAATTAAAGGACTTTATTCTGGGTGTTTGTGTTTTTTTTAACTTTGACTATGGGGTTAGTAATGGGGGTGTCTTATAGATGCCTCTCCATTACTAACCTGGGCTTGATGTCAGCTGGCATTATAAGCTGACATCAACCCCAACCCTATTACCCCCTGCCACCGCACCAGGGCAGCGTGGAAGAGCGAGGCTAAGTGCCAGAATTGGCGCATCCTATGAATGCGCCATTTCTGGGGCGGCTGACGGCTGGTGTTTCTAGCCTGGGAGGGGGCCAATATTCATGGCACCCTTCCTGGGCTATTAATATCAGCCCCCAGCTGTCTGCCTAGCCTTTGCTAGCTATTACATTAGGGGGGACCCCACGTCATTTTTTTTGGGGGGTCCCCCATTTTAATAGCTAGTAAAGGCTATGTATTCAGCTGGGGGCTGATATTAGTAGCCTGGGAAGCTCCGTGGGTATTACCCCCTTCCCAGGCTTCAAACATCTGCCCCAGCCGTCTGCTTAACCTCCGCTAGAGCCTAAAATTAAGGGGAACCCCACGCCAATTTTTTTAATAATAAATCCTTTATTTTAATACTAAATGACAAGTACAGTAACCAACACTATCACTGTACTTCATATATATGTGACTGACATGTTTCTATCTATCTAATCTATGTGTGATGCTCTATCTTTCTGTTCTAAATTGTCAGGTACCGCTGCTGAATTGCCGGCCGGCTTTTTTAAAGAGACAGTGCATGAAAACACTATTATTTTTTTAAATAAATCCTTTACACTAAATGACAAGTACAGTAAGCAACACTGTCACTGTACTTATTATATATGTGACTGACATGTTTCTATCTATCTAATCTATGTGTGAAGCTCTATTCTTTCTGTTCTAAATTGTCGGGTACAGATGCTGAATTGCCGGCCGGCTTTTTTAAAGAGACGGTGCATGAAAACACTAATATTTTTTTTAATAAATCCTTTACACTAAATGACAAGTGCAGTAACCAACACTGTCACTGTGCTTCTTATATGTGTGACTGACATGTTTCTATCTATCTAATCTATGTGTGATGCTCTATTCCTTCTTGTCTAAATTGTCGGGTACCGGTGTATGCCGCTGCTGAATTTGCCGGCCGGCTTTTTTAAAGAGAGTGTCTTCTGAGCAGTTTGTCAGCTTTTGGACACCTTTGCAGGTGTTTTCTATGTGTTTCTATGTGTTTTTGTTTGCCTGCCATTGGTTTTAACGGTGTTCGACGGTGTTCTAAGGTGTTCGACGAACAGTTCGACGAACAGTTCCTCGAACATCCCGGTGTTCGACGAACCGAACCGAACCCGAACACTACGGGGGTGGCTCAACACTAGTACTAACGTAATTGAAAACTGTCTTGCAGAGGTGATTCTTATTTTACAGCAGGTTGCCAAGAACGCCAGTTCCAGCCAGCAGCGTGTCCTCCAAAAAGAGATCCGGGCACTGATGAAACGGCAACAGGTGGAACTATCTGGTGGTGAGATAGGTAGCGTGAGAATGTGTGACCCGTTCCCTATTGCCATGCCACCGAAAAGTGAGATGATGATTTGGTGCCGGGCAGCTATTGGTCTAAGAGGTAGAGACTACCAAGCAATGGTAGAACCCGTCTACTCAGACAGTAGGCCCACCATTTTGACAGCACGGTTGGTGGTCGATGTACGCCATGGGAGGGTGCCCGTCCGCATCCTCAATATCGGGGAGAGAGAAGTATACCTGCCCCGGTATGCCACGCTAGCCAAATTGTTCACCATCAACCAGAACTTTGTACAGGCCGTGGAACCCTTGCCTCCATCTCAACCAGAGGAAGGTAACGGCTCTAAGAAACCAATGGAGGACTGGTGTCAGCAACTGCATTAGGGTACTGACTCCACTGCCTCACACCAAAAACAGGGAGTCTATCGGGTGGTTCAAGAGTACGAGAGAGTGTTTAGTAAACACCCGCTAGACTTCAGGCGAGTGAAGGGGGTAGAACATCACATCCCCACGGGAGACCATCCTCCCATAAATGAGAGATACCGACCCGTACCCCCTGCACACTATCAACACGCCAAGGGGATGCTAAAAGACATGAAGGAGGCTGGGGTAATTAGGGACAGCTGTAGCCCCTGGGCAGCTCCACTAGTCTTAGTGAAAAAGAAAGACAACACCATGAGAATGTGTGTAGACTACAGGAAGGTCAACCGTATCACACACAAAGATGCGTACCCGTTACCAAGGATAGAAGAGTCCTTAGCTGCATTAAAATCTGCTAACTTCTTCTCTACTTTGGATCTCACTAGCGGGTACTGGCAGGTTCCTGTAGCAGAGGCGGACCGGGAGAAGACCGCATTCACCACCCCGATGGGACTCAGCGAATTTAACTGTATGCCGTTCGGGCTCTGCAACGCACCAGGAACCTTCCAACGGTTGATGGAATGCTGTCTGGGACACCGGAACTTCGAGACGGTCCTACTATACCTGGACGACGTCATTGTCTATTCCAAAACCTATGAGGACCATCTGGAACACCTGGCAGAAGTGTTTGAAGCCCTGGCAAACTATGGCCTAAAGGTAAAACCCTCAAAGTGTCATCTACTGAAGCCAAAGGTACAGTACCTGGGACACGTGGTGAGTGCTGACGGAGTAGCCCCCGACCATGACAAGATCACCGTGATTAAGGACTGGCCAAGACCATCCAGCATAAATGAAGTGCGGCAGTTCCTCGGGTTGGTAGGCTACTACCGAAGATTCATTCCCGGTTTTACCAAGAAGGCAGCTCCTATGCAGGACCTCCTGATAGGCCAGTCCAGGAAGGCCAAAAACCAGAAGCCACCCTTCAAATGGGAAAAGTTGGAAGAGGAGTCCTTCCGCCAGCTGAAGATGGCCCTCACGGGGGATGAAATCCTGGCGTACCCTGATTACAGCCAGCCCTTTATCCTCCACACGGACGCAAGCAACATCGGGCTAAGAGCCGTATTGTCCCAGATCCAGCAGGGGAGAGAACGGGTAATTGCTTACGCCAGCCGAAAACTGCGACCCACGGAAAGAAACCCTGAGAATTACAGCTCGTTCAAGCTAGAGTTCCTGGCAGTGGTGTGGGCAGTAACCGAATGTTTTAAGCATTACCTTGCCTCTTCCAGGTTCACTGTGTACACGGACAACAACCCGTTGACGCACCTGGACACTGCAAGACTGGGTGCCCTGGAGCAGAGATGGATGACCCGCCTGTCCAATTTTGAGTTCACAATCAAATACCGGGCAGGACGCTCTAATACCAACGCGGACGCCCTGTCCAGGATGCCAAACCTACCGGACGAAGGGGTTTCACCGTCATGGGATTACCCAGTATTCCCACCGTGTGAGGGGCCAGCGATCCGCTACGTTCAACCCCTTACCCCACTACAACTGGGCGGAGACACAAGACAGTGACCCTGCAGTCCGTCTGGTGAAGGAGATGCTGACCCAGGCTGATGCCCGCCTGGACCCAGGCACTCCGGAAGAGACCAAGCAACTGTGGACGGAAAAGAGCAGACTGTTTCTCTATAAGGAGAAGTTGTGCCGCAGAATGGTCAATTCCCGGACACATGAACTGATCTGGCAGGTGGTGGTACCGAGACGGGACGCAGCTATGGTGCTGGAGGCCTACCACAATGGGGCAGGGCACTTCGGATGGAAGAAGCTGGAGTTCCTGCTGCGTGAACGGTTCTACTGGATAGGCATGAGAGGAGCCATTGAGAGGTGGTGTAGAGACTGTGGCCCGTGCAATCTAAGAAGAAGGGACCGTGCCAGCCAGAGGACTCCCCTGCAGCCCATCATCACCAAGCAGCCGCTGGAACTGGTCGCTCTGGACCATGTTAAACTGGCTCCAAGCAGAAGCGGGTATGTCTACGCCCTAACCATCGTGGATCACTACTCCCGGTTCCTGGTGGTGGTCCCTGTCAAGGACTTGACGGCTCAGACAGCAGCCAGAGCCTTCCAGCTGCACTTCTGCCGCCCACACGGGTACCCGGACCAAGTGTTGACAGACCAAGGACCAGCCTTCGAAGCAGAGGTCTTACAGGAGTTCTGCAACCTGTATGGCTGCAAGAAGATAAGAACAACGCCCTATCACCCCCAAACCAATGGACTCTGTGAGAAGATGAACCAGGTGGTGATAGATCTGCTAAAAACATTGCCCCTGGAAGAACGCAGTCTGTGGCCTGAGAAACTGCCCGATCTGGTGGACATGTATAACCACATCCCGGTAGGTTCCACCAACTGTACCCCGGCTTACCTAATGCGAGCAAGACCTGGTAAGGTGCCTGTTGACCTGGATATGGGAGTCCTGACACCCAAGGACACCTCGCCAGAAGCAGACTGGGATACAGAAAGGCAGCAACAGTACCGGAAAGTACAGGAGAGCGTCGAGCGAAGTCTCTGTCAATCAAGAGAAAGGCAGGAGAGGACTTATAACCAACATGCTCCCGCTGTTCCCCTGGTACCTGGAGAGCAGGTCTTGAAAAGAAAAAGGCGGCTCCATAAGTTGGACGACCAGTGGGAAAAGGACTCGTAC
Organism: Phyllobates terribilis; assembly: GCF_046119375.1. NCBI lineage: Eukaryota > Metazoa > Chordata > Amphibia > Anura > Dendrobatidae > Phyllobates > Phyllobates terribilis. The sequence continues at coordinate 979,446,691 of NW_027362762.1, read as the reverse complement.
ACCGGACTGCCCTCAAGCCACAATAATCCAAAGGTGTACGTCATCAGCAAGGATGGAGGAGAGACCACAGCCACTGTCTCCAGAGACCACCTGAAAAAGTGCCCCGAGAAGTTGCAAAGCACGGATGAAGATCAGGAAGACCCTCAATCCGCAGAGGAAAAGGAGGAAATGATCAGCACCATACTCGGAGACTTTCCCCGGTCCTGGACACAAGTAAACAACGCTATCGTGGTGCCCGTCCTCACCTTTCTACAGCCAGCCCCTCAAGTGCCTACAGAAGACCAGGTAGAGCTGGAAGAGCAGCCGGCCCAGGAGGCAGAAGAGTCCACACCAGCAGCCCAGGAGAATCAACCCTCTGCTAGTAGTGAGCCTGCCGTGCCCCTAGTGAGCCAAAGAGTACGCAGACAGCTGCCCAGCTTACCCATAACACCTTCTACACCCTGTAGTGCAGGACCAGTTAGTGAGCTCCGTAGGTCCACTAGAGTCACTAGAGGTCAGATGCCCGCTCGCTGGAAACTCTAAACTAATGCACTGTAAATTTACCTGTTTCTTGAAAATGTTTATGGTTTATGTTTGTTGCCTGTTATTAATTATGTTTCTCAGTTACCCTGCAGATTTCTATGGACTAACAGGTTATGGACGCTGGATAACCGGAACAATTCTTGTAGATAGTTGCACCTTGGTGCCTCTTGTGAAGACGGCCGCAGAAGGGAAAACTTGTCTGGCGTGGCCTCCTTGCAGCCCAAAGTATCTAGCTCCAGCCTTGCAGCCACGCCCAGGGCCAACGCAAGGGGTTTGCTTTGGACAGGTCCCCTACTTCGCAAAAAAACAACAACTTCACCTTGGGTGATATGGACACCCGGTTACGGACACGCCGTGACCTTTAAAGAACTAAAGTTTCTTGTAAATATGTTATTATATTTTTGTTTATACCCTGCATTTATGTTTCTTTAAAAAAGTGTTTAGTCCCGGAGTACTAAAATTTACTAGGGGGGAATGTGGCACCCCAGGGGTCTGGTTGCCACAGTAATATAAATATTATGTCTGAGAGCAAGTGGGAGGTTTCTCTGGTCAGGAGCCCTAAGCATGCAACACGGCCCACCCAGACCTGGGAGGGGAGGAATCTGCCCTTATAAACTGGGTCTGGGGCGGGATTAAGTTAGTCAGAGCCTGGAGTGAAGTCCCAGACAGAGACGCAGTCAGGTCTGGAGGACAGCAGACACAGGGAAAGTGACAACAGGAGCTCTGTAGGAGCAGGAGTGAGTGCCAGAGGCTGGAAACTAGATAGCTCGCCTTGGCTGAAGACACTAACCCGGACACGGAGTCCGAGGCTGGGGGACATCCAGGTCCAGCAGCAGAATCCAACCGGCAGGAGATTCCATGTCCTCTGGCCTTAGAAACCCGAAGGCACGGTCACAAGCAATGGACCAGCGCCGCCATCGTGAAGCGGAGGCTAACGGAAGGCCCCAAGTCACCGGCCATACGGGTGAGCACCACACGGTATACTCAGGGACGTGGGCTACTTCTACCCGCATAGAGCAAGGTAGCCAGGAAAGAGTGCAGATAGTCGGGGAGGCCTACAACTCCACCTGGCCAGGGGAGATCCTGCTTGCTCACAGACTGACCAGGCCCCTACTGCTAACCAGTACTCCCGGGAGGGTCTGCTTTATATCATTAGTAAAGACCCTGAACTGCACCACACGTCTCTGTGTTTCATCGCCGCACCAGCACCATTACTACTGGGACGCTCACACCATCACTCCCATCATCCACATTAGCTGCCCTGAGGCAATACTTCTCCCGTGGGGAGTTATCCCATACTCGGCTGCGCAAACAACATCAGCCTCAGTGGTCGGCAGCGCAGCGGCGGTCCCCACTGACCGCAATCCACGGGTGGCGTAGTCGGACATTGTTATTACTTAAGACTGCCACTGGTTTGACCGCCCTGGGCACAGACCGGGTCACCGCCACACTGAGACTACAACCCCCAGCGATCCGGCTCCGGGTATCCCCCTGCACAGCACAGGCCCAGAGGGCGCGTCACATGCCTATATCACTAGAAAAGAAGACATGGGGAATTTGGAAATGGGCCCCCCTGACGTGATCTTAAGGGACCAGTTTGTGGCAGGCCTCAGGGATGTGCAACTGAAGCAGGCCTTGTGGGAGCGCCTGCGTGCCAACCCACGTGGGGGCGGAGGCACGTGTGAGAGAGCAGGAGATGGGGGTAACGGCCCTGGCAGGGATGGTCCGGAGTAGCGAGGTACCCACCCCGCCTGCAGCTGAACCGGAATGGGCTTGAGAGATGCGGAAGGAGATACGGGAGATGCGGGATGAACGGTCAAGTCTCAAGAAGACCCCTGCCCCAACACCAGAGATACCCAGATCGATTGCCCCAGTTATGGAAAGAATTGAATTCAGGACCCCCACTGCAGGAGAGTTCCGTAGATGAATGAGGCAGCCCTACACAGACAGAGACACGACCTGCTGGAAGTGTGGAGGCGCAGGACATTACGCTCGGGGCTGTGCTAGCTGAGGGCGGCCCCTGTCACGGCAGCCGCTAAACTAGCGGGCTCCGTGTTTGGGGGACACAGCCCGGAGCCTCAGGAAGGGGAAAAAAAAAGAAGAAGTCCCAAGGACCTAGTTTCCACCAGCCCGACTGTCTGGGCCGAAATAAGCGGTCGGGCTGTTCACTGCCTGATTGACATGGGATCCCAGGTGACTACGATGACAGAAGCCTACTTTCAACAGCGATTCCCAGAGATAGCGCGGCCTGAGTGGGGACCAGTAATTAGACTCACGGCAGCTAATCAATTACCCATCCCAGTTGCAGGGGTTGTGTGGATGAAGATCCGAGTGTGTGGAAAAGATGTGGGAAAAAAAGGAGTCATCCTGGTCGCAGGGGGAACCGGAAGTGGACCCCCGGTGACCCTCGGAATGAATGTGCTGAAAAAAATGGGGCAAATCCGGCTTAGTGAGCCGAAGGAGATTCCTCTAGACCAGTGGGACCCACGAACCCCCCAAAAGAGGGTCTTTCAACAACTAATCCGAGCTGCCCAGGCTCGGGAGACGTTGAGTGAAGAGAAGATCCTGGGGAAATAATAGTGCCAGCAGCTACGGTGATCACCTTACCGCCCGGACAAACTGTACTCACGTTATCCGCACGGGCCTGCTGTCACGGGTGTGTTGCCACGAAGATCGTCACGAGTACACAGCCTGACTTCTCGCAGCTGACTTGTTGGTGCTTTGTGTTTTTTTGGCAGTGTAGGAGTTAATTCTCTCTCTCTCTGGGCTAGCTGAGGTCCAGCCTCGCCCAGCTGCAATCAATGCTTCTTTAGTGAGACTCCTTTATATTCCTGCAGGTCTGTTTGGGAGGTGTCGGTGAAAGCTTTTCATTCTGACTTACAGAGCGGATCGTGGTGTTTGGAGTTGCTGAGATAAGTGCATTTGGAAGTGTTTTTTCCCTTTCCTCGCTTTATCATTTATCTCCTTTCCCGTTGGTGTTCCCTCTGTTGTAGTTGTGTAGAAGTTGTATGCAAGGTGGTTTTGGTTTTTCCCTTGTACTGTCTCGTTCGTCTAAATACTGTGTGTGGGCATATTATTTCTGGTTCCCTATTGTTGTGATCGGGGTCCTTCTCAGGACTAGATTACTTAGGTGCAGGGATCCTCAGGAGGTAGGGGTTACGCTGGCGGCCTGGACCTCTGTACCTTTAACAGTACCTCCAGGTTGAGGGGTTAGTCAGGGTCCCAGCTTAGGGTCAGCTTAGGCCCCCTACCTCCAGTATTCTGTGACAGTGTGACATTTTCACCGACCATCTTAGTTTTCTCCAGCTACCATGGATCCAGTAGCCGGTCTAGCTCGGCAGTTGCAGAGTTTGTCCATGGGGCTGGCGGACGTTAAGTCCAAGGTTTTGCATCCTCCGGAGCAAGCCGGACCAGAACCTAAAGTAGCTCTCCCTGACAGGTTCACTGGGGGGCGGGACAAGTTTTTTGTTTTCCGGGAGGCATGCAAATTGTACTTTCGGCTGCGGCCTCGGTCATCGGGCAGTGAAGAACAAAGGGTGGGAATTGTCATCTCGCTCCTACAAGGGGACCCTCAATCTTGGGCGTTCTCTCTTCCCCCAAGCTCCCCGGTTCTCCAGTCAGTGGATAGGTTTTTCGCTGCTCTGGGACTCGTATATGATGACCCAGATCGGATCTCCCTTGCTGAGTCTAAGTTACGTAGGATTCAGCAGGGAGATCGTCCGGCGGAGGAATTCTGTTCGGAGTTCCGTAGGTGGGCCACGGACACCCAGTGGAATGACCCGGCTCTTAGGAGCCAGTTTTGTCATGGTTTATCCGACAAATTACAGGATGTGTTGGCACAGTATGACTCTCCCGCGTCACTGGAAGCCGCTATGGCCCTTGCTATTCGTGTTGACAGACGGCTTCGGGAGAGGTGCGGGATAACTCTACCCCCTGTAATGTCTCCACCTCCTACAAGGTCCCCTCATATGGTGGTTCCCCTGGTCAGTCCGGAGGAGCCTATGCAATTAGGAGGGACATCATTTCGGGGAAGGGGACCGGTGGTGCGCCATAAGACAGGAAGGTGTTTCCTCTGCGGGAAAAAGGGACATTTTATTGGGGGGTGTCCATCCCGTCCCTTGCAGAGTAAAGAGTCGTCGAAAAAACTGTTGATCCCAGGTTGTGTGGTGGACGGCAATCTGGGAGTAGGTATTTCGTCCCTAGGTTCGTCTCAGTTTCTCGTACCGGCGGAGGTGGTGGTGGGTACGAGAACTGAGAGGATATCTGTTCTTCTGGATAGTGGGGCCGGGGCTAATCTGGTTGATGCTCGGTTTGCCCGGGTTCAAGGTATGCGATTGAGTGAGTTGGCTAAACCCATCCCCATATTCTCGATCGATGCCAGGCCTCTCGGTCAGGGAAGTTTTTTGCAAGCTGTGCATGGTGTAAAACTTCAAGTGGGGGCAATACATAAAGAACTGTTGTCTTGCTACGTGTTGGAGGGTCTTCCCACTCCTATAGTGTTGGGCCTTCCTTGGTTAGCTAAGCATAACCCGGTTATTAATTGGCAAACCAGAGAGATAAGCCAATGGAGTAAATTCTGTAATAAAAACTGCATGAACACGGTCATCGGTGCAGTTACTCCTTGGGTCTTACCTCCATTTCTGGCGGACTTTGAGGATGTATTCTCGGAGAATGGGTGTCAGGAACTACCTCCTCATCGCGAGTATGACTGTTCTGTAAAACTGCTCCCTGAGGCCAAGTTACCTAAAGCTAGGTTGTATAACCTTTCTGGTCCTGAGAGGCAGGCCATGAAGGATTATATTTCTGAAAGTCTGGCTAAGGGGCATATTAGACCTTCATCTTCACCGGTGGCCGCGGGGTTCTTCTTTGTTAAGAAGAAAGATGGAGGCCTACGCCCTTGCCTGGATTTCCGTGAACTTAATCGGATTACGGTCCGAGATCCGTATCCGCTCCCACTTATTCCCGATCTCTTTAATCAGATCGTGGGCGCCAAATGGTTCTCTAAGTTGGATCTCAGGGGGGCGTACAATCTGATTAGGATGAAGGAGGGGGATGAGTGGAAGACGGCGTTTAACACTCCGGAGGGGCATTATGAGAACCTTGTCATGCCATTCGGTCTGACTAATGCCCCGGCGGTGTTTCAACACTTTGTTAATGATATTTTTCGCCACCTGGTGGGACAGTTTGTTGTCATATATCTGGATGATATCTTAATTTACTCGCCGGATCTGGTGTCTCATCAGGAGCACGTTAGACAGGTGTTACAGATCTTGCGGGATAATAAACTGTATGCCAAGTGGGAAAAGTGTGTGTTCGCCGTACAGGAACTCCAGTTTTTAGGCTTCCTGGTTTCAGCGTCCGGTTTTCGTATGGACCCTGGGAAAGTGCGGGCAGTTCTTGAGTGGGATCGGCCGGAGAATCTTAAGGCACTACAACGTTTCCTGGGGTTTGCTAACTATTACCGGAAGTTCATTCGTAATTTCTCGTCCATGGTTAAGCCTCTCACAGACATGACTAAAAAGGGGACGGATTTTTCTAGGTGGTCTGACAAGGCTTGTCAAGCATTCTCCTCCTTGAAAAAATGTTTTGCCTCGGCACCCATTCTCATTCAACCTGATGCGTCTCAGCCATTCTTTGTAGAGGTAGACGCTTCCGAGGTAGGGGTGGGAGCAGTATTGTCACAGGGTTCGTCCCCTGGTAAGTGGCATCCATGCGCCTTTTTCTCTAAAAAGTTGTCGTCCGCTGAGAGGAATTACGATGTCGGCAATAGGGAACTCTTGGCCATTAAGTTAGCTTTTGAGGAGTGGCGCCATTTTTTGGAGGGGGCAGTTCATCCGGTCACCGTCATCACCGATCACAAGAACCTGCTATATCTGGAGTCCGCTAAACGTCTGAATCCCAGACAAGCTAGGTGGTCATTGTTTTTTACCAGGTTTAATTTCGTCGTTACATATCGTCCTGGGTCTAAAAATGTAAAGGCGGATGCCTTATCTCGCAGTTTCCCTGGGGCCGGGAATACGGACGACCCGATTCCTATTCTTCAGGAGGGGGTGGTGGTTTCGGCAGTATGCTCTGAGCTGGAGGAGGAGATATTGGAGGCTCAGGGGGACGCCCCTGTTGGACCTTCGGGGAGACTGTTCGTTCCAGATCAGTTGCGACAAAAGGTGATCGAGGCACACCATAACTCAGTTTTTGCAGGACACCCGGGGAGTAAAGCAACTGTGGATCTCCTCTCGCGTCGGTTTTGGTGGCCTAACTTACATAAAGAGGTGGTAACTTTTGTCGCGTCCTGTGGGGTTTGTGCGCGCTCTAAGACCTCACATACCCGTCCGTCTGGGGCCCTCTTACCTTTGAAGATCCCGGAGCGTCCTTGGACTCATCTGTCTATGGACTTTATTACGGACCTCCCTCCGTCTTCGGGTAAAACGGTCATACTCGTTGTAGTGGACAGGTTCAGCAAGATGGCACATTTTATCGCTCTTCCGGCTCTTCCTAATGCTAAAACTCTTGCGCAGGTATTCATTGGGGAGATTGTGAGGCTTCACGGGGTACCCTCCGAGGTGGTGTCTGATCGGGGGTCTCAGTTTGTGTCCAAGTTCTGGAAGGCGTTTTGTGCTCGGCGGGGGATGCATTTGTCATTCTCGTCGGCTTTTCATCCTCAGACCAATGGTCAGACGGAACGTATGAACCAGAGCTTGGAGACATATCTTCGGTGTTTTGTGTCAGAGAACCAGGAGGACTGGGCTTCTTTCCTACCTCTGGCAGAGTTTGCTCTCAATAATAGGCGGAGCGAGTCCACTGGTAAGTCCCCGTTTTTTGGGGCATATGGTTTTCACCCCCAGTTTTGTACTTTCAGTAGGGGGGGCTCTTCGGGGGTTCCGGAGGAGGAACGATTTTCCTCATCTCTCGCTTCAGTATGGAGAGGGGTGCTGAAGAATCTGAATACTATGGGGAACCGATACAAACGTATGGCTGATAGGAGGAGAGTGTCTGGTCCGGACCTAAGTGTGAACGATCAGGTATGGTTGTCTACCAGGAATATTAAACTTAAGGTTCCCTCCTGGAAACTGGGTCCCAGGTTCATCGGGCCGTACAGAATCAGTTCTGTTATTAATCCGGTGGCATTCCGTCTTGACCTCCCCCCTACGTTTAAAATTCACAACGTGTTTCACAGATCATTGCTTAAGAGGTATGTGGCGCCGGTGGTACCGTCACCTTTACCTCCCCCTCCTGTGGTTGTCAATGGTAACTTGGAGTTCCAGGTATCGAGGGTCATTGATTCACGCTTTAATCGCCGGTCCCTTCAGTACTTGGTTCATTGGAAGGGGTATGGTCCTGAGGAGAGGATGTGGGTTCCTGCGTCGGATATTAACGCAGACCGATTAGTTCGGGCCTTCCACTCGACTCACCCGGATAAACCTGGCCCTGAGGGTCCGGAGGCCCCTCGTAGAAGGAGGGGTACTGTCACGGGTGTGTTGCCACGAAGATCGTCACGAGTACACAGCCTGACTTCTCGCAGCTGACTTGTTGGTGCTTTGTGTTTTTTTGGCAGTGTAGGAGTTAATTCTCTCTCTCTCTGGGCTAGCTGAGGTCCAGCCTCGCCCAGCTGCAATCAATGCTTCTTTAGTGAGACTCCTTTATATTCCTGCAGGTCTGTTTGGGAGGTGTCGGTGAAAGCTTTTCATTCTGACTTACAGAGCGGATCGTGGTGTTTGGAGTTGCTGAGATAAGTGCATTTGGAAGTGTTTTTTCCCTTTCCTCGCTTTATCATTTATCTCCTTTCCCGTTGGTGTTCCCTCTGTTGTAGTTGTGTAGAAGTTGTATGCAAGGTGGTTTTGGTTTTTCCCTTGTACTGTCTCGTTCGTCTAAATACTGTGTGTGGGCATATTATTTCTGGTTCCCTATTGTTGTGATCGGGGTCCTTCTCAGGACTAGATTACTTAGGTGCAGGGATCCTCAGGAGGTAGGGGTTACGCTGGCGGCCTGGACCTCTGTACCTTTAACAGTACCTCCAGGTTGAGGGGTTAGTCAGGGTCCCAGCTTAGGGTCAGCTTAGGCCCCCTACCTCCAGTATTCTGTGACAGTGTGACACCTGCACACCTCTTGAGGGGGTCGAAGTTCAGATAGAACCAACATCGATGGACAAAGTACCACCCGGACTCTTGGTGGCTCGGACACTGGCCACGGTTCGGGGTGGCAATGTTATAGTGCGGTGTGTTAATCTGGGCGAAGATGATCTCACACTCCCTCCCAGGGCAGAAATAGCCCAGATTCTGGGAATGCCAGAGAAGTTGGTGCGACCTGATGTGGTACAGCTGTCCACTGTACGAGGAGACCCCTGGACTCTGGCGGTCACCGTACCCCAGGAATCCCACCGGGATAGTGAGAAGGGGGGACGAAGAATCCTAGAACGAATGCGGGCTGAATTGACGGGACTTACACCTCGACAGGTGCAGCAGGTTGAGGAGGTACTGGAGCGGTACCAGGAAGTCTTTGCTCGCCATGAGGATGATTTTGGTTGCACCGAAGCCATTACCCACGAGATTCCCACGGGGAGCGCTGCCCCAGTGCGGGAGAGACACCGGCAGATACCTCCCCAGATGTATAAAGAGGTTAAGGAGATGCTAGCCCATATGTTACAGAATGGTGTGATACGGGAGAGTCAGAGTCCGTGGGCAGCCCCGATTGTCCTGGTCCAGAAGAAAGATGGGACCCTGCGGTTCTGTGTGGACTATAGACGACTGAATGCCTGTTCAGTACGGGACTCTTACCCACTACCGTGAATTGAAGAGTCCCTGTCGGCCTTAGGGAAGGCAAGATAATTCTCCTCCTTGGATCTGGCCAGTGGGTACTGGCAGGTGCCCGTGGCCGAACATGACCGTGCGAAGACGGCATTCATATTACCCATGGGACTGTTCGAGTTCAATTGGATGCCCTTCGGCCTGACTAGCGCCCCCGGGACGTTCCAGCATCTGATGGAGAGATGCCTGGGTGATTTAAACTTCGAGGTGACACTGATTTACCTTGACGACATAATTGTCTGTGCCGCCACCTTCGAGGAACACCTCCAGCGACTGGAGCAAGTACTGAGTCACCTACAGAGTCATGGCCTAAAGGTGAAGCCCCAGAAGTGCCACCTATTTCACAAACAGATCGAATATCTCAGTGATACTGTGTCTGGTGAAGGAGTCAGGCCCACCCAGGTAAAGGTGGCCGCCGTACAGGAGTGGCCTACCCCGAAGACAGTGAAGGACGTTCGGGCCTTCCTGGGACTTGCCGGGTGCTACCGAAGATTCGTGAAGAACTGCACCCGCATAGCCAACCCATTGCTGGAGCTACTTAAGGGAGTGCCGGTGGGCTCCAAGAATCAGGCGATTCGGTGGGGAAGCAGTCAGGAAGAGGCCTTCTGTGCCCTAAAAATGGCCCTGATAGAGGCCCCAATACTTCAATACTTGCCTATGCGGATTTCTCCCAACCATTCATACTCCACACTGATGGGAGCCTACATGGTCTGGGAGCTATGTTATCCCAAGTACAGGAGGGGAAAGAGCGCGTGATTGCATACGCCAGCCGCTCCCTTCACGACTCTGAGAGGAACCCGGATAATTATAGCTCTTTCAAATTAGAGTTGCTGGCTCTGGTTTGGGCAATGACTGATAGGTTTGCAGAGTATTTGTCCGGGTCCGAAGTACTGGTGAGAACAGATAACAACCCACTGGCCCACCTGGAGAATGCGAAATTGGGGGTCCTGGAGCAGCGGTGGGTGGCCCGCATGGCCAGGTACCGGTATAAGATCGCCTACCGGCCTAAGGCAGAGAATACTCACGCCGACGCCCTCTCCAGAGTGACATATGAGTGATCATGACCGCGGTGAAGATTTGGAGGCGGATGAGACCCCTAGCTTCCGAAGTTTCGTGGGACCTCTGGCCGCGGCACAGGGACAGATCAGAGAGACGTCGGAAGAACAAGTGCTAGGGTGGCCAAGAGATGACTGGATCTGAATTCAACAGACTGACAGAGAAGTTGCTCAATTACGTCAATGGGTGGCTTTGCGGCTAGTCCCCAGTCGAGAAGAGAGGAGCACCCTGTCCCCGAGAGCACTGAAGATGCTGGAACAATGGGAGAGACTGTGTTTGCGAGACGGGCTGCTGTACCGATGGCTGCAGCTACTGCAAGAGTTCGGGACCACCTGGCAAGTGGTGATCCCAGAGAAATTGGTCGGAGTAGTGGCTAAGGAGGTTCATGCACGAGGGGCTCACTTCGGATCAGAGAAGATGTTTCAGTGGTTGCAGAGGCTGGTGTATCATCCCCGACTGCGAGCAACAATAGAAGACACTTGTCGAAGATGTCAGAGCTGTGAGCTGGTTAAAGCCCTGGAGCAACGGGTCCCCATACAAACCATTGTGACTTCTGCCCCCTTGGAGGTGCTGATGATCGACTATTTGACTGTTGGACCAGCGCATCTCGGGTATGAACATTTCCTGGTAATGACAGACCACTTCACAAAGTTTGCGGTAGTGACCCTGACCAGAGACCAGATCGCCGAGTCTGCTGCGCAAGCCATCTGCCGAGACTTCATTCGGGTGTACGGCTGCCCAAAGAGGATTCATTCCGATCAAGGCGCCTGCTTCCAAGGGTGATGGAAGAGCTGCACCGGTTGTACAAGATCGAGAAGTTATGGACTACTCCTTACCACCCTCAAGGAAATGGGGCCTGTGAATGCTTTAATCGGACACTGATCCAAATGCCCCGCACATTGGAGGAAGATCGGAAGGTACGGTGGCCTGAGTTTGTGGCCGAGCTAGTGTGGGTCTACAACAACCGAGTGAATAGTACGACGGGGTTCACTCCTTATACCTTGCTGTTCGGGCAAAAGGGGCGAGAGATTACCGAGTTAGAGCTGGACCCCGAGGAGGACTACCCACGGACAGGGGTGTCTTCCTGGGTCCGGGAACATCGGCATCGACTGCAGACCCTCCGACTGTTGGTACAACAAAAGTTTCAGGAGCTCAAACATCATGAGACATTGCCTCTTCGAGGGACAGCTCTGAGGCCTGGGGAGCGGGTGTTGGTATGGGACAGGCGGCCCCGGGGCAAATTGAGTAGGCGGTGGGAATGGACCCCGCACCGAGTGAAGCGCAGGATTGGCGCTGAAGGACATGTGAATGAAGTTCAATCCGAGGGGGCCGAAGGAGCCCCTACCAGAGTGGTTCATCGTAGTATGCTGCGACCCTGTCTGTCTAAAGATGACGAGGATGGAGAAGAATCACCTGCTTCTAGAGAGGGTCCTGTCACAGTTGCCCCAAGCCATGATGTGGATGAAGAAGAGTTGTTGATTCTACCTCCGAGCCCCAGCACTCGATTACCTGCAGTCCCTAGTGCAGGTGGCGAGGGAACAAAATCGGTTGAAGCCACCGGGCAGGCAGAGATTGGAAATACGAGTGACCCTGCAACCCCCATCGGTCAGACTGAGTTACGCCAGTCAGAACGGACAACAGCAGGAGTGCCTCCTCACCGTTACGAACAAGATCAATTCATATGGTACCGTATCGTCCAGGAAGTCCAAGAATGTGAACGTTTGATGAAGGAACTCTCGTCCGTGGAATGGCGAGTTGAAGGAGAGCGGGAGTGTAAGGGGGGAAGACCGGGGTGTAAGTACTTTCAGAGCAAGGGATCCGGAACTGCCGGGGCCGTGCCTCTGGTTGCAGGTGGAAGACAGACTGCGAGCACAGGAGTCAGGTGACTGGGAAGCTGGGGGCGTGTCTAGAGTGAGATCTGGGAGATCAGGTGACCGAGAGACTGGTGACATGGGTAGAGAGAGGAAGAGACGAGGACATTTTGCAAGGGAAAGCGGAGCTGGGTCCTGCTCAGCAGAGCAGTGTGAGAGGGTCCAGGCTCCTGGCTCCAGAACTGGGAGCAAGATCCAAGTGCAGTGAACCGGAGGAGTCGAGCCGACTAGAGAAGAGACGCAGGGTCGGTGGAGTCGGGCACGTGAGGTGCCGTGTTATGGACTAGGGGCTCAGCTGGTAAAACCGGAGACCGCCCGCTGCCGCCAGAAGATGGAGCATTGTTTGGAAGGAAGCCTGAAGAAATCAACACCCGCCTCAGCTGGCAACTGCCTTGTGGAGGAAAAGAGTCAGCTAAGTGTAAAAACTGTTGTTTACAACCGGTTCGACTCTGAAAATATCTAGTTAAACTGTGAACTGTCAGTTAAAGACTTTTTACCTGCTACTTTCCGTGTTTTCCCCCATATTTTCCCCTGATACTCCCTGCGAGGAGATTAACCCTATAATTATAAACTTCCCCTGTTTATTAACCCTGCATTGGCTGCTCTGTGTTTCTGTGTCGCTGCATCTAAAGTACCCGTGTTACACCCGGCCGCCGCCGGCATGAGGTTCACGAGCCTAAAAGGCCACATTTCACGTGAAAGCAGCTTTAGAAGACTTCCTGGGAGAAATGACAGCTGGGTAGATATGGTTTCCCAAGTCCTTTCACCAAGCTAAAAAATATGGCTGTGGTGAAATACAACTCAGCAAAAAAAAGCTGTGGACTGGCTCCATACCGTCCCTGGCCACATTCACCTGTCCACGTGTTTGTGGTTAGGCGGTCCTTCCCAGTAAGTGAACTGGGGAGGGCATAGGTAATGTTGTGGGACCTGTGCTTGTGGAAGGCGGAGATGACAAACAGTGGCAGCTGGGGACCGAGTATGGACATCTGGCCGCCGCCGGCATGAGGTTGTGAAAAGCTTCCGCCTCCACGAGCCTAAAAGGCCATATTTCAAGTGCAAGCAGCGGCCCAGAAATATGGCAGTTTAGTGTTGCGGCCTGTGGGTGGGTGGGTGGCTGGCTGCATACTTGCGCTTGCATTCCAAGTAACAGAAAACTAAGCAGATGGTGGCCTCTATCATCATCATGGCCTCACCTTGGCATTATGAACTCTCCTGAAGGAGAAGCCATGGCCCACCGGAGGAGTCTCCGGTTCTCTGGTGGGCCCGTCCATCCCTGCCGAGAAGCAGCCCTGGCTAAGAAAAGTGTGGGGGAAGGTTCCCGGACACTCTATGGCTGCTTTTTTAATGTGGATTGGACATGCTTATGCATGTTATTTCCTAAACCGCATTGCAGATCAGGCCATTATCCAACTCTGTATTCAAGAAATTAAATGCGCAAAGAAAGATGTTTGTGTGTCAAAGTGTGTCACCCTGGCCTGGATGCCACAAAATCTAATAAAGCTGTGTCTGAGAGCAAGGGGGAGGTTCTCTGGTCAGGGGAACATTAGCATGCAATACCTCCTGTCTCTGGCCAGTAGGGGGGAGCTGGCTGCCCCTATAAAAGCTGGAACTGGGGGGAGGGTTAGAGAGAACTGGATGGCCTGTCTCAGCACTGAGACTTGTCCCAGAGCAGAGCAGGGACAGAAAGTTGTATTGCACCTAAGAGGAAGTGTGGCAGGAGGAGAGCCACAAGCCAGAGACAAGAGGCGAAGTGAGCCTGTTTTGGCAGATAAAGGACTTAATTTACCAGACTTTGGTGTCTGAGGCTGGGAGGATTCCACATCCTACAGCAGATAACCAGTCCGCAGGGGACTGTATATTCCTTGGCCTAAGAAGCCTGGAGGCTCTGCCACAACAGAAGGGACCAGCACAGCCGTACCAGGCTGGGAGCAGAAAGGAACCCACGTTGCAGGCCATACAGGCGAGAATACACGGAGAGCTCGGAATCGTGGGCTGTTACCCTATAAGGAGGAGATAGCCAGAAGGAGCGCAGAAAGCACAGTAGGCCTACACCCTCACCCTGACCAGGGCCAATCTCCCAATTGCTCTCAGACATCCAGGTCCCCTCCTAGCCGGGACTGTTTGTGGGTCAGTTTACCTGTTCTAGTAAAGACCCGGTACTGCAATCTGTTGTCTGTGTGCTCCTTGCTCCTCCAGCACTAACGGTACTGGGACACCCTACACCATCACCCCCATCTTCCATTTTACTGCCCTGGGGCCGCACTCTTCCTGTGAGGAGTCACACTATCCCAGCTGCATACATCATCAGCCCCAGCGGTCTGCCTTGCAGCGGCGGTTCCTAATAACCGCAATCCACGGGTGGCGTAGTCGGACATCACTTAAAACTTATAAAGGGACTACCACTGGTCTGACCACCGTGAGCCATGGACCGGGTCGCCACTACTACCCCCATCGTTCCCCTATTGCCCGGATCCGAGTGCCCCACGGCCCAGGGGGCTAGTCAGCTTTGGCGTAGTCGGCAGGATTGTAACCAACCCGCCACAAACGGGTATTGCGTGCCTGAAAGAGACTGTGCACCTACCTGAAAAGAGGTTTCCCGCCATCCGGAGCCGTTTTCCGCCATTTTCAGCCGTCTCCCACCATCTTCTGTCGGTTCCCGCCATCTTCAGCCGTTTTCCCGCCATCGGACGCCATCTTCAGGACGCCGTGCGGGAAGAAGAGGGGCGTGGACGTCCAACCCGCGAGAGACCCGAAGCTCCGCCCCACACACCGACGCTGCGCAAGGTCCTGGAAGGGAGAGAGAGCGACGCTGACGTCACCAGGACGCGACGCAAGGTCCTCGTCCAGAGCAGCATCAGCGGAGCCGCGGCCTACAGAAGAGGATCGTTGGAAGGTAGGCCGCGCTTAACTAGGGGGGAGGAAGATGTCGGACACAGAGGCGCCCACTACCACCAGCACAGCTGCAGCAGCGGTGATGCCATTTTCCCTGCCCTACATCCCTGGAGCGGCCTGGCTGCCTAAGTACTCAGGGGAGCCCCATGCCCTAACTGATTTTAAGGAAAGGCTGTACAATTTGTTCCAAGTTTACCCCCTGACAGAGGAACAGAAGGTCAGCATACTGACAGGGCAGTTAACTGGCGCAGCCCAGTGGGAGGTAAAGTCATGGCCCGCTGAGGAGAAAAGAATTGTGAAGGGTATTCTGGCCCGGCTGCGGGGTACCTTTGACACACGTACCTCCGCTGAAATTAAAATGAGGTTCTATGGATGTAAGCAGCGGGCACAGGACAGCATCAGAGACTATGCCCTAAATTTGCAGGAAGCCTTGAGAGCCATTAAACAAGCTGACCCTGGCAGCGTGCAGGATACGGATAAGCTACTAACAGAACAGTTTATAGAAGGTCTGCTGTCTAGTGCCCACAGGGCCCAGCTGCGCCTCATGTTCTTCCAGAACCCTGACCTGACCTTTGCCCAATTCAAGGACAGGGCCATAAGGGTGCTCCGTGAACCCACAACAAGTGGCGCTATAAACCCCCGGCGCCCTGCTCTCACCTACCACCAGGAGGCGGCGCCCTCCTCTATGGACTCCGTGGGGGCTGACGCACAGGCCCTGAACCAAGCCCCGTCGAAAGATCTGCATCACCAAGTCCAGGAGCTGACCAGGAGCGTCGCGGCGTTGACCAGGACCGTCCAGGCGTTACAAGTGGACCCGTCGAGACCCATCGAGCTGGCTTCAAGTCCAGAGAATGTCCCGTGGCATCGACAGAGGAGGATCCTGTCGTTCCGAGGGAGGCCCACAGACCGCTACGCAGAGGATGGACAGCCCATTTGCCATCGATGAAACCAGCCCGGACACATTTCCAGGTACTGTAATTTAAACGGGTCCAACCTGGGGCAGAGGGCCAACCCCCAGGCGTAAGATCACCAGGCCCTTACAATTGGCGTAATAAGTACGTTGGGGGGCGCCCGGTTTTACCCGTGGTGCTGGACGGTATCCCCATGAGCGCCTTGCTGGATACTGGGTCGCAAGTAACCACTATCCCTTATGTACTTTTTAAGCAGTATTGGACTGATGCTGATATCACACGGTATCCAGACAGTGACTTGAGCATCATCGCCAGTAATGGCTTGCCCGTGCCGCAGATGGGGTTCAAGGAGATGACCATTAAAATTGGTAAAGTTGAACTACCGGCACAGGGAGTAATTATTGTGGACATTGACCGTCGTGAAAGTCACCCTAAAATAACTGTGGGTACTAATGTGATTGAAAATTGTCTTTCAGAGGTAACTGTAATTCTACAACAGGTGACGGTGAATGCTAGTTCCAGCCAACAGAGAGTCCTCAACAAAGAGATAAAAGCCCTGATGAGACGGCAGCAGGTAGAACTGTCTGGTGGTGAGATCGGTAGCGTAAGACTGAGTGACCCATTCCCCATTTCCATGCCTCCCAAAAGTGAAATGATGATCTGGTGTCGGACTGCAATCGGGTTGAGAGGTAGAGACTACCAAGCCATGGTAGAATCCGTGTACTCGGACAACAGGCCCACCATTTTGACAGCCCGGGGGGTGGTTGATGTCCATTGGAGTGTGCCCGTCCGCATCCTCAACATTGGGGAGAGGGAGGTACATCTACACAGGTACGCTACACTTGCCAAACTGTTTGCTGTTGAGCACAAGGCTATCAGGGCCGTGGAACCCTTGCCTCCATCTCTACAGGCGGAGGGTAATGGCTCCCAGAAACAAAAGGAGGACTGGTGCCAGAAACTCCATGTGGGTGCTGACTCTACTCCCCTGCACCAAAAACAAGGAGTCTACCGGGTGGTACAGGAGTACGAGAGAGTCTTTAGTAAGCACCCGCTAGACTTCGACAGAGTAAAAGGGATAGAACACCACATCCCCACAGGGAGCCACCCACCAATAAAAGAGAGACACAGGCCTGTACCCTCTGCACATTATCAGAACGCCAAGGGTATGCTGCAGGAAATGAAAGAAGCTGGGGTCATTAGAGATAGCTGTAGCCCCTGGGCAGCCCCCCTGGTTCTGGTAAAAAAGAAAGATGGCACCATGAGAATGTGCGTGGACTATAGACAAATCAACCGTATCACCCACAAAGACGCATATCCGCTGCCTAGAATAGAGGAGTCTTTAGCCGCACTAAAATCAGCTAACTTCTTTTCTACTTTGGACCTTACTAGCGGGTACTGGCTGGTTCCTGTGGCAGAGGCTGACAAGGAGAAGACCGCCTTCACCACCCTGATGGGACTGAGCGAGTTCAACTGTATGCCCTTCGGGCTCGGCAACGCACCAGGGACCTTCCAGAGGCTGATGGAATGCTGTCTAGGGCACCGAAACTTCGAGACGGTCCTCCTTTACCTGGACGACGTGATCGTCTATTCGAAGACTTACGAGGACCATCTAAAGGACCTGGCTGAGGTGTTCGAAGCCCTGGCAGGCTATGGCCTGAAGGTGAAACCATCGAAGTGTCACCTGCTGAAACCAAAGGTCCAGTACCTAGGGCACGTGGTAAGTGCGGAAGGAGTAGCCCCCGACCCTGACAAGGTCACGGCAATCAAGAGCTGGCCAAGCCCCTCGAACATCAAAGAAGTAAGGCAGTTCCTCGGGTTGGTAGGCTACTACCGAAGGTTCATCCCCGGGTTCACTAAGATGGCAGCTCCTATGCAGGACCTCCTGATAGGACAGTCCAAGTCCAGAAGCCAAAAGCCACCCTTCAAGTGCGATAAACCGGAAGAGGAGTCCTTCTGCCAGTTGAAGATGGCCCTCACAGGGGATGAGATCCTGGCCTACCCTGATTATGGACAGCCTTTTATTCTCCACACAGACGCCAGTAATGTGGGACTGGGAGCCGTACTGTCACAAAACCAACAGAGCAGAGAAAGGGTGATCGCGTACGCCAGCCGGAAGCTGAGGCCTACCGAGAGGAACCCGGAGAATTACAGCTCCTTCAAGCTACAATTCTTGGCGGTGGTGTGGGCCGTAACGGAACGCTTCAAGCATTACCTGGCCTCCGCAAAGTTCACTGTGTACACGGACAACAACCCGTTAACACACCTGGACAGTGCAAGACTTGGTGCCCTGGAACAGCGGTGGATGGCCCGTCTCTCCAATTATGACTTCGTGATCAAGTACTGGGCAGGCAAAACCAATGCCAACGCTGACGCCCTATCGAGAATGCCTCACTTACCTGAAGGTGACGAAGACCCAGAAGAGCTGGAGGAGGTAGAACTCCCCGCGTTTCACCGGTACGGAGCCGCTCAATATTCCCACCGCGTGATGGAGGAAGATCTAACCACCGTTATGATCAATCCCCTACCTCACCACAGCTGGGCCTAGACCCAAGATAGTGACCCTGCAGTCCGCCTGGTGAAAGATCTGCTGACCCAGGAAGATGCCCGCATAGATCTGGATGCTCCAGAGGAAGCCAAGCAGCTATGGAAAGAGAAGAGCAAGCTGTTCCTCTATGAAGGCAAGCTGTGCAGAAGACTTGTCAACCACCAGACACACGAGCTGACCTGGCAAGTCGTGGTCCCAAGGCGGGATGCAGCTATGGTCCTGGGGGCTTACCATGACAGAGCGGGGCACTTCGGTTGGAAGAAACTGGAGTTCCTGCTAAGAGGACGGTTCTTTTGGGTCGGCATGAGAGGGGCTGTAGAGAAGTGGTGCAGAGACTGTGGCCCTTGTCACCTAAGGAGGAAGGACCGTGCCAGCCAGAAGACACCCTTGAGGCCCATCGTTACCACGCAGCCTCTTGAGCTGGTAGCTCTGGACCACGTCAAATTGGCTCCAAGCCGGTCAGGATACATCTATGCCCTGACAATCGTGGACCACTATTCCCGTTTTCTAGTGGTGGTAACGGTGAAAGACTTGACAGCCCAAACGGCGGCCAGAGCCTTCCAGCAATACTTCTGCCGTCCATACGGGTATCCTGAACAGGACCTGACAGGCCAGGGTCCAGCGTTCGAGGCTGAAATCTTCCAAGAGTTCTGCAACCTCTATGGCTCTAAGAAGATTCGGACAACGCCTTACCACCCACAAACCAACGGGATGTGTGAGAAGATGAACAATATAGTCATTGATCTCCTGAAGACGTTGCCCCTGGAGGAATGCAGCCTGTGGCCAGAAAAACTGCCGGACCTGATAAACTTATACAATCATATCCCAGTGAACGCTACCAACTGCTCCCCGGCTTACCTGATGCGAGCCAGACCAGGTAAGCTGCCCGTAGACCAGGAGATGGGAGTCCTGACACCTGAGGACACCTCCCCGGATGCGGACTGGGATACGGAAAGGCAACTGCAGTACAAGAAGGTACAGGAGAGTGTGGAGAAGAGCCTGGCGCAGGTGAGAGAGAGGCAAGAAAAACTCTTCAACCAACACGCCCCTGCTGGTCCCCTAGAACCTGGTGAGCAGGTCCTGAAGCGAAAGAGAAGGCTTCACAAGTTGGACGACCAGTGGGAAAGGGAACCCTACACCGTACTGCAGTCTGATCACGACAACCCGAAGGTGTGCGTGATCACCAAGGACGGAGGAGAAACCACTAGTACCGTCTCCAGGGACCACCTCAAAAGATGCCCCGAGCAACTCCGTAGTGCAGAAGAGGATCAGAGTGACCTTGAACCCGCAGAGGACAAGGAAGAGATGATCAGCACTGTTCTCGGAGAGTTCCCTCAGTCCTGGACTCGCATAAATGATGCCATAGTGGTACCCGTCCTGCATTTCCTGCAACCGGCTCAACAACAACCTACACCAGAGCTGGAAGGTGAAGAGGAGCAAGCAGTTCCAGAGGCAGAAGAGCCTGTACCAGCAGCCCAGGAGAGTCAACCCTCTGCTGACAGTGAGCCTGCCATGCCTGCGGTAAGCCAAAGGACCCGCAGACAGCTGCCTGCCCTACCTGTACACCCAGCTGGTAGCTGTACCCCTAACGCTAGTGGGGAAAGCCAGGTCGGTCCACCACCAGACAGTGGGTTAAGGAGGTCAACCAGGAGCACAAAGGGGCAGATACCCGCTCGCTGGAGAATATAGGGTGCACTAAAATTGTAAATAACCATGTTGCCAAATGTTGAAATGTTTGCCAAGTTACCTGCATGATTATTAATAGTGTATTTCAGTTTCTTGCAGTTACCGTAAGGACTCAAAGGTTATGGACTTTTTATAACCGGGACTTTGTATGGACTGCGTTCGGAGCCTAACCAAGGAATGAACTAAGACTGTGAAGGACTTGGGGTAGGACAGACCCCCGCCTGGTTAAGGCTCCCCGTTGTGTTGGTGATATGGACACCCGGTCACAGACCACACTGTGACCTTAAGAACTCAATCTGTGCGTCGTCTGTCTATTAATGTTTTATGGTTATGCATATTGTCTTTGTTTACTGTTTAGTCCCGGAGTACTAAATTTCACTAGGGGGGAATGTGTCACCCTGGCCTGGATGCCAAAAAATCTAGTAAAGCTGTGTCTGAGAGCAAGGGGGAGGTTCTCTGGTCAGGGGAACATTAGCATGCAATACCACCTGTCTCAGGCCAGTAGGGGGAGCTGGCTGCCCCTATAAAAGCTGGAACTGGGGGGAGGGTTAGAGAGAACTGGACGACCTGTCTCAGCACTGAGACTTGTCCCAGAGCAGAGCAGGGACAGAAAGTTGTATTGCACCTAAGAGGAAGTGTGGCAGGAGGAGAGCCACAAGCCAGAGACAAGAGGCGAAGTGAGCCTGTCTTGGCAGATAAAGGACTTAATTTACCAGACTTTGGTGTCTGAGGCTGGGAGGATTCCACATCCTACAGCAGATAACCAGTCCGCAGGGGACTGTATATTCCTTGGCCTAAGAAGCCTGGAGGGACCACAACAGAAGGGACCAGCACAGCCGTACCAGGCCGGGAGCAGAAAGGAACCCACGTTGCAGGCCATACATGCGAGAATACACGGAGAGCTCGGAATCGTGGGCTGTTACCCTATAAGGAGGAGATAGCCAGAAGGAGCGCAGAATGCACGGTAGGCCTACACCCTCACCCTGACCAGGGCCAATCTCCCAATTGCTCTCAGACATCCAGGTCCCCTCCTAGCTGGGACTGTTTGTGGGTCAGTTTACCTGTTCTAGTAAAGATCCGGGACTGCAATCTGTTGTCTGTGTGCTCCTTGCTCCTCCAGCACTAACGGTACTGGGACGCCCTACACCATCACCCCCATCTTCCATTATACTGCCCTGGGGCCGCACTCTTCCCGTGGGGAGTCACACTATCCCAGCTGCATACATCATCAGCCCCAGCGGTCTGCCTTGCAGCGGCGGTTCCTAATAACCGCAATCCACGGGTGGCGTAGTTGGACATCACTTAAAACTTATAAAGGGACTACCACTGGTCTGACCACCCTGAGCCATGGACCGGGTCGCCACTACTACCCCCATCGTTCCCCTATTGCCCGGATCCGAGTGCCCCACGGCCCAGGGGGCGAGTCAAAAGCACCACCGACAAGTGCGAGCTGATGTTGGACTGGCTGCCATTGCTTCTGCAACAAGCTGCATTAGAGCACTTCCTGGGAGAAATGACATGCAGGGTAGATACGGTTTCCCTCTATGCCAGTCCTTTCACCGAGCTAAATACAAATCTCAGCAAAAAAATCTGTGGACTGGCTCATTACCGTCCCTGGCCTCATTCACCTGTCCACGTGTTTATGGTTAGGTGGTCCTTCCACTGGGGAGGGCACGAGTAATGTTGTGGGACCCGTGCTTGTGGAAGGCGGAGACGACACCGGGAGAAACAGTGGCGGCTGGGGACCCAGTATGGACACCCGGCCGCCGCCGGCATGAGGTTATGAAAAGCTTCCGCCTCCACGAGCCTAAGAGGCAACATTTCAAGTGAAAGCAGCTTTAGAGGACTTCCTGGGAGAAATGACAGCTGGGTAGATATGGTTTCACCAAGATAAAGAATATGGCTGTGGTGAAATACAATTCAGCAAAAAAAGCTGTGGACTGGCTCCGTACCGTTCCTGGCCACATTCACCTGTCCACGTGTTTGTGGTTAGGCGGTCCTTCCCAGTAAGTGCACTGGGGAGGGCATGGGTAATGTTGCGGGACCTGTGCTTGTGGAAGGCGGAGGCGATACCGGGAAATATAGTGGCGGATGGGGACCGAGTATGGACACCCGGCCGCAGCCGGCATGAGGTTGTGAAAAGCTTTCACCTCCACAAGCCTAAAAGGCCACATTTCAAGTGCAAGCAGCTGTCAAAAATTTGGCAGTATAGTATTGCAGCCTGTGGGTGGGTGGCTGGCTGCATACTTGCGCTTGCATTCCAAGGAATGGGGTAGGGACAACTGAATGCTGCACTGGGACACGGACGTGGACGGTGATTGTTGCAAGTCTGCAGCGATAGGTGCATGGCTGGAGGCATCTTCGCATGTGCCAAGGATCACTTATGATGAGCACACTTTTAGACAGTCACCTGGGAGTCAGAGATGCTTCCAGGGATCTTCCCCATGCTGTTGCCATGTCTTTTCAGCACTGTATGCATGTGTCACACACCACATGGCCAGATAAGGTTGTAAAATGTTAAAATTACATTTCCCAGTGAATGCATTTGTCTTTGTTGAAAGCAATGCAAAAGTGCAAAAACGCATCAAAAACGCTACGTGTGAACATAGCCCAAGGTGTGGAGGGGTATTTTTGGTTTTGGTTATTTATTTTGCCTTATATACAAGTCATTACCTTGGAAAGGATGTTCCTTAACATATTTCACAGGAAAATCCATTTTGGTTTCGTTTTTGTTTCAGTCCGTAAAAGTGGCGTTGTTGACAGCAGTGACCTGGGAGTCAGAAATGCTTCCAGGGGTCTTCCCCATGCTGTCCCCATGTCATTTGAGCACTGTTCCCATCGATTTGGGCAATTTTTAGGCCTCTGTAGACCGCCGGGGGGAGCCGCCTGAAAAATGCTCGAGTTTCCCATAGACTTACATTGGGCTCATTGCTCGGGTCGAGCACCCGAGTATTCCAATTTGCTCGACCTGAGCAATGAGTACCCAAGCATTTTAGTGCTCGCTCATCACTAGCTATGTGCCCACGATGCAGAAATGAAGCGGAAAATTTCCGCTTCATTTCTGCATTTCCTTGCCAGTAAAAACGCATGCGGAATTTATCACGCGTTTTTGACGTGTTTTTGAAGCGTTTTGTACATGCAGAATTGCTAAGTATTTTTCTAAAGCATTGAGTAGGCAATTCCGCATGCGCAAACGCACAAATAATGGGCATGCTGCGGATTTTTCCGCATATAAAATCCGCTGTGGAAAATTCCGCAGCATGGGCACAGAACATTCAGATTGTCAATGGGGACCATGGGGCACGTACTACCAAGCGTTTTTCAAGCGTTTCCGCAGCAGAAATTCCGCAGCAAAAATGCTTGAAAAGCGCATCGTGGGCATGCAGCCTAAGACAGTTCTATCAGTATGTATATGGGTAATCTATGTCTGCCTTAGAGAAGAGAGCTGAGGTGTGCAGCCCTTATGGCAGCTCTACAGCCGCTGATCACTGTTGGAGTTTCTTCCCCCTGGGCAGCAGCTCCTGAGTTTGAGCATTTATGTTTCATGTCTATCTAGGTCCATTGTAGGAAGAAAGACTTCACACCGCAGGATGCAGCCGCCACGTCCGCAGCAGTTTCTCCTACTATCCTGTCTAGGGCTGGACATCAATTCAGAGCAGCGTCAGGTGCCTCATCTGCTGCAGAACCTCATAACACACACCTCGGGTCAGACCTTGTAACCATGGAGACACATAGCTTTACACATGACCTGTACGCACAAAACGTTTATTCTGTTGCCAGAATAAAACCAGAACCCGTCCAGAGCCCAGAAGCTGAGATCTCAGTGCGGTGTATACGGGATATAATGTAGCTGCAGATCGGCAGGAAGCGCGGCTCTTCTGGTGGAGACTTCTCCTTCTTCTTCCGCTTTTCACTTCTCATCAGAACTTCCCCTTTCACTTGTCAGTAAGAAGAGCAGGAATATGTGGCGTCTGTGCGTCCTGTGCGTCCTGCTGTCCCCGGTACAAGGTAGGTGATGATACAGAGGCTGGGGGTGTGCACGCTCAGGTGTGTACGATGTGCATGTGCACATGGAGGAGCTTTACTGTAGAGGCTGGGGGTGTGCACGCTCAGGTGTGTACGATGTGCATGTGTACATGGAGGGGCTTTACTGTAGAGGCTGGGGGTGTGCACGCTCAGGTGTGTACGATGTGCATGTGTACATGGAGGGGCTTTACTATAGAGGCTGGGGGTGTGCACGCTCAGGTGTGTACGATGTGCATGTGTACATGGAGGAGCTTTACTGTAGAGGCTGGGGGTGTGCACGCTCAGGTGTGTACGATGTGCATGTGTACATGGAGGAGCTTTACTATAGAGGCTGGGGGTGTGCACGCTCAGGTGTGTACGATGTGCATGTGTACATGGAGGGGCTTAGTACAGAGGCTGGGGGTGTGCACGCTCAGGTGTGTACGATGTGCATGTGTACATGGAGGGGCTTTACTGTAGAGGCTGGGGGTGTGCACGCTCAGGTGTGTATGATGTGCATGTGTACATGGAGGGGCTTTACTATAGAGGCTGGGGGTGTGCACGCTCAGGTGTGTACGATGTGCATGTGTACATGGAGGAGCTTTACTATAGAGGCTGGGGGTGTGCACGCTCAGGTGTGTACGATGTGCATGTGTACATGGAGGGGCTTAGTACAGAGGCTGGGGGTGTGCACGCTCAGGTGTGTACGATGTGCATGTGTACATGGAGGGACTTTACTGTAGAGGCTGGGGGTGTGCACGCTCAGGTGTGTACGATGTGCATGTGTACATGGAGGGGCTTTACTATAGAGGCTGGGGGTGTGCACGCTCAGGTGTGTATGATGTGCATGTGTACATGTAGGGGCCTTACTATAGAGGCTGGGGGTGTGCACGCTCAGGTGTGTACGATGTGCATGTGTACATGGAGGGGCTTAGTACAGAGGCAGGGGGTGTGCACGCTCAGGTGTGTATGATGTGCATGTGTACATGTAGGGGCCTTACTATAGAGGCTGGGGGTGTGCACGCTCAGGTGTGTACGATGTGCATGTGTACATGGAGGGGCTTAGTACAGAGGCTGGGGGTGTGCACGCTCAGGTGTGTACGATGTGCATGTGTACCAGGAGGGGCTTTACTGTAGAGGCTGGGGGTGTGCACGCTCAGGTGTGTACGATGTGCATGTGTACATGGAGGGGCTTAGTACAGAGGCAGGGGGTGTGCACGCTCAGGTGTGTATGATGTGCATGTGTACCAGGAGGGGCTTTACTGTAGAGGCTGGGGGTGTGCACGCTCAGGTGTGTACGATGTGCATGTGTACATGGAGGGGCTTTACTATAGAGGCAGGGGGTGTGCACGCTCAGGTGTGTATGATGTGCATGTGTACATGGAGGGGCTTAGTACAGAGGCTGGGGGTGTGCACGCTCAGGTGTGTACGATGTGCATGTGTACATGGAGGGGCTTTACTATAGAGGCTGGGGGTGTGCACGCTCAGGTGTGTATGATGTGCATGTGTACATGGAGGAGCTTTACTATAGAGGCAGGGGGTGTGCACGCTCAGGTGTGTATGATGTGCATGTGTACATGGAGGAGCTTTACTATAGAGGCTGGGGGTGTGCACGCTCAGGTGTGTACGATGTGCATGTGTACATGGAGGGGCTTAGTACAGAGGCAGGGGGTGTGCACGCTCAGGTGTGTACGATGTGCATGTGTACATGGAGGGGCTTTACTATAGAGGCTGGGGGTGTGCACGCTCAGGTGTGTACGATGTGCATGTGTACATGGAGGGGCTTAGTACAGAGGCAGGGGGTGTGCACGCTCAGGTGTGTATGATGTGCATGTGTACTTGGAGGAGCTTTACTGTAGAGGCTGGGGGTGTGCACGCTCAGGTGTGTACGATGTGCATGTGTACATGGAGGGGCTTTACTATAGAGGCAGGGGGTGTGCACGCTCAGGTGTGTACGATGTGCATGTGTACTTGGAGGAGCTTTACTATAGAGGCAGGGGGTGTGCACGCTCAGGTGTGTACGATGTGCATGTGTACATGGAGGGGCTTAGTACAGAGGCAGTGGGTGTGCACGCTCAGGTGTGTACGATGTGCATGTGTACATGGAGGGGCTTAGTACAGAGGCTGGGGGTGTGCACGCTCAGGTGTGTATGATGTGCATGTGTACATGGAGGAGCTTTACTATAGAGGCTGGGGGTGTGCACGCTCAGGTGTGTACGATGTGCATGTGTACATGGAGGGGCTTTACTATAGAGGCTGGGGGTGTGCACGCTCAGATGTGTACGATGTGCATGTGCACATGGAGGGGCTTTACTATAGTGGCTGGGGGTGTGCACGCTCAGGTGTGTATGATGTGCATGTGTACATGGAGGAGCTTTACTATAGAGGCTGGGGGTGTGCACGCTCAGGTGTGTACGATGTGCATGTGTACATGGAGGGGCTTTACTATAGAGGCTGGGGGTGTGCACGCTCAGGTGTGTACGATGTGCATGTGTACATGGAGGGGCTTTACTATAGTGGCTGGGGGTGTGCACGCTCAGGTCTGTATGATGTGTATGTGTACATGGAGGAGCTTTACTATAGTGGCTGGGGGTGTGCACGCTCAGGTGTGTATGATGTGCATGTGTACATGGAGGGGCTTAGTACAGAGGCTGGGGGTGTGCACGCTCAGGTGTGTATGATGTGTATGTGTACATGGAGGAGCTTTACTATAGTGGCTGGGGGTGTGCACGCTCAGGTGTGTACGATGTGCATGTGTACATGGAGGGGCTTAGTACAGAGGCTGGGGGTGTGCACGCTCTGGTGTGTACAATGTGCATGTGTACATGGAGGAGCTTTACTATAGAGGCTGGGCGTGTGCACGCTCAGGTGTGTATGATGTGCATGTGTACATGTAGGGGCCTTATTATAGAGGCTGGGGGTGTGCACGCTCAGGTGTGTACGATGTGCATGTGTACATGGAGGGGCTTACTATAGAGGCTGTCGGTGTGCACGCTCAGGTGTGTATGATGTGCATGTGTACATGGAGGAGCTTTACTATAGAGGCTGGGGGTGTGCACGCTCAGGTGTGTACGATGTGCATGTGTACATGTAGGGGCCTTACTATAGAGGCTGGGGGTGTGCACGCTCAGGTGTGTACGATGTGCATGTGTACATGGAGGGGCCTTACTATAGAGGCTGGGGGTGTGCACGCTCAGGTGTGTATGATGTGCATGTGTACATGGAGGAGCTTTACTATAGAGGCTGGGGGTGTGCACGCTCAGGTGTGTACAATGTGCATGTGTACATGTAGGGGCCTTACTATAGAGGCTGGGGGTGTGCACGCTCAGGTGTGTATGATGTGCATGTGTACATGGAGGGGCCTTACTATAGTGGCTGGGGGTGTGCACGCTCAGGTGTGTACGATGTGCATGTGTACATGGAGGGGCCTTACTATAGTGGCTGGGGGTGTGCACGCTCAGGTGTGTACGATGTGCATGTGTACATGGAGGGGCTTACTATAGAGGCTGGGGGTGTGCACGCTCAGGTGTGTATGATGTGCATGTGTACATGGAGGAGCTTTACTATAGAGGCTGGGGGTGTGCACGCTCAGGTGTGTACGATGTGCATGTGTACATGGAGGGGCTTACTATAGAGGCTGGGGGTGTGCACGCTCAGGTGTGTATGATGTGCATGTGTACATGGAGGGGCTTTACTATAGAGGCTGGGAGTGTGCACGCTCAGGTGTGTATGATGTGTATGTGTACATGGAGGGGCTTACTATAGAGGCTGGGAGTGTGCACGCTCAGGTGTGTACGATGTGCATGTGTACATGGAGGGGCCTTACTATAGAGGCTGGGGGTGTGCACGCTCAGGTGTGTATGATGTGCATGTGTACATGGAGGAGCTTTACTATAGAGGCTGGGGGTGTGCACGCTCAGGTGTGTATGATGTGCATGTGTACATGGAGCGGCCTTACTATAGAGGCTGGGGGTGTGCACGCTCAGGTGTGTACGATGTGCATGTGTACATGGAGGAGCTTTACTATAGAGGCTGGGGGTGTGCACGCTCAGGTGTGTACGATGTGCATGTGTACATGGAGGGGCCTTACTATAGAGGCTGGGGGTGTGCACGCTCAGGTGTGTACGATGTGCATGTGTACATGGAGGGGCTTACTACAGAGGCTGGGGGTGTGAACGCTCAGGTGTGTACGATGTGCATGTGTACATGGAGGGGCCTTACTATAGAGGCTGGGGGTGTGCACGCTCAGGTGTGTATGATGTGCATGTGTACATGGAGGGGCCTTACTATAGAGGCTGGGGGTGTGCACGCTCAGGTGTGTATGATGTGCATGTGTACATGGAGGAGCTTTACTATAGAGGCTGGGGGTGTGCACGCTCAGGTGTGTATGATGTGCATGTGTACATGGAGGGGCCTTACTATAGAGGCTGGGGGTGTGCACGCTCAGGTGTGCATGATGTGCATGTGCACATGGAGGGGCTCTACTATAGTGGCTGGGGGTGTGCACGCTCAGGTGTGTACGATGTGCATGTGTACATGGAGGGGCCTTACTATAGAGGCTGGGGGTGTGCACGCTCAGGTGTGTACGATGTGCATGTGTACATGTAGGGGCGTTACTATAGAGGCTGGGGGTGTGCACGCTCAGGTGTGTATGATGTGCATGTGTACATGGAGGAGCTTTACTATAGAGGCTGGGGGTGTGCACGCTCAGGTGTGTACGATGTGCATGTGTACATGTAGGGGCCTTACTATAGAGGCTGGGGGTGTGCACGCTCAGGTGTGTACGATGTGCTTGTGTAAATGGAGGGGCTTTACTATAGAGGCTGGGGGTGTGCACGCTCAGGTGTGTACGATGTGCATGTGTACATGGAGGGGCTTTACTATAGAGGCTGGGGGTGTGCACGCTCAGGTGTGTATGATGTGCATGTGTACATGGAGGAGCTTTACTATAGAGGCTGGGGGTGTGCACGCTCAGGTGTGTACGATGTGCATGTGCACATGGAGGGGCCTTACTATAGTGGCTGGGGGTGTGCACGCTCAGGTGTGTACGATGTGCATGTGTACATGGAGGGGCCTTACTATAGTGGCTGGGAGTGTGCACACTCAGGTGTGTGCGATGTGCATGTGTACATGGAGGGGCTTTACTATAGAGGCTGGGGGTGTGCACGCTCAGGTGTGTACGATGTGCATGTGTACATGGAGGGGCTTTACTACAGAGGCTGGGGGTGTGCACGCTCAGGTGTGTACGATGTGCATGTGTACATGGAGGGGCCTTACTATAGTGGCTGGGAGTGTGCACACTCAGGTGTGTGCGATGTGCATGTGTACATGGAGGGGCTTTACTATAGAGGCTGGGGGTGTGCACGCTCAGGTGTGTACGATGTGCATGTGTACATGGAGGGGCTTTACTATAGAGGCTGGGGGTGTGCACGCTCAGGTGTGTACGATGTGCATGTGTACATGGAGGGGCCTTACTATAGAGGCTGGGGGTGTGCACGCTCAGGTGTGTACGATGTGCATGTGTACATGGAGGGGCTTTACTATAGAGGCTGGGGGTGTGCACGCTCAGGTGTGTACGATGTGCATGTGTACATGGAGGGGCTTTACTATAGAGGCTGGGAGTGTGCACGCTCAGGTGTGTACGATGTGCATGTGTACATGTAGGGGCCTTACTATAGAGGCTGGGGGTGTGCACGCTCAGGTGTGTACGATATGCATGTGCACATGGAGGGGCCTTACTATAGAGGCTGGGGGTGTGCACGCTCAGGTGTGTACGATGTGCATGTGCACATGGAGGGGCCTTACTATAGAGGCTGGGGGTGTGCACGCTCAGGTGTGTACGATGTGCATGTGCACATGGAGGGGCCTTACTATAGTGGCTGGGGGTGTGCACGCTCAGGTGTGTACGATGTGCATGTGTACATGTAGGGGCTTTACTATAGAGGCTGGGCGTGTGCACGCTCAGGTGTGTATGATGTGCATGTGTACATGGAGGGGCTTACTATAGAGGCTGGGGGTGTGCACGCTCAGGTGTGTACGATATGAATGTGCACATGGAGGGGCTTACTACAGAGACTGGGGGTGTGCACGCTCAGGTGTGTACGATATGAATGTGCACATGGAGGGGCTTACTACAGAGACTGGGGGTGTGCACGCTCAGGTGTGTACGATGTGCATGTGTACATGGAGGGGCTTACTATAGAGGCTGGGGGTGTGCACGCTCAGGTGTGTATGATGTGCATGTGCACATGGAGGGGCTTTACTATAGAGGCAGGGGGTGTGCACGCTCAGGTGTGTACGATATGAATGTGCACATGGAGGAGCTTTACTATAGAGGCAGGGGGTGTGCACGCTCAGGTGTGTATGATGTGTATGTGTACATGGAGGAGCTTTACTATAGAGGCTGGGGGTGTGCACGCTCAGGTGTGTATGATGTGTATGTGTACATGGAGGAGCTTTACTATAGAGGCTGGGGGTGTGCACGCTCAGGTGTGTATGATGTGCATGTGTACATGGAGGGGCTTTACTATAGAGGCTGGGGGTGTGCACGCTCAGGTGTGTATGATGTGTATGTGTACATGGAGGAGCTTTACTATAGAGGCTGGGGGTGTGCACGCTCAGGTGTGTACGATATGAATGTGCACATGGAGGGGCTTACTACAGAGACTTGGGGTGTGCACGCTCAGGTGTGTACGATATGAATGTGCACATGGAGGGGCTTTACTATAGAGACTGGGGGTGTGCACGCTCAGGTGTGTGCGATGTGCATGTGTACATGGAGGGGCTTACTACAGAGGCTGGGGGTGTGCACGCTCAGGTGTGTATGATGTGTATGTGTACATGTAGGGGCTTAGTACAGAGGCTGGGCGTGTGCACGCTCAGGTGTGTACGATGTGCATGTGTACATGGAGGGGCCTTACTATAGAGGCTGGGGGTGTGCACGCTCAGGTGTGTACGATGTGCATGTGTACATGGAGGGGCCTTACTATAGAGGCTGGGGGTGTGCACGCTCAGGTGTGTACGATGTGCATGTGCACATGGAGGGGCCTTACTATAGAGGCTGGGGGTGTGCACGCTCAGGTGTGTACGATGTGCATGTGTACATGTAGGGGCCTTACTATAGAGGCTGGGGGTGTGCACGCTCAGGTGTGTACGATATGAATGTGCACATGGAGGGGCTTACTACAGAGACTGGGGGTGTGCACGCTCAGGTGTGTACGATATGAATGTGCACATGGAGGGGCTTACTACAGAGACTGGGGGTGTGCACGCTCAGGTGTGTACGATGTGCATGTGTACATGGAGGGGCTTTACTATAGAGGCTGGGGGTGTGCACGCTCAGGTGTGTACGATGTGCATGTGTACATGGAGGGGCTTTACTATAGAGGCTGGGGGTATGCACGCTCAGGTGTGTACGATGTGCATGTGTACATGGAGGGGCTTACTATAGAGGCTGGGGGTGTGCACGCTCAGGTGTGTATGATGTGCATGTGCACATGGAGGGGCTTTACTATAGAGGCAGGGGGTGTGCACGCTCAGGTGTGTATGATGTGCATGTGTACATGGAGGAGCTTTACTATAGAGGCTGGGAGTGTGGACGCTCAGGTGTGTACGATGTGCATGTGTACATGTAGGGGCCTTACTATAGAGGCTGGGGGTGTGCACGCTCAGGTGTGTACGATATGAATGTGCACATGGAGGGGCTTACTATAGAGGCTGGGGGTGTGCACGCTCAGGTGTGTACGATATGAATGTGCACATGGAGGGGCTTACTACAGAGACTGGGGGTGTGCACGCTCAGGTGTGTACGATGTGCTTGTGTAAATGGAGGGGCTTTACTATAGAGGCTGGGGGTGTGCACGCTCAGGTGTGTACGATATGAATGTGCACATGGAGGGGCTTACTACAGAGACTGGGGGTGTGCACGCTCAGGTGTGTACGATGTGCATGTGTACATGGAGGGGCTTTACTATAGAGGCTGGGGGTGTGCACGCTCAGGTGTGTACGATGTGCATGTGTACATGGAGGGGCTTACTATAGAGGCTGGGGGTGTGCACGCTCAGGTGTGTATGATGTGCATGTGCACATGGAGGGGCTTTACTATAGAGGCAGGGGGTGTGCACGCTCAGGTGTGTATGATGTGCATGTGTACATGGAGGAGCTTTACTATAGAGGCTGGGAGTGTGCACGCTCAGGTGTGTACGATGTGCATGTGTACATGGAGGGGCTTACTATAGTGGCTGGGGGTGTGCACGCTCAGGTGTGTACGATGTGCATGTGTACATGGAGGGGCTTACTATAGAGGCTGGGGGTGTGGACGCTCAGGTGTGTACGATGTGCATGTGTACATGGAGGGGCCTTACTATAGAGGCTGGGGGTGTGCACGCTCAGGTGTGTACGATGTGCATGTGTACATGGAGGGGCCTTACTGTAGAGGCTGGGGGTGTGCACGCTCAGGTGTGTACGATGTGCATGTGTACATGGAGGGGCTTACTATAGAGGCTGGGGGTGTGCACGCTCAGGTGTGTACGATGTGTATGTGTACATGGAGGGGCTTACTACAGAGGCTGGGGGTGTGCACGCTCAGGTGTGTACGATGTGCATGTGTACATGGAGGAGCTTTACTATAGAGGCAGGGGGTGTGCACGCTCAGGTGTGTACGATGTGCATGTGTACATGGAGGGGCTTACTACAGAGCCTGGGGGTGTGCACGCTCAGGTGTGTACGATGTGCATGTGTACATGGAGGGGCCTTACTATAGAGGCTGGGAGTGTGCACGCTCAGGTGTGTACGATGTGCTTGCGTAAATGGAGGGGCTTTACTATAGTGGCTGGGGGTGTGCACGCTCAGGTGTGTATGATGTGCATGTGTACATGGAGGGGCTTTACTATAGAGGCTGGGGGTGTGCACGCTCAGGTGTGTACGATGTGCATGTGTACATGGAGGGGCCTTACTACAGAGGCTGGGGGTGTGCACGCTCAGGTGTGTACGATGTGCATGTGTACATGGAGGAGCTTTACTATAGAGGCAGGGGGTGTGCACGCTCAGGTGTGTACGATGTGCATGTGTACATGGAGGAGCTTTACTATAGAGGCAGGGGGTGTGCACGCTCAGGTGTGTATGATGTGCATGTGTACATGTAGGGGCCTTACTATAGAGGCTGGGAGTGTGCACGCTCAGGTGTGTATGATGTGCTTGTGTAAATGGAGGGGCTTTCCTATAGTGGCTGGGGGTGTGCACGCTCAGGTGTGTACGATGTGCATGTGTACATGGAGGAGCTTTACTATAGAGGCTGGGGGTGTGCACGCTCAGGTGTGTATGATGTGTATGTGTACATGGAGGGGCTTAGTACAGAGGCTGGGGGTGTGCACGCTCAGGTGTGTACGATGTGCATGTGTACATGTAGGGGCCTTACTATAGAGGCTGGGGGTGTGCACGCTCAGGTGTGTATGATGTGCATGTGTACATGGAGGAGCTTTACTATAGAGGCTGGGGGTGTGCACGCTCAGGTGTGTACGATGTGCATGTGTACATGGAGGGGCTTACTACAGAGGCTGGGGGTGTGCACGCTCAGGTGTGTACGATGTGCATGTGTACATGGAGGGGCCTTACTATAGAGGCTGGGGGTGTGCACGCTCAGGTGTGTATGATGTGCATGTGTACATGGAGGGGCCTTACTATAGAGGCTGGGGGTGTGCACGCTCAGGTGTGTATGATGTGCATGTGTACATGGAGGAGCTTTACTATAGAGGCTGGGGGTGTGGACGCTCAGGTGTGTACGATGTGCATGTGTACATGGAGGGGCTTAGTACAGAGGCTGGGGGTGTGCACGCTCAGGTGTGTACGATGTGCATGTGTACATGGAGGAGCTTTACTGTAGAGGCTGGGGGTGTGCACGCTCAGGTGTGTATGATGTGTATGTGTACATGGAGGGGCTTAGTACAGAGGCTGGGGGTGTGCACGCTCAGGTGTGTACGATGTGCATGTGTACATGGAGGGGCTTACTATAGAGGCTGGGGGTGTGCACGCTCAGGTGTGTACGATGTGCATGTGTACATGGAGGGGCCTTACTATAGAGGCTGGGGGTGTGCACGCTCAGGTGTGTACGATGTGCATGTGTACATGGAGGAGCTTTACTATAGAGGCTGGGGGTGTGCACGCTCAGGTGTGTATGATGTGCATGTGTACATGGAGGGGCTTAGTACAGAGGCTGGGGGTGTGCAAGCTCAGGTGTGTACGATGTGCATGTGTACATGTAGGGGCCTTACTATAGAGGCTGGGGGTGTGCACGCTCAGGTGTGTATGATGTGCATGTGTACATGGAGGAGCTTTACTATAGAGGCTGGGGGTGTGCACGCTCAGGTGTGCACGATGTGCATGTGTACATGGAGGAGCTTTACTATAGAGGCAGGGGGTGTGCACGCTCAGGTGTGTACGATGTGCATGTGTACATGGAGGAGCTTTACTATAGAGGCTGGGGGTGTGCACGCTCAGGTGTGTACGATGTGCATGTGTACATGGAGGAGCTTTACTATAGAGGCAGGGGGTGTGCACGCTCAGGTGTGTACGATGTGCATGTGTACATGGAGGGGCTTACTACAGAGCCTGGGGGTGTGCACGCTCAGGTGTGTACGATGTGCATGTGTACATGGAGGAGCTTTACTATAGAGGCTGGGGGTGTGCACGCTCAGGTGTGTACGATGTGCATGTGTACATGGAGGGGCTTAGTACAGAGGCAGGGGGTGTGCACGCTCAGGTGTGTACGATGTGCATGTGTACATGGAGGAGCTTTACTATAGAGGCTGGGGGTGTGCACGCTCAGGTGTGTACGATGTGCATGTGTACATGGAGGGGCTTTACTATAGAGGCTGGGGGTGTGCACACTCAGGTGTGTATGATGTGCATGTGTACATGGAGGAGCTTTACTATAGAGGCTGGGGGTGTGCACGCTCAGGTGTGTATGATGTGCATGTGTACATGGAGGAGCTTTACTATAGAGGCTGGGGGTGTGCACGCTCAGGTGTGTACGATGTGCATGTGTACATGTAGGGGCCTTACTATAGAGGCTGGGGGTGTGCACGCTCAGGTGTGTATGATGTGCATGTGTACATGGAGGGGCCTTACTATAGAGGCTGGGGGTGTGCACGCTCAGGTGTGTACGATGTGCATGTGTACATGGAGGAGCTTTACTATAGAGGCAGGGGGTGTGCACGCTCAGGTGTGTATGATGTGCATGTGTACCAGGAGGGGCCTTACTATAGAGGCTGGGGGTGTGCACGCTCAGGTGTGTACGATGTGCATGTGTACATGGAGGAGCTTTACTATAGAGGCTGGGGGTGTGCACGCTCAGGTGTGTATGATGTGCATGTGTACATGGAGGGGCTTAGTACAGAGGCTGGGGGTGTGCACGCTCAGGTGTGTACGATGTGCATGTGTACATGGAGGAGCTTTACTGTAGAGGCTGGGGGTGTGCACGCTCAGGTGTGTACGATGTGCATGTGTACATGGAGGGGCTTTACTATAGAGGCTGGGGGTGTGCACGCTCAGGTGTGTACGATGTGCATGTGTACATGGAGGGGCTTAGTACAGAGGCTGGGGGTGTGCACGCTCAGATGTGTACGATGTGCATGTGCACATGGAGGGGCTTTACTATAGTGGCTGGGGGTATGCACGCTCAGGTGTGTATGATGTGCATGTGTACATGGAGGAGCTTTACTATAGAGGCTGGGGGTGTGCACGCTCAGGTGTGTACGATGTGCATGTGTACATGGAGGGGCTTTACTATAGAGGCTGGGGGTGTGCACGCTCAGGTGTGTACGATGTGCATGTGTACATGGAGGGGCTTTACTATAGAGGCTGGGGGTGTGCACGCTCAGGTGTGTACGATGTGCATGTGTACATGGAGGGGCTTTACTATAGAGGCTGGGGGTGTGCACGCTCAGGTGTGTACGATGTGCATGTGTACATGGAGGAGCTTTACTATAGAGGCTGGGGGTGTGCACGCTCAGGTGTGTACGATGTGCATGTGTACATGGAGGGGCTTTACTATAGAGGCTGGGGGTGTGCACGCTCAGGTGTGTACGATGTGCATGTGTACATGGAGGGGCTTAGTACAGAGGCTGGGGGTGTGCACGCTCAGGTGTGTATGATATGTATGTGTACATGGAGGGGCTTAGTACAGAGGCAGGGGGTGTGCACGCTCAGGTGTGTACGATGTGCATGTGTACATGGAGGAGCTTTACTGTAGAGGCTGGGCGTGTGCATGCTCAGGTGTGTATGATGTGCATGTGTACATGGAGGGGCTTTACTATAGTGGCTGGGGGTGTGCACGCTCAGGTGTGTACGATGTGCATGTGTACATGGAGGGGCTTTACTATAGAGGCTGGGGGTGTGCACGCTCAGGTGTGTACGATGTGCATGTGTACATGGAGGGGCTTAGTACAGAGGCTGGGGGTGTGCACGCTCAGGTGTGTATGATATGTATGTGTACATGGAGGGGCTTAGTACAGAGGCAGGGGGTGTGCACGCTCAGGTGTGTACGATGTGCATGTGTACATGGAGGAGCTTTACTGTAGAGGCTGGGCGTGTGCATGCTCAGGTGTGTATGATGTGCATGTGTACATGGAGGGGCTTTACTATAGTGGCTGGGGGTGTGCACGCTCAGGTGTGTACGATGTGCATGTGTACATGTAGGGGCCTTACTATAGAGGCTGGGGGTGTGCACGCTCAGGTGTGTACGATGTGCATGTGTACATGGAGGGGCCTTACTATAGAGGCTGGGGGTGTGCACGCTCAGGTGTGTATGATGTGCATGTGTACATGGAGGAGCTTTACTATAAAGGCTGGGGGTGTGCACGCTCAGGTGTGTATGATGTGCATGTGTACATGGAGGAGCTTTACTATAGAGGCTGGGGGTGTGCACGCTCAGGTGTGTACGATGTGCATGTGCACATGGAGGGGCCTTACTATAGTGGCTGGGGGTGTGCACGCTCAGGTGTGTACGATGTGCATGTGTACATGGAGGAGCTTTACTATAGTGGCTGGGGGTGTGCACGCTCAGGTGTGTACGATGTGCATGTGTACATGGAGGGGCCTTACTATAGTGGCTGGGAGTGTGCACGCTCAGGTGTGTACGATGTGCTTGTGTACATGGAGGGGCTTTACTATAGAGGCTGGGAGTGTGCACGCTCAGGTGTGTATGATGTGCATGTGTACATGGAGGAGCTTTACTATAGAGGCTGGGGGTGTGCACGCTCAGGTGTGTATGATGTGCATGTGTACATGGAGGAGCTTTACTATAGAGGCTGGGGGTGTGCACGCTCAGGTGTGTATGATGTGCATGTGTACATGGAGGAGCTTTACTATAGAGGCAGGGGGTGTGCACGCTCAGGTGTGTACAATGTGCATGTGCACATGGAGGGGCCTTACTATAGTGGCTGGGGGTGTGCACGCTCAGGTGTGTACGATGTGCATGTGTACATGGAGGGGCCTTACTATAGAGGCTGGGAGTGTGCACGCTGAGGTGTGTACGATGTGCTTGTGTACATGGAGGGGCTTTACTATAGTGGCTGGGGGTGTGCACGCTCAGGTGTGTACGATGTGCATGTGTACATGTAGGGGCCTTACTATAGAGGCTGGGGGTGTGCACGCTCAGGTGTGTATGATGTGCATGTGTACATGGAGGAGCTTTACTATAGAGGCTGGGGGTGTGCACGCTCAGGTGTGTACGATGTGCATGTGTACATGGAGGGGCTTACTACAGAGGCTGGGGGTGTGCACGCTCAGGTGTGTACGATGTGCATGTGCACATGGAGGGGTCTTACTATAGTGGCTGGGGGTGTGCACGCTCAGGTGTGTACGATGTGCATGTGTACATGGAGGGGCCTTACTATAGTGGCTGGGAGTGTGCACGCTCAGGTGTGTACGATGTGCATGTGTACATGGAGGGGCCTTACTATAGTGGCTGGGAGTGTGCACGCTCAGGTGTGTACGATGTGCATGTGTACATGGAGGGGCCTTACTATAGAGGCTGGGGGTGTGCACGCTCAGGTGTGTACGATGTGCATGTGCACATGGAGGGGCCTTACTATAGTGGCTGGGGGTGTGCACGCTCAGGTGTGTACGATTTGCATGTGTACATGTAGGGGCCTTACTATAGTGGCTGGGGGTGTGCACGCTCAGGTGTGTACGATATGAATGTGCACATGGAGGGGCTTACTATAGTGGCTGGGAGTGTGCACGCTCAGGTGTGTATGATGTGCATGTGTACATGGAGGGGCTTACTATAGAGGCTGGGGGTGTGCACGCTCAGGTGTGTATGATGTGCATGTGTACATGGAGGGGCTTACTACAGAGACTGGGGGTGTGCACGCTCAGGTGTGTACGATGTGCATGTGTACATGGAGGGGCTTTACTATAGAGGCTGGGCGTGTGCACGCTCAGGTGTGTACGATATGAATGTGCACATGGAGGGGCTTTACTATAGAGGCTGGGGGTGTGCATGCTCAGGTGTGTACGATGTGCATGTGTACATGGAGGGGCTTACTACAGAGACTGGGGGTGTGCACGCTCAGGTGTGTACGATGTGCATGTGTACATGGAGGGGCTTTACTATAGAGGCTGGGCGTGTGCACGCTCAGGTGTGTACGATATGAATGTGCACATGGAGGGGCTTTACTATAGAGCCTGGGGTATGCACTTTCAGGTGTGTACTGTGACAGAGTCACTGGTATGATTCATGAGGGGAGGTATGTGTCGCACAGGTTGCTGGCCTGTGTGAACTGAAGCCAATAAACTTTCTGCCAGCGTGTTATATGCTTGGGGGTTAACTCTTTTAAAGGGTGTGGTTTTATAAATGACATAGAGATGGGAGGGATGTCATTCCCCATACCTCCACCGCAGGGTGTGGCTGAGCAACGTTTAAATGTTCAGTCCTGTTTTTTTCTCTCTGTGTTTTGTTTGGAGAGACAAGGTCTCCAGACTGGACAGCCATAGCTCAGGAGGGAGCTGAAGGCTGGAAATGACTTGTGTGTGTGACCCGCACACACATATATGGACTGTGCTATAGTTTATCTTTTGTTTTGTTGTTTTGCCAAGTAAGGCTGTGTTTATTTTGCTGGAGTGCAGAGCTTTATGCTGCTAATAGAGCCTGCAAAGCAAACCCGGGTTCCTGAGTCTACTTCCGGAAGTGGCCGAGCGAGTCGTCCTACCACAGTTGGTGTGAGGGTGCTGGCAAGATTCCAGGAACACGTGTACCTGCCACAGGGACCGGTGGATGTCCTGGGTAATGGCCGCCAGCCAACCAGAGAAATCTGACAGCATGGAGGACCTGCTTAAACATCTGGTACAGGCACAGCAGTTGCAACAAACGCAGCACCAGCAACAGCTACAGCAACAGCAGGCACAGCAGGCGCAGTACCAGCAGCAGCACTTGCAGAGCCAGCAGAGCATGCAGCACAGCACCAGGAGATGACCAAACAGATCCAGTTGCAGCAAAAAGCGCAGCAGCAGCACCAGCAGGAGCAGCAGCAGATTCAGCTTTTGGCAGACGTCATCCAGGGCAGGGCAGCCGCCGAACCCCCAGGGCCAACTGATGACTCCCACGTCAGGAAGGCGGTAAGACGACGAAGGGCCATGCAGAAAATGACCCCCGGGGATGATGTAGAAGCATTTCTGACTGTCTTTGAGAGGGTGGCTGATAAGGAGAGAATTCCACCAGAACAGTGGGCAGAGGTTCTGGCGCCATATTTGTTGGGTGAACCCCAGAAGGCATATTACGACTTGGCACTGCAGAATGCCAAGGAATACGCCAAGCTAAAGACAGAGAACTTAGCACGCCTGGGAGTGAATATGGCAAAGAGCCCAACGAGTCCACCAGTGGGCATATGCTAGCGGCAAAACCCCTCGCTCGCAGATGTTTGACCTACTGCAACTCGTTCAGAAGAAGTCCTCCACTCCAGCCCAGATGGTCGAGCGGATGGTGATTGATAGATTAGTTCACTCCCTTTCCAAGTCAGTACAGACTTGGGTTGCCCAGGGCAATTCCCAGAATGCAGAAGACTTTATTGGCCTGGTAGAGAGGTACCAGGTGGTGGAGAAATCCCTCGGGAAACCGGAAATAGTCACTTCTCCATACTGGGATACCCAAAAATGGGCGGGTTCACCACGGAAGGGGTCTTGAGCCACCATTGGGCGGCGTCCCACTCCTACTGAAGGTGGCACAAGGACTGTTGTTAAAGATATAGTCTATTGGCGGTGTCACAACCCTGGACACATTGTCGCCCGGTGTCATATGTCCCCTGAACCCATGGACTGCAGCCTAGGAAGACGGAGTTCCTATTATGCTTATCCAGCCTGCAGTGCGGACTGTCGACCCGGCGAGTGGCCACAGGCATATGCCTTATCCATTAATGGAGTAAAGTTGCTCGAACTGTTGGGCTCTGGGAGTCTGGTGACCTTAATCAGAGCTACCATTCACCACCAGTTGATCCCTTCCAAAACTGTGAGCGTTCGGTGCATCCATGGTGACGCCAAGGACTATCCTGTGTCTACAGTGACAGTGGGAACAGACTGTGGGCCCAGTCCCACAAGGTTGGGGTGGTTAAGGACCTGATACATCCCGTCATACTGGGCCATGATTTTTCTTTATTTTGGGACTTGTGGGGGAAGGGAACCGGAATAAGTAGCATGAGGAAAAACCAGATCCCTGGAGAAACCCCCCCCGATGAAGTCTCAAGTGGATGAGTTCCCACTTTGCTTCCTTGCTGACGATGAGGGCGAGACGGTGAACGAGAATGTCAACCTCCCCGAGTTAGATGTGTCCAGAGAGAACTTTGGGACTGCTCAAGTTCGGGACCTGATTTTAAAGGGAGTGTTTGACCAGGTTACTGTATGTAAGGGGTTTGCCCAAGAGCCGGGGGACGATACCAGGTTCCCCCACTTTGCAGTTCAGGGGGATTTTCTATTTCAGGTGGCTAAACGAAGGGGCGGTGAGACAGTGGAACAGCTGTTACTGCCGGGACCATACCGACGGAGGGTATTGGATATGGCCCATTCACAAATTCTGGGGGACACCTAGGGGTGGAAAAAACTCAGGACAGAATAGTGAGGAGGTTTTATTGGCCAGGATGTTACCGGGAGATCTTAAACTATTGTAGGTCCTGCCCCACCTACCAGATAACCGCTCCCACCTCCCACTTCCGTAACCCTTAGTTCCACTACCTGTGATAGAAGTTCCCTTTGAGAGGATTGCCATGGACCTCGTGGGCCCCTTAGTTAAATCGGCCCGGGGCCACCAATATATCTTGGTCATCATGAACTATGCGACCTGATACCCCGAAGCGGTACCCTTAAGGAACTCGTCCAGTAGGAGCATAGCTCTGGAGCTTGTCCACATCTTTGCCAGGACCGGCCTGCCGAAGGAAATCCTGATGGACCAAGGAACCCCATTCATGAGCAAGGTGATGAAGGAGCTGTGTAAAGTGCTTCCAATTACCCAGCTGCGAACCTCCGTTTACCATCCGCAGACCGATGACTTGCTGGAGCACTTTAATAAGACTCTGAAGGAAATGCTCTAAAGGGTCGTCGAGAAGGATGGTTGAGACTGGGACTACCTGCTCCCATTTGTACTGTTTTCCATCAGAGAAGTTCCCGAAGCCTGTACTGGCTTCTCTCCGTTTGAGCTTCTACATGGCCGGCATCCAAGGGGTCTCCTAAATATCGCCAAGCAAACCTGGGAGGCTGAGGTCACCCCTCACCAGAGCATCATTGAACATGTCGCCCAGTTACAGGAGAGATTGGCGAAAATGATGCCCATCGTGAAGGAACATCTCCTCCAGACGCAGGAAGCCCAGGCGAGGGTGTATAACCGGTCTGCAAGGCTGAAACAGTTCCAGCCTGGGGATCGTGTTCTGGTTCTCATTCCCACTGTCGAAAGTAAACTCCTGGCCAAGTGGCAAGGCCCGTATGAGGTGGTGGAGAAACTCAGAGAAGTGAACTACCGAGTCCACCAGCCTGGCCGAAGAAAGCCGCACCAAGTATACCATGTGAACTTGCTCAAGCCATGGCGGGACCGTGAACTGGTGGAAACTC
Organism: Phyllobates terribilis; assembly: GCF_046119375.1. Lineage (NCBI taxonomy): Eukaryota > Metazoa > Chordata > Amphibia > Anura > Dendrobatidae > Phyllobates > Phyllobates terribilis. The sequence goes on along the minus strand of NW_027362762.1, from coordinate 979,404,312 downwards.
CTTGCCAGGGAGCCGCTCCTGAAGGCAAGGGGAAAGAGGTCACTATAGCAGAGACTCTATCGCTGGCCCAGAAGCAACAATGTCGAGAACTACTACAGCGAAATCGGGAGTTGTTCTCAGAGTTGCTGGGGCATACACAGGTGGTAGAGCACGATGTACTGACAGAGCCACATGTAAGAGTGAATCTGAAGCTGTACCGGATTCTGGAAGCAAGCCAGAAGGTGATCTCGGACAAGATAAAGAGGATGCTAGACCTCGGGGCGATAGAGGAGTTAAAGAGTGGTGGTCAAGCCGAAACATCCTTGTGCCTAAACCCAACGGAGAGTGGAGGTTTTGTAATGACTACCGCCGGTTGAATGAGGTGTCCAAGTGTGACGCGTACCCGATGCCCCGCGTCGACGAACTCATCGAGAGACTTGGACTGGCAAGGTACATCACCACTCTTGACCTGAAGAAGACTACAGGCAGATCTCCATGTTCCAGACGGCCAAGGAGAAGACGGCTTTCTCGACACCTGATGGGTGCTTTCAATCTACTCGGATGCCGTTCAGACTACAGGGGGCCGCAGCCAGCTTCCAGAGGGCTATGGATCGGATCCTAGCCCCACATAAGAAGTATGCCGCAGCCTATCTTGACGACATTGTAGTCTTTAGCCCAGACTGGGCTAGTCATCTACCTAAGCTACAGGCCATTCTGGATGCTCTAGGAAGGCGGGATTTACTATAAATCCCCAAAAAATGTGTGCATGGGAAAAGAGGAGGCCAAGTACTTGGGCTATGTCGTCGGAAGAGGTGAAATAAAGCCGCAAGTAAATAAAGTGGAGGCAATCCAGACCTGGCCGAAACCGCTCTCCAAGAAGCAAGTGAGCTCATCCCTGGGAATGGTGGGATATTACCGGCGGTTTATCCCAAATTTTGCCATGATGGATCTCCTAAAAGGCACCAGATCAACCATGGTGAAGTGGACAGAGGAAACAGAGACCACGTTTCAACTGTTGAAGTCAGCACTGTGTAAACAACCGGTCCTGGTCGCACCAGACTTCAAGAAAGAGTTTGTGGTCCAGACAGACGCTTCAGAGGTTGGTCTAGGAGCCACACTCTCTCAATATATAAATGGGGAAGAGCATGCCATTCTCTATCTGAGCCGGAAGCTTTCGTCCTGTGAGAAAAACTACGCAATAGTAGAAAAAGAGTGTTTAGCCATAAAGTGGGCCATAGATACACTAAGATAGTACCTACTAGGCCGAAAGTTTAAGTTGGTGTCAGACCATGCCCCGTTGAGATGGTTGAGGGAAAAGAGGGGTAAAAATGCCAGGGTTACTAGATGGTTCCTAGCTATTCAGTACTTCAACTTTCACGTAGAGCATAGGAAGTTACACTGGAATGCTGATGCACTGTCTAGAATTCCCTGTCTGGTATCGTAAGGCGCCCAAACCCCCAGCTTTGGGCAGAGGGGGGAATATGTGACAGAGTCACTGGTATGATTTATGAGGGGAGGTATGTGTCACACAGGTTGCTAGCCTGTGTGAACTGAAGCCAATAAACTTTCTGCCAGCATGTTATATGCTGGAGGGTTAACTCCCTTAAAGGACGTGGTTTTAGGGAAATGACATAGAGATAGGAGGGAAGTCATTCCCCATACCTCCACCTCAGGGTGTGGCTGAGCAACGTTTTAATGTTCAGTCCTGTTTTTTTTTCTCTGTGTTGTGTTTGGAGAGACAAGGTCTCCAGACTGGACAGCCATAGCTCAGGAGGGAACTGAAGGCTGGACATAACCTGTGTGGGTGAACCACACACATATATGGACTGTGCAACAGTTTATCTTTTGTTTTGTTGTTTTGCCAAGTAAGGCTGTGTTTATTTTGCTGGCGTGTAGAGCTTTATGCTGTTAATAAAGCCTACAAAGAAAACCCGGGTTCCTGAGTCTACTTCCGGAAGTGGCCGAGCAAGTCGTCCTACCACAGTACGATGTGCATGTGTAAAGGAGGGGCTTTACTATAGAGGCTGGGGGTGTGCATGCTCAGGTCGGTGGTCGCGTGACCCGTCACATGACTAAATGATGTCATGGCAGGTCCTTTTAGACTATCGCGAGCTGCCGGTAAGCCAGGACGGATCAGATAAGCACACGGGGGCCATCAGAAGGTGAGTATAATATTTATTGTTTATTTTTTTATTTTTTTTACAGGTACTATGGTACCCAGGTTTGGAGGAGAGTCTCCTCTTCTCCAAACCCGGGTACCATCCCCACTTTGAACCGCATGATATCCGCATGTGCATATGTAGTGATGCGGATGTCATGCGGTCTAATGCAAGTCAATGGCGGCGAAAACGCCGCGATTCCGCAAAAGAATTGGTAGTGCTATGGATTTTACCGCAATGATAATCCGCAGCGGAAATTTCCGCAGCATGTGCACATGCGGATTATCATTGGGGAACATGGCACACCTTCTACCAAGCGGAATTGCCGCTGCGGAAACGCTTAAAAAACGCATAGTGGGCACACAGCCTAAAAAACAGAGTCGCCAATGCAACCTCAATGTAATCATATTGTTCAGCTCCTGCACCTCCTCCTCCATCTCTGAAATGACCACATCAGTCACAAGCTGAAAGCACTGCAGCACTGCCTTGGCCAAGCGGCAACAGGCTGTGCTGAAGATAACATGCTTAATGCTTAGGTGACAAACCGCCCACCGCTGCAGAGTTGTTGAAAGCTGTAACACTGCAGCCTGATCTGTAGCTCTCAACATACAGCCATGGAAAACAAAAACAGTTGGAGCGCCAATGGTGAAGAGCCTGAGGTTTGGGGGGGGAGAACGGTGAGATGTTGTGACCACTCACCTGGTCCTGTTGTGCCAAGGAGCCCCGCACAACAAAGGAAAAAGCTTCCAGGTGGGAGTCTGTATGATGACCGCAGCTTAACAGGCACAGCCAGGCATGGTCGTGTGTGACAATGGGCGGAACCTGGTGACGGAGAAATGACAGCCGGAGTAGATACGGTTTTCCTCTATGCCAGTCCATTCACCGAGCTAAAGAATATGGCTGTGGTGAAATACAACTCCCATGAGAAGCTGTTTCAGATTGAAAAACATTGGGCCCACCAGAGGATTTTCTTCTGAGGGTTCCCCTTTCTCCCCTGCTCAAGAGCACCATAGCTGCTGCAAAGTTTGCGCTATCATGAACTCTCCTGATGTAGAAGCCACGGCCCACCCGAGCATTCTCTGGTGGGACCGTCCAACCCTGCCGAGAAGCAGTCCTAGCTAAGAAAAGTCTGTGAGAAGGTTCCTGGACACTCTATGGCTGCTTTTTTACTGAGGTGGAAACCCACGCAAACACTGGGAGAATATACAAAATCCTTGCAGATGTTGTCCTTGCTGGGATTTGAACCCGGGATCCCAGCGCTGCAAGGCTTCAGTGCTAACCACTGATCCAATGTGCTGCCGTTCACCCTCTAATATCTAACAGGCTGGAGAAACTTGCACCTACTGCCACTCTATCTTCAGCTCCTTTGTGAGAAACTAATGTATTTGGGCAGCCACTCAGTCTACCAAATAAAATTCCTGAGAAGGAAATTGAGGACGGCTTCGCTACTGGTACTGGGGGCAGTGCTAATACCATGGCGTTGTACCATAGTTTGCTGGAAATATTCCAGGCTGGTAGGAGGCAAGCAAATTCCCACAGAAAAGTACCAGCAGTAATGTTCAGGGACCCGCGCTTGTGGAAGGCGGAGACGATACCGGGAGAAATAGTGACGGCTGGGGACCGAGTATGGACACGAGGCATGAGGCATGAGGTTGTGGACTGCTTCCACCTCCACGAGCCTAAAAGGCCACATTTCAAGTGCAAGCAGCTGCCCAGAAATCTGGAAGTTTAGTATTTCGGCCTGTGGGTGGGTGGGTGGCTGGCTGCATACTTGCGCTTGCATTCCAAGTAACAGAAAACTAAGCAGATGGTGGCATCTATCATCATCATGGCCTGACCTCGGCACTATGAACTCTCCTGAAGGAGAAGCCAGGGCCCACCGGAGGAGTCTCCGGTTTTCTGGTGGGTCCGTCCAACCAGGGCCGGCTCCAGGTTTTTCTGGGCCCCGGGCGAAAGAGTCTCAGTGGTCCCTTTAACACATACCATGATTCATGATGCAGAGATACAGTGGAGAAATATATATATATATATAGTACAATGCAAAGATTTCACTTCTTACATTACACGAGCGATATCTATTGTAAATTCCACAATAGCTCAGAAACCGGTGAATCGCTCCACACAGAATACTGGCCCCCATATAAGGCTCCAAACGGAATACTGGCCCCCATATAACGCTTCATACGGAATACTGGCCCCCATATAAGGCTCCATACGGAATACTGGCCCCCATATAAGGCTCCATACGGAATACTGGCCCCCATATAACGCTTCATACGGAATACTGGCCCCCATATAAGGCTCCATACGGAATACTGGCCCCCATATAAGGCTCCATACGGAATACTGGCCCCCATATAAGGCTCCATACGGAATACTGGCCCCCATATAAGGCTCCATACGGAATACTGGCCCCCATATAAGGCTCCATACGGAATACTGGCCCCCATGTAAGGCCCCATACGGAATACTGGCCCCCATGTAAGGCTCCATACGGAATACTGGCCCCCATATAAGGCCCCATACGGAATACTGGCCCCCATATAAGGCCCCATACGGAATACTGGCCTCCATATAAGGCTCCATACGGAATACTGGCCCCCCATATAAGGCTCCATACGGAATACTGGCCCCCATATAAGGCTCCATACGGAATACTGGCCCCCATATAAGGCTCCATACGGAATACTGGCCCCCATATAAGGCTCCATACGGAATACTGGCCCCCATATAACGCTCCATACAGGATACTGGTCCCCTTATAAAGCTCCATACAGGATACTGGCCCCCATATAACGCTCCATACAGGATACTGGTCCCCTTATAAAACTCCATACAGGATACTGGCCCCCATATAACGCTCCATACAGGATACCGGTCCCCTTATAACTCTCCATACAGGATACTGGCCCCCATATAATGCTGCATGCAGGCTGTTACCCCCCACATAATGCCCCATACAGGCTGTCTCCCCCTTATAATGCTCCATGCAGGCTGTTACCCCCCACATAATGCCCCATACAGGCCCCCCCCCTTTAATGCTCCATGCAGGCTGTTCCCCCCCACATAATGCCCCATACAGGCTGCCCCCCCCTTTATAATGCCCCATGCAGGCTGTTCCCCACCTTATAATGCCCCATGCAGGATGTCACCCCCCTCTATATAATGCCCCAAGCAGGATGCCCCCCCCCTCTTTATAATGCCCCATGCAGGATGCCCCCCCCCTCTTTATAATGCCCCATGCAGGATGCCCCCCCCTTATAATGCTCCATGCAGGCTGTTACCCCCCACATAATGCCCCATACAGGCTGCCCCCCCCTTTATAATGCCCCATGCAGGCTGTTCTCCACCTTATAATGCCCCATGCAGGATGTCACCACCCCCTCTATATAATGCCCCATGCAGGATGTCCCCCCCCCTCTTTATAATGCCCCATGCAGGATGCCCCCCCCCTCTTTATAATGCCCCATGCAGGATGCCCCCCCCCCTTATAATGCTCCATGCAGGCTGTTACCCCCCACGTAACGCCCCATACAGGCCCCCCCCCTTTTAATGCTCCATGCAGGCTGTTCCCCCCCACATAATGCACTATGCAGGCTGCCCCCCCCCCCTTTATAATGCCCCATGCAGGCTGTTCCCCACCTTATAATGCCCCATGCAGGATGTCACCCCCCCTCTATATAATGCCCCATGCAGGATGTCCCCCCCTCTTTATAATGCCCCATGCAGGATGCCCCCCCCTCTTTATAATGCCCCATGCAGGATGCCCCCCCCTTCTCTTTATACTGCCCCATGCAGGATGCCCCCCTCTCTTTATAATGCCCCATGCAGGATGCCCCCCACACTTTATAATGCCCCATGCAGGATGCCCCCCCCTCTTTATAATGCCCCATGCAGGATGTCCCCCCCTCTCTTTATAATGCTCCATGCAGGATGGCCCCCCCCCTTTATAATGCCCCATGCAGGATGTCCCCCCCTCTCTTTATAATGCTCCATGCAGGATGGCCCCCCCCTCTTTATAATGCCCCATGCAGGATGCCCCCCCCTTCTCTTTATACTGCCCCATGCAGGATGCCCCCCACACTTTATAATGCCCCATGCAGGATGTCCCCCCCTCTCTTTATAATGCTCCATGCAGGATGGCCCCCCCCCCTCTTTATAATGCCCCATGCAGGATGTCCCCCCCTCTCTTTATAATGCTCCATGCAGGATGTCCCCCCCTCTCTTTATAATGCCCCATGCAGGATGCCCCCCCCCTCTCTTTATAATGCCCCATGCAGGATGTCCCCCCCTCTCTTTATAATGCTCCATGCAGGATGGCCCCCCCCCCTCTTTATAATGCCCCATGCAGGATGTCCCCCCCTCTCTTTATAATGCTCCATGCAGGATGTCCCCCCCTCTCTTTATAATGCCCCATGCAGGATGCCCCCCACCTCTCTTTATAATGCCCCATGCAGGATGCCCCCCCCCTTCTCTTTATACTGCCTCATGCCTCCATACATTAAAAAAAAAAAATCAAATACTCACCTCCCTTCTCCTCACCTGCTGCAGCTGCTCGGGTCCGAACTCTAGCGTTGTCGGTGTCTTCCCGCTCAGCGCTCCCTGTGACGGCTCAGGGGAGGGCGCGGTGAAAAGACGTCACCGCGCCCTCTGACCTGAGACGTCACAGGGAGCGCAGAGCAGGAAGACAGCGGATCTGCGGAGGCACGGGGAGAGGTAAGTATCCGGCTGCCGGGGCCCTGAGCAAGCGGCAGAGAAGGGCGGGCGCTGACACCGCTCTCCTCCGCCCATAGCCCAGCGCGGTGCGCGACCGCCAGTGGGCCCCTCTGCCTGCTCAGGGCCCCGGCATTTGCCCAGGTGAGCCAGGTGCTGACGCCGGCCCTGCTTCCAACCCTGGGAAGCAGCCCTGGCTAAGAAAAGTGACGGGGGAAGGTTCCCGGACACTCTATGACTGTTTTTTTAATGTGGATCGGACATGCTTATGCATGTTATTTCTCAAACCAGATTGCAGGTCAGGCCATTGCCCAACTCTGTATTCATGAAATTAAATGCGCAAAGAAAGATGTTTGTGTGTCAAAGCACCACCGAGAAGTGCGAGCTGATGTTGGACGGGCTGCCATTGTTTCTGCAAAAGCTGCTTTAGAGGACTTCCTGGGAGAAATGACACCCAGAGTAGATACGGTTTCCCTCTATGCCAGTCCTTTCAACGAGCTAAAGAATATGGCTGTGGTGAAATACAACTCTCAGCAAAAAAAGCTGTGGACTGGCTCCGTACCGTCCCTGGCCACATTCACCTGTCCACGTGTTTGTGGTTAGGCGGTCCTTCCCAGTAAGTGCACTGGGGAGGGCACAGGTAATGTTGTGGGACCTACGCTTGTGGAAGGCGGAGACAATACCGGGAGAAATAGTGGCGGCTGGAGACCGAGTATGGACACCCGGCCGCCGCTGGCATGAGGTTGTGAAAAGCTTCCGCCTCCACGAGCCTAAAAAGCAACATTTCAAGTCAGGGGCGGACACAGACTGTAGTGGGCCCCTGTGCAAGAAATTTTTGGGGCCCCCCCCTGCCCTTCATAAGGCAACAAAGTTATGTAAACATAACCCCCCCATGTGCATCTCTCATCCCCCCCCATGTGCATCTTTCATCGCCCCCCATGTGCATCTTTCATCGCCCCCCATGTGCATCTCTCATCCCCCCCATGTGCATCTCTCATCCCCCCCCATGTGCATCTCTCACCCCCCCATGTGCATCTCTCACCCCCCCCCATGTGCATCTCTCATCCCCCCCGTGCATCTCATCCCCCCCGTTCCTAGTTAATTAATTGTATTTAAAAAAAATAAAACTTGTTATACTTACCCCCATGCGATCCCTGCAGAATCCTGGCGCTCGTCCACGTCGCTGCCACCAGGTTCTCCTGACGTTCGGCCATGTGATGGCGCCACATACATAGCCATCAGCTTTTGTTTTGGCCAAAAGATTTTTAAAGCCGCCACCACGATAAGGTAGACTCTTCTGGCCGGGCCCTACTCTAACCTATTAAAATTTTCTTAAAATATCCAATACTCTTTTTAGATATATTTTTATTTAGTTTTCTTTAAGGGAATGTTTCATATACATTTTTTTTTTTAAATGACCAATAATACCACATACAGGGAATACCACCACACCATGACCAGACCACATATTACCACAACATAGTGACCGAATAATACCACACAGAAGGAAGAAAAACTGCCACACCATGACCAGACCACATATTACCACCACATTACTAATATTACCATAAGTGTCATTATACACGGGAGCTCTATACATGGTATGTATAATTTAAGTGTCCAGGTAATCTAGTGATCACCAGTGACATTATACACAGGAGCTCTGTATATAGTGTCAGTGTACAGGTAATACAGTGATCACCAGTGACATTATACACAGGAGCTCTGTATATAGTGTCAGTGTACAGGTAATACAGTGATCACCAGTGACATTATACACAGGAGCCCGGTACATAGTATATAGTGTAAGTGTACATGTAATACACTGACTCACTGGTGACGTCTCTAGGTGAAGTCCTTCAGCTACGCTTTTCTCCTTCATCCAGCACAGACCGCCATCACGTCTTCCAGCCAGGACTCGTCTCTGCATAAAATAACACAGTTATCTAGAGCACATTCCCCAACTTCTACATTACGCAGCTGAATACAGACGTGCACCCACCATTAATATATAGTTATTATGCCACCCACCATTCCAAATATAAATTGTAATCCACCACGGTGCCCCCATTAACTGTAAATAGGCACTTAATATATAATTTAATTAGAACCTCTACTCTTTCCACCAATTTGTTACCAGTTACACTCCTGCATCCGCAACGCCCCCTACTCTATACTTCCTGCTCCCCGCATTCATTATTTACATGCACCCCCTGCCCCAATTCATTATATTATGTCCGTGCTCTCCCCACCCCATCATCATTTACTCTCCCCCACCCCACATTCATTATGTGCAGCTCATTATCCCCCTACTCCCAATTCCCCCATGTGCAGCTCATTTTCTCCCAATTCCCCCATGTGCAGCTCTCATCCCCCCCATGTGCACATCTCTCATCCCCCTCCCCATGTGCATCTCTCATCCCCCCACATGTGCAGCTCTCACCACCCCCCCCATGTGCAGCTCTCTCATCCCCCACATGTGCACCTCTCTCATCCCCCTCCCCCACATGTGCACCTCTCTCATCCCCCTCCCCCACATGTGCACCTCTCATCCCCCTCCCCCCATGTGCATCTCCCATTCCCCCCCCATGTGCACCTCTCTCATCCCCCTACCCCCATGTGCATCTCCCATTCCCCCCCCATGTTCATCTCCCATTCCCCCCCCCATATGTGCATCTCCCATTTCCCCCCCCCTCCATATGTGCATCTCCCATTTCACCCCCCCATATGTGCATCTCCCATTTCCCCCCCCCATATGTGCATCTCCCATTTCCCCCCCCCATATGTGCATCTCCCATTTCCCCCCCCCATATGTGCATCTCCCATTCCCCTTCCCCCCATGTGCATCTCCCATCCCCCCCCCCCATATGTGCATCTCCCATTCCCCTTCCCCCCCATGTGCATCTCCCATTTCCCCCCACTCCTAGTTAATTGTATTTAAAAAAAAAAAATAAAACTTGTTATACTTACCCCCATGCGATCCCTGCAGAATCCTGGCGCTCGTCCAAATCGCTGACACCAGGTTCTCCTGACTTCCGGTCATGTGACGGCGCGGTCACATGACCGGAAGTCAGGGGAATCATAAAGGCGCTGCCGCAGCAGAGCAGCGCAGCGCTGATGTCCCGGACCCGGCGCTTAGCATGGGGCCGGGGGCCCCATGAGGAGAGAGACGCACAAGAGGGGGGGCTCCGAGGGGGCCCCTACCGGCCGGGCCCCATACTGGAGTCAGGGCAGTCATGCCCTGATGGCGGCCCTGCTGGAGGCTGGAGGGGCCCCCTCTCCCTCGGGGCCCCCGTTCAATGAACCGGCTGCACGGTCGGTAGTTCCGCCCCTGTTTCAAGTGCAAGCAGCTTTAGAGGACTTCCTGGGAGAAATGACAGCTGGGTAGATATGGTTTCCCAAAAGTCAGTCCTTTCACCGAGCTAAAGAATATGGCTGTGGTGAAATACAACCCACCGACAAGCTGTGGACTGGCTCCATACCATCCCTGGCCACATTCACTTGTCCATGTATTTGTGGTTAGACAGTCCTTCCCAGTAAGTAAACTGAGGAGGGCACGGGTAATGTTGTAGAACCCGTGCTTGTGGAAGGCGGAGACGACACCGGGACAAATAGTGGTGGCTGGGGACCGAGTATGGATACTCGGTCCCCGCTGCCATAGGGTTGTGGACAGATTCCGCCTCCACGAGCCTAAAAGGCCACATTTCAAGTGCAAGCAGCTGTTAAAAATTTGCAGTATAGTATTGCAGCCTGTGGGTGGGTGGGTGGCTGGCTGCATACTTGCGCTTGCATTCCAAGGAATGGGGTAGGGACAACTGAACGCTGCACTGGGACAAGGATGTGGACGGTGATTGTTGCAAGTCTGCAATGACAGGTGCATGGCGGGAGGCATCTTTGAATGCGCCAATGATCACTTATGATGGGCACACTTTTAGGCAGTGACCTGGGAGTCAGAGATGCTTCCAGGGATCTTCCCCATGCTGTTCCCATGTATTTTCAGCACTGTATGCATGTGTCACACAGCACATGGCCAGATAAGGTTGTAAAATGTTAAAATGGCATTTCCCAGTGAATGCATTTGTCTTGGTTGAAAGCAATGCAAAAGTGCAAAAACGCATCAAAAACGCTACGTGTGAACATAGCCCAAAGTGTGGAGGAGTATTTTTGGATTTGGTTATTTATTTTGCCTTATACACAAGTCAATACCCTGGAAAGGATGTTCCTTATCATATTTCCCAGGTAAATCCATTTTGGACTCGTTTTTGTATGTTTTATTGTAAGTCCGTAAAAGTGGCGTAATACTCTGACAACGTTGTTAACAGCAGTGACCTGGGGGTCAGAAATGCTTCCAGGGGTCTTCCCCATGCTGTCCCCATGTCATTTGAGCACTGTTCCCATCGATTTGGGCAATTTTTAGGCCTCTGCAGACCGCCGGGGGGAGCCACCTGAAAAATGCTGGAGTTTCCCATAGACTTACATTGTGCTCGTTGCTCGGGTCGAGCACCGGAGTATTCCAATGTGCTCGACCCGAGCAATGAGTACCCGAGCCCATCACTAGAAGCGATAAGTAAGAGAAACCACAGTCCATGATTACTGCAGGACATGAAGGTCAGCGAAGCCGGGAAAGTGCTAGAACCTTGAAGGTGCCGTCGAGTGCAGTCATGTAATCCATCAATCACTATGATGAAACTGGCTCATGTAAGGACCAGAAAAGGTCAACCAAGAATGACCTCTGCCGCAGTGTATCACGAAAGTCCCCCACTACGTGCACATACGAACCAGGTATGACCGTAATGGGGACTCAGCTTCTCACACTCACCAATCGAAATAGGCTGACAATGATCTGACCCACAGATGGTTCACACTCTCACACCACACTTGCTGTCATTGCTTGTCGAATTAATAGACCAGTAAGATGCCTACTGTAACATACCTGGCGGCGTCCTTGCATAGTGGTCCATCTCCCACTGTGCAAGAGCGCGCACTTGATTTCTAGTCCAGACTATCACTCTGGCTTTCCTCCATGCTGTCTGCTTGCTTCTGTTTCTTCTGCTTAAGGGCGGCGCCCGATCACTTCCTGCTTCTTGTAGCTGCTGCGGACACACCCCTTGTGCGTCCTCAGCCTATTGCTGTTTGTCACCTGGTATTTAACCCAGCTCTTTCCTGGAATCCTTGCCTGAGCATCTTGTTCTGTCAGTTGGCCTTTGGTCGCTGACGTGCCAGGTCCTTCCCTGTTCCCTGCCTTACGGTATCAGTTCCCGTGTCTGAACTGCATCCTGTCTGTGCACTCTAGCCAGCTACCTGTCTGAACACGCTCTTAGCCTGTTCATTCTGCCTTCTAGGGGCTGCATACCTAGATCTGTTTCTGTGTTTGTTTGCCTGTCTGTCCGCCTTCCTGAGGCTGTATTTCTAGGCCAGTCTGAACACGCTCCTTGCCTGTTCGTCCCGCCTCTCTGGGAGCCGCATACCCAGACTCGCTCCTGTCTCTCGCTGCAGTGTCGGTTTCTGTCCGAACACTCTCCTACCTTTTACCTGTTTTGTTTATATATCCGTCCCTTCCCTTTTTCTGCAGAGTCTGTACCTGCTCCTAACTCCTACTCGTAGTCGCTGTACTTTCGTTTGTGAGTTTAGTGTCCACTCGCTACTTCATTGCAAGTATCTAGTGTGCATCTGGTTCTGCCTTTCCCTTCCTGTCTGTTCCGTGTGAACAGAGCCCTGTCCCCTCTGCTCCGCCTTGCTCACCGCTTCTTCGGTTTCCGCTCTGCTCCACCTTGCTCACCGCTCCTGCGGTTTCCGCTCTGCCCCGCCTTGCTCACCGCTCCTGCGGTTTCTGCTCTTCTCCGCCTTGCTCACCGCTCCTGCGGTTTCCGCTCTGCTCCGCCTTGCTCACCGCTCCTGCGGTTTCCGCTCTGCTCCGCCTTGCTCACCGCTCCTGCGGTTTCCGCTCTGCTCTGACCCTTTGCTCGCTGCTCCGGCAGTCTCGCTCTGCTCTGACCCTTTGCTCGCTGCTCTGGCAGTCTCGCTCTGCTCTGACCCTTTGCTCGCTGCTCCGGCAGTCTCGCTCTGCTCTGACCCTTTGCTCGCTGCTCCAGGCGGCCTCGTCCTGCTCTACTCTCGCTCGCCGCTCCAGGTGGTCTCGTCTTGCTCTGCTCTTGCTCGCCGCTCCGGGCGGCCTCACTCTGCTGTGTTTGTCCACCGCATCTGCGGTTCTGTTCCTGAGTCCCAGTCTGTACTGGGTCCTATCCACTCTGTGCTCCAACCTGTCGTACCTGCCAGTACCTCCCTGCCTGCATACCAGTCATGCTTACCAACATCCACCTGCCTGCATACCGGCCGTACCTGCCAGTACCTCCCTGTTTGCATACCTGTCGTGCTTGCCTGCATCCCCCCGTCTGCATACCTGCCGTGTCTGCCTCTACCTACCAGACTGTGTGCCAAACTAACCTGCCTGTTCCTGTATTCCCCGGTGTGGGTCAACAGCCGTGTCCGGGGTCTGACCTGGAATAGCACCTGGTCCCTCTACTCGGTCCCTCCTTGGTGCACTGGCCTCGTATGCCGTCGTGCGACCCTGGTCGGATCGGGTGGATACTTAGTTACGCCCCTCCAGGCATTCACTCTCCGGTACGGTCCAGTGGAATCACTACATATACACGCACATGCCAGTCAGTCCGGGCGTGTGCATTACACCTACCTTGGGCAACACCAGCGCACTCACACCACACACCCAGCTTTCCCAAGATCCTGACAGGTACAGTTCTTGTACCTTTGCATACACAGGGTAACACAGCCAAGCTGTACTCCCCATCTTCAAGGCAATACATTTTGGGTACATTTTGGGCAGCAAGGAACAATCTTATTAAATTGTAGCTTTAATATACTAGCGCTATGGTGCATAAAAAATATTTAAAAAATGTAGTGAGATGTTGCATTTTCACTGTGCCACGTGATGTCCCCGGTGTGGACTGGAGACGACTTGTTTACCTAGGGGCAATTATCTTCACCGGCCTGTCAGCATCTGTTTGTTAATGAGGAAGGGGTAACGTTTCTCCTTGCGGAGAGTGACATGTTAAGCATGTCAAGGTGAGGAGACTTTTAAGTCACAATGCTCCTCTGGGAAATATGCAAATTGTCTCTTCAGAGAGGAACTAGAACTCTAGTGCCACTTATCGAGGGACAGTACACGAAAACACAGTGTCTGCACATTGAGTTTCTGGTTCTTGCTTTTATCCTATGTCATGTGAAAAGGCTCATTAAAGGGTCGATATTGATTTTTAGGATTGCTACTTCCTATAGGTGACGCTAGAGTTCTAGTTCTCTTGATCTCTGAAGAGACAATTTGCATTTTTAATGAAGAAGTACACAGTGAGAACATTCAGTTTTCCTGTGAGTGTCGGCTCCTTGCTGATGTGATTATCTCCATATTTATGATACTTAGTGCAACAGTGTGACACCCTCAGTCTGTCTTCACGGACCACAATGCAGACCCTCTATTAACATTCTCTGTCCTGTATCTGGTGGGTAGATCTCTGCTTTGTTGCTTTCTGCAGGTTTCTCGGGTGTGTCAGAGGTGACAGACAGTCGCCCTGCAATAGTCTGCAGGAGATCTCCACATTTGGCAATGCAGACAGCTGCCTAGATAGGAGGCTGTGTTTAGGACCCAGCAACTACCTCCCTTTAGTCTGGGTGTATGTATACCTGGTGTGTCTAGGTGAGCGTCGCCGGTTTTACTCATTTCTACTTGGAACTTGGCTGAAGCAGCATCATGTCCTCTCTGGAGTCTTGAGGCCGTGTACCGTGTTGGAGTTCTTCTAAAGCTGAGTTGTTGTTCCCCTGTGTTGTCTTCCCCTTTTGTCTTTAGAGTGCTAGCGGAGGTTGACTAGTACTCATCTCCTTCCACCCCCAGCTATAGCCTTACGCAAGGGATAGTAGGGCGAGGCATGTGATCAGCGACAGCTGCGGAGGCTGTATAGGGACGTTAGGGGGAGACAGGGTGATGCTAGTCCAGATTAGGAGGTCACCTCTTCCCCCTATCCCTAGTGTCTGGGCTCCCTTTCCCTTTCCCCTCTGTGTTGCATTCACACCTGGCGTGACTGTCTGTGTTGCACTCACACCTGGTGTGACAGCAGGGGACCGCCATGATATACAGTACAGACCAAAAGTTTGGACACACCTTCTCATTTAAAGATTTTTCTGTATTTTCATGACTTTGAAAATTGTACATTCACACTGAAGGCATCAAAACTATGAATTAACACATGTGGAATTATATACTTAACAAACAAGGGTGAAACAACTGAAAATATGTCTTATATTCTAGATTCTTCAAAGTAGCCACCTTTTGCTTTGATGACGGCTTTGCACACTCTTGGCATTCTCTTGATGAGCTTCAAGAGGTAGTCACCGGAAATGGTTTACACTTCACAGGTGTGCCCTGTCAGGTTTAATAAGTGGGATTTCTTGCCTCATAAATGGGGTTGGGACCATCAGTTGTGTTGTGTAGAAGTCAGGTGGATACACAGCTGATAGCCCTACTGAATAGACTGTTAGAATTTGTATTATGGCAAGAAAAAAGCAGCTAAGTAAAGAAAAACGAGTGGCCATCATTACTTTAAGAAATGAAGGTCAGTCAGTGCGAAAAATTGGGAAAACTTTGAAAGTGTCCCCAAGTGCAGTTGCAAAAACCATCAAGCGCTACAAAGAAATTAGCGCACATGAGGACTGCCCCAGGAAAGGAAGACCAAGAGTCACCTCTGCTTCTGAGGATAAGTTTATCCGAGTCACCAGCCTCAGAAATCGCAGGTTAACAGCAGCTCAGATTAGAGACCAGGTCAATGCCACACAGAGTTCTAGCAGCAGACACATCTCTACAATAACTGTTAAGAGGAGACTTTGTGCAGCAGGCCTTCATGGTAAAATAGCTGCTAGGAAACCACTGCTAAGGACAGGCAACAAGCAGGAGAGACTTGTTTGGGCTAAAGAACACAAGGAATGGACATTAGACCAGTGGTAATCTTTGGTCTGATGAGTCCAAATTTGAGATCTTTGGTTCCAAGAACCGTGTCTTTGTGCGACGCAGAAAAGGTGAACGGATGGACTCTACATGCCTGGTTCCCACCATGAAGCATGGAGGAGGAGGTGTGATAGTGTGGGGGGCTTTGCTGGTGACACTGTTGGGGATTTATTCAACATTGAAGGCATACTGAACCAGCATGGCTACCACAGCATCTTGCAGCGGCATGCTATTCCATCCGGTTTGCATTTAGTTGGACCATCATTTATTTTTCAACAGGACAATGACCCCAAACACCTCCAGGCTGTGTAAGGGCTATTTGACCAAGAAGGAGAGTGATGGGGGGCTACGCCAGATGACCTGGCCTCCACAGTCACCAGACCTGAACCCAATCGAGATGGTTTGGGGTGAGCTGGACCGCAGAGTGAAGGCAAAAGGGCCAACAAGTGCTAAGCATCTCTGGGAACTCCTTCAAGATTGTTGGAAGACCATTTCCGGTGACTACCTCTTGAAGCTCATCAAGAGAATGCCAAGAGTGTGCAAAGCAGTCATCAAAGCAAAAGGTGGCTACTGTGAAGACCCTAGAATATAAGACATATTTTCAGTGGTTTCACACTTTGTTGTTAAGTATATAATTCCACATGTGGTAATTCATAGTTTTGATGCCTTCAGTGTGAATGTACAATTTTCATAGTCATGAAAATACAGAAAAATCTTTAAATGAGAAGGTGTGTCCAAACTTTTGGTCTGTACTGTACAACCCTGCAGACTGGCGGGAGACAGAATGTCAGGGTGTCAAGGTCTAAGAGGTAACGTTTCTCCTTGTGGAGAGTGACATGCCGGCTCTGGCATGCCAAGGTAAAGAAACTTATTCGCCATGCAATGCTCCTCTGGGAAACTTAATATGTGAATTGCCTCTTCAGAGAGAAAAAGGACTTGTACTCTATAGCGCCACCTATTGGAAGCAGCAATCCTACAAGTCACAATCGACCCTTTAACGAGCCTTGCAATATGACTTAGGATAATAGCCAAATCAGAATCTCAATTAGCAGACACGGTGTTTTGGGCTATTGGCCCTCATCAGTGCAAAGTATGAGAACTGATTTGATAATAGCCGGGAAGGTCACTCAGATTCCACCGCTGCCACCAGTTTGTCAAGGATACGCAACTTCGCAGCCTCCTATCATCAGGACAATTACACAATTCAGTGACGAATGATGGGAACACGTGGGAAATGTTATTTATTAACTATTTTGTGTCACATAACTCTCTGGTTTAAGGGCATAAAAATTAAAAGCTTGAAAATTGCAGAAATTCCGATATTTTTACAAATAAATGCAAAAAATATTGTCCTAAATCTTACCACTATCATGAAGTACAATATGTCACGAAAAAAACAATCTCAGAATCACTGTAATATATTGAAGCGTTCCAGAGATATTACCACATAAAGTGACTGTCAATGATACACAGCCGGGGGGTCAAGTTCAACTCACTACTGTTACCACTTGTCAGGACAATGCGACTCTGCTGCCTCCAATCATCAGGACAATGCACAATTGTCTGACGATTTATGGACGAGGCTTCATCTATTACAAGGTCGGTTATTGGGGAACTCACAATGAGCGTATGGTATATACACCTACTATTCCAACTCATGGAATATATATACTCCGGTATGGTCACTGTTAACTCCACAATAACAAAGAATTACTATCTGCCACCACCAATCGTTTATACAGGCCGATTGGATGCCTGTTACAGGTAGCAAATGGCTTCAGGAGTGCGGTTTACAGAGCAAGAGGAACATAGATATTAAATGTTATATATTTATTCCGGAAAGGTCGGCAGTGCTTATAAAAAAAATATACAAGATGATACAAAATGGAAACAAAACCATACGGTATATACAATTACATAACATAAAAAGGAATAATGAAAGAAAATTACTAAACCTGATGTCATGGAAATGGCTCACAGCTTAGCGGAGCGAAACTATACTTAGGAAACTGGACAGAGCCACAGCAACCTGCAGCTTCCAGGACTGACAAATGACCAAACCCAAATTCTGCTTTTTATTTTTATCAAAGTTTCGCCAACATACATCCCCTTGGTGAGCTCATGTGGGGTCTGGTTGTGGGATGTGCTGGGTCCTTTAGAATTTTATGAGATGTCCAACTTTCGGGATATCTTAACCCCTGGAGGTGATGTGAGTGAATGCGTTCTGTTTGACCCTTCGCTATAACGCCGAAGATACATCTCCCATAAAATATTGGATCGATGCAAACCCCAATATTCATCACTAACCACTGGCTCCAAAAATCTTGGAGCCGTGCTTTGATCAGAGGAAGCTTATGCCTGGGAAGCGCCTCTGCATGAACAAATCTCAGCCGTGGTGTCTTTTTCCCAGAGCAAACCTTCTGTTGTAATTACCTGGTCACTGAATTAGGCCCCTACTTCAGTGGAGATTGAAGTGTCAGTTCTCTCTCACTTCCCCACTTATATTTAGTTTCTCTCTTCCCCAGTCACAATTAATCCCATATGTTGAATGTGAGGGTGATATGTCACCTTTTTGTAGATGTCTTTATGGATTTTAATTTTTCTCTATGACACAGGGACCTTCTTCCATCTCTTAAATTAAATGTAACTGATGTTTAAGAGGCAGAATGTGAACACCTCTGCCCACCAAGGTGGGCTGATCCCAAAAGGCAGGTAGAAAGAGAAGAGAAAAATATGTTTGTGGTTGTGTGTTGTATCTTGGAAGGGCGAGGATCTGCTTCTGTGGCCAGATCCTGGTACCACATTATGAACTATAGACGTCTGGAGATCAACTGCCATGTACCGTTGTCACCCGCTTTGGTTACTCTTCTGGATTTTGGGAGTTATTCTAAGGACTAATGTTTTATTTTCCTTGGCGTTGGATTACCAGGTGGCGCTCCCGTATTGGTTCCTATTACTGTGTTACAGACTTTGGGGAATTATATCTATGTTTGGTGGAATATTCTCCAAGTGATGCTGTCAAAGATACCCACCCAGGGAGGTCACGCAGATTTACCTGCTGTTACCTTTTTGTCACAAGCCCTCTGCTGCCCCTTATCGTCAAGACAATTACGTAATTGACTGAGGATTAACAGAGGAGACCATGAGTGTTTCCACTACTAGGCCGGTTATTGGGGAACTCACAGTGAGAGTATGGTATATATACAACTGATTCCAACGCATGGAATAAATATATATATATATATACCTTGGTATGGTCACTACTAACTCCACAATAGCACAAGAAAGATTATTAGCTGCCATCACCAATCGTTTTACAGGCCGATTGGACACCCGTTACAGGTAGCGTATGGCTTTCAGGGGTGCGGTTTATAGAGCAAGAGGAACAGAGCTGTTCAACTTTAGATTTAAATCATGAAAGATAGGCAGTGTTTATAAAAATATACAAAAGATTTTACAAAACAATATGATATATACAATTACATAAAATAAGGATTAACAAAGAAACTTTCTAAACACTAGTCACGGAAATGTCTCAGAGCTTAGCAAAGGGGACAGGAACCGATGGGAGATATAGGGGCGTCACTTGTGTTAATAAAAGCAAATGCCAAACTATAATCACTGTCAGTCCTGGGAGACACAGGAGCTATAGTTCTGTACTGTTACCCCCAAAAATGAAGAGCTCCCCTTCATAAGAGTGAGAGCCAATCCTGCGACATCAGGTTTAGTACATTTCTTTTCTTTATCCTTTTTATTTGGTGTAATTTTATATACTGTATTGTTTTGTTCCCATTTTGTAAAATCTTTGTATATTTTAATGATCACTGCCTACTTTTTGGATTAAATAAATAAAATTTAATAGCTTTGCTCCTCTTGTTCTATAAACGGCACCCCTGAAACCATACATTATCTGTAATGGGTGTCCAATTGGCCTGTATAAATGATTGATGGTGGCGGCTACTTTCTTTTGTTATTGTGTGTAACATACCTGGCGGCGTCCTTGCATGGTGGTCCATCTCCCACTGTGCAAGAGCGCGCACTTGATCTCCAGTCCAGAATGTCTCTCTGGCTTCCCTCCTTGCTGTCTGTTTGTCTGTTTTGGCTGCATAGGGCGACGCCCGCTGAACTTCCTGTTTCTTGTACCTGCTGCGGACACGCCCCTGTTGCACCTTCAGCCTATTGCTGTCCATCTTTGGGTATTTATACCACCTTCTTCCTCAAGATGGCGCCTGAGCATTGTGTCCTGTCAGTCGGCTTTTTGTCTCTGACATGCCAGGTCCTATCCTGTTTTCCTGCCTGTTTTCCAGTTCTGTGTCTGAACTGTGGTCTGTTCTTGTGAACACGCTTCTTGCCTGTTCTTTCGCCTTCTAGGGGCCGTATTCCTAGATCTGCCTGTCTGTGCCTTGCGGTATCTGTTCCCGTCTGAACAGAGTCCTGTTTGTGTCCCTGCCTTGCGGTATCTGTTCCTGTCTGAACTGAGTCCTGTCTATTTCTCCTGTCTTGCAGTATCTGTTCCCGTGTCTGAACTGAGTCCTGTCTATGTCTCCTGCCTTGCGGTATCAGTTCCCGTGTCTGAACTGAGTCCTGTCTGTGTACTCTTGCCTGCTGCCTTTCCTGGAGGCTGTATTTCCAGGCCTGTCTGAACACGCTCCTAGCCTGTTCCTCCCGCCTTCTAGGGGCCGATTACCTAGATCCGTTCCTGTATCTTGTCTGTCCTGTCTGAACACGCTCCTTGCCTGTTCGTCCCGCCTCTCTGGGGGCCGTATTCCCAGACCCGCTCCTGTATCCCGCTGCAGTGTCGGTCTCTTCCGTACACTCAGTTCCAGTCTGAACTCTCTCCTATCCTTTACCTGTTTTGCCTCTATGTCCGTTCCTTTCCTTTTTCTGCAGAGTCTGAACTCGTACCTAACTCCTGCTTGTTGTCTCTGTACTCCCGTTTGTGAGTTTGTGGTCCCCTCGCTACTTCACTGCAAGTACCCTGTGGGTATCTGGCTCTGCCTTTCCCTTCCTGTCTGTTCCTTGTGAACAGAGCCCTGTCCGTCCTGCTCTGACTCCTTGCTCACTGCTCCGGCAGCCTTGCTCCGCTCTTACCCTTTTGCTCACTGCTCCGGCAGTCCTGTCCTGCCCTGTTTCTGCCCGCTGCTCCGGCAGTCCTGTCCTGCCCTGCTTCTGCCCGCTGCTCCGGCAGTCCTGTCCTGCCCTGCTTCTGCCCGCTGCTCCGGCAGTCCTGTCCTGCCCTGCTTCTGCCCGCTGCTCCGGCAGTCCTGTCCTGCCCTGCTTCTGCCTGCTGCTCCGGCAGTCCTGTCCTGCCCTGCTTCTGCCCGCTGCTCCGGCAGTCCTGTCCTGCCCTGCTTCTGCCCGCTGCTCCGGCAGTCCTGTCCTGCCCTGCTTCTGCCCGCTGCTCCGGCAGTCCTGTCCTGCCCTGCTTCTGCCCGCTGCTCCGGCAGTCCTGTCCTGCCCTGCTTCTGCCCGCTGCTCCGGCAGTCCTGTCCTGCCCTGCTTGTGCTCGCTGCTCCTGCAGCCCCGTCCTGCTCTGTTCTTGCCCACCGCTTTGGGCGTTCCCTCTCTGCTGTGGTTGTCTACCGCATCTGCGGTTCTGTGACCCAGTCTGTACTGGGTCTTAACCTTTCTGTGCTCCAGCCCGTCCTTTCGGCCAGTACCTCCCTGCCTGCATACTCGCCTGTATCCACCCCTCTGCATACCTGCCGTGTTTGCTTACATCCACCAGTCTGTGCCAGCCTAACCTGCCTGTTCCAGTAATTCCAGTGTGGGTCAACCCCCATGTCCGGAGTTTGACCTGGAGTAGCACCTGGTCCCTCTGCCCGGTTTCTCCCTGGTGCACTGGCGTCGTATGCCGTCGTGCCACCTTGGTCGGATTGGCCAGATACTTAGTCACGCCCCTCCAGGCACTCTCCGGTCCATGGTCCAGTGGAACCACAAAACCCGCACACGCCAGTCAGTCCGGGCGTGTGCATAACAGCATGCTCAGGCCATGGTTCCCGTTGAGCCCCACGGCCTTCGCTCTCTGAGAAGTTTTCCAGCGAATACATGCATTAAAAATAAATAAATTTTTTTTTTTTTTCTCAGCTGAGTTCCAGGCGAATTACGCACCCGTCCAGATGGATCTATCTGCTCTCGTTCCTGCGGATCCGCCACGTTACTATGGGGATCCAAGACAAAGTCGTGCATTTGTGGAGCAATGCATGCTACACTTCAAGTTCTACCCTCTATGTTTTCCCACCGATCGGGTTAAGGTGGCATTCATTATGTCTTACCTGGCGGGTGATGCCTTGGAATGGATCAACCCCCTATATGAAACACAGGATCCGATCCTCCTGGACCTAATGGCCTTCCTGGTGGCCTTTCTAATGGTCTTCGATGATCCTAACCCGGAGGCTCCTGCTGAAGCTTCACCTCCCAATATCCCGGAGCAGCCCCGATGGGTAATGTGTGAGGGTAGCGCAATAGTCCTCCAGCCCAATGAGACTACTGCCCACCCAGAATCCTCACAGGGTGACTACGCTTTCCGGAATACTTCTCCCAAACTCAAGAGGCAGTCCAGACGTGCTAGACGTAGAGGCAAGCCGTCACGCCAGGGTCTGTCCTCCCTGAGACCTCCTGACCCCAACCTTGAAGTCCCTACTGAAGCTTCATCTCCCTGTATCCCGGAGAAGCCCCAACGGGTAATGTGCGTGGGTAGTGCTCCGGTTCTCCTGCCCGAAGAGACTTCTGCCCATCCAGACTCCACACAGGAGAACTTCCTGCACCCGGCATCAGATGCTTCACCCACTTTAACCGGTGTGCATGTCCAAGGATGCTCCAAAGCTGTGGTTACCTCTGAGTCTGTGCACCTCTACTACCTGGCGGAGGACCCCCTGTTGCCTCCTGAATCCTCCGGGATACCACTCGATGACAAATGGAGAGAGACTTCTCTACACTCGGTACTCGATACTTTGTCCGCTTCGTCCTGTGAGCCTGACAATCGGTACCCCAAAGTGGTAGTTACCTCCGAGTCTCTACACCCCTCCGACCAGGCGGAGGACCTCCAGTTGTCTCCAGAACCCTTCGGGGTGCTACCTGGTAGCGAAAGGACAGAGACTCTCCTATACTCTGTACCCGATACCTCGCTCGCTTCGTCCAGTGAGTCCAACCTAGTGTACTCCGAAGCAGAGGTTACTCCCGAGTCTCTACACCCCTCCGACCAGGCGGAGGACCTCCAGTTGTCTCCAGAACCCTTCGGGGTGCTACCTGGTAGCGAAAGGACAGAGACTCTCCTTTACTCTGTACCTGATGCCTCGCTCGCTTCGTCCAGTGAGTCCAACCTAGTGTACTCCGAAGCAGAGGTTACTCCCGAGTCTCTACACCCCTCCGACCAGGCGGAGGACCTCCAGTTGTCTCCAGAACCCTTCGGGGTGCCACCTGGTGGTGAATGGACAGAGACTTTCCTATATCCTGGATCTGATACCTCGCTTGCTTCGTCCAGCGAGTCCGACCTTGTGTACTCTGAAGCAGAGGTTACCCTTGAGTCTCTACACCCCTCTGACCAGGCGGAGGACCTCCAGTTGTCTCCAGAACCCTTCGGGGTGCCACCTGGTGGTGAATGGACAGAGACTTTCCTATACTCGGTACCCGATACCTCGCCTGCTTCCTCCAGTGAGTCCGACCTAGTGTACTCTGAAGCAGATGTTTTCTCTGAGCCTCTGCACTCTTCTGACCCGGCGGAGGACCTCCAGTTGTTTCCTGAATTCTCCGGGGTACCACCAGATAACAAAGAGACAGTGACTTTTCCTCATTATGTACCTGATAACCCGTCTATTTCTTCCTGTGAGTTTGACAAGATGTACCTCGAAGCAGAGATTACCCCCAAGTCTCTGTCCCCCTCCAACCCGGTGAAGGACTTCCAGTTGTCTCCTGTACCCTCTGGGGTGCCACCTGAAAATATGTGGAGAGAGACTTCCTTGTGTGCTGTTCCTGGTACTCCACCCGTTTCGTCTGTTGCTGAGGATGGCTGGATAGGAGGTAGCATCCTAGCTAACCAGATGAGATCAATTTTTCCTGTGGACAGTGGAAGTGATCTCCTTGAAGTGAACGACTGGTCCTCGAATTCCCTGCGGAAGATTCTGGCAGGCCTGAAGAAGAGGGGGCGTAAGGGGGGGGGTACTGTAACATACCTGGCGGCGTCCTTGCATGGTGGTCCATCTCCCACTGTGCAAGAGCGCGCACTTGATCTCCAGTCCAGAATGTCTCTCTGGCTTCCCTCCTTGCTGTCTGTTTGTCTGTTTTGGCTGCATAGGGCGACGCCCGCTGAACTTCCTGTTTCTTGTACCTTCTGCGGACACGCCCCTGTTGCACCTTCAGCCTATTGCTGTCCATCTTTGGGTATTTATACCACCTTCTTCCTCAAGATGGCGCCTGAGCATTGTGTCCTGTCAGTCGGCTTTTTGTCTCTGACATGCCAGGTCCTATCCTGTTTTCCTGCCTGTTTTCCAGTTCTGTGTCTGAACTGTGGTCTGTTCTTGTGAACACGCTTCTTGCCTGTTCTTTCGCCTTCTAGGGGCCGTATTCCTAGATCTGCCTGTCTGTGCCTTGCGGTATCTGTTCCCGTCTGAACAGAGTCCTGTTTGTGTCCCTGCCTTGCGGTATCTGTTCCTGTCTGAACTGAGTCCTGTCTATTTCTCCTGTCTTGCAGTATCTGTTCCCGTGTCTGAACTGAGTCCTGTCTATGTCTCCTGCCTTGCGGTATCAGTTCCCGTGTCTGAACTGAGTCCTGTCTGTGTACTCTTGCCTGCTGCCTTTCCTGGAGGCTGTATTTCCAGGCCTGTCTGAACACGCTCCTAGCCTGTTCCTCCCGCCTTCTAGGGGCCGATTACCTAGACCTGCTCCTGTATCTTGTCTGTCCTGTCTGAACACGCTCCTTGCCTGTTCGTCCCGCCTCTCTGGGGGCCGTATTCCCAGACCCGCTCCTGTATCCCACTGCAGTGTCGGTCTCTTCCGTACACTCAGTTCCAGTCTGAACTCTCTCCTATCCTTTACCTGTTTTGCCTCTATGTCCGTTCCCTTCCTTTTTCTGTAGAGTCTGAACTCGTACCTAACTCCTGCTTGTTGTCTCTGTACTCCCGTTTGTGAGTTTGTGGTCCCCTCGCTACTTCACTGCAAGTACCCTGTGGGTATCTGGCTCTGCCTTTCCCTTCCTGTCTGTTCCTTGTGAACAGAGCCCTGTCCGTCCTGCTCTGACTCCTTGCTCACTGCTCCGGCAGCCTTGCTCCGCTCTTACCCTTTTGCTCACTGCTCCGGCAGTCCTGTCCTGCCCTGCTTCTGCCCGCTGCTCCGGCAGTCCTGTCCTGCCCTGCTTCTGCCCGCTGCTCCGGCAGTCCTGTCCTGCCCTGCTTCTGCCCGCTGCTCCGGCAGTCCTGTCCTGCCCTGCTTCTGCCCACTGCTCCGGCAGTCCTCTCTTGCCCTGCTTCTGCCCGCTGCTCCGGCAGTCCTGTCCTGCCCTGCTTCTGCCCGATGCTCCGGCAGTCCTGTCCTGCCCTGCTTCTGCCCGCTGCTCCGGCAGTCCTGTCCTGCCCTGCTTCTGCCCGCTGCTCCGGCAGTCCTGTCCTGCCCTGCTTCTGCCCGCTGCTCCGGCAGTCCTGTCCTGCCCTGCTTCTGCCCGCTGCTCCGGCAGTCCTGTCCTGCCCTGCTTGTGCTCGCTGCTCCTGCAGCCCCGTCCTGCTCTGTTCTTGCCCACCGCTTTGGGCGTTCCCTCTCTGCTGTGGTTGTCTACCGCATCTGCGGTTCTGTGACCCAGTCTGTACTGGGTCTTAACCTTTCTGTGCTCCAGCCCGTCCTTTCGGCCAGTACCTCCCTGCCTGCATACTCGCCTGTATCCACCCCTCTGCATACCTGCCGTGTTTGCTTACATCCACCAGTCTGTGCCAGCCTAACCTGCCTGTTCCAGTAATTCCAGTGTGGGTCAACCCCCGTGTCCGGAGTTTGACCTGGAGTAGCACCTGGTCCCTCTGCCCGGTTTCTCCCTGGTGCACTGGCGTCGTATGCCGTCGTGCCACCTTGGTCGGATCGGCCAGATACTTAGTCACGCCCCTCCAGGCACTCTCCGGTCCATGGTCCAGTGGAACCACAACACCCGCACACGCCAGTCAGTCCGGGCGTGTGCATAACATTGTGGAGTGTGACAGTGACCATATCGGATGTGTATATACTATATGTTCACTAGGAGTTCCCCAATAGCTGGGTTAGTCCATCACTTGTAATTGCCCTGATGATTGGAGGCAGTGTACTGTTGGTACCAGCTGAGAGATCCGTGTGATTCTCCCTGCTGTTCTCCCTGAGAGGCCATAACTCGAGAGACGGTCCTACAGATCATCCTGAAAGAGCAGTTTGATACCAAATGTACTGCTGAGATCAGGGATTGGGTGCATGAGCGGAAACCAGCAACTGTGGGACAAGCCACAGCTTTAGCTGATGAGGTTCTCACTATCAAGCCTCAGCGGAAGAAGCTACTGGTGGATGGAGAAAGAACTACCAGCTCCCCACCACCACCAATGGTCCATTGTCCTTCAGTCCCCAATGTTCATAGTCCCACAAGACTACCACTTCATCTTTCTACCTGTGTGAATGTGACTCCAGTTACTCCTACCTTATCTTCTGGAATGGGACTGGGAGGGGAAGTAGTAGAGCGTACCTCATGATACACCTACACATGGATATCAGCGGAAGAAAGTAATGTTCCAGCATCACGATAAAGTTTAAAAACTTTTAGATTTATTATAGAAAAATAGAAAACATTATCATAGGTCACCAACCAAACCAGAATGTGTTTAACAGCAGATGCGTTTCAGACCTGCGTCTTTATTCATTGCATATCTATGGGAATGACTATAGGAGCATTATATACCATATCCGGTCTATTCACATGATCACATTGGTCCAATCCTGTGTGATAATAAAAAAACTAATAAAAAGAACATGTAACACGGAAAAAATTGATAGAAAACCTTCTGTAGAAATATATAGAAAAAACACAGACAAATATTTAAGAAATAAATTGTAATTAGTCATATCTTGTGATGTAGTAGGTAGTGATGAGCGAGCACTAAAATGCTCAGATGCTCATTACTCGGGTCAAGTAAATCGTAATGCTCGAGTGCTCGACCCGAGCAACGAGCCCAATGTAAGTCTATGGGAAACTCGAGCATTTTTCCGGCGGCTCCCCCCGGCGGTCTGCAGGGGGCCTAAAAATTGGCCAAATCCATGGGAACAGTGCTCAAATGACATGGGAACAGTATGGGGAAGACCCCTGGAAACATCTCTGAACCCCAGGTCACTGCTGTCAACAACGTTGTCAGAGGTATTACGCCACTTTTACGGGCTCACAATAAAACATACAAAAACAAAAGCAAAATGGATTTTCCTGGGAAAAATGTTAAGGAACATCCTTTCCAGGGTAATGACTTGTATATAAGGCAAAATAAATATACAAAAACAAAAATGCTCCTCCACACCTTGGGCTATGTTCACATGTAGCGTTTTTGTACGTTTCATTGCTTTCAACAGTGAAAAATACATTTACCAGTAAATGTCATTTCAACATTTTTTTACCTTATCTGGCCATATGGTGTGTTAGACATGATCAGACACATCCTGCTTCATTTATGAAGGAAGGACTCTGAAAGTCACAAAGCCTATTTTTATAGGGCCATCAGGCGGCCCTTACTATTGTTAAAGGGCCAGCAGGCGACCCTCACTATTATTAGAAAGCCATCAGCTGGCTATGATTTGTTGTTCCCATTATAAAGGAGCGGGTCTCCTATACTGGTATTGCGTATGCAGTGAGTGGCAGGGCTGTCAAAAATTTGGACGCACCCCAATACCTCTTTGAAGAGATATAGAGGAGGGCCTCAGTAACAAAATGTTTCCATTAGAAAGGAGCGGTTCTGCTATACAGCTATTGCATATGCAGTGACTACAACGGCTGGCTAAATTTTGGAAAACCTCTAATACCAATTTAAAGGGAACCTGTCACGTCCTAGTTACTATGTACACTGCCCCCATTGGTTTGTTAGTGATGCAATGTGCACCATTAACAAGCTTTTTTCATGAAAATCGGTGGTAGTATAATGCTTTTCTAACATTTTATATACTTTATCCTACCTGCTTGTATTCAGTCATAGGGGTGTGATTCTCAGATTCAGTCATGGGTGGTTCTTGCATTCAGTTAGTTCTGTACACGCATTTGTACACGTCGGGCCTCTAGTCCGGCATGTGCGCACTGAGCCTGTGTAATTACCAGCTTCAGTGCACACGCGCTGTCACCTGTGGCTCCCGGCGCGTGCGCAGTCAATGTATCTTGCGGTCACCACTGCAGTGTCACACCACATGCGCACAGGAGGGCCTCCGTAACAAAATGTTCCCATTATAAAGGAGCGGTATACAGTTATTGCGTATGCTGTGACTGCAATGGCTGCATAAATTTTGGAAAAACCCCAATACCAATTTAAAGACATATAGAGGAGGGCCTCCGTAACAACATGTTCCCATTAGAAAGGAGCTGGTCTCCTACACTGGTATTGCGTATGCAGTGACTGCAAGGGCTGCCAAAAATTTGGACGCATCCCAATACCCCTTTGAAGAGACATAGAGGAGGGTCTCAGTAAAAAAAATGTTCCTATTATAAAGGAGCGGGTCTCCTATAGTGGTAATGCCCATGCAGTGAATGCAAGGGCTGCCAAAAAATTGGACGCACTCCAATACCCCTTTGAAGAGATGTAGAGGAGGTCCTCAAAATTTTTTTACCATTGTTAAAGAGTGGCTCTCCTATACTGGTAATGCCCATGCACTAAGTGCATGAGCTGAAAAACATTTACCCCTGTGGGGTATACATGAGAATACTGTATATCATACAGAATGTTAGAGGTAAAAAATTTCCCTAAGGGCATCATAAACACCCTTAAAAAAATTATGTGAGTGTCGCATCACGGTCACCCTGGTGATATGGTGGTGGAGGATGAGGAGAAGTAGAGGGAGGAGGACAACAGAAAATAGACAAAATCAAGAAGCTTATACCCATGTCTGGGTGTGAAGAGGTGCATGGGAATAGATCTCCCCAAAAAAAGACACTGGATTTGAGTTTATGTTCCGCTGCTATCATTCGGTGGCGTTTAGAAGTCTGGCCCAATCCAGCCTTTGTTCATTTTTATAATTGAATTCATTTTCAGTTGACAGGCGGGTTAGTCTATCAGTTATAATGTCCCCGGCGGCACTAAAAACACGCTCTGACAAAACGCTAGCGGCAGGGCAGGCCAGGACCTCCAAGGCGTAGAGAGTCAGTTCATGCCACGTATTCAGCTTGGATACCCAATAATTATAAGGTACAGAGGAATCACGGAGGAAGTTGGTACGGTCAGCAAGGTACTCCTTCAGCAACTTTGAAAAATTATCCCTCCTTGTGAGAGTACCCCACGCATCAGGGCCTGTGCAGTGGGAGGGTCTGGGAAAACTCTCCCAGACCTTTGACAGTGTTCCCCTGCCTCTGCTGGGTCGTATTTGTGTCTCTCTTGCCTGTATTCCTTGGTTGTCCAACGAACTGTGACCTCTACCACCATCATTTTCAGATGGGAATTTTTTAAATAATTCCACAACAAGGGCCGTCTGGTACTTCACTATTTTAGTAGACCTGTCCGCAGCGGGAATGAGAGATAGAAAGTTCTCCTTGTAGAATGGGTCTAGAAGTGTCACCAACCAGTAATGACTGTCACCCAAAATTTGGAGAACGCAAGGGTCATGGGAAAAGCAGCATAACATAAACTAAGCCATGCCAGAATGCTAAAAGGCAAGACTTCCGTGTCCTCACCAAGAGGATGACTGACCATGCTCTCCTCCTCATCCTCCTTCTCCTCCTCCCACTCCTCAGGCCATCCATGAAACTAGCTCCTGTTCTTCCTCCTCCTCTTCCTCATTGTCACCCAATCCACGTTGGGATGAGATGAGGCTGGGCTGTGTGGAATCACCCTGTATGGTTCCTTGCTCCATCTCATCGTGCTCTGCCTGCAATGCCTCCTCTTTAATTCTGAGCAGCGATCGTTTCAGAAGACAGAGAAGCGGGATGGTGACGTTAATTATGGCATCATCGCCGCTCACCATCTTGGTGGAGTCCTTAAAATTTTGGAGGATGGCTCAGATGTCTGACATCCATGCCCACTCAGTCATTATGTGCGGAGGCTGACCTGAATATTGACGGGTGTTTTGAAGTTGGTACTCAACAACTGCTTTGTGCTGCTCACAAATCCTTCCCAAGATATGCAACGTTGAGTTCCAATGCGTGGGGACATCGCACAACAGTCAGTGAGCTGAAAGCTGCAAATGCTGCTGAAGCACGGCAAGGGCAGCGGAAGCTGTAGCTGAGTTTCTAAAATGGGCACTCCCGCAGCATACTTTGACAAGCAGATCAGGCAGACCTGGGTAGGTTTTGAGAAACTGCTGAACCACTAGGTTGAGCACATGGGCCAGGCATGGTACGTGTGTAAGTTCGCCTCGCTTCAGAGCCGCCACCAGGTTCCGTCCATTGTCACACATGACCATTCCTGGCTGTAGGTTCAGCGGTGACAGCCACAGATCTGCCTGCTCTTTTAGACCTGTCAACAACTCTTCAGCGGTGTGTGGTTTGTCACCTAAGAATATTAGCTTCAGCAGTGCCTGTTGCCGCTTGGCCGAGGCAGTGCTGCAGTGCTTCCAGCTTCCGACTGTTACTGTCATTTCGGAGATGGAGGCTGAAGGGGAGGAGGTGCAGGAGCTGTAGATTGGGGGGCAACCCTAATTGACCTAGGGCCCGCAATCCTCGGCGTCAGAAGGACGTGTTCCGTCGCAAGGTCCAACTGGGTCCTGGCTTCCACTCTATTAACCCAGTGTGCCGTCAACGAGATGTACCATCCCTGCCCACAAGCACTTGTCCACGTGTCCGTGGTTAGGTGGACCTTCCCAGTAACAGCGTTATTGAGGGCACTGCTAATGTTCTGGGACATGTGCTTGTGAAATGCAGGGGTGGCACACCAGGAGAAATAGTGGCGGCTGGGGACCGAGTAACAAGGAACAGCCGCCGCCATCAGGTTGCGGAAAGCTTCTGTCTCCACGAGCCTAAAAGGCAATATTTTGAGCGCAAGCATTTGAGAAATGTGTGAGTTTAGTAGTGTGGCCTGTGGGGTGTTGGCTGCGTATTTGTGCTTACATTCCAAGGACTGGGGTAAGGACAACTGAACGCTGCGCTGGGAAAAGGACTTGGACAACGACAGGTGCAGGGCTGGAGACATCTTTGCATGCTCCATGGACAGGGTTATTGGCATGCACGCACAACAGCGGAACAAGCAGTGGTGTCACTCGCAGACACTGTTTCTGGACCCTGGCTTTTGGCCCACCTAGTCCGGGGCTTTGCTGTCATGTGCCTGAGCATGCTGGTGGTGGTCAGGCTGCTAGTTTTGCTACCCCTGCTGATGCTGGCCTGGCTGATGTTGAAAATAGCCTTTTTGAGTCTATCTAGATAATCTTCAAAAAACAACCAGACTTGGGAAGATCTAACAGTTGTAATGGCAACTTCTGTCGTGCTGGTGTTCCGGGGAACAGTTGCCCGCCTTGTGTCTGTGGCCACTAGAGATGAGCGTTGTTCTACTCGAACTGTTCGCCAATCTCAAATTCAAGCTGTTTTGGGCGGTGTTCGAGCCGTTCGGCGAACACGAACAATTTGAGAAAAATTCGGCTGTTCGAGGTTATGTTCGATAACTGTTCGTGCACCAAAATCATAACTGGATTTTTTCTCAGTAATGATGAAAATTAATGTTAATACGCAGTTTGAGTGTACAGCGGGGCGGGGGGAGGGGCAGGGGATGGATCTCTGCAGGAACAATGAAGATCTCCATTTTTTTTTCTCTTTCCCGCATTTGCAGTGGGGAGGTGCAATCTGTCAGCCTATCAGCAGCGCACACACGGAGCGAAGTGCTTTTTTTCACACAAGCAAGGGCATGTGTCATTGGCAGTGTATGTCACATGTCCTTGCCCTATAAGACCAAGCCATTTTCCCCGTCGCCACCATTTTCTCACTGCTGCAGCTGCGTGTTAGACGGCACCGCTGTTGCTGTGTGCGCTATACCTTGTTAATTTCAAGCCAATTTTCGCACAAATCTACAGATAGCTTGGGAGTAGGGAATAGTTGTGATTGCAGTCCTTTTAAGGACTAGGTTACAGCATTTCCTACGACTTTTATCAGGCAGGTCTGTGCTCTTAAATAGATAGATTGTGGGAGTAAAGACTAATTGTAATTGGAGTCCTTTTCAGGACTAGGTTACATCAGTTCCTATCAGTTTTTGCCAGGCAGGTCTGTGCCAGTGCTGTGCAAGTTTTTTTCACAGCATTTGGCTGAATCTAGCAAAGCAAATCCTTTTTGGCCTATTGCAGAGTGTGTTAGTCAGTGGAGTAGCCTATCTGTGTTGCAAGATATACCACCTGTGTATAAAATACAAATTTTTTTACTGCACCTAGTGAAGTAAAACCTTTTGGGCATAGCATCATTCTATTAGTCCATCTATACTGACCTCCATCAGGTTGCAAATTCAAAATATAATTTTTTTCTGCATCTAGCTCTGAAAAAATATTGGGCTTCTAGCTGTGTGTGGGACTTGTTCTATTACTCCATCTATACTGACCTCCATCAGGTTGCAAACTGAATATATTTTTTTCTGCATATACCTCTGAAAAAATATTTGGGCTTCTAGCAGTGTGTGGGACTTTCTCTGTTAGTCCATCTATACTGACCTCCATCAGGTTGCAAACTGAATATATTTTTTATCTGCATCTACCTCTGAAAAAATATTTGGCCTTCTAGCTGTGTGTGGGACTTGTTCTATTACTCCATCTATACTGACCTCCATCAGGTTGCAAACTGAATATATTTTTTTCTGCATCTACCTCTGAAAAAATATTTGGGCTTCTAGCTGTGTGTGGGACTTGTTCTATTAGTCCATCTATACTGACCTCCATCAGGTTGCAAATTCAAAATAATTTTTTGTCTGCATCTAGCTCTGAAAAAATATTTGGCCTTCTAGCTGTGTGTGGGACTTTCTCTATTAGTCCATCTATACTGACCTCCATCAGGTTGCAAACTGAATATATTTTTTTTCTGCATCTACCTCTGAAAAAATATTGGGCTTCTAGCAGTGTGTGGGACTTGTTGTATTAGTCCATCTATACTGACCTCCATCAGGTTGCAAACTGAATATAATTTTTTTCTACATCTAGCTCTGAAAAAATATTTGGCCTTCTAGCTGTGTGTGGGACTTGTTCTATTACTCCATCTATACTGACCTCCATCAGGTTGCAAACTGAATATATTTTTTATCTGCATTTACCTCTGAAAAAATATTGGGCTTCTAGCAGTGTGTGGGACTTGTTCTATTAGTCCATCTATACTGACCTCCATCAGGTTGCAAACTGAATATATTTTTTTCTGCATCTACCTCTGAAAAAATATTGGGCTTCTAGCTGTGTGTGGGACTTGTTCTATTAGTCCATCTATACTGACCTCCATCAGGTTGCAAATTGAATATAATTTTTATCTGCATCTACCTCTGAAAAAATATTTGGCCTTCTAGCTGTGTGTGGGACTTGTTCTATTAGTCCATCTATACTGACCTCCATCAGGTTGCAAATTGAATATAATTTTTATCTGCATCTACCTCTGAAAAAATATTTGGGCTTCTAGCTGTGTGTGGGACTTGTTCTATTAGTCCATCTATACTGACCTCCATCAGGTTGCAAATTGAATATAATTTTTATCTGCATCTACCTCTGAAAAAATATTTGGGCTTCTACCTGTGTGTGGGACTTGTTCTATTAGTCCATCTATACTGACCTCCATCAGGTTGCAAATTGAATATAATTTTTATCTGCATCTAGCTCTGAAAAAATATTTGGCCTTCTAGCTGTGTGTGGGACTTTCTCTATTAGTCCATCTATACTGACCTCCATCAGGTTGCAAACTGAATATATATTTTTTCTGCATCTACCTCTGAAAAAATATTGGGCTTCTAGCAGTGTGTGGGACTTGTTGTATTAGTCCATCTATACTGACCTCCATCAGGTTGCAAATTGAATATAATTTTTTTCTGCATCTAACCCAGCCAATAGTTTTGGCCTAATACCACAGTTTGGCCACTCAGCTCTGCTCGGTTCCCATCCATTGTTTTTTTGTGCAAACAAGTCCAGAGTTGTGAATTAGTTAACCACCAAAATGAGTGGAAAAAGGCCTGCTGCTGGTGGAAAGGGGAATAGGCGTGTTGGGAAGGGGAAAAAAGGTTGTGTCCGTGGGGTAGGTGCAGAAGAAAGACCATCTTCCAGCCAAACTAAAATGTCTACTTCTTTTAGCGGACAATGTGATAAGATCCCTTTCTTACGGTCACGCCAATCGCTACAAATTCCAGATGAGGCACAAAAACAGCAGGTGCTTCAACGGATATCAAGTGCTCCTTTAAGTGGGCTCTCCTCCACATCAACTTCAACATCACAAATACTCCAGTCCTCAGAGGTGTCACCCCAATCGCACTTGCTTCCTCACAGCTCCCAAATCTCCAGCTGCCCGTCTGAGTATGAGGTAGAACAGATGGTTGAGTCTGCAGAGCTGTTTACTCATACTATAGCCTGGGAATCAGAGGTCGACTCCAGCGCTTCTGTGAATCCAGACGAGGAAATGATCTGCACTGATGCCCAGAATCTTTATGAGTCGGATCCAGGACCAGACGCAGAAGGTTCTGACCATAATGTAGACCCTCATTCCCAAACTGTAACTCCTGTTGGTGGAGACAATGAGGAAGACGATGATAAGACTCAAATACCTGATTGGAGCGACAACTTTAGTTTTTTGTCAGGGCAGGAACAGGTTGGCTCTGAGGACGACGGGTGTGATGATGATGAGGTTGGAGATCCCACTTACTGTCAACCCACAGTCAGCCAAGAGATGAGGTCAGCAGAGGAGGTGGAGGAAGATGCTAGTGACGACGAGGTCAGGTTGCGCCTTCCTGGACAGAGACGTAGTACTGGAAGCACGTCAACAACTGCATCCTCAAACACAACTCTGCCTCTCACCACAAGTCGTGGTGGCTCTTCAGGTCGCATGGGTGCTAAGCCTTGCATAGCCTGGGCATTTTTTCAGATCGATAAAGATGACCCAACTCGTGTTATCTGTAACATTTGTCAGCAAAAGCTAAGTAGAGGCCAAAAAATACATAGTTTGAGTACTTCATGCATGAACCGGCACATGGACATGAAGCATAAGTTGCAGTGGGAAGCTCAGTGTGCTACAATGCGGCCTAGCCGGCCGGGCCAACCACCGTCTGCCATATCTTGTGCATCCGCGGCCTCTTCATCCTCTGTGACTGGGGGGACAGCAGTCACACCTGTTTTGGGGCGCAGACCTGCCACCTCTTTACCCGCAACAGCCAGCGTGATTGGCAGGTCATCATTTTCTTTGGAGGTGGTAACACCAGCTGGTGTTGAGCGCTGTCCGACATCGATAGCACCACCTTTGGATCAAGGCAACCTAACATGTCCGCCTGCATCTTCCTCACAGACCGGCAGTTTGCCGGGGACACCCTTATCAACCCCGTCTAAGCACAATAGCCAGCCCTCGGTCCCTCAGATGTGGACAAGTAAAAGATCATTTCCTCCTAGCCATGAGAAAGCTAAGAGGTTGAATTTCACCATCTGCAAGCTCTTGGCTACAGAAATGCTGCCTTTCCGCCTGGTGGACACAGAGGATTTTCGAGACCTTATGTCCGTCGCAGTGCCCCAGTACCCGATGCCCAGTCGGCACTACTTCTCAAAGAAAGGTGTGCCTGCGCTCCACCAGCATGTCGCACACAACATCACCGCTTCTTTGAGAAACTCTGTGTGTGACAGGGTGCATTTCACCACAGACACTTGGACGAGTAGGCATGGACAGGGGCGTTACATGTCGCTGACTGGGCACTGGGTAACTATGGTGACAGCAGGACAAGGGGCTGCTGTCCAAGTCTTGCCGTCCCCACGAGTTGTGCGTCAATCCTCTTTATGTCAAAGTTCCTCCACTGCTTCTGCCTCCTCAACCTCCTCTCGGTCTTCCACCTGCACCCAAAGCCTGTCTGGTCATGCCACAAGCTTTCTAACTGCGCAGAAGGGATCCTGCACACCTCCTTACTATGCTGGCAGTAGGGCTCAACGTCATCAGGCGGTTTTTACATTGAAATGTCTGGGAAATGTGAGTCACACAGCTGAGGAGTTGTGGTCAGCTCTGGAGAACCAATTTCATGAATGGTTGTCTCCACTGGACCTGAAACCAGGGAAGGCCGTGTGCGACAATGCTGCAAACCTGGGTGCGGCCCTTCGCCGGGGCAATGTCACACACGTGCCTTGTATGGCTCACGTGTTGAACCTGGTTGTCCAGCAATTTTTAGCCCACTATCCCAGACTAGATGGCCTTCTGCAGAGGGCACGGTCGCTGTGTGCTCACTTCCGCCGTTCGCATCCCGCAGCTCAGCGACTTACATCTCTACAGAAGTCGTTGGGCCTGCCACTTCACCGGCTAAAATGCGATGTGCCTACCCGGTGGAATTCAACTCTGCACATGTTGCAGCGACTGTGGCAGCACCGACAAGCCCTGGTGCAATACGTTCTGACGTATAGCCTGGGCCAACGAGATCCAGAGGTGGGGCAAATCACGCTGGAGGAGTGGTCTCAGATCACGGACCTATGCACCCTTCTGCACAGTTTTGAAATGGCGACGAAGATGTTTAGTGCTGACGATGCCATTATCAGCATGACTATTCCGGTGATTTACATGCTGGAGCACATGTTAAACAGAATTCGGAATCAGGTGGTGGCACAAGAGGAGGTGGAGGAAGTAGAGGAGGAGGAGTTGTATGCGGAAGGGCTAACATCTGCAAGGTCCAGACGGTCGGCAGCACCAAGG
Organism: Phyllobates terribilis; assembly: GCF_046119375.1. NCBI lineage: Eukaryota > Metazoa > Chordata > Amphibia > Anura > Dendrobatidae > Phyllobates > Phyllobates terribilis. Next base: position 979,367,465 of record NW_027362762.1, on the reverse strand, counting down.
CGGCAGGCATGTGAGGGTGGGGGAGATGGTTTTACCAGGGCGCATGGTAGCAGCCAAACTAGTGAGGAAGGTGCAGGAGCCCAGGAAGAAGTGGAGGACGAACTGATGGAAGACTCATCAGATGAGGGAGACCTTGATCACATTTCTGTTGTGCGAGGTTGGGGGGAGAGGACAGAGGAAGGAAGCATGATTGTTACCTCGCCACCAACACAACAGGGACTTGGTGCTCCTGGATGCGCAACACACATGAGTGCCTTCTTGCTGCACTACCTGCAACATGACCCTCGAATTGTGAGAATTAGAAATAATCCTGACTACTGGGTTGCCACACTGTTAGATCCCCGGTACAAAAGTAAATTTGCCGAAATTATTCCTGCCATAGAAAGGGATGCACGCATGCAGGAGTATCAGCAGAGACTGTTGCAGAATCTTACATGTGCTTTTCCACAAAACACCAGTGGTGCACGTAGTGAATCTCACAGTTCCAACTTGCCAACCGTGGGACCGTCAAGTGTTCAGCACTCAAACCGTAACAGAACCACAGTATCTGCTGGTAACATCAATTTTGCGGAATCATTTCACCACTTTTTTAGCCCATCCTTTGCAAGGCCACAGGAGACAAGAAGTCTGACACATAGTCAACGCCTAGAGACGATGGTACAGGAGTATCTCCAAGTAAACATTGAAGCCATGACTGTGTCACTGGACCCTTGCTCTTTTTGGGCTTCCAATCTGGATAAATGGCCGGAGCTAGCCACTTACGCCTTGGAGATCTTGTCATGCCCCGCAGCCAGCGTTCTGTCTGAACGTGTGTTCAGCGCTGCTGGTGGTGTGCTGACAGATAAGCGCACGCGGCTGTCCACTGATAATGTAGACAGACTCACGTTCATAAAGATGAACACATCATGGATCCGAAACGACTTTTCTACCCCTGTGTCATCCTGGGGAGAGTAAAAGCTTGATGATTGGTTAAAATCACCCTACCAACCGTTTTAAGCTTTCAAATTACTAATCATGTTTATCTGTATCTTGGCTGGAAAATAATTTGGGCTTTGTAGCAGTGTGCAGCACTGATTCTATTAGGCCATCTATAATAAGCTCCACCAGATTTAAAATTACTAATCATGTTTATCTGTATCTTGACTGGAAAATAATTTGGGCTTTGTAGCAGTGTGCAGCACTGATCCTATTAGGCCATCTATACTAAAGCTTCACCAGATTTAAAATTAATAATAATTTTTAGCTGCATCTAGCCCGGAAAATAATTTTGGGGCTCCGAGATGCGCAAGACACATAAGTGCCTTCTTGCTGCACTACCTGCAGCATGACCCTCATATTGTCAGAATTCGAAGTAATCATGACTACTGGGTTGCCACACTCTTAGATCCCCCAAACTTTTCGATCAACCTTTTCATTTTAATAAAGACCAAAAAAATGGTCATTTTTGAAATTATAAGCATTAGCAGGTTGTTAGAAACTGAAATCAAACAGTTTTCAACTCAAAACTTTATTCTAGGTGATGTTACATTTGCACATAGGACCCCTTGTTGGAAAGGAGCTTCTGAACTCTCTCGTCCATTGAATTTGTCAGGTTTTGGATGGTTTCTGCTTCAATTGTTTTGCATGAGGACAGAATACCCTCCCATAGCTGTTGCTTAGATGTGAACTGCCTCCCGCCATCATAGACACTCCTTTTAATGATGCTCCAAAGGTTCTGAATGGGGTAGAGGTCAGGGGAGCATGGGGTCACACCATAAGTTTGTCCCCTTTTATGCCCATATCAGCCAGAGATGCAGATGTTTTATGTGCAGCATGAGACGGGGCATTATCATGCAAAAAAATGATCTTGCTGTGAAATACACGGTTCTTCTTCTTGAACCATGGCAGGAAGTGATGTTTGAGAAAATCCACATACATTATGGAGTTCATCTTTAGCGCCTTCAGGGATCCTAAAGGGGCCGACAATCTCTCTCCCCATGATTCCAGCCCAAAACATTACTCCACCTCCTCCTTGTTGGCGCTGTAGCCGTGTTTGCGTGGGGTGTCCATCAACCAGCCATCCTCCACTCCATCCATCTGGACCATCGAGCGCTGCACGGCACTCATCCGTGAACAAAACAGTTTTGAAATCAGTCTTCATATAATGTTTGGCCCACTGGAGCCGTTTCTGCTTGTGTGAAGTGGATAGAGGAGGTCGACAGGATGGCGTATGCACAGCTGCAAACCTCTGAAGGACCCTGCATCTTGTTGTTCGGGGGACGTTGGAGGCACCAGCAGCTTCAAAAACTTGTCTGCTGCTATGACAAGGCTTTTTTGCCGCTGCTCTTTTAACCTGACGTAATTGCTTGTAGGAAAGAGTCCTCAATTTGCCCTTATCAGCACTCACACGTGTGTACTGTGAATCAGCTACATACTTCTTGATTGCCAAGACACTTCATCCTGATCATCGCACAATGTTGATTGTAGTCATGCCTTGACCTAAACACTCCACAATTTGTTGCTTCTCAGCAGCCGACACATCCTTTTTCTTTCCCATTTTGGCAGAAAATGTAGGCTGCTTAATAATGTGAGAGAGCCTTCTTAAGTAGTCTTGCCTTTCATTGGACACACCTGCCAAACTAATTAGCACAGGTGTCTGCAATTGCTTACAGTGATATAAAGAGCCCTGACACACATCACCATCAATGAGTTTAACTGACAAACAAACAAATTCTTCCCTTATCACTCCTAAACACTTTTTGCATAATAATTTGGAACGCGGTGTACATGTGCTTTTCCACAAAACACCAGTGGTTCACGTAGTGAATCTTACAGTTCTAACTTGCCAACCGTGGTCTGTATGGAATTGTTCAATAAAGGGCCCAAAATTAAGATAACATAGACGGGAGAGGTCTCTATGAATAGGAATTCCTAAGTATTTGATACCCTGTGAGGGCCAGGCAAAGGGAAAGTTGGACTGGATGGAATCCTATATGGATTTGGGGAGGGAGACATCGAGGGCCTCAGACTTCGCTGCATTGATTTTAAAATTTGACCATGTAACAAAGTGATCTATTTCAGCCATAACAGCATGGATGGATATATGTGATTGAGTGATATATACTAGGACATCATCAGCAAATAGAGAGCACTTGTACTCGGTGCCTCCCACCTCAATCCACCTAATATTGGGGTTATGGCGAATTGATGAGAGCAGGTGCTCCGTCACTAGGATGTATAAGAGAGGGGACAGAGGACATCCCTGCCTTGTCCCATTGGTGATTGTGAAAGGTGATGAAAATGTTCTGACGCACCCCCTGGGCCTTGGGACACCCGGAGCCGGACCCTTTTTGGTGGATGCTGGTGGTTGTAGTCTTCGTGGCGGCGACCCGGTTCCGTGGCTCAGGGCGGTCAAACCAGTGGCGGAACTATTTATGTGGTTTTGATGTTTAAATGTCCGACTACGCCACCCGTGGATTGCGGTCAGAGTGAACCGCCGCTGCAGGGCAGACCGCTGAGGCTAGTGTTGTGGGTGCAGCAGAGCGTAGCATAACTCCCCACGGGAGGAGTATAGCCTCAGGGCAGTGTATGCGGAGGATGGGGGTGATGGTGCAGGGCAGGAGCAGTAACGACACGGAGTCAGTGATGCAGTTTAGGGCCTTTACTCACAGTTCTTATTATCCAGACCACGTCTGCAGGTAACGGCTGCCCACGTCGTACTGTGCTCACCAGGTGAGGAGCTCAGACAACTCCCAGATAACTTTGGAGCGCTTCACAGGACCCCCTTTGTGTGTCCTTTGTCTGGCCTTTCTTACCAACCCTTCTGTCCGGCTGCCTCGGACCTCCTCTTGGTAAACTTGGCGCCAGTTTCCCTGACCCTATGTGGTGCCTTCCTAGCGGGTGTAGCGAGGGGCTGCGCCACATAAAATGTCACAGCCTCCGGTTTCTAGCTGAGGGTCGTTTCCTGCCTCCACTAGTTTTGGGGACCGGTCTCCCCCTTTGGCCTGACCCCTCCACGCAGGTGGATTCGGGCATGCGGTGGCGACTCGCCCGTCCGCACCCCTGGGATCCCTTCATTCCTCGTTCCTGGAGCCTTCTCCGCTCCTCTTCCTTCCTTCTCCCTCTTCCAGGCCTGGGCCTCTGTTACTAGGCCCGCCTCCGGAGCAGAGCTCATGCAGAGCCCCTGCTCCCTGCCACTTCTGCTCAGACTTCTCTGCACTGAACTAAGATGGTGTCCACCTTTTATACTCCCTTCTCAATGCACCCAGGAACTGCTTCCTCCCTGCTCCTGCACTACAGGGTTCCCCTTCCTCAGTGTTCCCTCCCCCCACTCCAGCCAGGGACAGGGACTGTCGTGCCCATCTCAGGGGCATATTGGTCGCCCTGCCCCACGGCAATGTGGTGTAATGCATGCAGGTGTCGGGTCCTGATCCACACTACATCCTTACCTGAGAGTGAGATATCACACCTCTGGGTGAGGTGCAATACCTCTGTAGCAACCGAGCCCTCAGGGTGCTACAGTTCCATTTATCTTCAGCCTAGGTGACGTATTGCGATACAGGGCCGTGATTTTGGCTATAAAAGGGTCCCCTAGACCCCTACCCCAAGCTTTTTAAGAGAATCATATATGGCGTACCAGGAGACTCTATGGAATGCTTTCTCAGCATCCAACGAGAGTATCTAATTACAAATTTTTAACTGCATCTAGCCCAGGAAATATTTTGTGCCTAGTAGCAGTGTCTGCTAGTCAGCGGATTATCCCGGCTGTTAAGCAAGCTACACCACCTGTAGTTTGGACACTTAATTTTTTCAAAGGAAATGCTTCGGGACCACGGGATACTCAGTGAAGAGCATCAGGAGGCACCCCAAGGCATAGGGGCTGGGACTGGCAGTAGGATGCCTTGTGGTGGACAGCCGAGCTCGATCCTTATAAAAGCTTTTTAACTGCAGCAGCTTTAGTGGACGCTACTGGAGCTGTAATTACGCGGCTGCTGGCATGAGACTTGCCCTCCAATAGATCCTTGTAAATGGATTTAAAGTGTATTCATTCAAATTAGAGAGACAATTTAAATTAAAAAGCTTAGAGCTGCCTCCACCACAGGGGGGCTCTCTCGACCCACCAGCGGACAGGCACCAGTATTGGGAGAGGGGGGCTGGCCGTCAGGGTTCACCGCGGCTCTGGCACAAACCCGGCGACGCGGAGGTGGCACGGGCAGGAGCGGACTGAACGTGTCGGCTTCTCACTTTTTGGATTTTAGAAGGGCATGACATGCCTATATCTGTGTCTCCCCCTCCTTTTACTCCTCCACCTCTTTTCTTTTCGCATGACTATATGTACTTGTCACTTTTCCATGTGTTAGTTGTGTCTTCTGAGCAGTTTGTCAGCTTTTGGACACCTTTGAAGGTGTTTTCTATGTGTTTCTATGTGTTTTTGTTTGCCTGCCATTGGTTTTAACGGTGTTCGAAGGTGTTCGACGAACAGTTCGACGAACAGTTTGGCGAACACACGGGTGTTCGACGAACCGAACCGAATTCGAACACTACGGGGGTGGCTCAACACTAGTGGCCACCACACTGCTTGTTCCTGGCTTTTGTGGTGCTACGCCTCCCGCCCCCTGTGTGCTGCTGTTCTCGCTCTGCATGTCACCTTGCCAGGTTGTGTCAGTGACTTCATCGTCCACCACCTCGTCTTCCACTTCCGCACCCTGGTCCTCCTCCTGACTTTCTGACAAATGTGTCTCATCATCATCATCCACATCTTGCAACAGTAATTGCACTTTTCCACAGTCCCCTTTGTGTGACCTTGGCTGCTCCAATATTTGGGCATCTCTACATGCGATCTCCTCTTGCCCCGCTTCAAGTGGACCGGTCGAGAGGCCCGAATCTATAAATGGAAAAGTGAACAGCTCTTCGGAGTGTCCAAGTGTGGGATCAGTTGTCTCCGGGCACTTGCCATGGTGGAGGAAGGATGATCAGGGTGAGGAATATGCGGTCCAGACTCACAGCTACTGAGACTTGACCGTGTCGAAAAAAGGGTGGTGGTGGTGGTGGTAAAGTGACTGGAAGCATTATCTGCTATCCAACCAACAACCTTTTGACACTGCTTTGGGTTCAATAGTGGTGTGCTGCGGTCACCCTATTGTGCTGTATAGTGGCCACAATCTCTGCCTGCCTAACTCCTGCTATCACCAGGATTTATACAGTACAGACCAAAAGTTTGGACACACCTTCTCATTTAAAGATTTTTCTGTATTTTCATGACTTTGAAAATTGTACATTCACACTGAAGGCATCAAAACTATGAATTAACACGTGGAATTATATACTTAACAAAAAAGTGTGAAACAACTGAAAATATGTCTTATATTGTAGGTGTTAGAACTCTCCTGTTAGGTTTTTTCTAGTTTGCTGGTCACATGACCATTTTTGCCTATTTAATCCGGCTCCGCCCTCCTGGCCTTGCTGGACTTCATTATATTTACTACTCTTGAGCTAGCTTGGTGCTCTGTTACCGTTCTCTGTTAGTTTTGCTAGGTCTTCGGACCTCTATGTTCTTTGTTGTGTGTTTGTCTTTGACTGCTACTATTTCTGCTAGGAGGTGTCCAACTTTATTCCAGTCCTTAGTTCTTGTAGGGATCCCTCCCTCACATCTATAGATCTTCGTACAGACTAGCCGAGGACTTTAGCGGGTCTGATCGCAGGATCAGGTTCCCCGTTACATCGTAGGGATCCAGTTTAGTTTGATTGTAGGGACAGATCTCCTGTCTTTCCTTAGTGCTTGTAGCAGATCATAACAGTAAGTCCAGCCCAAAAAAAAAATTTCTCAAGGAAAGACCTCCAGTTTCCATCATGGTCTCGGTTCAAGATTTGGCTCAACGCTTGCAGGGACTCTCTCTGGAGGTGGCCGAGCTCCAACAACACGTGAGTAGCTGTTCTGGAGCACATTTGGTAGAGCCAAAGGTACGTCTGCCTGATCTATTTTTTGGTGAACAACAAGATTTTTTTTCTTTTAAAAATGCTTGTTTATTGTATTTTCGTTTAAGACCCGGATCCTCTGGTGATGAATCACAGCACATAGGGTTCATAATGTCACTTTTGCGCAAGGATCCTCAGGGATGGGCTTTTTCTCTCCAACCTAGTGATCCGTGCTTTAGATCAGTGGATAGTTTTTTTTCTGCTTTGGGTTTGTTGTACGATGATCCTGATCGTGTCTCATCTGCTGAGTCTGAATTGAGACGTTTGAGGCAGGGATCAGGTAATGTGGAAAAGTATTGTTCTCACTTCCGTCGGTGGTCTGCCCAGGTGGGGTGGAACGATTCAGCTTTGAAAAGTTTGTTTCTGGCGGGGCTAGGTGAAAGGGTTAAAGATTTGCTGATTGCTTATCCCACACCCGGAAACTTGCAGGAGGCAATGCAATTAGCTATACGGGTGGACAGGAGACTGCGTGCAAGGGTTAATGAGAGCAAATCCTCTGCTATGTCAGCTCCGAGTCTTGGGAGGGTCTGTGCTGACAAAGGAGAGCCGATGGAGATTGGGGCGATGACACCCCGCTCTCAGGAAAAAGATCGCAGGCTTTCTGAAGGTTTGTGCTTCTATTGCGGAAATTCTGGTCATTTTATTAAGAACTGTGTGCTTCGTATGAACAAAGAAAAAAAAATGGTCAGTTATGCCCGTATTGCCTGTTTGAATACAAAGGGAGTATTCCTATCTGCCACTACTGCTGCTCAGGATGAATTAATTGAATTTCGGGTATTTGTGGATTGTGGTTCTACTCTGAATGTGATTGATGGGGGATTCTTGGAAAAACTTACATTAAAACCTAAACCTTTGTCATCCCCTATTGCTGTGGTTTCTGTCGATGGCTCTCCCTTGAAGAGTGTTACTCACAAGGTCTGTGAGTTTCCCCTCACTATTAATGGTATTCATCAAGAGAATTTGGATTTGGTAGTATTGAATAATTTGCCTTCTCCAGTAATATTGGGGTTGCCCTGGTTAAAATTGCATAATCCTGTACTGGATTGGTCTACCAATGAAATTAAGTCCTGGAGCCCTAAATGTTATGACAAATGATGTAACTGGCGCATTGCTGCGGTGGAAAAAGGGGAATTACCTGTACCTATTCAGGATTTTTGGAGAGTTTTTTCTGAGGAGGAGTCACAAATTTTGCCTCCCCATAGAGACTATGATTGTACCATTGAATTTGTCCCTGGAGCGACTCTTCCTAAAAGTCGTTTATTTAATCTTACTATTCCTGAGAGAAAGGCTTTGGAGGAATACATACAGACAAGCTTGGCCGCTGGTCACATTAGGCCTTCCAAGTCTCCTGTGGCTGTTGGATTTTTTTTTGTTACAAAAAAAGATGGCGGTTTACGTCCTTGTCTGGGCTTTCGTGAGATTAATAAAATTACTGTACACAATCCTTACCAACTGCCATTGATTCCTGATTTGTTTAACCAGTTAGTGGGGGCCAAGTGGTTCTCTAAAATTGACCTTAAGGGGGCATACAATTTGTTGCGCATGAAGGAGGGTGATGAATGGAAGACTGCTTTTAACACCACGGTGGGTCATTTTGAGAATCTGGTGATGCCTTTTGGTCTCACCAATGCTCCAGCATTTTTTCAGAGCCTTATTAATGACATCCTGAGACCTTTGATCGGCAAAAATGTGGTTGTGTATTTGGATGACATTCTGATTTATTCACCAGATCTGGAGTCTCATTGGCGGAGCGTACGTGAGGTATTACAGTTATTAATGGACAATTCGCTTTTTGCTAAGCTGGAGAAATGTGAGTTCGCTGTACAGAGAATTAGTTTTTTGGGCTACATTATCTCCAGTGAGGGTTTTGAGATGGACCCGGTTAAAGTTCAAGCTGTGCAGGAATGGCCTAGGCCTATTGGTTTAAAATCGATACAGAGGTTTTTGGGTTTCGCCAATTATTACAGAAAATTCATAAAAAATTTTTCTATTATTATCAAACCGCTGACCGATCTCACCAGGAAAGGTGCTGATGCGGTTCAGTGGACTTCTGAGGCCATTGAAGCTTTTGTGTTTCTAAAGGAGAGGTTCACCTCTGCTCCCATCCTTATGCAGCCTGATGTGACTAAGCTGTTTTTGGTTGAGGTTGATGCTTCTTCGGTGGGGGTCGGTGCGGTGTTGTCTCAGGAAAGCAAGGATGGAGAACATCCCTGTGCCTTTTTTTCAACAAAATTTTCTGAGACTGAACTTAATTATGATATTGGTAATCGGGAATTGCTGGCGATTAAACTCGCATTTGAACACTGGCGTCATCTCTTGGAAGGTGCGGAATTTCCCATTCAGGTTTTCACAGATCATAAAAATCTGATCTATCTTGATGCTGCCAAGCGCTTGAATGCCCGTCAGGCTAGGTGGGCACTTTTTTTCTCGCGGTTTAATTTTTCCGTTACTTACATCCCTGGTACTAAGAATGTTAACGCGGATGCTTTGTCTCGCAGCTTTTCTCCCATGGTCAGTGTTGAGGAGGAAGAGGAGAGCATTTTACAAGAAGGTGTTGTGATTGCTGCTTTGGACTCCGTTTTGGAGGATGAGATTCTTAAAGCTCAGGAGAATGCCCCATCTAACACTCCCCATGGGAGGTTGCCTAGGACCTTTAGGAGAGATTTGTTTGTTGAGTGTCATGAGTCTCTGTTGGCAGGTCATCCAGGAATTTCTGAGACCAAGAGACTTGTGGGTCGCAGTTTTTGGTGGCCTGGATGGCAGAAGGAAGTCATTAAGTGGATGCGTCAATGTACTGTGTGTGCTAGATCTAAGTCTTCGCATGCTCCTGCTGCGGGGTTGCTTTGCCCTCTGGAGGTTCCTAGTGCACCTTGGACACATCTGGCTATGGACTTTATTACTGACCTTCCCCCCTCTGAAGGTTTCACGGTCATCTGGGTGGTCGTGGACCGTTTTAGCAAGATGTGTCACTTGGTTCCCTTCATCAAACTGCCTTGCGCTAAGACACTCGCTAAGGCCTTTGTCAAGGAGATTGTCAGACTACATGGTGTTCCTACTGACATTGTTTCTGATAGGGGACCTCAGTTCGTGGCTCGTTTTTGGCGTGCCTTTTGTGACAGGTTGGGAGTTCATTTATCGTTCTCGTCCGGATATCATCCTGAGTCTAATGGCCAGACAGAAAGAAAGAACCAGGATGTTGAGCAGTTCTTGCGTTGCTTTGTGGCAGACAATCAAGAGGGGTGGTCTGAGTTTCTGCCACTTGCTGAATTTGCTCTTAACAACCATACATCCTCTTCTGCTGGGTGTTCGCCTTTTTTTTGTTGTACTGGGAGACATCCGTCTTTTGGGTCATTCTCCAAATTGGTATCGGCTGTGCCGGAGGAGGAGAGTTTTTCCGGTGATTTGGAGAGAGTTTGGACGGATGTGCGTGATAATCTTCAGGAGGCTAACAAAAAATCTAAGAGGTACTTTGATAGGAAACGGCAAGAGGTTTCGTTTGCTATTGGTGACATGGTTTGGTTGTCCTCTAAGAATCTGCGATTGAGGATTCCTTCGAAAAAATTGGGTCCCAAGTTTGTAGGGCCCTTTAAGGTGCTTCAGATAGTTAACCAATCTGCTGTTAGATTGGAGGTTCCTACCTCCTGGAAGATTAATCCGGTGTTTCATGTTTCTCTGTTGAAAAAAGCTGATGTGTCGGTTGGTGACGCCTCTGCCACTGTTCCTCCGGTGGTGGAGGACGGGGAATATGAAATTTCCCGCATCCTAAATTCTAGACGGTATAGAGGGAGTTTGCAGTATCTCGTCGCTTGGAAGGGTTTCGGACCCGAGGATAAATCATGGGTGAGGGCGGATGATGTTTCTGCTTCCAGACTTGTCAGAGCATTTCACAGGAGGTTTCCTGATAAGCCCGGTCCTAGGGGATCCGGAGGATCCTCTTAGAAGAGGGGGTACTGTTAGAACTCTCCTGTTAGGTTTTTTCTAGTTTGCTGGTCACATGACCATTTTTGCCTATTTAATCCGGCTCCGCCCTCCTGGCCTTGCTGGACTTCATTGTATTTACTACTCTTGAGCTAGCTTGGTGCTCTGTTACCGTTCTCTGTTAGTTTTGCTAGGTCTTCGGACCTCTATGTTCTTTGTTGTGTGTTTGTCTTTGACTGCTACTATTTCTGCTAGGAGGTGTCCAACTTTATCCCAGTCCCTAGTTCTTGTAGGGATTCCTCCCTTGCATCTATAGGTCTTCGTACAGACTAGCCGAGGACTTTAGCGGGTCTGATCGCAGGATCAGGTTCCCCGTTACATCGTAGGGATCCAGTTTAGTTCGATTGTAGGGACAGATCTCCTGTCTTTCCTTAGTGCTTGTAGCAGATCATAACAGTAGGTTCTTCAAAGTAGCCACCTTTTGCTTTGATGACTGCTTTGCACACTCTTGGCATTCTCTTGATGAGCTTCAAGAGGTAGTCACCGGAAATGGTTTTCACTTCACAGGTGTGCCCTGTCAGGTTTAATAAGTGGGATTTCTTGCCTTATAAATGGGGTTGGGACCATCAGTTGTGATGTGCAGAAGTCAGGTGGATACACAGCTGATAGTCCTACTGAATAGACTGTTAGAATTTGTATTATGGCAAGAAAAAAGCAGCTAAGTAAAGAAAAACGAGTGGCCATCATTACTTTAAGAAATGAAGGTCAGTCAGTGCGAAAAATTGGGCAAACTTTGAAAGTGTCCCCAAGTGCAGTTGCAAAAACCATCAAGCGATACAAAGAAACTGGCTCACATGAGGACCGCCGCAGGAAAGGAAGACCAAGAGTCACCTCTGCTTCTGAGGATAAGTTTATCCGAGTCACCAGCCTTAGAAATCGCAGGTTAACAGCAGCTCAGATTAGAGACCAGGTCAATGCCACACAGAATTCTAGCAGCAGACACATCTCTACAACAACTGTTAAGAGGAGACTTTGTGCAGCATGCCTTCGTGGTAAAATAGCTGCTAGGAAACCACTGCTAAGGACAGGCAACAAACAGAAGAGACTTGTTTGCGCTAAAGAACACAAGGAATGGACATTAGACCACTGGAAATCTGTGCTTTGGTCTGATGAGTCCAAATTTGAGATCTTTGGTTTCAACCACTGTGTCTTTGTGAGACGCAGAAAAGGTGAACGGATGAACTCTACATGCCTGGTTCCCACCGTGAAGCATGGAGGAGGAGGTGTGATGGGGTGGGGGGGCTTTGCTGGTGACACTGTTGGGGATTTATTCAAAACTGAAGGCATACTGAACCAGCATGGCTACCACAGCATCTTGCAGCGGCATGCTATTCCATCCGGTTTGCGTTCAGTTGGACCATCATTTATTTTTCAACAGGACAATGACCCCAAACACACCTCCAGGCTGTGTAAGGGCTATTTGACCAAGAAGGAGAGTGATGGGGGGCTACACCAGATGACCTGGCCTCCACAGTCACCAGACCTGAACCCAATCCAGATGGTTTGGGGTGAGCTGGACCGCAGAGTGAAGGCAAAAGGGCCAACAAGTGCTAAGCATCTCTGGGGACTCCTTCAAGATTGTCGGAAGACCATTTCCGGTGACTACCTCTTGAAGCTCATCAAGAGAATGCCAAGAGTGTGCAAAGCAGTCATCAAAGCAAAAGGTGGCTACTTTGAAGAACCTAGAATATAAGACATATTTTCAGTGGTTTCACACTTTTTTGTTAAGTATATAATTCCACATATGGTAATTCATAGTTTTGATGCCTTCAGTGTGAATGTACAATTTTCATAGTCATGAAAATACAGGAAAATCTTTAAATGAGAAGGTGTGTCCAAACTTTTGGTCTGTACTGTATATGCATCTGGATTAGTCCTCAGAGGGATTGTTAGTTCAGATGGATATACTGTATATCTTGCTGTGGAATACCTATATCTAACTATTACACCGCCAATTCTGTCCCTCACACAGCAGCACCTCTCCCTACTCTGCCTGTCTGAATGGTAGACTGTGACGAGCATGGCGGCGCCAGGTCTGATGACGCTGTGCAGCCAGCCAGTCATTGTAATGCCACAACCAACATGGCTACGGCATTACAGTGGCTGGCTGGCAATCCCTGCATATTCATTGGCTCTCTAAAGAGCGCCAAACATGCAGGGAGGGGACCCGAGCTCCCCCCCGAGCATCCTGGAAATACTTGCCGAGCATCTCAAGTAGTGATTCTGCCACTGATTCTATTACTTTTGTATCAATGTAAGACGGTGACTGGGACGGTCATGCGCCTCACCCCTCTTTAAGCGCATAATGTTGCATTCTATGTTTATATATGAGCATTTATATGACTTAATGTCTGATGGGTTACTTACAGGGTCAGTATAGATTAGTGCAGGTAGAGTATAGGTTAGCACAGGTAGAGTATTAGATTAGTAGAAGAGCAGTGCAGAGGTGGGCACTATAGCATAGAGAGTATGCAGTTATAAGTTAGGAAAGAGTTAAGGGGTTTAGGAGCTGCTCCAGTGTGGGAGGGGCAGGTTCAGTGAAGAACTGAGACACTTCCTGATTACAGGGAGTTCTAGTGGGAATTGGTGAGAGTCAGAGAGAGAGATGTGACAGAGCAGCAGTTGGAGGTCCAGGGGGCACCAGGGGCTCAATCTGTCCAGCAGCAGAGAAATGTCACTCAGAAACTCTGAAGCAGATATTTCCTCAACATTTGGGGCCTACGGTCCACAGGAGCCGCAGAGAAGTGTGTGTTCAGAAATCTTCCCAGAAGGGGAAGTCGGACGGGAAATAGTACAGAGAAGACAGTACGGGACTCTCAGTGCTGCAAGCGTCTCATAGGTCAAGAAGATCGACTATGGAAGGGGTAGCTCAGGACAAAAATACAGTGGACATCACTACATGTGGTGCAGTGGACAGTAACCCTGGAAAAGTATGTGATCAATGCTGCATGCTGTATGAAGTTGAAGCCAAACGTTCAAGTAAAGTTATTTTTGTCACGGGTGTGTCGCCACGAAGATCGTCGCGACTACACAGCCTGACTTCTCGCAGCTGAGTTTTTGGTGCTTGGTGTTTTTCGGCAGGGAGGGAGTTAATTCTCTCTCTGTGCTAGACGAGGCCCAGCCTCGCCCAGCTGCAGTTAATTCTGCAGTATTGGGATTCCTTCAAATACCTGCCGTTCTGATAGGGTGGTTGTCGGTGAAAGCTTTTCATGCAGACTATCGGAGTGACACGTGGTATTGTGAAGTAGGAGCGAAGTGTACTTGGTGTGGTTTTTTCCCTTCCTCGCTTTATTCTTTATCCCCTTACCCATTGGTGTTCCCTCCGTTGTAGTGGTGTAAGTTTTTGTATGCAAGGTGGTTTTTGGTTTGCCCCTTGTACTGTCTCGTTCGTCTTGTACTGTGTTGGGCATATACGGTCTTGTCCCCAATTGTTGTGATCGGGGTCCTTCTCAGGACTAGATTACTGAGGTTCAGGGATTCTCAGGAGGTAGGTTTACGCTGGCGGCCTGGACCTCTGTACCATCAACAGTACCTCCAGGTAGAGGGATTAGGCAGGGCCCCAGTGTAGGGTCAGCATAGGCTCCTGACCTCCTGAACGCCGAGACAGCGTGACAATTTTTTATAAAACGGAGTGGAAGTCCCTAAATGTGTGTGCAGCGGTTCCTGAGGTGGAAGAACAGAAAACAGCAGAGATCTGCGACTGAAATATGAGTGTTACACACCACACACACAGCACAGGAGAATAGGCACATTTGTCTTTGTCAGGGAGCCAGGGTGTGGGAACACAGCAGCCCCTCACCACAACTACTACCCTGAGCCCCTCACATCTAATTATAGTCCACAATTTCCTGCAGTTAAAAATATAATTAAAAAATATGTCCGTATGCTTTTTCAAGACCCCAACTTGAAAAAATACCAGTCCTATAAGATTCGTGGCAAAAAAGGCACCCATGTTAGGTAGTTTACTCTCCCCTAGTCTATATTTAAATAGCAATATGCGAGGAGCTGCCCACTTACTAAAGACTATGAGACTTTTCCATCACAGAACTCCGTTTCCGTCAATATTATTATTGTGTTTTATTAGAGATTTGCTTGCTGTGTTTTATTAATGTTCTGCTTGCTTGTCAGTTTATGTACACTAATTTTTTCTTGTAAAGTGTCCAGCATTCCACTAATCTCATCAGTATCTAAGGAACCGTAAGCCATTGTTTAAACAGCGACTAGACCCATTGTGTGAGTGTTAAAAGTAGATCCGGCGGAGCCATCACCACAGGGAGTCTCACATGCTGTCCCAGGTGATGGGTTTGACCTGAAAAAATACCTCCACTAATGCTCACTTAGCTTTGGGGGGGACAGTGAGAGCAGTTCTGCCCATTCAGGGGGCTGATCCCAGTGAAGGAGAAAAGAAGCCACATGTTTAGTGGGGTGTTGTGTGGAAAGACATCAAAGGATCGAGACTGAGGACCTGGAAGTATGGATGGATGCATGGCATATGGAGTGTTGGAGATCACTTACCGACTGGACTGGATAAACATGCTACAGTTGTGGGATCTGTTGTTTGGATTTAAACTTTCTTAAAGGATTGTTGCAGCTGGATACCTGTGATTCCATCATTTTACCTGTCATCTGCAGGATCGGGGACTGAGACTATACTGGCACAAAGGCAGTGGAACTACCATCTCGGGAAGGGGATCTTGTGTACTGAGACAGTTGTATTTTGGACACTTACCTGGAATCGTTGTATTACCATGGATGTGAGGAATATTGTTGCATCATTAACCTGCCTAAGTGATTATTAAAACCCACAATCACAGATCTTCACACAATACCATCAGTAATAGAACGTGGATACATACTACAGGCTTTTATAGATGTGGCCACTCGGTTTTCAAATGTCGTAGTCATGTATCTAACACCTTCACATCCACAGCCACTAATAAAACCTATCGTATCCGAAATTTTATTAATTGCAACTCAGCTTATGTGGTTTATCTCATAACCTGCAATAGTTGTCAGAGAGTCCTGGTAGATATATGTTTTAAACACCAGATCACCGTCTGCCATTAATATTAGACATGATTTAATTTCTCATTATGATTAACTACAATATATTATTTCAATAATTTGACTGTGTTTTTTCTATATATTTCTACAGAAGGTTTTCTATAAATTTTTCCTTGTTACATGTTTTTTTCATAAATGTTTATATTATCACACAGGATTGGACCAATGTGATCATGTGAATAGACCGGATATGGTATATAATGCTCCTCTAGTCATTCCCATAGATATGAATAAAGATGCAGGTCTGAAACGCGTCTGCTGTTAAACACATTCTGGTTTGGTTGCTGACTGATGATGATGTTTTATCTATTTTTCTATAATAAATCTAAATGTTTTTAAACTTTATCCTGACGCTTTCTTCCACTGGACTCCCGCTGCACTGCCGGTTCAGAGCACCGGATTGCCATGAGGGTGAGCTGACATTGTGTTTCTACTATGGATATCAGCCTCCAGGCTCCCTTACCTCCTTCACCAGAATGCAAATGGGAGAGCATGTGACACAGCGCAGATGTTATGGATGTGGGCAGCTTGGGCATATGCAAGCCACCTGCCCTGTTGGTCGATTGAGGAATGACCCTGCACTATGTCGGCCTATTAATTATCTACAGCCAAGTACAATGGAGGAAGAGGTGTCACCACTCCGAGCTGACTTGCCTAATGACTCAGACATCCATATCTGACCATTAGGGGTTTATGGGGTACGGGCCACAGCCATACATTTCTTTAATCATCAAAGAAAGCACTTACAGGAGATCGTGGTGGACTGTCGGAGAGTTCTTGGTTTTTGTGACTTTTCTCACCATTGCTGATCCCAGAGTGGTTCGACTAGAGGCGATACAGATTACCATTGAATTAGCTTAAGGCAAATGGAGGAATATTCCAAAATCGACTGTGGAGCTGGACTTTGGTTTTGGGGCTAAGCAATGTGTGGTTGGGATGATGAGTGGCCTGCCTGCAGATATTCTCTTAGAAAGCGATGTGGGAGATCTACTTCCAATTTGTGGGTGCAGGAAGTAGAGTTTAAGCTAACGGGAAAGCAGAAATCGAGCCTGACCCTTCAATCATTCAACTTTACCTTACAATGTCAATGAGAGTGAACATCAAAGTGCGGATGGATTTTCCAGGCAGGAGGAGCCATGAGTCATGTCAGCTTTATCTACATGTACTTGACAAGTAACCTGTTGAGGTCACTAGTCTGTACATATTTGAGGGGGGAAGGGGCTGTCACAGTGTGTCACCCCCAGGCAGCCTTCATGGACCACTTGGCAATCATTCCCTCCATTAGCATTCTTTGTCCTTCATCTTGTGTGTGTAGGGGGAGAATCTGTGTCTTTGTTCCTTTCTTCTCTGATATTCGGCCCTGTAGACTGGATGAAATCAAGACTTTATTGCCCCTCTTAAATGCCTTGAAATATATAAAACTGATGTTTAAGGGGTTGGGGTATGAGTGAGCACCTCTGCCCAACCAGGTGGCTGATCCCAAGAGGGATGTAGAAAGGGAAAGACACGTTTGGGGTTGTTGTTGTTGGTGCTGTGTCTTGGGAGGGTTAGGATCTGCAGGTCATGGTACCAGTGTATGGACTATGGGAGGCTGTGGATCATCTGCCACATACTATTGTTACTCTGCTGGATTTGGGGAGCTATTCTAAAGACCAGCATTTTATCTTTCTTGGCGTCGGATCATCGGATGGCATCCCTGGATTTGTTCCTTTTGTTGTTTTATAGACTCTGTGGAATTATATCTTTGTTTGGCGGAATATTCTCCAAGTGATGGAATAAAGTTTTTTTGATCGTTCACTGGTCCACCATTCTAGCGTGCTTTCTCTCATGCCTCGTCACACTTACAGTTGTGCTGTGATATTGGATATTTATTAACCTAATCATAAAACAGAGGATAAGTTCATCAGCGTTACAGGCCTCAGAAAACGCAAAGAGTGGGCACCTCGGGATAACAGATAAATGATGCAAAGACATTAAATAGTAGACACATCTCAGCGTCATCTGTCCAGAGGAGACTGTGAGAAGTGGCCTTTATGGTTGAATTGCTGCAAAGAAGCCGTACTGAGGGCCGCAAACAAGAAGAAGTAGCTACTGAGGATGGAAGACAAGAAGAAGCCGCTATGGAGGACAGAAAAGAATAAGCCGCTACTGAGGACCACAAACAAGAAGAAGTGGCTACTGAGGATGGAAAACAAGAAGAAGCCACTACCGAGGACCGCAAATAAGAAGTCACCACTGAGGACCACAAAGATGAAGAAATCGCTGTGGAGCACAAACAAGAAAATCCATTACTGAGGACTAGACAGGAAGAAGCCTCTACTGAGGACACAAACAAGAAGAAGCCACTACTGAGGACCACAACCAAGAAGAAGCTGCTACTGAGGACACCAAACAAAAAGAAGCTGCTACTGAGGACCACAAACAAGAAGAAGCTGCTACTGAGGACCACAGACAAGAATAAGCTGCTACTGAGGACCACAAACAAGAAGAAGCTGCTACTGAGGACCACAAACAAGAAGAAGCCACTACTGAGGACCACAACCAAGAAGAAGCTGCTACTGAGGACCACAAACAAGAAGAAGCTGCTACTGAGGACCACAAACAAGAAGAAGCTGCTACTGAGGACCACAAACAAGAATAAGCTGCTACTGAGGACCACAGACAAGAAGAAGCTGCTACTGAGGACCACAAACAAGAAGAAGCTGCTACTGAGGACCACAAACAAGAAGAAGCCACTACTGAGGACCACAGACAGGAAGAAGCCTCTACTGAGGACACAAATAAGAAGAAGCCACTACTGAGGACCACAGCCAAGAAGAAGCTGCTACTGAGGACCACAAACAAGAATAATCTGCTACTGAGGACCACAAACAAGTAGAAGCTGCTGTCGAGGACCACAAAACAAGAAGAAGCTGCTACTGAGGACCACAAAAAAGAAGAAGCCACCACTGAGGACCACAGACAGGAAGAAGCCTCTACTGAGGACACAAACAATAAGATGCCACTACTGAGGACCACAGACAGGAAGAAGCCTCTACTGCGGACCACAGACAGGAAGAAGCCTCTACTGAGGACCACAGCCAAGAAGAAGCTGCTACTGAGGACACTAAACAAGAAGAAACTGCTACTGAGGATGGCAAACATGAAAGCGCTACTGAAGACCGTGAACAAGAGACTTTTATGGACTGAGCAACAGAAGAACTGGATATTAGATCAGTGTAAATATGAACTGTGGTTTAATAAGTCAAAATGTCAGATTTGTACTATCTACCACCAAGTCTTCGTGAGATGCAGAAAAGGTGAACAAATGGTTTCTACATGTGTGGTGAACAATGGGAAGCATGGAGGGGAGGTGTGATGAGAGGTGGTGGCAATGTTAGCAATGTATTGCAAATTCACGGCACAGTTACCCAATATGTTACAACAGGACAATGACAAAAACACACGACCAGGTAATGTAAGGGCTGTACGAGCAAGAAGGAGAGGGATGAAGGTTGCATAAAAAGATAAGACCCCCACAATCACCCGACCTGAACTTAATGGAAATGGTTTGAGATAAGTTGGATAAAGAGGGAAGGCAAAGTGTCACGCTGTCTCTGTATACTGGAGGTAGGGGGCCTAAGCTGACCCTAAGCTGGGGCCCTGACTAATCCCTCAACCTGGAGGTACTGTTAAAGGTACAGAGGTCCAGGCCGCCAGCGTAACCCCTACCTCCTGAGGATCCTTGCACCTAAGTAATCTAGTCCTGAGAAGGACCCCGATCACAACAAAAGGGGACAAGTAATAATATGCCCACACACAGTACTTAGACGAACGAGACAGTACAAGGGAAAAACCAAAACCACCTTGCATACAAAAACTACACAACTACAACAGAGGGAACACCAACGGGAAAGGAGATAAATGATAAAGCGAGGAAGGGAAAAAACACTCCAAATACACTTATCTCTGAAACTCCAAATACCACGATCCGCTCTGTTAGTCTGCATGAAATGCTTTCACCGACACTTCCCAAACAGACCAGCAGGCATTTGAAGGAGTCTCACTACAGCAGCATTGATTGCAGCTGGGCGAGGCTGGACCTCGTCTAGCACAGAGAGAGAGAGAATTAACTCCCTCACTGCCGAAAAACACAAAGCACCAAAAAGTCAGCTGCGAGAAGTCAGGCTGTGTAATCGTGATGATCTTCGTGGCGACACACCCGTGACACAAAGGCAGTGAACAAGAGCTCATAATCTCTGGGAACTTCTTCACGACTCTTAGAAGCCATTACAGGTAACAGCTGATGAAGCTGCGGACAGAGGCCGAGTGTAAATCTGTGATCACAGGAACAGGTGCATCGAGAGGAATGGAAGGAATAGCTCATATTCTGGTTTGTTTCACACGTTTCTTTACTTCTCGTTTTGATATCTGTTCCTTCTTTCCTTCCTTTTTTTTCTGCCTTCTATCTGAATCTACAATGTGCACATTCCAGTAAGAATAAGGGAAACTATTGCATGAACAGGGGTGTACAAAGTTTTGCCTGGTTCTGTATGTTAATTTATAGATGTGTGTATTTTATATTTGTACTCTCCACATGGAGAAACGTTCCTCCTTAGACATCCTGACAGAGGCCTCGAATCCAGACAAATCAGACATCCTGCTTTGGACTGAGGAGGAGCAAACTCCCTGAAACACATGTCTACAAATGTGATGTGGTTACAGGTGTCTGGTTTGACTTTATCCTAAGCAATAGGGCAAGGCTTGTTAAGCCCTTAATGGCCCAGGGCGTATTAGTACGCCACAGGCCATCACCCCCGGTTCAGTGAGGGCTCAGGCACTGAGCCCGCACTGAACCGGGCACATGTCAGCTGATTCTTACAGCTGACATGTGCCCGCAACAGCCGCGGGTGGAATGGTGATTCATCCGCGGCTGTTAACATGTTAAATGCCGCTGTCAATCTCTGACAGCGGCATTTAACATCGCCGCGCCGGAAGCGCGTCACTTACCCCGCCCATCGGTGACCCCGTCACATGATTGCGGGTCACCGATGGGTGGGCTTGACAAACCAGGGTCTGCAGCAGACCCCAGTGATTGTCATGTAAAGATCGCAATAAGCGCCACCTAGTGGTCGGCACTCATAGCACAGGAGCATTTCTGCTACATAGAGGTGATCTGCTCATCACCTCTATGTAGCAGAGGCGATCAGACAGTTGCTGCCTCTAGTCTCCTATGGAAACTATAGAAGCAAGCAAAAAGTTTAAAAGAAATGTTTTTAAAAATATTAAAAAAATTAAAAAAATATAAAAGTTTAAATCACCCCCCTTTCGCCCCATTTCAAAATAAAATTATAAAAAATAAACCTCACATACACATATTTGGTATCGCCGCGTTCAGAATCGTCCGATCTATCAATGTAAAAAAAGAATAATTAATCCGATCGGTAAACGACGTAACGAGAAAAAAATTCCAAATGCCAGTATTACTTTTTTTTGGTCGCCACAACATTGAAATAAAATGCTATAACGGGCGATCAA
Source organism: Phyllobates terribilis (assembly GCF_046119375.1). Classification (NCBI taxonomy): domain Eukaryota; kingdom Metazoa; phylum Chordata; class Amphibia; order Anura; family Dendrobatidae; genus Phyllobates; species Phyllobates terribilis. The sequence continues at coordinate 979,345,952 of NW_027362762.1, read as the reverse complement.
AACATCATATCTACCCCAAAATAGTATTAATAAAAACGTCAGCCCGGCGCGCAAAAAATAAGCCCTCACCTGGCCCCAGATCCCGAAAAATGGAGACGCTACGGGTCTCGGAAAATGGCAGCATTTTTTTTTTTTTTGCAAACTTTGGATTATTTTTTCACCACTTAAATAAAAAAGAACCTGTACATGTTTGGTGTCTACAAACTCGTAATGACCTGGAGAATAATGATGGCAGGTCAGTTTTAGCATCCAGTCAACGTGGAAAGAAAAAAAACCCAAAATAACTATGGAATTGCATTTTTTTTGCAATTTCACCGCACTTGGAATTTTTTTCCTGTTTTCCAGTACACAATATGGTAAAACTAGTAATGGCATTTAAAAGTACAACCTGTCATGCAAAAAATAAGCCCTCACACGGCCATATTGAACGAAAACTAAAAATGCTATGGCTCTGGGAACAAGGGGAGCAAAAAACGAAAATGCAAAAACGGAAAATCCCAAGGTCGCGAAGGGGTTAAAGAATCAATGGTGACTTTTAGGATTACTACCCCAAGAAGTTCTCTTCCTCTCTGAAGAGGCTATTTGCATCCATATTGGTATAAATGTATATAGGGTATGTGTATTCTGTATACCATGTAGATATCTCTATCATTATCATCTCATTTGAGGTTAGATACAGAACACGATTCTTTTCTCACATGTGAGAGATTCTCCCGATGCCTCATGTAAGTCTCTGATTACTGCTCGTCTTCATCTTCCGCTGCAGGAGAGAAACCATCACTGACACAAACGTCGGCTAATGAACACGTCAGCGATGGTCACAACCAAGACAAAAGAAGCTCAGAGGAAGGTAAGTCATGGTGTCTGGATCTCTTCTCATAGGCGCAAATGAGTTTTCTCCAATATCTTGAAGTTACTGGAAGTACAACATTAATGAGATAGAGTCGTGGATCTGATCCAGGATCAATAACGTGCAAATATTCCATCAGTGAAGCCGAGAACTAACAAGATGGACTGCGGAGGACGAGGCACCAACCAGACAGGGACCGGGAATATATCCAGCCTGTGCACAACAGGTAATGATGGGGGGGAAACAGTTACAGCTCAGATATGGGGACCTATTGTATATTGAATCTTAGGCCCCTGGGATCCAGTATCATGTCTGTATCCATCATGGTCTCTGCTTCTCATAGGCGACCTCATCCTAAATGAATACAATATTATATATATATACATTATTACACACATAAATATTAGCGAGAGGAGGATCAGAATATCAGGTGCAGAATGAAATAGCGTTGTGCTAACAGTGACTGTTCTGATGTAAGATGGCAGCCAGCGCAGGGTGTGAGATGGTCGGTGTCTCCTGAGCTGGACACCTCTCATACAGCACCATTATATTATGTGATCCTGTGACTGTAATGTAAGATGATGCGCTCACTGAATGTTCTCGGTTCCTGCAGGACTGGACCCCGGGGCCGGTACCCACACAGATATATACGCCCGCCCGGGCTCCGATGTTCTCCTACCTCTGAGATATAACCTGACCAGAGATAAAGATCCCATGAAGTGTGATGGGTTTATCTGGAACTTGAGGCAGAATGCATCAGGTTGCGATGTCCTGATCACCAAGAGTAAACGGTGCAGAGTGCCAGAACTTAACGTCCAGAGGTTCCCTAATTATAATGTCTCCCTGGACGGACGTCTCACCATCAGAAATGTCACCAGGAACAACAGCAGGGATTATATATTCACCCTGTACAGCGAAATTGGAGCACCAATATATACTCAATGTTATACTCTCCATGTACAAGGTAGGTGTATGATGTAGTGAGTGGAGAGTATGAGGAGCGTATGGCACCTTTATTACTCATATATCTACCCATCATCCTCTCTGGTCGCCCCATACTCGCTGTATGTGCTCACATGATGGAGGATGAGGAGGTGTGAGGCTCTTTGGTGGCTCGGATGCTGTGCTGTGTCTTCATACATTCTTATATGTTTCCCTCCCCAGTCCCGGTATCGCGGCCTCTCCTGAATGTGTCATGTCTTCCGGACGGTGGAGCCGCCATCGTCTGCGGCATTGACGCTGGGGATGATCCTCAGTTTTCTGTCTTAGTAAATGGCCGTTCATTGCTGGAGAACCCTGCCTCATCCAGGACTGCGGAGAAAACCAGTGAGGTTCATGTCCCCGTGACCACACCAAGACCCTGGAATATCACCTGCTCCGTCAGAAACCGGGTCAGTGACAGCGAGACCGGGAAATCCCAGGTGAAATGTGCAGGTGAGTGCTGCTCCTGCTGCTGGTTAATGAACCCATAGGAGTGGTCAGTACTGGGATCACTCATGTAGAGGATCACGCGAGGCTCTATAATAACAATACATCCTAAAGAGTATTTCCATCTTTCTGCCATCACTTCTCTCATCTGTGGGGGTCCATACTCTGATCCCCACCCGATCCTGTGAATGATGGAGGCATAGAGGTCTTTCAGCCCTACCTGTTGGTGTCACATGGGCAACGCAGCCCAAAAACCAGCATCAGAATAGCTTTCATGATCCCAGGGTTCAGTACACCTCTGCTCCTAGGTAGACGGTCGTGTTGTGCGTTTGAGAGCACAGAAATAGGTCGACATCAGGTGTGAATGGTAACCTTACTTATGAGACAATTTCTTTCTGTAGATATCAGGCACTTGGTACAGCGGCCTCCACGTCCAGTGCCAGGCTCTCAATCTACATTCCCTATCAGTATGTCTTTGGAGTGTGGGAGGAAAGCGGAGAACCCGGAGGAAACCCACGCAAACACGGGGAGAACATACAAACTCCTTGCAGATGTTGTCCTTGGTGGGATTTGAACCCAGGACCCCAGCACTGCAAGTCTGCAGTACTAACCACTGCTATTGGCTGAGCGAACAATGACCCAAGGCCTCTGAGATAAGGTCTCTAAATGGAAGCATTGTTACCTGAGGTTGAACCGATGAGCAAACAAATCACTAACAAAACCCAGAAAGCAAATTTCTAACAAAACAACAAAATACAACAATAAAACCAATGAAAATGGGTGCTCCGTGCTGGAAAAGTCTTTAGTAAATCTGCAGCTCCTCACATTTATTATTATAGCACCATTTATTCCATTATTACCTGTGAAAACAGGTACAATAATCTTTGAGCAATCCAGGAGGAGCGAGGACCCTGCCCCCGAGGGATCACAGTCTACAAGGGAGGGTTGTGGATTTCTTTTAATTTGGCCTCATCTGGCAACTAATTATCATGGAGGTCTGAGATTGATGTCAGTGATCTAAAAACCCCAAGACACAAACCGTCCATGAGGTTATGGGAAAACAGAATCTTACATCTTTAGTAGTGCACCGTCCTTCTGCGTCACAAGCGGCTGACAGTGAGGGAAGATGGATCCAACCATCACTGTCTTCCACCCAATCTGATCAAGAGCAGTGATGAGCGAGCATGTTCGCTACTGCTCGGTGCTCGCCCGAGCATCTCACTGCTCGAGATGCTCAGCGCTCGCCGAGTATTTCCGGGTTGCTCGGCTGGAGCTCGGGTCCCCTCCCTGCATGTTTGGCGCTCTTTACAGAGCCAATGAACATGCAGGGATTGCCTGCCACTCGCTGTAATGCCGTAGCCATGTTGGTTGTGGGCATTACAGTGATTGGCTGGCCGCACAGCGTCATCAGGTGTTTTTATCAGACCTGGCGCCGCCATGCTCGTCACAGTCACTCCGGATCAGACAATGTAGGGAGAGGTGCTGCTGAGCTAGGGAGAGATTTGCTTGTGTATTAGGTAGTGTAGGGAGAAAAATCGTACATTACACATATCCATCTTAACAAACAGTCCTTCTGAGGACTAATCCATCTGCAGAGATATCAGGCACGCAGGGTATATAGGCAGGCGGGGTATATAGGCAGGCAGGGTATATAGCAGACTGCAGTGCATATAGCACAAGTAGCTCCATTCCAGTTCTGCCTTCTTCTGCTGTTAGATATTTCTATACAAAGGCCCAGGTCTCAGGGGCCAGGAATAATTTTCTTTGGATCTTAATCCTCATTATTTGCTTAAAAAGCAATCCAGAGAACACCGTTTTTCTGCGCCATTTGCTTGTTGGCAGTGCAGAATACAGCCAGGTCCTTTCCATATTACAGCGCTAAAATCCAGCTATTTAAAACTGTGTTTTCTCCGTCAAACGGATCACATATAATTGCGCTGAAAATACTGCCATTTCTGGCCTCCATTAAAAATTTCCTTTAGTGTGTCATTGAAGTAATTCACAGCAGTTTGCTGTTCAAACTACTTACCTACAGGCCAGGTGTTTAAAACTCTGTTTTCTCCGTCACACGAATCACATATAAGTTCGCTCCAAACTCAGTCATTTGTAGTAAGCGTGGAAGATACCGTCCTCCAAAACGACCAGCCTGACCACCACCAGCATGATCAGGCACATGACAGCAAAGCACCCGACTTTGTGGGCCGAACCCCAGGGTCCAGGAACAGTGTCTGCGGGTGGCACCATTGCTTCTTCCGCTGTTGTGCATGCAAGCCAATCCCCTGTCCATGGTGCATGCGAAGATGCCTCCTGCCCTGCAACTGTTGTTGCGCACTCTCAAGTATCAGCATCAGGAAGCACGTCCATGTCCTTGTCCCAGCGCAGCGTTCAGTTGTCCATACCCCAGTCCTTGGATTGCAATCGCAAATACGCAGCCAACTCCACACAGGCCACACTACTAAATTCTCACATTTCACGACTGCTTGCGCTAGAAATGTTGCCATTTTGGCTTGTGGAGACGGAAGCATTCCGCAACCTGATGGCAGCGGCCGCCCCTCCGTACTCGGTCCCCAGCCGCCAATATTTCTCCCGGTGTTCCGTCCCCGCATTACACAACCACGTGTCCCAAAACATTAGCCGTGCTCTCAACAACGCAGTTACCGGTAAAGTCCACCTAATCAAGGACACGTGGACAAGTGCTTGTAGGCAGGGATGGTACATCTCGCTGACGGCACACTGGGTTAACATAGTGGAAGCCGGAACCCAGTCAGACATTGGGATGGAACACGTCCGCCCGACACAAAGGATTGCGGGCCCTAGGTCAATCAGGGTTGCCCCCACGGTCTACAGCTTCTGCACCTCATCCTCCTCAGCCTCCTCCTCCTCTTCAGCCTCCATCTCCGAAATGACCACATCAGTCACAAGCTGGAAGCACTGCAGCACTGCCTCGGCCAAGCGGCAACAGGCTGTGCTGAACTAATATGCTGTGAAAATGTGATGTGAAAATGTGAAAAACCGAACAACGCTGAAGAGTTGTGGACAGCTCAGAAAGAGAAGGCAGATCTGTGGCTCACACCGCTGAACCTACAGCCAGGCATGGTCATGTGTGACAATGGCCGGAACCTGATGGCGGCTCCGAGGTGAGGCGAGCTCACACACGTAACATGCCTGGCCCATGTGCTTAACCTCGTGGTTCAGCGGTTTCTCAAATCCTACCCGGACCAGTCAGATCTGCTTGTTAAAGTACGCCGCCTGTGTGCCCATTTTAGAAAGTCACCTACAGCTTCCGCCGCCTTTGCAGTGTTTCAGCAGCGTTGGCAGCTTCAGGCTCACAGACTGGTGTGTGATGTCCTCACGCGTTGGAACTCTACACTGCAGATGTTGGGAAGGATTTGTGAGCAGAAGAGGGCAGTTGTTGAGTACCAGTGTAATGCACACGCCCAGGCTGAGCGGCGTGTGCGTGTGATTCCACTGGACCGTGCCGGAGAGTGAATGCCTGGAGGGGCGTAACTAGGTATTCACCCGATCCGACCAGGGTCGCACGACGGCATACGACGCCAGTGCACCAAGGAGGAACCGAGCAGAGGGACCAGGTGCTACTCCAGGACAGACCCCCGACACGGTTGTTGACCCACACAGGGGAATACAGGAACAGACTGGTTAGGCTGGCACACAGACTGGTGGGAATAGGCAGGCACGACTGGTATGCAGGCAGGTGGGTATGCAGGCAGGGGGGTACAGGCAAGTACGGCTAGAGTGCAGACAGGAAGGCACTAGCAGGTAGGAACACAGGCGGGACAGGACCCAGTACACACTGGGACTCAGGAACAGAACCACAGATGTGGCGGACAAACACAGCAGAGTGAGGCCGCCCAGAGAGGTGAGCGAGAGCAGGGCAGGACGAGACCGCCTGGAGCGGTGAGCAAGAGCAGAGCAGGACGAGACCGCCTGGAGCGGTGAGCAAGAGCAGAGCAGGACGAGGCCGCCTGGAGCGGTGAGCAAGAGCAGAGCAGGACGAGACCGCCTGGAGCGGTGAGCAAGAGCAGAGCAGGACGAGACCGCCTGGAGCGGTGAGCAAGAGCAGAGCAGGACGAGACCGCCTGGAGCGGTGAGCAAGAGCAGAGCAGGACGAGACCGCCTGGAGCGGTGAGCAAGAGCAGAGCAGGACGAGACCGCCAGGAGCGGTGAGCAAGAGCAGAGCAGGACGAGACCGCCTGGAGCGGTGAGCAAGAGCAGAGCAGGACGAGACCGCCTGGAGCGGTGAGCAAGAGCAGAGCAGGACGAGGCCGCCTGGAGCGGTGAGCAAGAGCAGAGCAGGACGAGACCGCCTGGAGCGGTGAGCAAGAGCAGAGCAGGACGAGACCGCCTGGAGCGGTGAGCAAGAGCAGAGCAGGACGAGACCGCCTGGAGCGGTGAGCAAGAGCAGAGCAGGACGAGACCGCCTGGAGCGGTGAGCAAGAGCAGAGCAGGACGAGACCGCCTGGAGCGGTGAGCAAGAGCAGAGCAGAACGAGACCGCCTGGAGCGGTGAGCAAGAGCAGAGCAGGACGAGACCGCCTGGAGCGGCGAGCAAGAGCAGAGCAGGACGAGACCGCCTGGAGCGGTGAGCAAGAGCAGAGCAGGACGAGACCGCCTGGAGCGGTGATCAAGAGCAGAGCAGGACGAGACCGCCTGGAGCGGTGAGCAAGAGCAGAGCAGGACGAGACCGCCAGGAGCGGTGAGCAAGAGCAGAGCAGGACGAGACCGCCTGGAGCGGTGAGCAAGAGCAGAGCAGGACGAGACCGCCTGGAGCGGTGAGCAAGAGCAGAGCAGGACGGACAGGGCTCTCTTCACACGGAACAGACAGGAAGGGAAAGGCAGAGCCAGATACCCACAGGGTACTTGCAGTGAAGTAGCGAGTGGACCACAAACTCACAAACGGGAGTACAGAGACAACAAGCAGGAGTTAGGTACGAGTTCAGACTCTGCAGAAAAAGGAAAGGAACGGACATAGAGGCAAAACAGGTAAAGGATAGGAGAGAGTTCAGACTGGAACTGAGTGTACGGAAGAGACCGACACTGCAGCGGGATACAGGAGCGGGTCTGGGAATACGGCCCCCAGAGAGGCGGGACGAACAGGCAAGGAGCGTGTTCAGACAGGACAGACAAGATACAGGAGCGGGTCTAGGTAATCGGCCCCTAGAAGGCGGGAGGAACAGGCTAGGAGCGTGTTCAGACAGGACAGACAAGATACAGGAGCGGGTCTAGGTAATCGGCCCCTAGAAGGCGGGAGGAACAGGCTAGGAGCGTGTTCAGACAGGACAGACAAGATACAGGAGCGGGTCTAGGTAATCGGCCCCTAGAAGGCGGGAGGAACAGGCTAGGAGCGTGTTCAGACAGGCCTGGAAATACAGCCTCCAGGATAGGCAGACAAGAGAAACACAGAACGGGACCTGGCACCTTCAGAGTGCAAGCACACACTGAATGAAACACAATGCTCAGGCAGGGATTGATTGGAGCAGCTGGGTTATATACCAGGTGACAGACAGCAATAGGCTGAGGACGCACAAGGGGTGTGACCCACAGCAGGTACAAAAAGCAGGAAGTGATAGGGCGCCGCCCTTAAGCAGCAGAAATAGACACAAACAGACAGCATGGAGGGAAGCCAGAGAGACATTCTGGACTGGAGATCAAGTGCGCGCTCTTGCACAGTGGGAGATGGACCACCATGCAAGGGTGCCGCCAGGTATGTTACAGTACCCCACCCCCTTACGCCCCCTCTTCTTCAGGCCTGCCAGAATCTTCCGCAGGGAATTCGTGGGCCAATCCTTCACTTCAAGGAGATCACTCCCACTGTCCACAGGAAAAACTGGTCTCATCTGGTTAGCTAGGATGCTACCTCCTATCCAGCCATCCTCAGCAACAGACGAAACGGATGGAGTACCAGGAACAGCACACAAGGAAGTCTCTCTCCACATATTTTCAGGGGGCACCCCAGAGGGTACAGGAGACAACTGGAAGTCCTCCACCGGGTTGGAGGGGAGCAGAGACTTGGGGGTAAACTCTACTTCGAGGTACATCTTGTCAAGCTCACAGGAAGAAATAGACGGGTTATCAGGTACAGGATGAGGAAAAATCACTGTCTCTTTGTTATCTGGTGGTACCTCGGAGGATTCAGGAAACAACTGGAGGTCCTCCGCCGGGTCAGAAGAGTGCAGAGGCTCGGAGAAAACATCTGCTTCAGAGTACACTAGGTCGGACTCACTGGACAAAGCAGGCGAGGTATCGGGTACCGAGTATAGGAAAGTCTCTGTCCATTCACCACCAGGTGGCACCCCGAAGGGTTCTGGAGACAACTGGAGGTCCTCCGCCTGGTCGGAGGGGTGTAGAGACTCGGGAGTAACCTCTGCTTCGGAGTACACTAGGTTGGACTTACTGGACGAAGCGAGCGAGGTATCAGGTACAGAGTATAGGAGAGTCTCTGTCCTTTCGCTACCAGGTAGCACCCCAAAGGGTTCTGGAGACAACTGGAGGTCCTCCGCCTGGTCAGAGGGGTGTAGAGACTCATGGGTAACCTCTGCTTTAGAGTACACTAGGTTGGACTCACTGGACGAAGCGAGCGAGGTATCAGGTACAGAGTATAGGAGAGTCTCTGTCCTTTCGCTACCAGGTAGCACCCCGAAGGGTTCTGGAGACAACTGGAGGTCCTCCGCCTGGTCAGAGGGGTGTAGAGACTCATGGGTAACCTCTGCTTCAGAGTACACTAGGTTGGACTCACTGGACGAAGCGAGCGAGGTATCAGGTACAGAGTATAGGAGAGTCTCTGTCCTTTCGCTACCAGGTAGCACCCCGAAGGGTTCCGGAGACAACTGGAGGTCCTCCGCCTGGTCGGAGGGGTGTAGAGACTCATGGGTAACCCCTGCTTCAGAGTACACTAGGTTGGATTCACTGGACGAAGCGAGCGAGGTATCAGGTACAGAGTATAGGAGAGTCTCTGTCCTTTCGCTACCAGGTAGCACCCCGAAGGGTTCTGGAGACAACTGGAGGTCCTCCGCCTGGTCGGAGGGGTGTAGAGACTCATGGGTAACCTCTGCTTCAGAGTACACTAGGTTGGACTCACTGGACGAAGCGAGCGAGGTATCAGGTACAGAGTATAGGAGAGTCTCTGTCCTTTCGCTACCAGGTAGCACCCCGAAGGGTTCAGGAGACAACTGGAGGTCCTCCACCTGGTCGGAGGGGTGTAGAGACTCGGGGGTAACTACCACTTTGGGGTACCCATTGTCAGGCTCACAGGACGGAGCGGACAAAGTATCGAGTACCAGGTGTAGAGAAGTCTCTCTCCATTTGTCATCGAGTGGTATCCCGAAGGATTCAGGAGGCAACTGGGGGTCCTCCGCCAGGTAGTAGAGGTGCACAGACTCTGAGGTAATCACAGCTTCGGAGCATCCTTGGACATGCACACCGGTTAAAGTGGGTGAAGCATCTAATGCCGGGTGCAGGAAGTTCTCCTGTGTGGAGTCTGGATGGGCAGTAGTCTCTTCGGGCAGGCGAACTGGTGCACTACCCACGCACATTACCCGTTGGGGCTTCTCCGGGATACAGGGAGATGAAGCTTCAGTAGGGACTTCAAGGTTGGGGTCAGGAGGTCTCAGGGAGGACAGACCCTGGCGTGACGGCTTGCCTCTACGTCTAGCACGTCTGGACTGCCTCTTGAGGTTGGGAGAAGTATTCCGGAGAGCGTAGTCACCCTGTGAGGATTCTGGGTGGGCAGTAGTCTCATTGGGCTGGAGGACTATTGCGCTACCCACACACATTACCCATCGGGGCTGCTCCGGGATATTGGGAAGTGAAGCTTCAGCAGGAGCCTCCGGGTTAGGATCATCGAAGACCATTAGAAAGGCCACCAGGAAGGCCATTATGTCCAGGACGATAGGATCCTGTGTTTCCCATAGGGGGTTGATCCATTCCAAGGCATCACCCGCTAGGTTAGACATAATGAATGCCACCTTAACCCGATCGGTGGGAAAACATAGAGTGTAGAACTTGAAGTGTAGCATGCATTGCTCCACAAATGCACGACTTTGTCTTGGATCCCCATAGTAACGTAGCGGATCCGCAGAAACGGGTGCAGAAAGATCCATCTGGACGGGTGCGTAATTCGCCTGGAACTCAGCTAGAGAAAAAAAAATTGTATTTATTTATTTTTAATGCATATATTCGCTGGAAAACGTCTCAGAGAGCGAAGGCCGTGGGGCTCAACGGGAACCATGGCCTGAGCATGCTGTAATGCACACGCCCGGGCTGAGCGGCGTGTGCGTGTGATTCCACTGGACCGTGCCGGAGAGTGAATGCCTGGAGGGGCGTAACTAGGTATTCACCCGATCCGACCAGGGTCGCACGACGGCATACGTCGCCAGTGCACCAAGGAGGAACCGAGCAGAGGGACCAGGTGCTACTCCAGGACAGACCCCGGACACGGCTGTTGACCCACACAGGGTAATACAGGAACAGACTGGTTAGGCTGGCACACAGACTGGTGGGAATAGGCAGGCACGACTGGTATGCAGGCAGGGGGGTACAGGCAAGCACGGCTAGAGTGCAGACAGGGAGGCACTAGCAGGTAGGAACACAGGCGGGACAGGACCCAGTACACACTGGGACTCAGGAACAGAACCACAGATGTGGCGGACAAACACAGCAGAGTGAGGCCGCCCAGAGAGGTGAGCGAGAGCAGGGCAGGACGAGACCACCTAGAGCCGTGAGCGAGAGAAGAGCAGGACGAGGCCGCCTGGAGCGGTGAGCAAGAGCAGAGCAGGACGAGGCCGCCAGGAGCGGTGAGCAAGAGCAGAGCAGGACGAGACCGCCTGGAGCGGTGAGCAAGAGCAGAGCAGGACGAGACCGCCTGGAGCGGTGAGCAAGAGCAGAGCAGGACGAGACCGCCTGGAGCGGTGAGCAAGAGCAGAGCAGGACGAGACCGCCTGGAGCGGTGAGCAAGAGCAGAGCAGGACGAGACCGCCAGGAGTGGTGAGCAAGAGCAGAGCAGGACGAGACCGCCAGGAGCGGTGAGCAAGAGCAGAGCAGGACGAGACCGCCTGGAGCGGTGAGCAAGAGCAGAGCAGGACGAGACCGCCTGGAGCGGTGAGCAAGAGCAGAGCAGGACGAGGCCGCCTGGAGCGGTGAGCAAGAGCAGAGCAGGACGAGACCGCCTGGAGCAGTGAGCAAGAGCAGAGCAGGACGAGACCGCCTGGAGCGGTGAGCAAGAGCAGAGCAGGACGAGACCACCTGGAGCGGTGAACAAGAGCAGAGCAGGACGAGACCGCCTGGAGCGGTGAGCAAGAGCAGAGCAGGACAAGACCGCCAGGAGCGGTGAGCAAGAGCAGAGCAGGACGAGACCGCCTGGAGCGGTGAGCAAGAGCAGAGCAGGACGAGACCGCCTGGAGCGGTGAGCAAGAGCAGAGCAGGACGAGACCGCCTGGAGCGGTGAGCAAGAGCAGAGCAGGACGAGACCGCCAGGAGCGGTGAGCAAGAGCAGAGCAGGACGAGACCGCCTGGAGCGGTGAGCAAGAGCAGAGCAGGACGAGACCGCCAGGAGCGGTGAGCAAGAGCAGAGCAGGACGAGACCGCCTGGAGCGGTGAGCAAGAGCAGAGCAGGACGAGACCGCCTGGAGCGGTGAGCAAGAGCAGAGCAGGACGGACAGAGCTCTGTTCACACGGAACAGACAGGAAGGGAATGGCAGAGCCAGATACCCACAGGGTACTTGCAGTGAAGTAGCGAGTGGACCACAAACTCACAAACGGGAGTACAGAGACAACAAGCAGGAGTTAGGTACGAGTTCAGACTCTGCAGAAAAAGGAAAGGAACGGACATAGAGGCAAAACAGGTAAAGGATAGGAGAGAGTTCAGACTGGAACTGAGTGTACGGAAGAGACCGACACTGCAGCGGGATACAGGAGCAGGTCTGGGAATACGGCCCCCAGAGAGGCGGGACGAACAGGCAAGGAGCGTGTTCAGACAGGACAGACAAGATACAGGAGCGGGTCTAGGTAATCGGCCCCTAGAAGGCGGGAGGAACAGGCTAGGAGCGTGTTCAGACAGGACAGACAAGATACAGGAGCGGGTCTAGGTAATCGGCCCCTAGAAGGTGGAAGAACAGGCTAGGAGCGTGTTCAGACAGGACAGACAAGATACAGGAGCGGGTCTAGGTAATCGGCCCCTAGAAGGCGGGAGGAACAGGCTAGGAGCGTGTTCAGACAGGCCTGGAAATACAGCCTCCAGGATAGGCAGACAAGAGAAACACAGAACGGGACCTGGCACCTTCAGAGTGCAAGCACACACTGAATGAAACACAATGCTCAGGCAGGGATTGATTGGAGCAGCTGGGTTATATACCAGGTGACAGACAGCAATAGGCTGAGGACGCACAAGGGGTGTGACCCACAGCAGGTACAAAAAGCAGGAAGTGATCTGGCGCCGCCCTTAAGCAGCAGAAATAGACACAAACAGACAGCATGGAGGGAAGCCAGAGAGACATTCTGGACTGGAGATCAAGTGCGCGCTCTTGCACAGTGGGAGATGGACCACCATGCAAGGGCGCCGCCAGGTATGTTACAACCAGCATCAACAAGGCCGTCGGTATTCAGTTCAGACTCCACAAATAAGACCTCAGGAGTGGTCATGGATATCAGACATATGTACCATCCTCCAAAACTTTGAGGACTCCACCAAGATGGTGAGTGGCGATGACGCCATAATTAGCTTCACCATCCCGCTTCTCTGTCTTCTGAAACGCTCTCTGCTCACAATCAGAGAGGATGTATTGCAGGCGGAGCATGATGAGATAGAGCAAGGAACCATACAGGGTGATTACACACAGCCAAGCCTCATCTCATCCCAACGTGGATTGGGTGACAATGAGGAAGAGGAGGAGGAGGAGGAAGAAGGACAGGAGCTAGTTTCATGCACTATAGACGGTACTACCTGCACGACTGTCATACCGTCTGTTCAGCGTGGATGGCCAAAGGGCAGAGAGTAGGTGGAGGAGAAGGAGGAGGAGAGCATGGTCAGTCATCCTCTTGGTGAGGACACAGAAGTCTTGCCTGTTAGTAGTCTGGCACACATGGCTGAGTTTATGTTACGCTGCCTTCCCCATGACCCTCGCGTTCTCAAAATTTTGGGTGACAGTCATTACTGGTTGGTGACACTTCTTGACCCACGCTACAAGGAGAACTTTATATCTCTTATTCCTGAGGCGGACAGGTCTACAAAAATGGGGCAGTACAAGAAGGCCCTTGTTGCGGAACTATTAAAAAAATTCCCATCTGAAAACGCTGGCGGCAGAGGGCACACTTCGTTGGACAACCAAGGAGTACAGGCGAGAGAGACACAACTTCAATCCAGCAGAGGCCGAGGAACACTGTCAAAGTTCTGGGAGAGTTTTCTCAGACCCTCCCATCGCACAGGCCCTGAGGCACGGGGTACTCTCACAAGAAGTGCAAAGTTTGGGAAGATGCTGAGGGAGTACCTTGCCGACCGTACCAACGTCCTCCGTGATTCCTCTGTGCCTTATAATTATTGGGTATCCAAGCTGGACACGTGGAATGAACTCGCTCTCTACACCTTGGAGGTCCTGGCCTGCCCTGCCGCCAGCGTTTTATCAGAGCGGGTTTTTAGTGCCGCTGGTGGAATTATAAGTGATAAGCGCATCCGCCTGTCAACTGAAAATGCTGACAGGCTGACTCTTATAAAAATGAACAAGGGCCGGATTGGGCTAGACTTCTCAACACCACCGAATGATAGCAGAGTAACATAAAGTCAAATCTAGTGTCTTTTCTTGGGAGGTATATTCCCATGCACCTTTTCACACCCACACATGGGTATACGCTTCCTGATTTTGGCTATTTGCTCTTGTCCTCCTCTTTCTCCTCATCCTTCACCACCATATCACCAGGGTGACCGTGGTCCGTGATGAAACACCCACATAATTTTTTTAACGGGTGTTTATGATGCCGTAAAAAATTTTTTTTTATACAGTATGTTCATGTATACCCCCCAGGGGTAAATGTTTGTCAGCCCATACACTTAGTGCATGGGCATTACAAGTATGGGAGGCCCGCTCCTTTCTAATGGGAATTTGTCGTTACTGTGGCCCTGCTCTATGTGTCTTTAAATTCTTACTGGGGTTTTTCCTAAAATTGGTCAGCCGTTGGACTGACTGCATACCCTATAACTGTATAGCAGACTCTCTCCTTTCTAATTGGAACTTGTCGTACTTGTTACTGTGGCCCTGCTCTATGTGTCTTTAAATTCTTAGTGGGGTTTTTTCCAAATTTTGGCAGGCCTTGCAGTCACAGCATGGGCATTACCACTATGGGAGACCCGCTCCTTTATAATGGGAACATTTTTTTTACTGAGACCCTCCTCTATGTCTCTTCAAAGGGGTATTGGGTTGTGTCTAAATTTTTGGCAGCCCTTGCAGTCACTGGATACGCAATAACAGTATAGGAGACCCACTTGTTAATAATGGGAACAACAAAGCATAGCCGGCTGATGGCTCTCTAACAATAGCTAGGGCCAACTGCTGGCCTTTTAAGAATAGTAAGGGCCGCCTGATGTCCCTATAAAAATAGGCTTTATGACTTTCAGAGTCCCTCCATCATAAATAAAAACAGATGTGTCTGATGATGTGTCACACATCACATTGCCAGATAAGGTTGTAAAATGTTAAAATGACATTTCCCGGTGAATGCATTTGTCTTAAAAAATAACGTAAAAAAAACAAAACAATAGGATCTTCCTTTAGTATAAAAAACAGAATCGCCAATTCAACCTCAATGTAATCACATTGTTCAGCTCATGCACCTCCTCCTCCATCTCCAAAATGACCAAATCATTCACAAGCTGACAGCACTGCAGCACTGCCTTGGCCAAGCGGCAACAGGCTATGCTAAAGATAACATGCTTAATGCTTAATTGACAAACCGCCCAGCGCTGCAGAGTTGTTGAAAGCTGTAACACAGCAGCCTGATCTGTGGCTCTCACCGCTGAACATACAGCCAGGCATGGTCGTGTGTGACAATGGGCGGAACCTGGTGATGGAGAAATGACAGCCAGGGTAGATACGGTTTCTCTCTATGCCAGTCCTTTCACCGAGCTAAGGAATATGGCTGTGGTGAAATACAACTCCCACTGAGAAGCTGTTTCAGACTGAAAAACATTGTGCCCACCAGAGGATTTGATTCTGAGGGCTCACCTTTCTCACCCGCTCAAGAGCCCCATAGCAGCTGCAAAGTTAGCACTATCATGAACTCTCCTGAGGTAGAAGCCAAGGTACACCAGAGGATTCTCTGGTGGCACCGTCCAACCCTGCTGAGAAGCAGTCCTGGGTGAGAAAAGTCTGTGAGAAGGTTCCTGGACACTCTATGGCTGCATTTTTACTAAGGAGGAAACACACGCAAACACGGGGAGAACATACAAAGTCCTTGCAGATGTTGTCCTTGCTGGGATTTGAACCCAGGATCCCAGAACTGCAAGGCTTCAGTGCTAACCACTGATCCAATGTGCTGCCGTTCACCCTCTAATATCTAACAGGCTGGAGAAACTTGCACCTACTGCCACTCTTTCTTCAGCTCCTTTGTGAGAAAATGTATTTGGGCAGCCACTCAGTCTACCAAATAAAATTCCTGAGAAGGAAATTGGGGATGGCTTCGCTACTGGAACTGGGGGCAGTGCTAGTACCATGGCGTCGTACCATAGTTTGCTGGAAATATTCCAGGCTGGTAGGAGTCAAGCAAATTCCCACAGAAAAGTACCAGCAGTAATGTTCAGGCCACATTTCAAATGCAAGCAGCTTTAGAGGACTTCCTGACACGCAGGGTAGATACGGTTTCCCTCTATGCCAGTCCTTTCACCGAGCTAAACACAACTCTCAGCCAAAAAAGTTGTGGACTGGCTCCGTACTGTCCCTGGCCACATTCACCTGTCCACGTGTTTGAGGTTAGGCAGTCCTTCCCAGTCAGTGCACTGGGGAGGGCACGGGTAATGTTGTGGGACCCGTGCTTGTGGAAGGCGGAGGCGATCCCGGGAAATATAGTGGTGGCTGGGGACCGAGTATGGACACCCGGCCACCGTCGGCATAAGGTTGTGAAAAGCTTCCGCCTCCATGAGCTTAAAAGGCCACATTTCAAGTGCAAAAAGGAGTCTCTGGTTCTCTGGTGGGCCCGTCCAACCCTGCCGAAAAGCAGCCCTGGCTAAGAAAAGTGTGGGGGAAGGTTCCCGGACACTCTATGGCTGCTTTTTTAATGTGGATCGGCCATGCTTATGCATGTTATTTCTCAAAACATATTATAGATCAGGCCATTGTCCAATCTGTATTCAAGAAATTAAATGCGCAAAGAAAGATGTGTGCGTGTCAAAGCACCACCGACAAGGGCGAGTTGATGTTGGACGGGCTGCCATTGCTTCTGCAACAAGCTCAATTACAGGACTTCCTGGGAGAAATGACACCTAGGGTAGATACGGTTTCCCTTTATGCCAGTCCTTTCACCAAGCTAAGGTAGATATGGTTTCCCAAGTCTTTTCACCAAGCTAAAGAATATGGCTGTGGTGAAATACAACCCACCGACAAGCTGTGGACTGGCTCCGTACCGTCCCTGGCCACATTCACCTGTCCACTTGTTTGTGGTTAGGCGGTCCTTCCCAGTGAGTGCACTGGGGAGGGCACGGGTAGTGTTGTGGGACCCCTGCTTGTGGAAGACGGAGGTGATCCCGGGAAATATAGTGGCGGCTGGGGACCGAGTATGGACACTCGGCCGCCGCTGGCATGAGGTTGTGAAAAGCTTCCGCCTCCAGGAGCATAAAAGGCCACATTTCAAGTGCAAGCAGCTGCCCAGAAATTTGGCAGTATAGTATTGCAGCCTGTGGGTGGCTGGCTGCATACTTGCGCTTGCATTCCAAGGAATGGGGTAGGGACAACTGAATGGTGCAGTGGGACAAGGACGTGGACGGTGATTTTGCAAGTCTGCAATGACAGGTGCATGGAGTTAGGCATCTTCGCATGCGCGAAGGATCACTTATGATGGGCACACTTGTAGGTAGTGACCTGGGAGTCAGAGATGCTTCCAGAGGTCTTCCCCATGCTGTTCCCATGTCTTTTCAGCACTGTATGCATGTGTCTGATGATGTGTCACACACCACATGGCCAGATAAGGTTGTAAAATGTTAAAATGACATTTCCCGGTGAATGCATTTGTCTTGGTTGAAAGCAAAGCAAAAGTGCAAAAAACGTCTCAAAAACGCTACGTGTGAACATAGCCCAAGGTGTGGAGGAGTATTTTTGGTTATGGTTATTTATTTTGCCTTATATACAAGTCATTACCCTGGAAAGGATGTTCCTTAACATATTTCACAGGAAAATCCATTTTGGTTTCGTTTTTGTATGTTTTATTGTGAGTCCGTAAAAGTGGCGTAATACCTCTGACCACGTAGTTCACAGCAGTGACCTGGGAGTCAGAAATGCTTACAGGGGTATTCCCCATGCTGTCCGCATGTCATTTGAGCACTGTTCCCATCGATTTGGACAATTTTTAGGCCCCCTGCAGACCTCCAGGGCGCCGCCGGAAAAATGCTTGAGTTTCCCATAGACTTACATTGGGCTCATTACTCGGACCGAGCACCCGAGTATTCTGTGGCACCCCTGAGGGTTCGGTCGCCACAGAGGTAGTGCACCTCACCTAGAGGTGTGGTGTCTCCTTCTCTCAGGTAAGGAGGGAGTGCTGCCTGGAACCCCAACACCTGCGTCCAACACTACACTGCTCCAGGCCGGCTGGATGGGCAAGATGCAATGTGTTTTTCTGCTGAACCCTGTCCCTTGCTGGACTGGGGGGAACCCAGAGGTAGGGGGGAACCAGTAGTGGGTGTGGGTGGAGGAAGTAGTTTAAGGGAGCACTATAATAGTACGTATATAAAGGGGAGCCATTTTAGCATCAGTCAGATCAGTCAGTGGAAGACAGTCTGGGAGCAGAGTCTCTTTAGGAGCTCTGCTCCACAAGTTAGGGCCTAGTGCTAGAGGCCCAGGAGGGGAGCAGAGGAGTAAGCTCCGTTCTAAGAAGGGATCCCAGGGAGTACGGCGAGTGCAGGACGGCACCCGTATGCCCCGCATCTGTCAGAGGACAGAGGGATCGTAGGCCGCAAGAAGGAGACCGGCCCCTGGTCCAGCCGTGTTACTCCACTGGGAAAACCGGAGGCTTCTGGCTTATATAGTCAGTTGCCGAGGCCTCATTCTAATCCCCGTGAGGGTCAAGCAGGTCCAAGAACTCCGACGGACAGGAGGGACTTCAGAGCACCCGAGCGGGATTGCGAGTGGGAAGTGCAGGGCAGGAGGGAGAAGACCCAGCATGAAGACGGTCTAGCTAGGAACACAAGAAAGTGGGGTTCTGTCAGGTACTCCTAATATACCTGAGGAAGTGCTGAAACCCTGCCTGGTGAACGCAGTGCGACGTGGGAGGCCGACAACTGTACAGTGCACCAGTGGAACTGTCATAAGAACTGTGAGTAAAAACTCTGATGACTGCTCCGCACTGCCTCCTCTCATTCTTTATCTGCGCCATCTTTCCCTCCCTGCACTACAACGCCCAGCGCAACCAACAACCCCTACACTGCCCTGGAGCAAGCTCTACCTGTGGAGAGCCACACCATCCCTGCTGCCGTAACACCAGCTCCAGAGGACTGCTCCGCAGCGGCGGCTCCCTTTAGCCGCAATCCACAGGTGGCGTCACGAACAATCCCAAAAACCCCATATAAAAATATCCCCCCTTTTGCACTGACCGCCCTGGGTCACAGACCTGGCCAGCCATCGTGATATTCCCCAGACTGGCATCCATAGGCCCGGCTGCCGAGTACCCCACGGCCCTGGGGGCGCGTCAAGTTCAATGTGCTCGACCCGAGCAACGAATACCCGAGCATTTTAGTGCTCGCTCATGACTAATCAAGAGTCACATACAGGCTTGGACTGGCCAACAGGAGAACAGGAGAATCCTCCAGTGGGCCCCCATGCAGGAGTGGCCACCACCCTTTTATATGAGCTGTACTTTACACAACACTTGATTCACTACATACAGACAAAAGCAGCATCTTATTAATTTAACAGTCAGCCCAGTTTGCTATAGAAATTTGTGAATGAGGGCAAAGTCATATTTGCATGTAGCTGAAAAGTGGGGGCTGGAGTTAATTACTGGTGGGCTCTTGGCACCCCAGTCCAACACTGGTCACATACCTTAGTGGCGCATGTGACGCGCCCAAGGGATGGGGGAACGACTCGGCGCCCGGGCCTTGCTGTTGCCTGACCTTGGGGAATGTCGCGGTGGTTGGCTCCCGGGCCCGTACCCTGTGGTCAATCTTAAAAGAAAGGGGGAAAGTTGTATGGGATAGGGAAATGTTCGTGACGCCACCTGTGGTGTCTGGTGAGGATCACCAGCGCTGCGACAGTCCTCTGAGGCCGGTGTTCAGGCAGCTTAGTTGGTGCGGCTCCCCACAGGTGGAGCGGAGCCTCAGGGCAGTGTAGGAAAAGGGATGCAGGACAGAGGGGACTCAGCCGGGTCAGAGGAAGGATAGAAGAATAGGCACACACACTGGAGTTCACTTCAGTACCTTTACTGGCGGTGTTTCAGGCACGATCCAGGGCACTTTAGGGTGAAGGGTGCACATCAGGACTCTCCCCAGTGAGCGGGTGTGGGGCCTCCTATTCCTTGACTTTCCTTGATAAGTTTTCTGACCTGCCTGAAGCTAGGACTAACTTGGTCTCTGTCTTGCACCTGCTGACCTGGTGGTAGGGCCTTCTGTTGGAGATCACACTCCCTGGTCTCTTGGGCCTCCGTGACTCCTGACCCTGGTACGTAATCAGCTTTTGGTGTTCCTGGGACATATAGTTCACCAGTGGTTCCGGTTATTTCTGCTGGATGTAAGGAATCCCTGCAGACGCGGACCCGGTGTCCGGTAAATGGTTTTGGGGTGAGCTGGTTAAGCTCATCTGCCCCCTATGTTATTTGCTTACTCCACTCGCCTTCGGCCACGCTCGGGGCCCTCACTAGGCTTCACACGGGCAGTAAGCCTCGCTACTCTTCATCGGTCTTTTGGCGTCGGCACACCCTAGGCTCACTACCTCGAGCTCTCTGAGTCTGGACTGGATTGACTGAGCTCCACTGCAGGCTAGCTTCTGCAGGAGCTCCTCTCAACAGACTTTTGACTGCCTAACTCCACCCTCCAGTATATATATCCCTATCCGGGCTCCCTCTGCTGGTCTGAGGTGGTAGGGTGGAGGTGTGTGAATGCTATGAGGGCCTCTTGTGGAGAAGTCCATCCATGCACCCTTCTGGGATCTGTGGCACCAATGCGCAGCAGGGCGCCACACATGCGTACAAAGTGATATTTAACCCTCCCTCATCAAAACCCAATGTAATAGAAAGAAAGGAGAAGGAAATTATCAATTTTATAGATGGGACATTGAAAGTATCATGATTAGTGTTGAGCAAGCACTAAAATGCTCGATTGCTCGAAGCTCGGGCCGAGCTCGCCGTGATACTCAGGTGCTCGACCCGAGCAACAAGCCCAATGTTAGTCTATAGGAGACCCGAGCATTTTTGCGGCGGCACCCCCGGCAGTCTGTAGAAAGCCTAAAAAGTGCCCAAAACGATAGTGACAGTGCTCAAATGACATGGGGACAGCATGGGGATTGCCCCAGGAAGCATTTCTAACCCCCAGGTCACTGCTGTCAGCAACGTGGTCAGAGGTATTAAGCCACTTTTACGGGCTGACAATAAAACGCTCAAAAACGAAACTGAAATGGTTTTCCTGGGAAATATGTTAAGGAAGTTCCTTTCCAGGGTAAAGACTTGTGTATAAGGTAAAATAAATAACCAAAAACAAAAATACTCCTCCACACCTTGGGCTATGTTCACAAGTAGCATTTTTTATGCGTTTTTGCACTTTTGTATTGCTTTCAACCGTGACAAATGCATTCACCGGGAAATGTCATTTTAACATTTTACAATCTTATCTGGCCATGTGCTGTGTGACACATGCATACAGTGCTGAAAATACATGGGAACAGCATGGGGAAGACCCCTGGAAGCATCTCTGACACCCAGGTCACTGCCTAAAAGTGTGCCCATCTGAAGTGATCCTTGCCACATCAGAAGATGCAGACTTGCAACTATCCCCGTGCAAGTCCTTGTCCCAGGACAGTGTTCAATTGTACCTTCCCCATTCCTTGCAATGCAAGCGCAAGTATGCAGCCTGCCACCCACCCACCCCCAGGCTGCAATATCATACTGCTTGCTTGCACTTGAAATTGGGCCTTTTAGGCTTGTGGAGGCAGAATCTGGCCACCACGTCATGGCTGCGTCGGCGGCCTGGTATCCATACTCAGTCCCGAGCCGCCCGGCGGCCGGGTGTCCACGCTTGGTCCCCAGCCGCCAGGGGGCGGCCGGGTGTCCATACTCGGTCCCCAGCCGCCTGGGGGCGACCGGGTGTCCATACTCGGTCCCCAGCCGCCCCGCGGCCGGGTGCCCACGCACGGTCCCCAGCCGCCTGGGGGCGGCCGGCTGTCCATAAACGGTCCCCAGCTGCCCCTATATGTCCCGGTGCACCTTATACACAAGCGCGCATACCAAAACATTACCTGTGCCCTCCCCAGTGCATTTAGTGGGAAGGACAGCCTAACCACAAACACGTGGACAAGTGACTGTGGCCAGGGATGGTCCATCTCACTGATGCCTTCACACTGGGTTAATATTGTGGAAGCCGGAACACAGTTGGACACTGGGATGCAACACGTCCTCCAGACATAGAGGATTGCGGGTCCTGGGTCAATCAGGCTTCAACACAAGGTTCAGAAGGTAGACAGCAGCAGTGGTCGGCCTCCTACACAACGAGTAAATTATTCATGATCATGAGGCCATCCATCTCCTTAGCTTTCTGTTCCTTGGAATGCAAGCGCATGTATGTAGTAGCGGCTAGGCCTGAGGTGGTCAGCGTTTTGGCGCATATCCTACCTCCTCCGAGGATTGCTGGATGTTTTCCTGCTACTATCCCATTTCTCTGAATTCCGTTAAAACAAACCTTCAGGTGATGAATGATGGAAGAGGTGGTAGCAAAGGAGAAAGAGCAGGAGGAACAGGGACCATTCACATCAATATCAGGCCAGTCAACCACACATGTCTTGTAGGATATGTTTCTGAACCAAAAGGAGCGGTTCAGCTACACAGTTATAGGGCATACAGTGAGTGCAATGCCTACCAAAAATTTCGAGGCACTCCAATGCCCCTTGGTAGTGACATGGATGTCAGAGGGCCTTAACTAAACCGTTTTTTCCATTTATAGCAACTGGGTCTTCTGTACACTGTTGGCCTAAGCAGTGAATGGAAGGCTTTCCAAAAATTATGAGGAACTGCAATGCCCCTTGAAACAGACGTGGATTACAGCGTACTAAAAACCTTCTACCCATTATTGGGGAGTGGGTCTCCCTTAGTTTTCGCCTATGCATTGAAAAGCAAAAGCTGACTAAAATTAGGAGGAAATGCAATGCCCGTTGGAAGAGTCGTGGTTAGAGGTAATTAAAAACAACATTTCAATGCCCCTTGGAAGAGCTGTGGAGTTAGAGTGGTTTAAAAAGACGGTTTTAATGCCCCTTGGAAGAGACGTGGAGGTCACAGTAGCTTAACAAGACGGTTTTAATGCCCCTTGGAAAAGTGGTGGAGGTCGCAGTAGCTTAACAAGACGGTTTTAATGCCCCTTGGAAAAGTGGTGGAGGTCGCAGTAGCTTAAGAAGACGGTTTTAATGCCCCTTGGAAAAGTGGTGGAGGTCGTTTTAATGCCCCTTGGAAAAGTGGTGGAGGTCGCAGTAGCTTAACAAGACAGTTTTAATGCCCCTTGGAAAAGTGGTTTAAAAAGACGGTTTTAATGCCCCTTGGAAGAGACGTGGAGGTCACAGTAGCTTAACAAGACGGTTTTAATGCCCCTTGGAAAAGTGGTGGAGGTCACAGTAGCTTAACAAGACGGTTTTAATGCCCCTTGGAAAAGTGGTGGAGGTCGTTTTAATGCCCCTTGGAAAAGTGGTGGAGGTCGCAGTAGCTTAACAAGACAGTTTTAATGCCCCTTGGAAAAGTGGTGGAGGTCGCAGTAGCTTAACAAGACGGTTTTTATGCCCCTTGAAAAAGTGGTGAAGGTCGCAGTAGCTTAGCAAGACGGTTTTAATGCCCCTTTGAAAAGTGGTGGAGGTCGCAATAGCTTAATAAGACGGTTTTAAAGCCTCTTTGAAAAGTGGTGGAGGTCGCAGTAGCTTAACAAGATGGTTTTAATGCCCAGTTGAAAAGTGGTGGAGGTCGCAGTTGCTTAACTAGACAGTTTTAATGCTCCTTGGAAGAGACGTGGAGGTCACAGTAGCTTAACAAGACAGTTTTAATGCCCCTTACAAGAGCCATGCAGTACAGCATCTTAAAAACATTATTCCCATTATTGGGGAGTGGGTCTCCCATAGTCTTTGCCTATGGCTTCCAAGCAAAAGCTGCCAAAAATTAGGACGGAGGAACTTGCAATGCTGGCAAACAAGAGCCAAGCAGTACAGCATCTTAAAACATTATTCCCATTATTGGGGAGTGGGTCTCCCATAGTCTTTGCCTATGGCTTCCAAGCAAAAGCTGTCAAAAATTAGGACAGAGGAACTTGCAATGCTGGCAAACAAGAGCCATGCAGTACAGCATCTTAAAAACATTATTCCCATTATTAGGGAGTGGGTCTCCCATAGTCTTTGCTTATGCCTTCCAAGCAAAAGCTGCCAAAAATTAGGACGGAGGAACTTGCTATGCTGGCAAACAAGAGTCATGCAGTACAGCATCTTAAAAACATTGTAACGGGTCTGGGAGGCGGAACCTCTGAGCTACTATACAAGGGGGCGGTCCTTGTAAGGGAGCGGGTGGCGACCAGGCAGGCAGTCACAGAAGGTGACCGGGACAGTCTCTGGATGAATGGGCAGATGGTCACGGCAAGTGACCGGGGCAGTCTCTGGATGAACGGGCAGATGGTCACGGCAAGTGACCGGGGCAGTCTCTGGATGAACGGGCAGATGGTCACGGCAAGTGACCGGGGCAGTCTCTGGATGAATGGGCAGATGGTCACGGCAAGTGACCGGGGCAGTCTCTGGGTAAAAGGTTGGTACGACCTGTGGCGGCTGATGGTAGACGTGAGCTCCCAGGTGAGCAGGCGAGAGTCTCTGGATAAACGGGTGGTCACGGCATGTGACGGCGGAGCCTCCAGGAAGACCAACAGACAGGCGGCAGATGAGCGCTACCAGGTGAGCGGGCAGAAGTCTCTGGACAGGCGGGTGGTCACAGCACGTGACGGCAGAGCCTCCAGGTAGGCTAGGAGACAGGCAGCAGATGAGCGCTCCCAGGTGAGCGGGCAGGAGTCACTGGACAGGCAGGTGGTCACAGCACGTGACGGCGGAGCCTCCAGGTAGGCTAGCAGGCAGGTAGCAGATGTGCGCTCCCAGGTGAGCGGGCAAGCTGGTCCATAGACAGACTGACAGGAGTTGGAAGGCAGACCGTCGGACCTCAGGCAAGCAGGCAGGTAGCTGATGTGCGCTCCCGGGTGAGCGGGCAAGCTGGTCCTTAGACAGACTGACAGGAGTTGTAAGGCAGACCGTCGGACCTCAGGCTAGCAGGCAGGTAGCAGAATATCAGGCAGGAATAAGACAGCAAGCTGGCAGGAATCTGGCAGGTATCTGGCAGGTAACTGGCAACGGGACCTGAGGGCTGAAGCAGAGTAGTGAACAGTGCAACAACATTGCTCGGGCACCTCCATTTTGGAGGAGGTGCCTTATATATGGTGAAGTCCTCCGGCCATTGGCCGGGGACTCCTTAGGACGGCGCGCGCGGCCCCCCTAAGAGGGAGGGAGAGCGCGCGCGCCCTAAGCACAGTGGCCAGGAAGGAGCGCGCGCTGCCAGCAGAGCGGGAGGAGGACGCCGGGCACGGAGCAGAGAGGTGAGGGGAACAGCGTCCCTGCCTAGCAGAGGGCAGGGACGCCGGCGCTACAAACATTATTACCATTATTGGGGAGTGGGTCTCCCATAGTCTTTGCTTATGCCTTCCAAGCAAAAGCTGCCAAAAATTAGGATGGAGGAACTTGCAATGCTGGCAAACAAGAGCCATGCAGTACAGCATCTTAAAAACATTATTCGCATTATTGGGGAGTAGGTCTCCCATAGTCTTTGCTTATGCCTTTCAAGCAAAAGCTGCCAAAAATTAGGATGGAGGAACTTGCAACGCTGGCAACACGGACCACGGTCACCCTGGTGGTATAGTGGTGGTGGAGGCTGAGGATAAGGAGAAGAGGATAAAACAGCCGAAATTAAAGCGTATACCCATGTGTGGGTGTGAAGCGGTGCATGTGAATACACCTCCCGAAATAACACAGTGGATTTGACTTTATGTTACTCTGCTGTCATTTGGTGGTGATGAGAAGTCTGGCCCAATCCAGCCCTTGTTCATTTTGATAAGGGTCAGCTTGTCAGCATTGTCAGTTGACAGGCGAGTGCGCTTATCAGTTATAATTCCACCAGCGGCACTAAAAACACGCTCCGATAATACGCTAGCGGCAGGGCAGGCCAGGACCTCCAAGGCGTACATAGCGAGTTCATTCCAAGTGTCCAGCTTGGATACCCAATAATTAAAAGGCACAGAGGAATCACGGAGGACGCTGGTACGGTCGGCAAGGTACTCCCTCACCATCTTTTGAAACTTTCCACTCCTTGTGAGAGTACCCCGCGCATCAGGGCCTGTCTGAAGTGAGGGTCTGAGAAAACTCTCCCAGAACGTTGACAGTGTTCCTCGGCCTCTGCTGGATTGGAGTTGCGTCTCTCTCGTCTGTACCCCTTGGTTGGGCAACGAACTTTGACCTCTGCCGCTAGCGTGTTCAGATGGGAATTTTTTTAACAGTTCTGAAGCAAGGGCCTTCTGGTACTGCCCCATTTTTGTAGACCTCTCCACCTCAGGAATAAGAGAGTGAAAATTCTCCTTGTAGCGGGGGTCTAAAAGTGTCACCAACCAGTAATGACTGTCACCCAACATTTTGACAATGCGAGGGTCACGGTTAAGGCAGCGTAACATAAAGTCAGCCATGCGTGCCAGACTGGTAATGGGCAATACTTCCGTGTCCTCACCAAGATGACGACTGACCATGCTCTCCTCCTCCTCCTCCTCCTCCCCCCTGTCCTCAGGCCACCCACGTTGAACCGACGGTATGACAGTTGTACAGGTACTACCGTCTACAGCGCATGATACAAGCTCCTGTTCTTCCTCCTCCTCCTCCTCCTCCTCTCCCTCATTGTCCCCCAATGCACGTTGGGATGAGATGAGGCTGGGCTGTGTGTAATCCACCGCTATGGCTTCTTGATCCATCTCATCATACTCTGGCTGCAATGTCTCCTCTTTAATTCTCTGCAGAGAGCATTGCAAAAGACAGACAAGTGGAATGCTGACGCTAATGATGGCGTCATCGCTAGTGTTGAGCATTCCGATACTGAAATATCGGGTATCGACCGATATTCGCGGTGTCAGAGTTCCGATACTGAGTTCCGATACTTTTAGAATATCGAATACCGGAATCGGAAGTTCCCATAATGCCTGCGCTCTCCAGTTTCTCTGAAGGATGACAAGCTGGATGGCAGCGCTCAGCTTACTGTACTTGTCATTTAGTGTTAAAGGATTTATTAAAAAAAATAATAGTGTTTTCATGCACTGTCTCTTAAAAAAAGCCGGCCGGCAATTCAGCAGCGGCATACACCGGTACCCGACAATTTATAACAGAAAGAATAGAGCATCACACATAGATTAGATAGATAGAAACATGTCAGTCACATATATAATAAGTACAGTGACAGTGTTGATTACTGTACTTGTCATTTAGTGTTAAAGGATTTATTAAAAAAAATAATAGTGTTTTCATGCACCGTCTCTTAAAAAAAGCCGGCCGGCAATTCAGCAGCGGCATACACCGGTACCCGACAATTTAGAACAGAAAGAATAGAGCATCACACATAGATTAGATAGATAGAAACATGTCAGTCACATATATAAGAAGTACAGTGATAGTGTTGATTACTGTACTTGTCATTTAGTGTTAAAATAAAGGATTTATAAAAAAAAAAATTGGCGTGGGGTTGCCTGTAATCCTATGGATGCGCCATTTCTGGGGCGGCTGACGGCTGGTGTTTCTAGCCTGGGAGGGGGCCAATATTCATGGCACCCTTCCTGGGCTATTAATATCAGCCCCCAGCCGTCTGCCTAGCCTTTGCTAGCTATTAAAATAGGGGGTACCCCACGTCATTTTTTTTGGGGTCAAGGCTAGGTATTCAGCTGGGGGCTGATATTAGTAGCCTGGGAAGCTCCGTGGGTATTACCCCCTTCCCAGGCTTCAAACATCTGCCCCAGCCGTCTGCTTAACCTCCGCTAGAGACTAAAATTATGGGGAACACTAAATGACAAGTACAGAAATCAACACTATCACTGTACTTCTTATATATGTGACTGACATGTTTCTATCTATCTAATCTATGTGTGATTCTCTATTCTTTCTAATCTAAATTGTCGGGTACCGGTGTATGCCGATGCTGAATTGCCGGCCGGCTTTTTTAAAGAGACGGCGCATGAAAACACTATTATTTTTTTAAATAAATCCTTTAACACTAAATGACAAGTACAGTAAGCAACACTGTCACTGTATTTCTTATATATGTGACTGACATGTTTCTATCTATCTAATCTATGTGTGATGCTCTGTTCTAAATTGCCAGGTAACGGTGTATTCCGCTGATGAATTGCCGGCTTTTCATCTAATACATTCTACATTATTCTTAGTTGTTTTCCTTCATGTAGAATTAACCTACAAGGAAAGAAAGGGTTTTCGTTTTATTCCGATATTTGTGTCCCATTGACTTGCATTGGTTTCTGGTATCGGAATCGGCGGTATCCGATATTTTTGGGGTATCGGTCCGAGCCAATCCGATCCGATATTTCCCGATATCGGAAGGTATCGCTCAACACTAGTCATCACCACTCACCATCTTGTTAGACTCCTCAAAGTTTGTCAAGATGGTACATATGTCAGACATCCAGGTCCACTCCTGAGGTCTTATGTGTGGAGTCTGACCTGAATATCGACGGCCTTGTTGCAACTGGTACTCCACAACTGCTCTCTTCTGCTCACAAATCCTTTGCAACATGTGGAGGGTAGAGTTCCAACGTGTGGGGACATCACACACCAGTCGGTGTGCCGGAAGCTGCAAACGCTGCTGCAACACAGCAAGGGTGGCAGAAGCTGTAGCCGACTTGCGAAAATGAGCTGACAGGCGGCGTACTTTGACGAGCAGATCTGGAAACTCGGGGTACGATTTAAGAAACCGCTGAACCACGAGGTTAAGCACATGAGCCAGGCATGATACGTATGTGATCTCGCCTCGCCTCAGAGCCGCCACCAGGTTACGGCCATTGTCACACACGACCATGCCTGGATGTAGGTTCAGCGGTCTCAGCCATAGATCTGCCTGCTCTTTCACAGCTGTCCACAACTCACAAGCAGTGTGAGGTCTATCACCTAAGCTTATGAGTTTCAGAACAGCCTGTTGCCGCTTGGCTGAGGCAGTACTGCAGTGCTTCCAGCTTGTGACTGATGTGGTGATATCTGAGATGGAGGCTGAAGATGAGGAGGAGGAGGATGATGCGCAGGAGCTGTACACTGTGGGGGCAATTCTGACTGACATAGGGCCCGCAATCCTTGGTGTGGGGAGGATGTGTTCCGTCCCAAGGTCCGACTGGGTCCCGGCTTCCACTATGTTTACCCAGTGTGCCGTCAGGGAGATGTACCGTCCCTGGCCACAAGCTCTTGTCCACGTGTCCGTTGTCAGGTGGACTCTCCCAGTAACTGCGTTGTTGAGGGCACGGCAGATGTTTTGGGACACGTGCTTGTGTAGTGCGGGGATGGTACACTGGGCAAAATAGTGTCAGCTGGGGACCGAGTACCGAGGGACAGCCACCGCCGTAAGGTTGCGGAAGGATTTCGTCTCCACCTGCCTAAATGGCAGCATTTCCATGCAAGCAGTCGTAAAATGTGCGAATTTAGGACTGTGGCCTGTGGGGCATTGGCTGCGAATTTGCGCTTTCGTTCAAAGGTCTGGGATATGGACAATTGAACGCTACGGTGGGACGTGGATATGGACATTGATGCTGTTTCTTGAGAAACTGCCATGACAAGTGAAGACTGAGAGGAGGGGGCATCTTTGCATGCAGTATGGATTGGTAGGGGATTGCCTTGCACACACAACAGGAGGTTCTATTACACGCACAACAGTGGAAGAAGCAGTGGTGACACCCGCTGACACTGGTCGTGGACCCTGGGGTTTGCCCCACAAAGTCGGGTGCTTTGCTGCCATGTGCCTGATCATGCTGGTGGTGGTCAGGCTGGTTGTTTACTCACCCATGCTGATGCTGGGATGGCAGGTGGTACAAATGGCCTTTTTGGGGTTATCAGCAGTCTTTAAAAAAATTCCAGACTCTGGAAGACCTACCGCTTGTACTGGCAACGTCCCTCATGATGGTGTTACGGGGAACTGTTGCCTGCCTTCTGTGTGCGGCCACCACACTGCTTCTTCCTGTCTGTTGGGGTACTCTGCCTCCCTCCCCCTGTGTGCTGCTGGCCTCGCTCTGCGTGTCCTCCTGCCACGTTGGGTCAGTTATTAGATCATCCACCACCTCCTCCTCTTCCACTTGCGCACTACGATCCTCCTCCTCACTTCCTGGTAATTGTGTCTCGTCATCGTCCATCTCTTGTGACAAATTGCCAGCGTCGACTTCCTGTGGCCGTGGCTGTTCAAATATTTGGGCATCGCTACATGGGATCTCCTCTTCCACCACTTCAAGCGGAGCAGGCGAGGTGCACAAATCTGGAAATGGACCAGTGAACAGCTCTTCAGAGTGTCCAACTGTGGGATCAGTTGCTGTCTGACGACACTTTATGGTGGGAAGAAGGAGCATCAGGATGAGGAGGAGTATGCGGTCGAGACTCACGGCTACTAAAACATGACCATGTGGAAGACAGACCGGAGGTGGTGGTGCCCAGGTGACTGGAAGTATTATCTGCTATCCAATTAATAACCTGTTCACACTGATCAGTTCTCAATACTGGTGTTGTTCTGTGCTTCCCTAGTAATTCGGTCACGAAGTGGGAGCGAGAAGATGTGGCTGTTGGTTGTGGCACATTTTCACCTTGGCCACGGCCCCGTCCTCTGCACGAACCATCACCAGAACGTCCACTTCCACGTCCCTTGCCACGCGCCTTGCCCATTGTAAATGAAGTAAAATAGCTTACACTCACACTATCAATGGATAAAGGGTAATAAAGAGTAGATTAGAACCGTGGAAGTGGAAAACCACAGTTCTATTTCTCTGGCCTACACCCGACTCTTTTAAACAGATATATTGGTGTCTGACCAGTCAGGGAGACACTATTACTGTTTTCTTTAGGTAAAAATGGCCCAAAAGTGGACAACACAGAGGTTTGACCCATGGAACTGCAAAACCACATTTATAGTTATGTGGCCTACACCAGAATCTTTTAAACAGATATATTTGTGTCTGAACAATCAGGGAGACACTATTGTGTCATAAGTATTCAGCCCCTTTGCTCAGACACTCATATTTAAGTCACATGCTGTCCATTTCCTTGTGATCCTCCTTGAGATGGTTCTACTCCTTCATTGGAGTCCAGCTGTGTTTAATTAAACTGATAGGACTTGATTTGGAAAGGCACATGTGGAGCCCCTGCGGGTTCAGTCGCCACAGAGGTACTGCATCTCACCCAGAGGTGTGGTACCCCACTCTCAGGTAAGGATGGAGTACTGCCCAGAACCCACCCACCTGCATCCATTACACTCCACTTCAGAGGGAAGGGCGAGATTGCTCCTAAGGGAGAGCACAGTCCCTGGTCCCTAGCTGGAGGGTGGAACTATGTAGTGGGTGTGGGTAGGGGAAGCAGTTTAGGGGAGAACTTCAGTGGGAGTATAAGAAGGATTGGAACCATCTAGAAGCAGCTAGTCCTTCTCAGGAGAGCAGTGGAGGAGGTCCAGGCTCCTGGCTCCAGTGCTTGGAGCAGGAGTTGAGAGGAGAGAGAGAGGAGTGGGACCTAGTCTAAGAGGCCCAGGAGAGAGAGTGAGAGAGGACGGGAGCAGAGGGAAGGCTCCAGAGACAGAGGGGATCCCAGGGGCACGGCGAGTGCAGGAAGCCACCCGTGCGCCCGAATCTGCAGGAACGTGGAGGGATCAGGCCGCAGAGGGCACCAGCCCCTAACTAGTGAAGAACTACAAGGCTCAGCTAGAAACCGGAGGCTTCTGTATTTTCAAGGTGCAGCTGCCCACTACCACAATTACATCGCCGAAAAGGTGGCCGCATAGGGTCCAGGGGACTGCAGGTCACCCGACAAGATCCGAGGCTACCGACTTGGGACAAAGATTGTGAGGCACAGGGCAGGAGGGCGAGAGCCAGTGCAGGAAGACGACCGAGGAAGGCACATAGAACGGGGGTCCCGTTTAAGTACTCCTGAAATACCTGAGAGCTGCTGAACCCCTTTCTTGGTGAACGCAGGACGACGTGGGAGGTTACTCACTGGCCTTGGTAACCTGGAGTCTTGAACAACTGTGAGTAAACCTTGAAGACTGCACCCCACTGTGTCCTAGAATTATTATCTGCGCCATCACCAGCCCTGCACTACACAGCAACATCTACCTCATTAGTCATCACTGCACCAATACAATCCCAACAGTGAAACATGGTGGTGGCAGCATCATGCTCTGGGGGTGTTTTTCAGCTGCAGGGACAGTACAACTGGTTGCAATTGAAGGAAACATGAATGCGGCCAAGTATAGAGATATCCTGGATGAAAACCTCTTCCAGAGTGCTCTGGACCTCAGACTTGGCCGAAGGTTCACCTTCCAACAAGACAATGACCCTAAGCACACAGCTAAAATAACAAAGGAGGGGCTTCAGAACAACTCTCTGACCATTCTTGACTGGCCCAGCCAGAGCCCTGACCTAAACCCAATTGAGCATCTCTGGAGAGACCTGAAAATGGCCGTCCACCAGCGTTCACCATCCAACCTGACAGCACTGGAGAGGATCTGCCAGGTAGAATGGCCGAGGACCCCCAAATCCAGGGGTGAAGAACTTGTTCCATCATTCCCAAGAAGACTCATGGCTGTACTAGCTCAAAAGGGGGCTTCTACTCAATACTGAGCAAAGGGTCTGAAGACTTATGACCATGTGATATTTCAGTTTTTCTTTTTTAATAAATTTGCAAAAATTTCTACATTTCTGTTTTTTTCAGTGAAGATGGGGTGCAGAGTGAGTAAGGAGAAAAAAAATGAACTTTATAGAATTTACCAAATGGCTGCAATGAAACAAAGAGTGAAAAATGTAAAGGGGTCTGAATACTTTCCGTACTCACTGTACATTCCATTAAATAAAGTAAAATAAATAATACATACGATTATGTGAAAATACATTTCTTGTGATTAATTAATAAACAATACAAAAAATACATAATACGGAATACGGAAAGTACATAAAATAAAAAAATATATGTATAGAATATGTACAGTATAATTAAGAATTATATATACACAAAAAATGACAAAAATGATAATATGTATGTACACAGTGCAAAGTGATAGTAATAATGCAGTGATATACCATCATAATACACACAGATATTAATAATATATCAAATGTACATAAATGAGTACATATAAAGATCTGCACGCTAATATCCAGAACCAATCATTTGAAAATGGTGATCAGAAATGTACAGGGGCGACAAAAAGTTTTGCATTTCTTTTGAAGTATGATTCCTTCTGTCCGGTTGTTGTGAGGCCATGTCCCGGGTGATGAAGTGAAAGTGCATGAAGGGGTCATCAGGCAAGACCTTCATTTTACCCACAATGCTTCTGAATATCGGTCTGGCCATTTAATTAAAGAAAACTTGACGGCCAGGAGTTCTGCATCTACTATTTATTGATCACAGTATAGAGAGTAATCCATTACTTACAATCCATCACTTAGTGTTTTGTAGCAGAACCTCGTCCTTTAATTCCCGGACTGACGGGGCATTGACGCCACTGGGGGATTCCAGACATCTGGAGGGATCTCGCTTCATTTGCAAATCTGCAAACAATTCCTCTTTACTGCTCTGGGTCCGGGCCCCAATGCGTGGCCCTAACTCATCCCAGAGGTCCTCTATAGGGTGTAAATCAGGCGATTGGCTCGGCCATTGCAAAAGGCAAACATTTTTCTTTGCTAACCAGTTTTTGACTAAATTGGATTTGTGCTTAGGATCATTTTGTGCTGGAATTACCATCCCCTGCCTACTTTGGTTTTACCATGTGGCAGTATTAGATTCTCCAGTAAATCCTTGTACATGGTAGCATTCATATTTCCATCAATTCTATGTAGAGGGCGAATGGCAGATGCAGAAAAGCAGCCTCAAACCATGACATTGCCTCCACCATGTTTCACTGTAGGTGTTTGGTACCTTACATCATTACGTTTTCACATTGGGTGGTATATATAGTGCTGCCATCACTACCAAACAGTCTGAACTTGGATTCATCCGACCACAACACCTGAGACCAATCTGTCTCTTTCCATTGGCTGTGTTCTTTGGCAAACTCAAGTCGGACCTTCCGGTTCTTTGCAGAGATGAAAGGCTTCTGGACTGGACCTCATGCATTCACCCTCCTGCTCTCAGCCGTTGCACCTGTGGAGTGTGGCTAAAGGGGGCCGCCACTGTGGAACAGTCCTCTGAAGCTGGTGGTATTGCAGCAAGGGTATTATGACTCCCCACAGGAAGAGTGTAGCTTCAGGGCAGTGTGTGGATGAGGGTGGTTGTGCAGGGTGTCGCGGTGCAGAAATAACCTCAGAGTCCGTATAGTGCAGTCCCAGGGTCTTTACTAGTAGCAATTAGACAGGCCTGGACTGGAGTACTGGCTAGAGATAAGAGTCTGGTCAGTCTGGGAGCAAGCAAAGAGTCCTCCTGGCCAGGTGGAGTTGTAGGCCTGCCGTTCTTACTATTCTCTTTGGCTATCCTGCTTATAGCTGTGTTGTAGCCCACGTCCCTGAGTGTAACGTGCTGTGCTCACCCGTATGGCTGGCAGCTCGGGCCTTGTGGATGCCTCGCTCCTCCTTGGCGGTACTAGTCCTTCGGTGCTGCTGAGCCAGAATCTGCTGAGTCTGATGGGGCCAGGAGACCTGCAATCTCCTGCTCTACGGTATCTGCTGCTGGGCCTGAAGGATCCCACAGCCTCGGACTCCGGTGTCCGGTTCTTTGTGTGCTCCAGCTAGGACGAGCTATCTCCAGCTCCAGTCTCTAGCTCCTCTCTCTTCAGTGTCCTAAACTCAACTCCTGATACTAAGCTAAACTAACCCCGCCTCCAGATCCAGTTGCCAAGGGGAGGGTCCTCCCCTTGCTGGTCTAGAGCCAGGAAGTGTTGCATGTATTATGTTCCTGACCAGGAAAACCCTGCTTGCCTCCAGACATGGCATTACTTCTTTTGAGGGAAGCAATACCACTGTGGCAACCAGACCCTCTGGGGTGCCACACTGGCCTAGGCCACTTTAACCCTAGGTATATTCTGGGCGGGGGGGTTAATCTGGCCTGTTACACCGGGAATCCATCCGCTCATCTCTAGTCCCAATTGTCCCGGATACAGCGGACAGTCCTAGATTTGGGTCTGCACCCTGCAGTCTCGGGCATCTGCTGAATGTTCCTCATTACCAGCGTCCCTCTGACAACTCCTCCTGCCAGGGGAGAGAGAAATGGTAAATGGGCGGGCATTGGGGTGTGGCCAGGGGCGTGGCCAAATTTTGCCGCAGCGTGCTACACGCGCCGCAACATGTGCCTCTCTTTCTGTTCTTCAAAAGTTGGGAGGTATGAGTGTTGGGAGGTATGAGTGTTGGGAGGTATGAGTGTTGGGAAGTATGAGTGTTGGGAGGTATGAGTGTTGGGAGGTATGAGTGTTGGGAGGTATGAACGTTGGGAGGTATGAGTGTTGGGAAGTATGAGTGTTGGGAGGTATGAGTGTTGGGAGGTATGAATGTTGGGAGGTATGAGTGTTGGGAGGTATGAGTGTTGGGAGGTATGAGTGTTGGGAGGTATGAATGTTGGGAGGTATGAGTGTTGGGAGGTATGACTGTTGGGAGGTATGAATGTTGGGAGGTATGAGTGTTGGGAGGTATTAATGTTGGGAGGTATGAGTGTTGGGAGGTATGAGTTTTGGGAGGTTGGAGTGTTGGGAGGTATGAGTGTTGGGAGGTATTATTGTTGGGAGGTATGAGTTTTGGGAGGTATGAGTGTTGGGAGGTATTAGTGTTGGGAGGTATGAATGTTGGGAGATATGAGTGTTGGGAGGTATGAGTGTTGGGAGGTATGAGTGTTGGAAGGTATGAGTGTTGGGAGGTATGAGTGTTGGGAGGTATGAATGTTGGGAGGTATGAGTGTTGGGAGGTATGAATGTTGGGAGGTATGAGTATTGGCAGGTATGAATGTTGGGAGGTATGAGTGTTGGGAGGTATGAGTGTTGGGAGGTATGAGTGTTGGGAGGTAGGAATGTTAGTAGGTATTAGTGTTGGGAAGTATGAGTGTTGGGAGTTATTAGTGTTGGGAGATATGAGTGTTGGGAGGTATCAGTGTTGGGAGGTATGAGTGTTGGGAGGTATGAACGTTGGGAGGTATGAGTGTTGGGAAGTATGAGTGTTGGGAGGTATGAGTGTTGGGAGGTATGAATGTTGGGAGGTATGAGTGTTGGGAGGTATGAATGTTGGGAGGTATGAGTATTGGGAGGTATGAATGTTGGGAGCTATGAGTGTTGGGAGGTATGAGTGTTGAGAGGTATGAATGTTGGGAAGTATGAGTGTTGGGAGGTATGAGTGTTGGGAGGTATGAACGTTGGGAGATATGAGTGTTGGGAGGTATGAGTGTTGGGAGGTATGACTGTTGGGAGGTATGAATGTTGGGAGGTATGAGTGTTGGGAGGTATGAGTGTTGGGAGGTATGAATGTTGGGAGGTATGAGTGTTGGGAGGTATGAGTTTTGGGAGGTTGGAGTGTTGGGAGGTATGAGTGTTGGGAGGTAATATTGTTGGGAGGTATGAGTTTTGGGAGGTATGAGTGTTGGGAGGTATTAGTGTTGGGAGGTATGAATGTTGGGAGATATGAGTGTTGGGAGGTATGAGTGTTGGGAGGTATGAGTGTTGGGAGGTATGAGTGTTGGAAGGTATGAGTGTTGGGAGGTATGAGTGTTGGGAGGTATGAATGTTGGGAGGTATGAGTGTTGGGAGGTATGAATGTTGGGAGGTATGATTATTGGCAGGTATGAATGTTGGGAGGTATGAGTGTTGGGAGGTATGAGTATTGGGAGGTAGGAATGTTAGTAGGTATTATTATTGGGAAGTATGAGTGTTGGGAGTTATTAGTGTTGGGAGGTATGAGTGTTGGGAGGTATCAGTGTTGGGAGGTATGAGTGTTGGGAGGTATGAGTGTTGGGAGGTATGAACGTTGGGAGGTATGAGTGTTGGGAAGTATGAGTGTTGGGAGGTATGAGTGTTGGGAGGTATGAATGTTGGGAGGTATGAGTGTTGGGATGTATGAATGTTGGGAGGTATGAGTATTGGGAGGTATGAATGTTGGGAGGTATGAGTGTTGGGAGGTATGAGTGTTGAGAGGTATGAATGTTGGGAGGTATGAGTGTTGGGAGGTATGAATGTTGGGAAGTATGAGTGTTGGGAGGTATGAGTGTTGGGAGGTATGAATGTTGGGAGGCATGAGTGTTGGGAGGTAGGAATGTTGGGAGGTATGAGTGTTGGGAAGTATGAGTGTTGGGAGGTATGAGTGTCGGGAGGTATTAGTGTTGGGAGGTATGAGCGTTGAGAGATATTAGTGTTGGGAGGTATGAGTGTTGGGAGGTATGAGTGTTGGGAGGTATGAATGTTGGGAGGTATGAGTGTTGGGAAGTATGAGTGTTGGGAGGTATGAATGTTGGGAGGTATGAGTGTTGGGAGGTATGAGTGTTGGGAGGTATGAGTGTGGGGAAGTATTAGTGTTGGGAGGTATGAGTGCTGGGAGGTATGAGTGTTGGGAGGTATGAGTGTGGGGAAGTATTAGTGTTGGGAGGTATGAGTGTTGGGAGGTATGAGTGTTGGGAGGAATGAATGTTGGGAGGTATGAGTGTTGGGAAGTATGAGTGTTGGGAGGTTTGAGTGTTGGGAGGTATGTGTGTCGGGAAATATGAATGTTGGGAGGTATGAGTGTTGGGAGGTATTAGTGTTGGGAGGTATGAGTGTTGAGAGATATTAGTGCTGGGAGGCATGAGTGTTGGGAGGTATGAATGTTGGGAGGTATGAGTGTTGGGAGGTATGAGTGTTGGTAAGTATGAGTGTTGGGAGGTATGAGTGTTGGGAGTTAGGAATGTTGGGAGGTATGAGTGTTGGGAGGTAGGAATGTTGGGAGGTATGAGTGTTGGGAAGTATGAGTGTTGGGAGGTATGAGTGTTGGGAGGTATTAGTGTTGGGAGGTATGAGTGTTGAGAGGTATAAGTGTTGGGAGGTATGAATGTTGGGAGGTATGAGTGTTGGGAAGTATGAGTGTTGGGAGGTATGAGTGTTGGGAGGTATGAGTGTCGGGAGGTATGAATGTTGGGAGGTATGAGTGTTGGGAGGTATTAGGGTTGGGAGGTATGATTGTTGAGAGATATTAGTGTTGGGAGGTTTGAGTGTTGGGAGGTATGTGTGTTGGGAGGTATGAATGTTGGGAGGTATGTGCATCGGGAAATATGAATGTTGGGAGGTATGAGTGTTGGGAGGTATGTGCATCGGGAAATATGAATGTTGGGAGGTATGAGTGTTGGGAGGTATTAGTGTTGGGAGGTATGAGTGTTGGGAGGTATGAGTGTTGGGAGGTAGGAATGTTAGTAGGTATTAGTGTTGGGAAGTATGAGTGTTGGGAGTTATTAGTGTTGGGAGGTATGAGTGTTGGGAGGTATCAGTGTTGGGAGGTATGAGTGTTGGGAGGTATGAACGTTGGGAGGTATGAGTTTTGGGAAGTATGAGTGTTGGGAGGTATGAGTGTTGGGAGGTATGAATGTTGGGAGGTATGAGTGTTGGGAGGTATGAATGTTGGGAGGTATGAGTATTGGGAGGTATGAATGTTGGGAGGTATGAGTGTTTGGAGGTATGAGTGTTGAGAGGTATGAATGTTGGGAGGTATGAGTGTTGGGAGGTATGAATGTTGGGAGGTATGAGTGTTGGGAGGTATTATTGTTGTGAGGTATGAGTTTTGAGAGGTATGAGTGTTGGGAGGTATTAGTGTTGGGAGGTATGCATGTTGGGAGGTATGAGTGTTGGGAAGTATGAGTGTTGGGAGGTATGAGTGTTGGGAGGTATGAGTGTTGGGAGGTATGAACGTTGGGAGGTATGACTGTTGGGAAGTATGAGTGTTGGGAGGTATGAGTGTTGGGAGGTATGAATGTTGGGAGGTATGCGTGTTGGGAGGTATGAATGTTGGGAGGTATGAGTATTGGGAGGTATGAATGTTGGGAGGTATGAATGTTGGGAGGTATGAGTGTTGAAAGGTATGAATGTTGGGAGGTATGAGTGTTGGGAGGTATGAGTGTTGGGAGGTACGAATGTTGAGAGGTATGAGTGTTGGGAGGTATTATTGTTGTGAGGTATGAGTTTTTAGAGGTATGAGTGTTGGGAGGTATTAGTGTTGGGAGGTATGAATGTTGGGAGGTATGAGTGTTAAGAGGTATGAATGTTGGGAGGTATGAATGTTGGGAGGTATGAGTGTTGGGAAGTGTGAGCGTTGGGAGGTATGAGTGTTGGGAGGTATGAGTGTTGGGAGGTATTAGTGTTGGGAGGTATGAGTGTTGGGAGGTATGAATGTTGGGAGGTATGAGTGTTGGGAAGTATGAGTGTTGGGAGGAATGAGTGTGGGGAAGTATTAGTGTTGGGAGGTATGAGTGTTGGGAGGTGTGAGTGTGGAGAGGTATGAGTGTTGGGAGGTATGAGTGTTGGGAGGTGTGAGTGTTGAGAAGTATGAGTGTAAGGAGGTATGAGTGTTGAAAGGTATGAGTGTAGGGAGGTATTAGTGTTGGGAGGTATGAGTGTTGAGAGATATTAGTGTTGGGAGGTATGAGTGTTGGGAGGTATGAGTGTTGGGAGGTATGAATTTTGGGAGGTATGAGTGTTGGGAAGTATGAGTGTTGGGAGGTATGAGTGTTGGGAGGTATGAATGTTGGGAGGTATGAGTGTTGGGCGGTAGGAATGTTGGGAGGTATGAGTGTTGGGAAGTATGAGTGTTGGGAGGTATGAGTGTTGGGAGGTATTAGTGTTGGGAGGTATGAGCGTTGAGAGATATTAGTGTTGGGAGGTATGAGTGTTGGGAGGTATGAGTGTTGGGAGGTATGAATGTAGGGAGGTATGAGTGTTGGGAAGAATGAGTGTTGGGAGGTATGAATGTTGGGAGGTATGAGTGTTGGGAGGTATGAGTGTTGGGAGGTATGAGTGTGGGGAAGTATTAGTGTTGGGAGGTATGAGTGTTGGGAGGTATGAGTGTTGGGAGGTATGAGTGTGGGGAAGTATTAGTGTTGGGAGGTATGAGTGTTGGGAGGTATGAGTGTTGGGAGGTATGAATGTTGGGAGGTATGAGTGTTGGGAAGTATGAGTGTTGGGAGGTTTGAGTGTTGGGAGGTATGTGTGTCGGGAAATATGAATGTTGGGAGGTATGAGTGTTGGGAGGTATTAGTGTTGGGAGGTATGAGTGTTGAGAGATATTAGTGTTGGGAGGTATGAGTGTTGGGAGGTATGAATGTTGGGAGGTATGAGTGTTGGGAGGTATGAGTGTTGGGAAGTATGAGTGTTGGGAGGTATGAGTGTTGGGAGGTAGGAATGTTGGGAGGTATGAGTGTTGGGAGGTAGGAATGTTGGGAGGTATGAGTGTTGGGAAGTATGAGTGTTGGGAGGTATGAGTGTTGGGAGGTATTAGTGTTGGGAGGTATGAGTGTTGAGAGGTATAAGTGTTGGGAGGTATGAATGTTGGGAGGTATGAGTGTTGGGAAGTATGAGTGTTGGGAGGTATGAGTGTTGGGAGGTATGAGTGTCGGGAGGTATGAATGTTGGGAGGTATGAGTGTTGGGAGGTATTAGGGTTGGGAGGTATGATTGTTGAGAGATATTAGTGTTGGGAGGTTTGAGTGTTGGGAGGTATGTGTGTTGGGAGGTATGAATGTTGGGAGGTATGTGCATCGGGAAATATGAATGTTGGGAGGTATGAGTGTTGGGAGGTATGTGCATCGGGAAATATGAATGTTGGGAGGTATGAGTGTTGGGAGGTATTAGTGTTGGGAGGTATGAGTGTTGGGAGGTATGAGTGTTGGGAGGTAGGAATGTTAGTAGGTATTAGTGTTGGGAAGTATGAGTGTTGGGAGTTATTAGTGTTGGGAGGTATGAGTGTTGGGAGGTATCAGTGTTGGGAGGTATGAGTGTTGGGAGGTATGAACGTTGGGAGGTATGAGTTTTGGGAAGTATGAGTGTTGGGAGGTATGAGTGTTTGGAGGTATGAATGTTGGGAGGTATGAGTGTTGGGAGGTATGAATGTTGGGAGGTATGAGTATTGGGAGGTATGAATGTTGGGAGGTATGAGTGTTTGGAGGTATGAGTGTTGAGAGGTATGAATGTTGGGAGGTATGAGTGTTGGGAGGTATGAATGTTGGGAGGTATGAGTGTTGGGAGGTATTATTGTTGTGAGGTATGAGTTTTGAGAGGTATGAGTGTTGGGAGGTATTAGTGTTGGGAGGTATGCATGTTGGGAGGTATGAGTGTTGGGAAGTATGAGTGTTGGGAGGTATGAGTGTTGGGAGGTATGAGTGTTGGGAGGTATGAACGTTGGGAGGTATGAGTGTTGGGAAGTATGAGTGTTGGGAGGTATGAGTGTTGGGAGGTATGAATGTTGGGAGGTATGCGTGTTGGGAGGTATGAATGTTGGGAGGTATGAGTATTGGGAGGTATGAATGTTGGGAGGTATGAATGTTGGGAGGTATGAGTGTTGAAAGGTATGAATGTTGGGAGGTATGAGTGTTGGGAGGTATGAGTGTTGGGAGGTACGAATGTTGAGAGGTATGAGTGTTGGGAGGTATTATTGTTGTGAGGTATGAGTTTTTAGAGGTATGAGTGTTGGGAGGTATTAGTGTTGGGAGGTATGAATGTTGGGAGGTATGAGTGTTAAGAGGTATGAATGTTGGGAGGTATGAATGTTGGGAGGTATGAGTGTTGGGAAGTGTGAGCGTTGGGAGGTATGAGTGTTGGGAGGTATGAGTGTTGGGAGGTATTAATGTTGGGAGGTATGAGTGTTGGGAGGTATGAATGTTGGGAGGTATGAGTGTTGGGAAGTATGAGTGTTGGGAGGAATGAGTGTGGGGAAGTATTAGTGTTGGGAGGTATGAGTGTTGGGAGGTGTGAGTGTGGAGAGGTATGAGTGTTGGGAGGTATGAGTGTTGGGAGGTGTGAGTGTTGAGAGGTATGAGTGTAAGGAGGTATGAGTGTTGAAAGGTATGAGTGTAGGGAGGTATTAGTGTTGGGAGGTATGAGTGTTGAGAGATATTAGTGTTGGGAGGTATGAGTGTTGGGAGGTATGAGTGTTGGGAGGTATGAATTTTGGGAGGTATGAGTGTTGGGAAGTATGAGTGTTGGGAGGTATGAGTGTTGGGAGGTATGAATGTTGGGAGGTATGAGTGTTGGGCGGTAGGAATGTTGGGAGGTATGAGTGTTGGGAAGTATGAGTGTTGGGAGGTATGAGTGTTGGGAGGTATTAGTGTTGGGAGGTATGAGCGTTGAGAGATATTAGTGTTGGGAGGTATGAGTGTTGGGAGGTATGAGTGTTGGGAGGTATGAATGTAGGGAGGTATGAGTGTTGGGAAGAATGAGTGTTGGGAGGTATGAATGTTGGGAGGTATGAGTGTTGGGAGGTATGAGTGTTGGGAGGTATGAGTGTGGGGAAGTATTAGTGTTGGGAGGTATGAGTGTTGGGAGGTATGAGTGTTGGGAGGTATGAGTGTGGGGAAGTATTAGTGTTGGGAGGTATGAGTGTTGGGAGGTATGAGTGTTGGGAGGTATGAATGTTGGGAGGTATGAGTGTTGGGAAGTATGAGTGTTGGGAGGTTTGAGTGTTGGGAGGTATGTGTGTCGGGAAATATGAATGTTGGGAGGTATGAGTGTTGGGAGGTATTAGTGTTGGGAGGTATGAGTGTTGAGAGATATTAGTGTTGGGAGGTATGAGTGTTGGGAGGTATGAATGTTGGGAGGTATGAGTGTTGGGAGGTATGAGTGTTGGGAAGTATGAGTGTTGGGAGGTATGAGTGTTGGGAGGTAGGAATGTTGGGAGGTATGAGTGTTGGGAGGTAGGAATGTTGGGAGGTATGAGTGTTGGGAAGTATGAGTGTTGGGAGGTATGAGTGTTGGGAGGTATGAGTGTTGGGAGGTATTAGTGTTGGGAGGTATGAGTGTTGAGAGGTATAAGTGTTGGGAGGTATGAATGTTGGGAGGTATGAGTGTTGGGAAGTATGAGTGTTGAGAGGTATGAGTGTTGGGAGGTATGAGTGTCGGGAGGTATGAATGTTGGGAGGTATGAGTGTTGGGAGGTATTAGTGTTGGGAGGTATGAGTGTTGAGAGATATGAGTGTTGGGAGGTATGAGTGTTGGGAGGTATGAATGTTGGGAGGTATGTGCATCGGGAAATATGAATGTTGGGAGGTATGAGTGTTGGGAGGTATGTGCATCGGGAAATATGAATGTTGGGAGGTATGAGTGTTGGGAGGTATTAGTGTTGGGAGGTATGAGTGTTGAGAGATATTAGTGTTGGGAGGTATGAGTGTTGGGAGGTATGTGTGTTGGGAGGTATGAGTGTTGGGAGGTATGAATGTTGGGAGGTGTGAGTGTTGGGAGGTAGGAATGTTGGGAGGTATGAGTGTTGGGAGGTATGAGTGTGGGGAAGTATTAGTGTTGGGAGGTATTAGTGTTGGGAGGTATGAGTGTTGGGAGGTATGAGTGTTGGGAGGTATGAGTGTTGGGAAGTATGAGTGTTGGGAGGTATGAGTGTTGGGAGGTATGAGTGTCGGGAGGTATGAATGTTGGGAGGTATGAGTGTTGGGAGGTATTACTGTTGGGAGGTATGAGTGTTGAGAGATATTAGTGTTGGGAGGTATGAGTGTTGGGAGGTATGAGTGTTGGAAGGTATGAATGTTGGGAGGTATGTGCATCGGGAAATATGAATGTTGGGAGGTATGAGTGTTGGGAGGTATGTGCATCGGGAAATATGAATGTTGGGAGGTATGAGTGTTTAGAGGTATGAGTGTTGAGAGGTATGAATGTTGGGAGGTATGAGT
Source organism: Phyllobates terribilis (assembly GCF_046119375.1). Taxonomy (NCBI): domain Eukaryota; kingdom Metazoa; phylum Chordata; class Amphibia; order Anura; family Dendrobatidae; genus Phyllobates; species Phyllobates terribilis. The sequence goes on along the minus strand of NW_027362762.1, from coordinate 979,302,175 downwards.
GTTGGGAGGTACGAATGTTGGGAGGTATGAGTGTTGGGAGGTACTATTGTTGTGAGGTATGAGTTTTTAGAGGTATGAGTGTTGGGAGGTATTAGTGTTGGGAGGTATGAATGTTGGGAGGTATGAGTGTTAAGATGTATGAATGTTGGGAGGTATGAATGTTGGGAGGTATGAGTGTTGGGAAGTGTGAGCGTTGGGAGGTATGAGTGTTGGGAGGTATGAGTGTTGGGAGGTATTAGTGTTGGGAGGTATGAGTGTTGGGAGGTATGAATGTTGGGAGGTATGAGTGTTGGGAAGTATGAGTGTTGGGAGGAATGAGTGTGGGGAAGTATTATTGTTGGGAGGTATGAGTGTTGGGAGGTGTGAGTGTTGAGAGGTATGAGTGTTGGGAGGTATGAGTGTTGGGAGGTGTGAGTGTTGAGAGGTATGAGTGTAAGGAGGTATGAGTGTTGAAAGGTATGAGTGTAGGGAGGTATTAGTGTTGGGAGGTATGAGTGTTGAGAGATATTAGTGTTGGGAGGTATGAGTGTTGGGAGGTATGAGTGTTGGGAGGTATGAATGTTGGGAGGTATGAGTGTTGGGAAGTATGAGTGTTGGAAGGTATGAGTGTTGGGAGGTATGAATGTTGGGAGGTATGAGTGTTGGGCGGTAGGAATGTTGGGAGGTATGAGTGTTGGGAAGTATGAGTGTTGGGAGGTATGAGTGTTGGGAGGTATTAGTGTTGGGAGGTATGAGCGTTGAGAGATATTAGTGTTGGGAGGTATGAGTGTTGGGAGGTATGAGTGTTGGGAGGTATGAATGTAGGGAGGTATGAGTGTTGGGAAGAATGAGTGTTGGGAGGTATGAATGTTGGGAGGTATGAGTGTTGGGAGGTATGAGTGTTGGGAGGTATGAGTGTGGGGAAGTATTAGTGTTGGGAGGTATGAGTGTTGGGAGGTATGAGTGTTGGGAGGTATGAGTGTGGGGAAGTATTAGTGTTGGGAGGTATGAGTGTTGGGAGGTATGAGTGTTGGGAGGTATGAATGTTGGGAGGTATGAGTGTTGAGAGATATTAGTGTTGGGAGGTATGAGTGTTGGGAGGTATGAATGTTGGGAGGTATGAGTGTTGGGAGGTATGAGTGTTGGGAAGTATGAGTGTTGGGAGGTATGAGTGTTGGGAGGTAGGAATGTTGGGAGGTATGAGTGTTGGGAGGTAGGAATGTTGGGAGGTATGAGTGTTGGGAAGTATGAGTGTTGGGAGGTATGAGTGTTGGGAGGTATGAGTGTTGGGAGGTATTAGTGTTGGGAGGTATGAGTGTTGAGACCTATAAGTGTTGGGAGGTATGAATGTTGGGAGGTATGAGTGTTGGGAAGTATGAGTGTTGGGAGGTATGAGTGTTGGGAGGTATGAGTGTCGGGAGGTAAGAATGTTGGGAGGTATGAGTGTTGGGAGGTATTAGTGTTGGGAGGTATGAGTGTTGAGAGATATTAGTGTTGGGAGGTATGAGTGTTGGGAGGTATGAATGTTGGGACGTATGTGCATCGGGAAATATGAATGTTGGGAGGTATGAGTGTTGGGAGGTATGTGCATCGGGAAATATGAATGTTGGGAGGTATGAGTGTTGGGAGGTATTAGTGTTGGGAGGTATGAGTGTTGAGAGATATTAGTGTTGGGAGGTATGAGTGTTGGGAGGTATGTGTGTTGGGAGGTATGAGTGTTGGGAGGTATGAATGTTGGGAGGTGTGAGTGTTGGGAGGTAGGAATGTTGGGAGGTATGAGTGTTGGGAAGTATGAGTGTTGGGAGGTATGAGTGTTGGGAGGTATGAGTGTTGGGAGGTATGAGTGTGGGGAAGTATTAGTGTTGGGAGGTATTAGTGTTGGGAGGTATGAGTGTTGGGAAGTATTAGTGTTGGGAGGTATTAGTGTTGGGAGGTATGAATGTTGGGAGTTATGAGTGTTGGGAGGTATGAATGTTGGGAGGTATGAGTGTTGGGAAGTATGAGTGTTGGGAGGTATGAGTGTTGGGAGGTATGAGTGTCGGGAGGTATGAATGTTGGGAGGTATGAGTGTTGGGAGGTATTACTGTTGGGAGGTATGAGTGTTGAGAGATATTAGTGTTGGGAGGTATGAGTGTTGGGAGGTATGAGTGTTGGGAGGTATGAATGTTGGGAGGTATGTGCATCGGAAAATATGAATGTTGGGAGGTATGAGTGTTGGGAGGTATGTGCATCGGGAAATATGAATGTTGGGAGGTATGAGTGTTGGGAGGTATTAGTGTTGGGAGGTATTAGTGTTGGGAGGTATGAGTGTTGGGAGGTAGGAATGTTAGTAGGTATTAGTGTTGGGAAGTATGAGTGTTGGGAGTTATTAGTGTTGGGAGGTATGAGTGTTGGGAGGTATCAGTGTTGGGAGGTATGAGTGTTGGGAGGTAGTGTTGGGAGGTATGAGTGTTGGGAGGTATGAGTGTTGGGAGGTATGAGTGTTGGGAGGTATGAACGTTGGGAGGTATGAATGTTGGGAAGTATGAGTGTTGGGAGGATTGAGTGTTGGGAGGTATGAAGGTTGGGAGGTATGCGTGTTGGGAGGTATAAATGTTGGGAGGTATGAGTATTGGGAGGTATGAATGTTGGGAGGTATGAATGTTGGGAGGTATGAGTGTTGAAAGGTATGAATGTTGGGAGGTATGAGTGTTGGGAGGTATGAGTGTTGGGAGGTACGAATGTTGGGAGGTATGATTGTTGGGAGGTATTATTGTTGTGAGGTATGAGTTTTTAGAGGTATGAGTGTTGGGAGGTATTAGTGTTGGGAGGTATGAATGTTGGGAGGTATGAGTGTTAAGAGGTATGAATGTTGGGAGGTATGAATGTTGGGAGGTATGAGTGTTGGGAAGTGTGAGCGTTGGGAGGTATGAGTGTTGGGAGGTATGAGTGTTGGGAGGTATTAGTGTTGGGAGGTATGAGTGTTGGGAGGTATGAATGTTGGGAGGTATGAGTGTTGGGAAGTATGAGTGTTGGGAGGAATGAGTGTGGGGAAGTATTATTGTTGGGAGGTATGAGTGTTGGGAGGTGTGAGTGTTGAGAGGTATGAGTGTTGGGAGGTATGAGTGTTGGGAGGTGTGAGTGTTGAGAGGTATGAGTGTAAGGAGGTATGAGTGTTGAAAGGTATGAGTGTAGGGAGGTATTAGTGTTGGGAGGTATGAGTGTTGAGAGATATTAGTGTTGGGAGGTATGAGTGTTGGGAGGTATGAGTGTTGGGAGGTATGAATGTTGGGAGGTATGAGTGTTGGGAAGTATGAGTGTTGGGAGGTATGAGTGTTGGGAGGTATGAATGTTGGGAGGTATGAGTGTTGGGCGGTAGGAATGTTGGGAGGTATGAGTGTTGGGAAGTATGAGTGTTGGGAGGTATGAGTGTTGGGAGGTATTAGTGTTGGGAGGTATGAGCGTTGAGAGATATTATTGTTGGGAGGTATGAGTGTTGGGAGGTATGAGTGTTGGGAGGTATGAATGTAGGGAGGTATGAGTGTTGGAAAGAATGAGTGTTGGGAGGTATGAATGTTGGGAGGTATGAGTGTTGGGAGGTATGAGTGTTGGGAGGTATGAGTGTGGGGAAGTATTAGTGTTGGGAGGTATGAGTGTTGGGAGGTATGAGTGTTGGGAGGTATGAGTGTGGGGAAGTATTAGTGTTGGGAGGTATGAGTGTTGGGAGGTATGAGTGTTGGGAGGTATGAATGTTGGGAGGTATGAGTGTTGAGAGATATTAGTGTTGGGAGGTATGAGTGTTGGGAGGTATGAATGTTGGGAGGTATGAGTGTTGGGAGGTATGAGTGTTGGGAAGTATGAGTGTTGGGAGGTATGAGTGTTGGGAGGTAGGAATGTTGGGAGGTATGAGTGTTGGGAGGTAGGAATGTTGGGAGGTATGAGTGTTGGGAAGTATGAGTGTTGGGAGGTATGAGTGTTGGGAGGTATGAGTGTTGGGAGGTATTAGTGTTGGGAGGTATGAGTGTTGAGACCTATAAGTGTTGGGAGGTATGAATGTTGGGAGGTATGAGTGTTGGGAAGTATGAGTGTTGGGAGGTATGAGTGTTGGGAGGTATGAGTGTCGGGAGGTAAGAATGTTGGGAGGTATGAGTGTTGGGAGGTATTAGTGTTGGGAGGTATGAGTGTTGAGAGATATTAGTGTTGGGAGGTATGAGTGTTGGGAGGTATGAATGTTGGGACGTATGTGCATCGGGAAATATGAATGTTGGGAGGTATGAGTGTTGGGAGGTATGTGCATCGGGAAATATGAATGTTGGGAGGTATGAGTGTTGGGAGGTATTAGTGTTGGGAAGTATGAGTGTTGAGAGATATTAGTGTTGGGAGGTATGAGTGTTGGGAGGTATGTGTGTTGGGAGGTATGAGTGTTGGGAGGTATGAATGTTGGGAGGTGTGAGTGTTGGGAGGTAGGAATGTTGGGAGGTATGAGTGTTGGGAAGTATGAGTGTTGGGAGGTATGAGTGTTGGGAGGTATGAGTGTTGGGAGGTATGAGTGTGGGGAAGTATTAGTGTTGGGAGGTATTAGTGTTGGGAGGTATGAGTGTTGGGAAGTATTAGTGTTGGGAGGTATTAGTGTTGGGAGGTATGAGTGTTGGGAGTTATGAGTGTTGGGAGGTATGAATGTTGGGAGGTATGAGTGTTGGGAAGTATGAGTGTTGGGAGGTATGAGTGTTGGGAGGTATGAGTGTCGGGAGGTATGAATGTTGGGAGGTATGAGTGTTGGGAGGTATTACTGTTGGGAGGTATGAGTGTTGAGAGATATTAGTGTTGGGAGGTATGAGTGTTGGGAGGTATGAGTGTTGGAAGGTATGAATGTTGGGAGGTATGTGCATCGGAAAATATGAATGTTGGGAGGTATGAGTGTTGGGAGGTATGTGCATCGGGAAATATGAATGTTGGGAGGTATGAGTGTTGGGAGGTATTAGTGTTGGGAGGTATTAGTGTTGGGAGGTATGAGTGTTGGGAGGTAGGAATGTTAGTAGGTATTAGTGTTGGGAAGTATGAGTGTTGGGAGTTATTAGTGTTGGGAGGTATGAGTGTTGGAGGTATCAGTGTTGGGAGGTATGAGTGTTGGGAGGTATTAGTGTTGGGAGGTATGAGTGTTGGGAGGTATGAGTGTTGGGAGGTATGAATGTTGGGAGGTATGAGTGTTGGGAAGTATGAGTGTTGGGAGGTATGAGTGTGGGGAAGTATTAGTGTTGGGAGGTATGAGTGTTGGGAGGTGTGAGTGTTGAGAGGTATGAGTGTTGGGAGGTATGAGTGTTGGGAGGTGTGAGTGTTGAGAGGTATGAGTGTAAGGAAATATGAGTGTTGAAAGGCATGAGTGTAGGGAGGTATTAGTGTTGGGAGGTATGAGTGTTGAGAGATATTAGTGTTGGGAGGTATGAGTGTTGGGAGGTATGAGTGTTGGGAGGTATGAATGTTGGGAGGTATGAGTGTTGGGAAGTATGAGTGTTGGGAGGTATGAGTGTTGGGAGGTATGAATGTTGGGAGGTATGAGTGTTGGGCGGTAGGAATTTTGGGAGGTATGAGTGTTGGGAAGTATAAGTGTTGGGAGGTATGAATGTTGGGAGGTATTAGTGTTGGGAGGTATGAGCGTTGAGAGATATTAGTGTTGGGAGGTATGAGTGTTGGGAGGTATGAGTGTTGGGAGGTATGAATGTTGGGAGGTATGAGTGTTGGGAAGAATGAGTGTTGGGAGGTATGAATGTTGGGAGGTATGAGTGTTGGGAGGTATGAGTGTTGGGAGGTATGAGTGTGGGGAAGTATTAGTGTTGGGAGGTATAAGTGTTGGGAGGTATGAGTGTGGGGAAGTATTAGTTTTGGGAGGTATGAGTGTTGGGAAGTATGAGTGTTGGGAGGTTTGAGTGTTGGGAGGTATGTGTGTCGGGAAATATGAATGTTGGGAGGTATATGAGTGTTGGGAGGTATTAGTGTTGGGAGGTATGAGTGTTGAGAGATATTAGTGTTGGGAGGTATGAGTGTTGGGAGGTATGAATGTTGGGAGGTATGAGTGTTGTGAGTTATTAGTGTTGGAAGGTATGAGTGTTGGAAGGTATCAGTGTTGGGAGGTATGAGTGTGGGGAGGTATGAATGTTGGGAGGTATGAGTTTGGGAAATATGAGTGTGGGAGGTATGAGTGTGGGAGGTATGAATGTGGGAGGTGAGTGTTGGGAGGTATGAATGTTGGGAGGATGAGTATTGGGAGGTGTGAATGTTGGGAGGTATGAGTGTTTGGAGGTATGAGTGTTGAGAGTTAGGAATGTTGGGAGTCTGAGTGTTGGGAGGTATGAATGTTGGGAGGTATGAGTGTTGGAGGTATTATTGTTGTGAGGTATGAGTTTTGAGAGGTATGAGTATTGGGAGGTATTAGTGTTTGTGAGGTATGATGTTGGGAGGTATGAGTGTTGGGGAAGTTTGAGTGTTGGGAGGTATTGAGTGTGGGGGTAGGAGTGTTGGGAGTTAATGTACGTTGGGAGGT